>NW_024871213.1:5000-1205000 GCF_019054845.1 Dipodomys spectabilis
CCTTCTAAACAACCATGAACCACCTCATCTTACTTAGAAAAGGTACCACTTTGCTGTGTCTGTGAAGCAAGGAATTGTAGGCAGATCAAATTAATGGTGTCCACATATGCCAAGCCATCAATATAAGGCCAGAAACCATGAAAATACTACAATAGGTGGCAGAGGAAACACCATGGATCCTAGGACACAGGTCCAAACTTTCTAACTAAAGATCCAGAATCACAAGAAATCAAAGAAAGCCTGGATAAACTGAATTGCATGAAACTTAAATGTTTCTGCCTGGCAAAGAACATGACAACCTAAATTTAAAAACCCACAGAATGGGTGAAGAATTTTATGAGCTATTCATCAGACAAGGGCCTAATAGGAAAAATATAAATAGAGCACAAAAGATTACCCCCAATAAATCCTCAAATAACAGCCCAATTGATAAATGAGGTAGTGACCTAAAGACAGACTTCTCAAAATAAGTAAGAATATCCAATAGGCGCATAAAGAAATGTTCAATATCTCTGAACATAAAACGATTCAACACTGTAATTCCACCTCACTGCAGTAAGGAAGGCTAATAAAAACATGTAAAAGTGATTAGTAACAAATGCTGTTATAGATGCGGCCAAAAGGGAGCTCTATCACTGTTGGTGAGAGTGTAAATTGTCCAATCAGTCTGGAGACTTAGATGTGAGTATTGTGGTTTGACTTGTGCAGAGAAGTCCATGTGCTTTTCATCTCCAATTGGCCACTAAAAAGACACAAGTAGAGCTGTGGTGCAAATGAGTAAAGTAGCTTTCATTACAAAATCTCAGGGACATTACCCACATCCTGCATTGAAGCTCGACTACTGGCAGTGTGTGTGTGTGTGTGTGTGTGTGTGTGTGTGTGTGTGTGTGTGTGTGTGCGTGTGCACGCACGTGTGCACTAGTGATTTTCTGACTGCAACAAATGTTTTGGTGTATTTAAAGTATTAAGAAACAAGGTTTAAATGTCCTGTGATTTTTTGTGTGTTTCTGTTTGTATGTATGTGTCTATCTGGTGTAGTTGTGGGTGTGGGTTTACGCATCTTTATGTGCATTTACTTTGTATCATGCTTGTTCTCCACCTATTTTAACATAATTGTCAGGCTTGGAAGGTAAAGTTATGACAATTTTCCAATCGTTTTTTTCAACAAATGATTATTTGAATTGAAGGACAGAGAGGAAGGAGAAAGAGAGGGGGAGAAAGAGGGGAGTTCTAAATCCAAGACTGAAACAGCCATATTCCAGAACAAGGCTTCAGAACTAGGTATAAACTAGATCCAATGTTGTGCTGTCAGTCAGCTAGCTGTAAGAAAGCCCCCATCTGGCCACAGGTGTGGATTGTAGCGAAAGATTAAAAATTAGAGTTACATTTTACAATTGCTAACTGCTGGTTTTGCTTCTGTAAACTTGCTTGCACTAGCACTGACCCTTCCCCTCCCTGGAAATAAATAAAAAGTTTCGGAGTCTAGATGTCGGCCCTGGGACAAGCTCTGTAGTCATAAATAAAGAAATAACAAGTAAATTCCCCAAGTGGCCAAATGGGACCCAAGATAAGGAACAAAGAGTATGTTCCTCTGCATTCCTGTGTAAAAATTCTCGGTTTAGGGGCCTCAAGATAAGGACCATCTGGTGAGCCCAGCAAACTAGGCCAAATGTTAATCAATCACAAGCCTGTAACTATGTAAACTCTCCTCCAGGGTGACCGCTCACCCTAGACTTGCCCTGAGCCAACTGTTTTACAAAGAGTGTTATAAACTTCCCCGTGTAGTAAACTGAGCCAATCCTGGGGAACCTGGGGTCTTATGCTAATCCTGTGGCTTTTGTCTTTAAAAGTGCCTGTAACCACTGCTCGGGGCTTCCTGTCTGCCTTGGACAGAGAGCCCATTTGCGCAAACGCCAAATAAACTTCTCTTGCTTATTGCAGCTGCTGGCTTGAAGTCTTGGTTCTTGGGGTGCCCTCACGTTGAAGAAAGCATCCCAGTGAGTCTGGGGTTTTTCAGTAGGAAAAAAGATAATTCAGTAAAAACAGTCTGTGACATTTACACAAGATCTGGACATCATTTCCTCTTGGGTTGCTGCTGTGCAGGACCAAAATTTGATCTCAAGTGAAACTTGGAATTACAAAAGTTAACACCCAAAGTCTATTAAACTCTAAAAGGCCTGTGTAACTCCTTAATCCTCATACTTGATATATGACTTAGTGGGAAAGGCAGAGGGCAGATTTCCAACTATTGCAGACTTCTTCGTTAGTGAACAATGAGCTACCACCTTCATTCATGTGGTTCCAGCACAGAATTGGCTCAGATCTGTGAACTTGAGTGTAGAAATTTGAATCTCCATAGTGTGAATGAAAATTTGGTCTCCTACTAAGATATCAGTTTGGGGGACCATGGGTAGCTGTGGGCAAGTCTCTTTTTAATAGCTTATCCTTTGTGCACATTTGGTTTAGATACAGGGATACATAACTAACTAGTAGCAATGGTCACCGCAGGGTAGAGCAAGAGACCAACAGTAGAGGGACAGAGATCAAACTCATGCCATCTGCCATTTTATATTGCTTGAATTGACATGTTCTTCATGTATTTTAGCAATTCAAGAATAAAAATTAACATTACATATAGATTTTTAAATTGCCTCTTTGCTTCTGAGAAAAAGTAAAAATAACAATGAATTTAAATGGAAAGGCAGTACTTTAAGAGCAGGGAAAAGGAACGGAGCAATGATAATGGGATTCTCCTGAAGTCCAATCTGGAGACTTTATTTACCAACATTGAGGAATAAAATGAAACCATGTAACAAGACTGGCTTGTCTCCTTTTTCTCAGCAACAAGGCAGTCCTGTCTGCTTTCCTTAGTAACATGACAGCCCTGCCTTTTTTGCCTTTTTTCCTCATTTATGCCAGAGCCAAAGGGCTCAGTAGAACATGACTAAAGGAGAAAGTTGGAGCTGTCATTGTAAGATGAAAAAGAACAAGCCATGGATATATCTGGAAACCTAGAAAGCCCCTGGAGCCTTGAACTGTTAGGCCTTTCAGGCACCAGTCTTCCACAGAAATTAAACATTCATAGAGAAAGCCAAGATGTGCTCTGATTTATGTAGATTGCCTTACTCAAAGAAAGACCTCCCAATGAAACAATCCTCCCTACCAACAACAGCCCTTCAGAGTGAGGCTCAGGGAATAAAAGACACTAAACTTTCCTACCTGCCAGAAACCAGCCCACACCCTGAGGTCACCAGGACAGCAGGGAGGGAAGGCTCAGCCCTGTCACAAAACAAGGATGAAGCTCAGAGGTCCACATCTAATCTCATAATGTACTCAGACCTTCTAAAGTTCCAACAGCTTCCAGAAGGTGTCTACAGCCCTTTAAAACGATCAAGCTGTGATGCTCAGCTCTAAAGCCGTAACTCTGCACCCAGTGTTAGCCTTATTTAATGACATACAAGCCAAGTAGGGCTCTCTGATTAATTTGCTAAAACCACTGCACTCCATGCCAGCATCCAGTCACTTGTCTTCTGCTGACAAAGCCTGTGGGTCATTCAAGACAGAAGCAGCCATGGCCTCAACTCCACCTGCCATGGATGTTCAGCAAACCTTACCCTTTTGCTCCCTCAGCAATTGCTTTAATTTTGGGATAGCCTCACCAACACTCTCTCCTAATACCACTGCCTCCATGAGGCGAACCCCCCACCCAACCAAACAGTCAAACAATCTGGAGGTGTTCTCTTTGGGATGGACAGATTAGCCTTTCCATGAGCCCATTTCCAGGGACTCCCCTTCCCCCAGATGCCTTGGAAGGGGCATCTGCTCCTTCCAGCAGCAGGCGTGCCACTCTTCCCAGACCCACACTGACCACAGCAGCCTTCTGACAGCTGGACATTGCATGTCCAAGTTGGGAGAGCTGCTGTCTCCAAGTTCTATGGTTGAGGGGATGCTCGGCAGGTTCTTGTGCCAGTAGGTGGGCCAGGTTGTGGACTCCGCAAAGCCTTCCGGCAAGGTTTCATGTACCAGCCTGTCCACTGCACAGCTGGCCAACCCTGATGTCTGCTTGGGCTCTGGCTTTCTTGGATCTGCAGTGTTAAGGAACCTTCAGATTCCCCCTGCCAGAGACACCATTTAATTGCTCAAAAACAGGACCAAATGATCCTGGTCCATCTACTGCAGTCTTTAGCTGTTTTCCCCCACCAACATGGGACTCTCTGGTGCAACCACTTTTAGAGGGATATTTCTGGGTAGCAAGCAAGTCTAGCTTTTCTTTTATAAGCCAGCAGCCTACTAATATAAGCTCATCTTCTGCCCCCTGCCAACCTAGACAACCCTACCCCTCCCAGCTCCATTGCCCACCCTGTGCTTAGGGGCCTCCTGAGCCCAGGTTCTTCTCCTGAACCTGCCCATGTATTCTGAAAAGAGCCCAGAGAAAACCGTGGCATCTGCTGTACCCGGAAGTCAGTCCACAGTGAGGCTTCTGCAGCCCCCAGCCTTGCTTTAAGCATAGCCACCAACAGGGCAACACCCCCAAGCACCACCTCAGACCTCCAATGCATTAAAAAAAACAGCCTGTGCTTGTGGCACCCACAGTCACCAGTCATCAGTCCTGGCACAGGAGCATCTGCTAAGGCCACCCCAGTAGGTTCAAGGGCTCTGACATCAAGACAGAGGCAGGCAGGTGCACCCATGGAGGCTGACTTTGGAGCAGCTGGTCTTCCAGGTGCAGGCCTGGTGGCCATTGAAGCAGAACATGACATTGCAAAAGATTACATCACACACTAGAAGATAAACAATGACCTTGTGCTCAGAGAACTGACAGAGGCAGGAAATCAGAGAGAGAGAGAGAGAGACAGAGAGAGAGGGAGAGAGAGAGAAGTGTGTGGCTGGCTTTGCTTACTCTAACTCTGATGGAGCAGCTAGGAATAATCTAAACATCCTACCATAAACAATCACAAAAGTGGAAGCCATGTAAAAATAATATATGTAAAGAAATGTATGTATGATATAAATATTTAGGCAAAATATGTATATTCCATATATAATGTGAATATGTAATGTATGTATAATGTATATATGTATAATGTACAGAGGGAAAAATTGAAATATCGAGTATTTGAAGGAATAATAATCAGTACCTTCCCAATTTTGATTGAAAGCACGAACCCTTCTATGCAGGAATCCACCAGCCCAAAAAAGTCATTTAACACAATTATACAGGTCCACACTAAGATATATTCTAATTGAACCAAGACCGAAAACCTCACAAGGCGCAGAGACACAACTCATCACACCAAAGTGATCTTCAATGATATTATGACAAATTTCTCATCAGAAACTAGATTAACTATTAGACAGCAAGAGCAACAAATTTAAAGCGCTAAAAGGAAATATCTAAAATCCACCTTTATAACAAATACACTTCCTCCAAATGTAAGAGATGAGCTAAGTACTTACTGATTGCTCAGTGTTATAATCCTAAATAATCAGGAAGGTGAATTGTGAGGATGGTGGCTCAAAGCTAGCCTGGAACTTGTCCTCTCAGGAGGAAGTTATAAGACACGGCTGTCCTTGAGAAGGAGGGAGTGTGCAGTGCCATTGCTGGAACAAGACATAGGATAAGGTGGCCATCAAGAATGGAGGCTGTTAGCTAGTGTCTCGAGAGAAGCAATTTATAAGATGCAGTAGTCCTCTAGAAAATCAGAGGATTTTGACCACTGTCCTAGTGATTTCAGAAATGCTATGATAATGACCAGAGTAACCTCAAGCCCAGCTGGATTCCTTAGCAACAGCTGTCAAGGCTGGCAGGCTATGACTGGTCCACTTTTTCTCTGACCTCAGACTCTGATTGATCCATTTCCTCCATGATATCACAATGCCTGGTTGCGATTGCTCCATTGTGTGAGGCCATGCAGGGTATATAGGAAGCCATTGTGCTCCAACCTATGTCAGTTAACAGAGCTGGGAGCTCTTGCTTGATGACCCGCAGGACTGACTCAAATCTAAATGATTTGTTGTTTGTGGGGACTGGTTGTCATTTACATTTTGGTATTTCTTTTAAAATTTTATGGGTTTTTCATTAATTTATTTAGTTTATTTTAGGTAGATTTGCTACCTGCCATCATAGCAGAAGGATGGAAGAAAACAAAGTATCATCCTACTTTCTTCTTGAAGGAGGAGACCATCAAACAATACCTCATGAAAGAGCTCATCGACAAAGGTACCTATGTACAAGTGAAGCTGGCCCATCACCACGTCACAGACAAGGACGTGGCATTTAAAATACTCTGGAAGTGAAAGTCCTCATCATCGGATAAAGAATGAGGTGGACATTTTTAAGAAGTTATGGCAGAAACACAATATCAGGTAGTACCACGTTATGGAGAAGGAAGAGTACGAGTATCTCATCATGGAAATGGCCACTGGGGGATACCTCCTGGGGTAGATCTTAAAATCCTGCCACCTATATGAGGATGAAGCCAGGAGGCTCGCCACACAAATTGTAAGTGCTGTTTGCACCAAAATAGAATCACACACTGAGACCTTAAGTCCAAAAACGTCCTTTTGGACACAAAGGCAATATCAAGGTCAGTGGATTTGGTGTAAGCATCTGGCTCACCCCTGGGCAGTCGCTAATGAATATATGTGCAGTTGAGCTATCCCATTCCTCTGAAATGTTCCTGCAACCTGCAGTTCCAGGTGGCTCACGCCTGTAATCCTAGCTATTCAGGAGACTGAGATCTGAGGATCATGGTACAAAGCCAGCCCTGGCTGGCTCTCCCCTCTGAGCAGAGTCATACTGATACCAAAGGAGAAGATGACAGAGGATAGAGGTGGCTAGCAAAATAGCTACCACTCTTCTCAGAACAAGCCGCTGAATGTGGGTACAGGAGCAGAGCAGTTCCAGACAAAGAGGAGGAGAGCCCTAAGAGATATCAAAGATAATCTCACTTGAAAGCCAGAAGGCTGTTATTGGGATGGGAGAGATTTGTAGGGGGTCTACTAAAGAAAGAGTTGTAAGTGGGATCCACGAATGGAGATCAAAACATTGTTTGCCAAGCAACGCCCTCAGTCCAGCCCAGAAGACAGGTGTACCAACTGTCTTACATTACCTAAAGAGGGATTCCAGCCAAGGGGCATCTAGTACTGCATTGATAAACTGACATTGTAGTTATTAAAGCATGTAATTTTTGTGCATTGTATCAATTCCTTGCACATGCAAAACTACTTGAATTACACTTGAACTACACCCTAGTCTTTAAAAATGTAGATTGATTTATTTTATTCTGTGTTATTCTTTAAGATACAGTGTCATTATGTAGCACAATTCTATTGCCTAGTCTCCCAAGTGTTTGGATTACAGGTGTGTACCTCCATGTCATCCATCATACTATTATCTGCAACTTTCCTTATGTTTTAATACTTTATTTTATCCCTTGGCAGTACTGGGGTTTTGATTCAGAAGCTGGTGCTTGACAAGCAAGTGCTCTATCCCTTGACCCCTGCCCACAGTCCTTGCTCTTCATTTTACTTGAGATGAGCTCTTATTGTATTATTTTCCTTGGGTCATTATCAGACTGTGATTTAAATTTTTAAAGTTTTCACAGTAGAGGTCCTTCACATTTTTAGTTAGATTAATTAATTCCTAGTTTTCTTGTTGTTTTGTTTTGTTTAGATTAGACTAGATTTGATTTTGAGGCTAATATATATGAGATTGTTCTCTGGATTTCAGCCTGGATTTTCCCATTGTTGGTAACACAGAAAAACTACTGATTCTTGTGGGTTTTTTACCCTGCTACATTGTTGAAGGTTAGCATCACCTTTACTTAACTTGAGGGATGAAACTATAGGGCCCTTTAAATACAGGATCATTTCATCTGTAAAAAGGGAGTAATTTTCCTTCTTCCCTATTTGGATCCCCTTTATGTTTTTCTCTTGCCTATTGCTCTTGCTAGAAAGTCCATTACCATATTGAAGAGTAGTAGAGAGAGTGGACATCCTTGTCTCATTCCTGATTTTAATGTCTTCATGCTTTCACCGTTAGGAAAATGCTAATTATCTCTATCATATATATGCTCTGTATTAAATTGAGGAATATTCCATGCATTCCTAGCTTCTCAGACTTTTTTAATCATAAAGGGGTATTAGAGCTTGTTAAAAGCTATTTCTACATCCCTATAGACGATCATGTGTTTCTTGTCCCTGCTTCTGCTGACGGTTTGTATTGTTTATTGACAAGAGTATTGAATACAATTGAATCCTAGGATGAAACCTATTTGGTCATACCATGTGATTCTTTTGTTAGTTGCTGAAATTAGTTGGTGAGAATTTTATTAAGAAGTTTTGTATTAATGCTTATCAAAGAGTTGGTTTCATAGTTCTCTTTCTTTGGTGAGTCCCTATGTAATTTGGGGAAGGGTCTAAATCTAGCTTCATAGAATATGTTTGATAATTCCATTTCCCTTTATATTCCATTGAAGAGTTAGATCTCTGTATTGTATGTTCTTTGCAGGCCTAAATTTCATGGTACATTCATTGGGTCCTAGCTTTTTCTGGAATGGGAAGTGGTTTATTGACATTTCATTTTCATTACTTCTTATGTGTTACTTCTTGGTTCAGATGGAGTATAGGAAAGCATCAAATTCTCCAGGATTCTCCAGGTGATTGGCATAAGGTTTTCAAAATACTCTCTTATAACATTCTCAATTTTGCTTATATCTGTTGTGTTGTCTCATTTTTGTCTGTAATTTTCTCTATTTGGGTGAGTTCTCTAATTGTTTTTTGGGTTTTTTTTTATTATGAAGGTGATATACAGATGGGTGGGTTACAGTTATATATGTAATGAGTACATTTTTAACAGTGTTACCCCTTCCCCATTTTTTCCTTCTTCCCCCAACCCTGACATCCCATTCCTACGAAGTTGTAAAGTTCATTTCTAACATAGTTTCTACTGTATATCAGTGGTGCTTTGGCTAATCTTTGTCCCACCATTTCTGTGATTTCCTTCCCTTCCCCAAATCAGGTTAACATGTATAAGACAAAGGATACATAAATCAAAAACAGTGACTACAGGGAATAAACCAAAGGGTAAAAACTAAATAGAAATAACTAAAAACCGTTCACTATACAATCAACTTGTATCCATTTCTTGGACCTCATTTCGATAAGCATCATTTTATATGGTGATATGCATATTGCTATTGAGCTATTGTGAATATCCTAGACATATTCTAGTTTTTCCAAATGAGTGGAAAAGTGTAGCCTATGATACTTTGGGTCTGGCTTGTTTGACTTATTATGTTTTCCAAATGATTCAATTTCCTTACAAATGGGGCAATGTCATTCATTCTGACGGAAGCATAGAGTTTTGTTGTGAATATATATGACAATTTCTTGATCCATCATTGCTGGGTCATAGAGGAGCTCTACTGATAAACCTCTATATTTCTTTACAGATGTTTGAAGAAGTTTAAATTTCCACCAGTAGTGTAGTAATGTTCCTTTTGGGCCACATCCCAACCAGCCAGGCATCTGTTATTATTAGGCTTCTTCATAATGGTCATTCTAACTGGGGTGAGGTGGAATCTCAATGTTGCTTTGATTTGAACTTCTTTTATGGCCAGAAATGTTGCATGTTTCTTCATGTGTCTATTGGCCATGCATACTTGTTTTTCAGCGAGGTCTCTCTTTAAATCTTTAGGCCACTTATTAAGAGGGTTGTTGTTTTTTGAGGATTTTTTTGGGGGAATTTAACTTTTGGACTCCAAATATATTTGAGATATGAGGCCATTGTGTATTGCAGAGCAAGTAAAGATCTTCTCCCAATCTGCAGGATTTTTATTTATCTATCTATATAAGTTCTCTTCCTAGTCAAATTTGGTATGGTTCTGTCAAGTCTGTTAATTTATTTAAAAAACCAACTTTGATTTGTTGATTCTTTCTGCATATTATTTTGTCTTTATTTAGTTATTTGTGATTCAATTTTTTATTTGTTTCTCTCTACTGCTTTGGGTTTGGGCTTGTTCCTGTTTTCAAGGAGCTTGAGGTACATAATTAAAATATTCATTTGAGATTTTCCCAATTGCTTGATGTTGGGACTCAGAGCTATACATTTTCCTCTAAGTACTGCATTTACTGTGTCCCAGTAATTTGTCTGTTTACTTTTGTTAAATTCCAGAAACTTTCAGATTTCCATTCTAATCCCTTCAGTGTCCCATTGGTCATTCAGCAACGTGTTATTCAGTCTTCATTGGTTTGACATTTTATTTTTTTGCTTTATCTGTTTAATTCTAAGTTTATTCACTTATAGCCTAACAAGATATGGGAATTCAAATAATTTTTCTTTCAATTTGGACAGAATTTCTGTGTGACATAAGATGTGTTCTATTTTGGAGAATCTTCCATGACCTGCTGTGAAGAATGTATATTCTGATGCTGAACGTATATTCTGTAGATGTCTGTTAGGGCTACGTGGTCAGTGTTGTTATTAAGCTTGCAGTTTCTCCATTGAGTTTTTCCTGGATAGGTCATCCATGGATGACAATGATGTGTTGAGATGTGATTTTTTGTTTAAGGAGTATTTGGTTGATGAAGTGGAATGCTCCAGGATTCAGGGCATTGATATTTAGACTTGTTATATCCTCCTAATGAAAAGTTGCCTTTATCAATATGTAATGTCTCTTCCTACTAATTTTGACTTGAATTCTATTTCATCTTATGTTAGTAATTCAACTGTAGCCTGTTTATGGTGTCCCTTTGCTTGAAAATTTTCCAACCAGACTTTCAGTTTGAGTATGTGTTTGTTTTTGTCAATAAAATGTGTCTTTTGTAGATACTACATGGATATGTCTTTTCTTTTTTTTGATACTCCTATCAAATCTATGTCTTCTATTTGGAAATTTAAGTCCATTGATAATGAGAGTTAAGACTCAGAAATATGTGATATGTCCTGCTATGTTATACACCTACTGTTAGGAGAGTCCAGAGGAGACTGGCTAACACCCTCTTTTAATATGTTTCTCTCTAGTTCCTTCTTTTTTACTTACGCTTTAAACTGCCTCCCCTTTCTACTCTATTGCCACCTCCTCCACCCTCTATGGATCCATAAGTGGGGGTTAAAAAACCTGGAGAATCTAACAATAACTTAAAAGGTCTGGCAGAAAAACTCGCAGCCGAAAAACTGCCACTGACCACCTGCAAGTGACACCAACATGATCTTAGCCTCGGGTCTTTGCCCAGGGGGTCTGAGTATGGGGGAAAACCTGTCAGTCTGAGGTGATGGCCGCTAGGGACTTCTTTCCCTTGTCCCATGATGACTAAAAATTCTCCTCTGCCTTGAAAGGCCCCTGGGTCAACGTTTACAGAAATCAAAAAAAAAAAAATCCTCCGGAGGTGAGTAAAGGGGGTTCGAGTCCCCTGGTAAGTGGATTTGAGTCCCACTTGTGTATGGTGGTGAGATGTTGTCCCATTCACTGAGAACTAATTTTGTCTTTGTGGCCACTTCTTTGTCTTGTTTACTTCGGTGTGTTTTCTGTTATGTTTTCTGAGGTAGGGATAAACTGGGGGCCCATTAGCCCCCAACTCAGCCTTTGTTTATTGTCTTGTCTAGTTCTGTTTTAAAATTGGTACAAGTTTTAAAAATACATACAACTGGTTTTAATTTTATGTGCTTTAAGACCTGTGTGTGTTTTGTATGTGTTTGTAAAAGAGTTCAAGATAAAAATTGTCAACATGCTATAACAATTCGGTGACTTTAACATGCAAAAGATTATGAGGTTTGGACATTACCAAAAATTTTAAAAATTTTTCACATTGTTTTCAATGACTTTTTAAGGATACTTTAACTTAAAAATAAAAAAATCTGGTATTTTAAAATACATAAGGCTGTTTACACTCTAATCAAGTTATCTGGCTTAAAAATACATTGGCTCTTTAAAATTTAGTTCTCTTTGCTAAACATTGAAAATAAATATTAAACCTTTAAATATAAAATTTTGTTTACCACTGTCAAAAACATTACCTGTTCTGTCTGTCTAAAACTGTGTATTTTCATTCAAAAACCCAAGAGATAAAATAAAAAACTTAAAAGCCAACAAAAAAAACCCTATCTTTAGGGGCCAAGTGGCCCAGGTTTGTTCTGTCCTTTTTCAGTACAGATAAATACTAAAAACATGCTAATAAAAATTAGTGATGTGATGATCTGATTACTATTGCTAAAACTGCCCTTTGGACTTAAAAAGAGGGTTTAAAACATATTTGTGTAATGTGACTTACTTTCAATAATATTCTATAATTAGGATATATTTTTAAATGTCATAAAGGTGTTAAGTCTAACTTCTTGGTACAGGAATGGTGATTGTAATTCTTACATTAAAAATTGTCATTTAAGTTTAAACATTTTAATGTGTGTCTGTTTTAAAACAAACAGCCAAAAAACAATAAGTGACCGTTGGCCTCAAGATTTTAAAGGATTTTTTTAAATGTAACTAAAACCAAAAATATAATATAATAAGAGATTAATAGGAGGGTTAAAAATTAGAGATGGATTTCTGGATATAAAGTTTAAAAGTCAAATTGTTCTTCCTCAAAGTGGAAAAATAACAATTACCAAAATAATTGCTTAATTGCTATTCCAGTTTACTCATATAGCTTTATTAAGTTTCCAGCAAGCCCAAAACCAAACACAAAAAATTCTTACTAGTTTGTCTGATGTAACTTTGGCTCTTAATATGTTTCAGGTAAGAGCATGCTTAAAAGCTAATTCTATGTTGACCACCTTATTGCTTTTAATTGGAATAAAGTGGCCTTTTATAAGACTCATTGATCTACAAACTTGTTCAAAGCCAGCCTGGGCAGAAAAAGGTCCCTGTTAGACTGTCACCTCTACTCAGCCAGCAGAGTGCTAAAAGTGCAAGCAGAATTGCTTTGGGACTCAAAGTGACAGAGTGCTAGCCTTGAGCTGTAGAGCTGATGGTCAGCACTCAGGCCCCAAGTTTGAGTCCAGCGACCAGCTAAGGGAAATGCAAATAAGACATTTATCCCAGTGTAGAGAAGACATTCCTTGGACAAAAACAATGGAAGAGCATCCAGAGGCAATAAGCCACTGGCTTGGATGGCAAATATGTCAGATCCTAGAGTCATTTGTGCATGGCCCTTCAAAAATTGGTCAGAGCCAGGAGGTCATGGGAAGATAGTTTGTAAGCATGCCTAATGTCCATGACTATCTACCTTGTAGGGACAGGAACTTGTCACTAATCTGTGATAGTACTAAAAAGCTAAAATTATAAAATCTGGAGGATGGCTTCAAACCCAACTCCTGTATGTGCCAAAAACCTTAATTGGCAATAACATTTGAGCTAACACCAGCTACATAAAATTTATCTGTTCAAAAAAAAAAAGTTTGTAAGCCTGAAAGTGTGTTTCTATTAACATATGTCTAAAGGCTTGCACAGGTGACTTAGACATTTTTAGGGTCACTAGAGGTCACATTCCTAAAGATGCTTTTACAAATCATAGTGCTAAACAAGCTACATTGCTGTAGCCAGAAAAAAAAAGTCTGTGCATTTGTCAAATGTTAAAATATTGTTCTTCATGACATCTAACCCTGGTAACCTCTTTGTAAAATAGACTAAGATTATAGGTTCCTGGTTAGGTAGGATCAACACCTCTAAGTCAGCTTTAAAATGTTACAAAAGATAAATCTTCGCCCATCATTCCTTTTTAAACCAAGGGACCAGAGTTATTAAAAAAATGTGGCAAAATCGACAGAAGATAAAGGCATGGAAAATAGTAGTACAAGCCTGAGCCCTCTATATCTGCCTAAAAAATCAGCCTTATTGAAAAAAAAACTATCTAGTTAAAAAGGTTGTCACCTTGGTAAATTGTCCTGGGCTATTTTCTAAATAGTCTTAAAATCTAGTGGGTCTACAGCCTGCCAAGCCTATGTATTACTTGTATCCTTAACAGTCTGTGTAGAAATTTAGACCTCGGCAAGTGTTGTGACAGTCCCTTGGAGCCACTGAGAGACCCTGCTGCTGCTGCTGCTATAGCCTGACAATCACCTAAAAAAAATCTACATCAGTACCCTGACCACCTCCACCATGAAGAAAGTAGACTAAACTCCTGCCTGATTCCTTCTTTTGGCTGTCTTCGCTTTGTCCATGTTACCATATACCTACTCTAATTTTATTATGGCTACTCCTCTTGCCGGGGAGACTAGCAAACATTGTATTTCTCATTCCCTACACTGCTTTGCCACTATGGGACTTCCTAAACATATTAAACTGATAATGGTGCGAGATATGTTGGACAAGCTTTTCATAAATCTTACCAGATTTTTCACTCTACAGGTATTCTCTATGTTCCTCAAGGACAAGAAATAGTTAAACAAGCCAACGGGCTGTTAAAACACCAAATTTTTTAATCAAAAGGGGGAAATTATACCACTTCTTTCCTGTTAATATTCTTCTAATGCTTTATTTGTACTAAATTTTTTAAGTTTGGATTATAATGGCCTTTCCACAGCATAGCGGTTTTGGGGGAAAAAAAGAGAGCAAAGAGCTTTTGTCCAAATTTAGTGGAAGGATCCTTTAAGAGGTGATTGGCATGGGGCCATATGCGGTTTTAACATGGGGTGAAGGACATGTTTGTGTTTTTTTTGCAGGAAGAAAATAAATCCCGCTGGTTGCCTGAGCATTGATTTAGGATTGTGGAGTTTCATTCAGATGACACAAACGCTGACACATTGGGCTTACATGCCTTATCCCTTGATTGTGGGAGGGAGTTGAGGTACTCATTCACATCAATAGATCAGCATACAGTACAGCCCCGATCCCTTCATCCAGCACACCAAGATCAGAAATATCTCAGCTTCAGGCATTGGAACTCCTTTATGCTTTACCACCAGCTCTAAAGGCTCCATTCCAGGCTGTATTATAATGCCAGCCAGGACTCAAAAAATTTGGATCCCAGACAAAAATCAAATATACAATATACACATGACATCTTTACCAACTGGGCACCCAGTTCATGCAAATTCTACTCCATCCTATATGATACTGCGTTGCATTAATTCTTCACAAATAGTAGTATCTATAGGAGAGCCTTATCCAATAAAGTGCAGACATATACAGCCATTTGTTACCAATATTTCTGGAAATAACTCTCAATTAATGAACTGGTCTGGAGCTAATCTTACTAATAAGTACAATCTTGGACTGTGGTGGACGAATGGGCATCCTCAACATCATGTTTGCATGCTGGTGGCTACACTCAACAAAATAACCTGACCCAATTCATCCTTTAAAAAAGTTATGAGTTGTATATCACCACCCTATGTCATTATGTATGGACTGTTTAATATTTCTGTTGGATCTAATCATTTTAATGTTTCCTGCTATTAATTGTTCTTTTACTGATTGCTCATATAGCGGCATAACTAAATCCATACTTATTGTTAGACAACCATCTTTTGTTATGCTTCCTGTAATTATTTCTAAAACTTGGTATAAAGATTCTGGCATTCAGATGTTAAGACAATTAAAAGAACTAATGCGCCCTCATCGATTTGTTGGGCTACTTGTAGCTGATGTTTTGGCCTTTAATTCGTTAGCTGCCTCCACAGCGGCAGCTGCTGTGGCACTAACACAAAATGTACAAACTGCACATTATCTTAATTAGCTTGCTCATAATACTACATAAGCCCTACCTCTGGACTCTAAAGTGACAAAAACTGCTAAAAAATTGTTTAAATAAGTTCAACACTATATCCCTTCCCTGACTTATGTTAAAGGATTGCTAATATCATTGCTTGGCCTGGGAATGCTTTTGCTAATGGTTTGTCTATGCCTTCCTTGTATTATACATACACTGCAAAATTCTTATATGAGTTTAGCCACCCAACTACATAAGATCAAGCTCCATATAAAAAAATTCCCCTTGAGAGGAGTTACAGCCAGAGAGAGGTAAGAGGGAGTGCCAGTCTAACCAACCTAAGACAGGGCCCACAGCTTCACTCTAAAGAAGTTCCCTAAGAGGGGTAATACAGACAAGGCAATCCATCCAACCTAAGAAAGGCGGGTTAGCTTCTTTAAACAAAATGGGGGAGATGTTGGGAGCCGACAATAAAGTTTAAAGGTCATCTTGACCCTGGTGCTCACTTGAAGACATGTACAAGGAACTGGCTTACTTAAAAAACACCAGGAGCCAGGGATTGTTTTGCTATGTCTGTAGAATTTGTTGACTTTGTCTTGTTTTTACTACACTCTGTTTTCATTAAAATTTTTCTTGTTTTTTGGGACTATTGTAACCTTATGTTACCTCTTGACTTTTAATAGTATATATTAAAAAAAAGTTAAAAATAAACGGTGCTGCAGTCTTGAGCTGCAGACCTCCCTACCCCATCCTTTGTCTTATGTCTTTATTTTTCCCCATCCTCGCCCCCTAATTCAGGATTCCCTTTCATTGCTGGCAGGCTCTGGAACATTGTCATTAAATATTTTTATACATCATTTAAATGTAAAGGAGTGTTTGGCTTGGGACCATATTCACGGTTGGTAGTTGCTTATAGTTGTCATATATGGTGTAGTAGCCATCATGTATCATATAGTCATATAATATGTTAGTTGTCATATATCATGCCAGGCTCTCCTTTTTACCATATCAGCTAAGAAATCTGTATTTATTCTGACTGTATATCCTTTATAAATAATCTTTTCTCTATGGAAGCTTTAAGCATCCATTATTGGTATTTAATGATCTTCTAATGGATTATGATATGGTAGTGGATTTTCAGTTCTAGAATTATCTGTTCAGTGTTCTAAAGGCTTCTCTTCTCTGAATGAGCCTTTTTGGATGTTTGGCATGTTCTCTGCTAGAATTCTGTAATATGTTTCCCTTCCATGTAGTTTCCTGCTCTTCTCGTTCTTTATAACTATCTCCCCGAAATTTGATCTTCTAAGTGAGTCTTGACGTTCTGGCAAGATCATTTCTTATTTCTTTGATTTATCCTAAATGATTATTTCCTCTTTTGTATTAGACCTATTCTGTCTTTGACCCTGAGATTATCTTCTTTGTCATCTATTTGCTGGGGAGACTTTCTATTTTGTTTTTGATTTCCCTGTCTTCTAATTGTTCATTTTTTAGGGCTTCTATCTCTTTATTAAAGCTTTATTTTAGGTCTTGTATGTACTTTCTTTATATTTTTTCTTTGGATGGGGTGGTTGCAAGGGTTTTCTTAGTTGTGTCTTCTCTCATATCTTTTAACTAGACATCCATTTTTTTTTCCTTGGACTCTTTGCCTTCTCAGAATTTATTTACCTTTCTGTTTGCAGTCTCCATTAATTAATTTGCTAATCTTTGGTTGGTCTCCTATTATTCACAAATTTCCTTATAAAGGTTTCTATCTTTCCATTAGTCACATTTTCAGCAGTGTTTTTAATGTATTTTGATAACTATCTTCTAGTTCCTTGATTGTCTGTTCTAATGCCTGGTTATTTACTGTGTGAATTATACTACCTTGACATAACTTCTTTTGTATTTTTCTAATTTGTTCTGTCCATTTGGAGGTTTTCTTTTGAGGGATCTATTATCTTATTAGGTGACTCTCTATATTCTTGGTTGATTTGCCAGGTGTTTGTTTGGTCTTTTGTTTTGATTTGTTTTTCTGGAATTAGGGTTTTGTCTAGACAATTAAATGTGGGAGTAGAAATCAGTTGTGGTGAGATGTTGTGATGTTAATACTTGTGGTTCCAGTGCCAGTTTGGACTGTCCAGTGGTATGGTGAACTGTCTCTGTGTATTGATGTGTAACTTTTTCTAATGTACAGTTCTGTTCTTGCTTTTTTCCATGTAGCCTTTTTATTTCCACACTGCAATTATGCTTTTGAATATGTTGGCCAACACAGTCACAGCAGTCACCTGTCTGGCTGGGAAACTTTCTCATAAATTTCTGTTTTCTTGTGAAGATAGTATAATAGTCTTATGAATTGTATGTCTATAATTATATCTATATTTATAGCTGTTTATCTATAATTATAGCTGACTTGGTGTGACCCTCTACATGTGGTGTACCTTTTAGGACTCCAAATCTCTGTTTCATTAGAGATTGCTAGGGTAATTTTCTGTTGTTATTCTGCCACGGTTTTTCCTCTTCCTCAAATTTATTTTTTATATTGTGGATTTGTTCACATAATTTAGGATTTGTGAGGGTTGTGGAAGTTATCTTTGTTTTTCTGCTCGTGTTACTTATGTAGTGATTTCAGGATTGTATGAAGAAACACAAAGGGACAGAAATGTATGCTATTATATTGAGAGAAATAGAGAAGATATTTTAACCTATTTGCTACATGTAAATTAATATTAAGCAAAGCTAATTAAAATAATTATTTACACTTTAGAGGATGAGTATAGTACTCTTGGATATCTTGGAGGAAAAGACTTTAGACTCATTACAACTGATGTCTTACGTTGAAATTACTGGCAAAACGTCTTTTTGAGAAAGAAAAAAGTTCCATTTCTTTCATACTAGTATTATAAAATCACAATATCTGCATGTTGAATTGTTTTCCTCTGCTATTTTCAATTCCATTCTTCATCCATTAGCTATTTAGGGCCTTGAATGACCACTTCCTTAAAATACCTATATTTCTTGTATTGTGATGTAAAGCTCAGTATTATTAATATGTATTTATATCTGAGTCAACTTTTAAGCTACATTGCTATGAAATTTATGCATTCTCAAGCATGAGACCTGATTATTTTACTCTATTCTATGTTTTAATCAATAAATCATTCTCTTTAGAAATATTTTCCCATCTTTTATATTGCTCCTGTAAACATCATGTGTTTCTAGTAATTTTAATGAAGTTAATATAATGTTTGGAACAAGAAGGCAATTATCCCCATTATCACTTTAAAGTAAACCCTTGGGAACTATTTTATATAAATAAAAATAAAAAAGTGCAATGCACATGTTTATACATGAATAATATATTAGTTAATTCAATTAGACACAACTACCACAGCCATTCTCAATTGACTTAAAGGCAACAAAATATTTTGTTCATGAATATCACTCATTTTTAGAAAATGACTAGTCAATACAAAATCTATATTATATTTGAAAGTTAAAAAAATGAAAATTACACCCAGATTTGCTGTCAATATCCTGTTTCTATGAAAACATTTATTCAGCAAACAGGGAAACAAAAAATAAGTCTTTGTCACATAGAATGAAAGTTGTAGAAGCAGACTGTCTTTCCTTAAAGTGAGAAGTACCTGCAAATCGTGTGATTTATTCAAAGAAACTATGAAAATTCATAAGAGGATTTGTGATCAGAAGTGATAGGTAAGCAAAGTAGCTGGAAAACTTTATATGTGAATTGAGCTTTCAATATAAGATTACAAGCTTTCAATAAATGAGCCTATAGAAAATGATTCTGTATCTCTAACACACATAGTGTTCTACATTTTCCCACAAACTCCCGATCTCTTACCTCAGTTCTTCATCAACATTCTTCTGTTTCATGATGTCAATTCTTACTAAAATAACAAGTTGGGTGTTTTTCTGGTCTCTATATCCAATACATTTTAGTATTTTGGAATAGTAGTATGAATTCATGGTGTTTGACTTAATGTCAAGTTTGAAGATATTGTATTCAGGGTACTGTTAATTGGCCTGAAGCATACAAAAACACAGTACACTAAGAACAAGGGACTTGATCTGAGGGAACCATACAGGCCCAGCCAATATCATGAAGCAAAGAAAAACCAATGGAGCAAATATCAATCAACTATAATTACAACGGAATGGAACTGAACTGATCTCTGATGTGTCTGGGTGGCAGCTGTGTGTGTGTGTGTGTGTGTGTATGTGTGTGTGTGTGTGTGTGTGTGAGAGAGAGAGAGAGAGAGAGAGAGAGAGAGAGAGAATTTTAGTGTGGCTTCCATATTTACAGTCCATAGAGGATTACTTGTTAGGGAGGAGTTGCTCATATCAGAGCTCTGATACCACTGTCATCACTTTTTACTGTGAAAAACACTTGCTTAATCTCTAATTAAATAGGGAAAATAAACTAACATCTAACGCGATTGTTTTGACAATTAATTAGTATATTGAAGCCTAAAGGGAGGAATTGGAGATCAATATATTTTTTTCCTCTCTTCTGAATATTACACAGCAATAGCTCTGATTTCAATAGTCTCCTGCAATGTACTGACAGCTGACTTGCTAATATACTTAATAACATGAAACATATGATAGAGAAATAGATCAGCCAGCAAGCACAAAGAGCTAGTGATAAGATAGAACTTAGCAGGGTTGCCCCATCTTTTAGGAATGTAATTCCTTCATATGAACTTCAAATTTTGTGGCTTTCCCTGTGTGATTAAATGGTAAGAAAGTACTGTAGAAACAAGAATTCCTGTTCAGCCAAGTAGAAAGTGCTCATGATCCCATCCTCATGTTGCAAATTTACATTCCACACAGACTCTCTTTTAGAATGCTTTCATTTAATATACATAGGCACCTCATCCTTACCTGTGGGAGACAGGAAAAAAGTTAATTTTCTTTGTGTATTAAATTACATAAATTAATGTGTACAGGTATGATTTGTATAATTACAGAAGTTTGTAATAAATGAAATTAGGGATCATGTCACAACTAAAAAATATAAATAAAATAACATAACAAGACTAGAAATAACAGCATTTTGTGCACAAAAACATACATTAGATTAGTTGCAGAATTTCTATTTTGAGATAAAATTTATATTAAAGTATAATGCACTTTACTAAGGGTTGAAACATTTTATTGAAAAATATATTTACTAGAGATACTTTACTGCATAATTTTAGGGATACAGGTGGACTCATTGCAACAATGAAATGTACAAGACATTATGTCGAAGGATTAACTTTACAACTTTGTCTAGGGGTGAGGAGGTGGAGATTTTTCCATCCCCACCCTTCCTGGATGGGAAAGGGAAATAAAGAGGAGGCAACAATACCTGATGAGAAATTTACTCATTACCTTGCACAAGTAATTTAACTCCTCAGTACAGTATTTTCACAATAAAAGAAAAAGAAAAAAATTAAGAAAAAAATTATCCCAAAGTAATCATTTTTCTTATTATTTTCCTATTTCCATGTGATTTACCTCCAATTTAGAAATCCAGATATAGAATTTAATTTAATTTAACCAAAAGTATTATTGAGTGTAAGGCTCTTATACTCTCTACATTCTTCACACTAAGATCTTCAAATATGGTGAGTTTGAAATGATTAGTCTCTGTGTGAACTATGATAATATTATTTACAATGTGAGTGAAATGTTTAAAAAGTAACATTTATTTTCGTTGAATTGCTCTGAAGAGACAATAATTGATATAATCAAAGGCTAAAAGTGATTAGGTTTAAAATTTAGAATTCAGGAAATGTTTTTGACCACACTTGTTACTGGAGCCTTCACAGCAACCTCATGAGAAAATTTATATTGATGAAGCAAAAATCCCAGAGGATAAATATTTACGAATAGGAAAATCATGTCATTCTGAATATGTAGAGCTACATATATCAAACATAGAAAATTTAGCTTTTAAATACCTAATTGCAGGGTAAGTACTTGTTCGGAAAGAAGATAAAATTGTATTTATTTTAAAAAGTAAACCAAAGTATTCATTTGAATACAAGACAATGTTTAAATATCCCTCATCCAAGACACGATATACAGTTGTTTTTCATGCCAATTATGTTCTCTAAACATACTACCAATACTAGATTAGTAAACCTAAATCATTGCTTTGTAAGGAAATAAAAATTTAGTTTCCTAAAACTCATGACTATAACTTTTTCTCAAACAATTAAGAAGTAACTGTTTTATGTTTTTTGTCATGGAATATTATTTGATAAGCTTTTATTAATTAAGTTAATTAATTGGCCAATAACAATATAAATTATGCTTGAACAAAGTTTATCTAATACAAGTATTTCTTTCACAAGACATATCATGGCTCTCTTAAAGAATATTGGAAGGCAGTGTGTTATTTATTTATTAATTTTTAGTTATTTTGTTAATGGTTATTAAGTTTCAGAAGTGGCAGTTTCATTATGCTCTTTCCAAAATATATTTAAAACATTTGATTATACTCCTAGTATTTCCTTTTTATTACTCCTTCCTCCAAAGATCGTCTGTTTTTCACATCGAATTACATCTTTATATATGCACATGTAATCTAATTTGGAAAATTTAAGGTGAACTGCAAATTAATTCAATATGTACCGTGGATTAACAAGATGAAAAAGAACGAGTATATTTTGCTAACTTCTGAATTGAGCTATTATTATTATTATGGTTAGGGTTAGGATCGCAGACAGATTTTAGAGTTAGGGTTAGAGAAACAGAAAACCATTGCAACAATGATACTCACAACACACTATATTGAAAAGGAACTTTTCATCATGGGGAAGGAAGAGTGAGGGAGTTGGGAGAGGGAATGGACAGTGGGACAACAACATTGAAGGGGGTAACACTGCTCAACAAGAAATGTACTCATTACCTTAATCCCTCTGTAAGCCTCATTACAATAAAATAAAATTTTAAAAAATAATGAAAAATAAAACTTGAGAGGAAATAGAAAAGCACTTTTAAAAATTTAGTTTCAAAACGCAAGTAAAATTTAGACCTACAAGCTGAGCAAGAGATAGGATAAATGTGAAATAGAGGCTAGCTATTAACATTACGATTCGGTTATACGTAGGCTTAGGATTAGGCAAGGTGTTCCAGTTAGAGCTGGGGTTATGATGAGAAAAATGATGTAAGATATTGTGTAAAACTGCAACATATTTTAAGAAGAATGAATGGCCTCAAAGTTAGAATGAATGAAAACCAGTGTTGGCGTTATTTTAAACATTCAGGTATAATTTGGTTTAAAGTGTGAGTTGCTGTTTTAGTTCTTCTTAGGGATAGGGAAGGATAAGCTTTAGGGTAAAATTTAGTTTTCCAATAAGAAGTAGAAGCAAAACATGTGATTGAATAGAGTCTGGACAATTTTCCTTACATTAACCATTTGGTGTTGTCAGATTGTGATTAGGATTAGGTTTCTGGTTAAAGGGGTTGAGGATTGAGTAAAGAAATGGATTAAACTGGAGGCTCACGCCTATTATCCTAGCTACTCGGGAAACTGATTTATGAGGATTACAGTTCAGAGCCAGCCTGGGAAGGAAAGTCTCTGAGAATTTTATCTCCAATTAAGCACCAGAAAATCAGAAAGTGGTGTTGTGGCTCAAGTGGTAAAGTGCACACCTTAAACTAAAGATCTCAGGGGTCGGGTCCATGCCTAGAACTCAGGCATAGTGCCCAGGCCCAGACATCAAGCCCCATAACCAACAAAAAAAAGTAATGGGAAAAATGTTAAGTAAATCTGAAATTATTTTAGGTTCTAGGAATTCAGGAAAGGCTGGGATAATGTAAGTACAATATATTTCATAATATGAGGATTTGAGATCAATGGGGATAGGATTCCTCTTATGGAATAAGATAGATTCAGACATAAGAGTTAGAAAATCTGTAGGGTTTAGGAAAACCTGCAATTTATTTCAAGAATTACAAGTGGAATTTTGGTTAGGATGACACAAAATGAGCATTTTTCATAAATTTTAGAATTGGGATACCCTTAGTGTTAAGGTTATGGTTAGGATTCCAGCCATGGGTAGGGTTAGAGTGAAGGAGAAAAAAAATGAAGCTCAAATTTAAGGTAAATTTTAGAATAAGCCTGGTAAGATTTAGAATGAATGTGCATTAGAATATTGCTATTAATATCAGAATTTACTTGCAGTTAGGCTTATATTTATTCTCAATGTTCCTGCTAAGATTAAGTTTAGGGTTAGAAAATTACTAAGATATTAGAAAAAATGGAAACCTTTGTTTGGAAGGCTTATTTGAATCAAGTTAGGATGAATCAAAACTAGTGTACGTGTGTTAGTATTAGTGTTGACATAAAATTTGGATTAAGATCAGGGTCAGTACTTTGTTCTAATTATGATTCGTGTTATGAATAGGAAAGTTTTAGTATAAAATTGAGTTTTCACTAACAAGTAGAATAAAAAATGTGAGACTGAATAGTAACTAGAGCATTATAATTATATTTATTTGTCAGTGATCGTTCTTATAATGATTTAATGAGATTTTCCAGCCAGGTTTAGGTTGAGAGTTAGCATTAAATAAGATGATAAGTTAATCTGAAATTGTTTTAGGATACAGTGGTTCAGGAAAAGGTAGGATCAATGGAACCTACAGTATTTTTCCGGATAAGAGAATTTGAAGTCAAGTAATATAATGGCTCATGTTAGGGAACAAGATAACTTCAGAGGTAGAGTCAAGAAATTTGTGGGAATTAGGGAAAATTGAAACACATTTCCATAGTGCAAACTGGAGTTTTCATTAGAATGAATAAAAACTAGAGTATTTTTCTTAAACATTAATTTTGGACTATCATTAGGTTGAAAGTTAGGTTTCACTTCCAGCTTGGCTTAGTGTTAGCATTGGGGAAATGGAAAATTTAAGGTCACACTGAAAGTAAATCTTCTAATAACAAGTCAAGTTAGAATTAGGAAGACTATGAAATAGGACACTGCTATTAATATTAGGATTAGGGTATGATTAGTGTCAGGGTTAGCCTGAATGTTCCAGTTAGGGTTCGGGTTAAGAAAATTGCAAGATATTGAGTAAAACTACAAACTATTTTTAAGAAAGATGAGTTGGATCAAATATAGGATGAATAAATCTCATGTATTTTTGTGATTTTTAGAATCCAACAGCAGTTGGTTCTAAGGTGAGGGTTACTTTTCTAATTTATGAACTAATGAATTAAATGCACAATTATTTCATTCTTACAAACCAAGACAGTCACGATTTGGGGAAAAACCTCAATTTTCTACATGAAATTGTGTCAAACTATTTTCCAACCAGGACTAAATAATAGTGAACAGGTTGTCATTTATTAAAATTAGGTATCTTGATAATACAGCTTCCAAAAATATCCAAACACATAGGATAGGAATTCAGACATGTTATTGGGAAAACAGATATTGTACTTACTGTACCAGGGAAATTGTGTGTGTGTGTGTGTGTGTGTGTGTGTGTGTGTGTGTGTGTGTGTGTGTGCATCCACCACAGGTCTTCAACTCAGGCCTGGGTCCTGTTGTCAGCTTATACTGTGCAACTATGGCACTAAACCACATAGGCCCAGGTTTTCTTCTGGCTTTTTAGTAGTTAATTTAACATATGTATCTCATGGACTTTCCTGTCTTGATTTAATATTCTGATCCCCAGCAATCCTTGGGTTAGTGTTACTGTGGGTGGTACCACAAACAGACAGTTCAATAAACTGGGAGCAATATGGAAGTACTTGTGCAAGATACAAAGTAACCAGTTCATTAATGTGGGAGTAACAATATCTCATTAGATTGCCTTCAAACACACTGTTTCTGATGTGTTTAACTGAAGCCCAAAGCATAATCAAAATTAGCCACAATGTATGAAGTAGCACATATTTATGGTGTAGCAATGAACTAAATCCGGAAACAAAAGTCTTTGCTGGGTTTGCAGCAAAGAAATAGAAATGAAGTCTAGACTGGAGGCCTGTAGCAAGCAGCAGAGCATCTGTTTAGTGTGAGTCCAACCCCCAGAACCATAAAGAAGTAGAAGAAAGTGAAAGTGTAGGAGAAAGAAGAAAGGAAAGGAGGAGTGAGGGGCAAGAGAGGAGGAAGGGCATAGCAGGAGGGAGAAGAGGAGGGAACAGGTAGAAAGTAGAGGGGAGGAAAGAAGGAAGAAGGTAACAGGACCTTGGGGAAGATGAGCAGGAGAGGAGGCAGGAGAAGGAAGATAAATGCAATATAACCAAAGAATTGTTGGAAAATATTTTGCATAAGTGATCTGGATGTGAATGGCAGGATTATTTTCTAATCAGAGAGACCGCTAGCATAGTGACAATATGGGTCATACCTGTTGTTTGGTCATTTTATTCTCTTTCTTCAGTGAGGAGTTCAGAAGAAGTCCTGAGTTTGGTGTTTTACAGATATACTTCAGGATTTCTTTTTCATGAATCAAGCATGGGAAATAACTAAATGCAACCTCCCTTAATTAAAAAATAATAGAAGCTGTATTTATTTGTATTCCTGTGCATGAAGAAATCCTGGAGATTTCTGGTTAATTCAGAGGGCCCCATGCAAAAATACAGGACAAGAGGAAAGTAAAACTCTTTTTAAAGTATAATAGGTTATTATTCATGAAAAGTTTTAGTGGACGTTTCTCGGGTTTTTTTTTTTTTGCCACTTGTTCAGTGCTCCAAGGATGTGGCCTGAAGCCCTTTCCAAGTCACCACTTGAACATCTATTTCTGTAGTTCCTGTGGGCCTGGGTGCCTCCTCAGTTCAACCGTCGAGAAGTGGGGCCCCCTCCCTTGTGGTGAATGTGCAGTAAGTGGATGTGTGTGCTTGCTCCCAAGCATTGCCATATGAGCCGGGCCCACCCTGTCCACATAACTGACCAGTCTCAGTTGCTCCATTTCACGCAGGAGCTGGCAGCCATGGGGCTGCAGTTGATGCCACTGCTGCCCTCTCCTCCTCCAGCTGTCTGGTACTGGTCTGCAGTGGTCTTGAGTGAGTGTGCCATCCCAGGAAGACTCTGTTCTGGGGTCACTGGCTGACCCATGGGTGTGGGGTGGGCGGACAACATGTTTTTACACTGCAGAGTCCATGGGAGAATAAAGGCTGGGGATGCATTCTGCCCCCTTGGGGCCAGGCAGCCCAGGCTTGGTTCACCTCATCAGTCTTTAAGGAGGTCTCGTGACTGGAGCCATGTGCTGGCCCCTCTGCCAGCAGGTTTGTGACAGCTGCAGCACTCAGCAAAGTGAAGCTCCTTCAACATTTCTGCGGACCTCCATTTTCTGGTCTCTGTGGACTCGTCTACAGGTCCAACCATGCATATGCCATCAGTGCCAGAGGAGCCTGGATTTGCAGTGCACCAGCTGCAGCGCTGGGGGTCCCAAAGCCCCATTGACTTTGCTTTGAAGCCTCCTCCATCGTCCTTCTGGGCCACATGGGCCCAGCTCTGGGTGCCATACCGGGTATGCTCCATTTGGAGGCAATGGGCTCACCCCCTACCCAGGTTGTTCTCCAAAGCAAGGGAATGGGCTTGGCCTTCGCAGGATTTGGGGTCTGCCCTGACTTCTCCCCTGGTTTTGGCACCTGAGTCTGGGTTGCTTGGTTTGGTCACTGATGGAGCCTTGTTGGCTGTAACTCACCACAACAAATGCTGCACCTACTGCAGCAGCAATGTGGTGTCATGGACCCCCTAAGGGTCACCACACAGACCTCTGATATGTCTACGTGGGCTAGGTGTGGGTTTCATCCCAGGACACCCATTAGGAAGTGTCACTCCCCTTCATGGTACTGCAAGCAAGAGGTGCCACATATAATTTCTACTTTCTAACATTTTCCTTCACTGAGATAAACAGAACTGGGAGATATAAATAAGTTTTATAAAAACTAAATATATAACCTATATCACTTCACCCTGTTAAACCATTGTAATATTTTTTATCCAGTAGGAATTCTGTCTGTAATTACTTATTTTACTTTTGAATATAACTAATGTAATATATTTTGTGTGTACTTTACCATTCTAGTATAACTTCATTTGCACTACTTACATACATTTTTTTCAATTTCTGAGATTTAATCATGTGTTTATGGATAAGAGTTTTGTTGTACTTTTATTTCAGTTTGCCATTATGGCTTTATAAATACAACCAATAAAATCCATTCTTGTTAGTATCAAGTTCAATGATTTTGGACTAGAGACTCAAGGACATACCATTAAATATAATACAGTAATGTGTTTCACTCCACTTCATCTGGCATGCTGGTCCCTCTGGTGAATTAGGATCCTAGTGGCAGCCTGCCCAAATCAATTCCTTGCGGGCACCTCACCTGGGACTGTGGGAGAAGATCAACGTGTGCCTGCTGTTGTGCTAGTGAAGCAACAATGAGGCTGCTGAGTGAATGACATTGTGCCACTGATTCACATGTAGCGTCTGCCTGTACCATGGACCTGGGCTCTGAGGATCTGCCCCTGGGAACATACACACTGGGGGACAGGGGCCGCCACCTAGGAAGGAGTACAGACTGAACAGAAGCCACTCTGTGGATCAGCTTGTACAGTATTTATCCTTCGTGGAACAGGGGTGATCCTACTTGCTATGGGGAGAACACAAGTAAGACAGGCCCAGGACTCGTGATGCCAACTTTGTGCTAAGGCTGACAAGGAAACTTTCCTCCACGCACTCTCCAGCAGGCTTAGAAAGCACTTCCATGCTCCTTGTCCATTAATTAGCAGCCAGGGACACTCACATCCGGTACTCCTGGCTTCTCTTTTGTGTTTGTTTGTTAATTTACACAGAGAGCCCCTCCCTCAAACAGCAGAGTTATATTCTGGGTTTTGTAAAATGTTCTGCAGCTGAGCATTCCAAGTTTTTGGTTTTGTAGTGTTTCTTGTCAATGCATTGTGAAATTTGTGTTTTAGGTGTTGATGTGCAGGAGGAGGAGCCAGATTATGAACATTGTTTCCTACAACCCTTTCATCTAAAATGAAAACAGATTCTCTCTAAAAATGCCTTTCTAGAAATAACTTTGAGAGGGGAAAAGGCTATTTTCTCATGAGATCAAAGTGTGCTAATTTTATATGCATGTTTTATGCGTTCAAAATACAATTAAGTAATTCACTATCTAGTAACAACTGTCCAGACCTAAGAATTAAGTGTCTTGGAAGCTAGAGGCAGGGTGTTTGTGAGCTTTATCCAAAGGGAGTGAAGAAAGTTAAAATCCATAGATTACTTTGTAGAATCAAAATGGTAATATAAAATGAGAATCACAAAAAAAACCCTCTGGGCTCTTCGGGGTCTTTTATTGTTCCATATGAACTTTTGGACAGCTTCTTCTATTTCATTGAAGAGTGACATTGGGATATTGATAGATATCAAATTGAATTTGGATATATCCTTTGGCAGTATTGCCATTTTCATGATGTTAATCCTCCCAATCCATGAGCTTGGGAGGTTTCCCACTTCCTTGTTTCTGCTTTAATTTTCTTTTTCAGGTTTTTAAAGTTTCCATCATAGAGGACCTTCAACGTGTAAGTTAACTCCTAGGTATTTTACTTTTTGTGCGGCCATTAAAATGGTGTTGCTTTCCTATTTTCAGCTGCACTATTATCTTGATTAGAATACAGGAAAGCCATTGATTTCTGAGGGATAATTTTATACTCTGACAGTTTGCCAAAGTTTCTGATCAGCACAAGTAACTTGGGAGTGCAGTCCATGGGGTTCTTTAAATACCAGACAATGTCATCTGAAAAGAGGGAGATTTTTACTTCATCTTTCCCTATTTGGATCCCCTTAAGTTTGCACCTTGTCTTATTGCCCCAGCTTGAATTCTAATACTACGGTCAAGAGGAATAGAGGGAGCAGACATTTTTATTTCATTCCTGAATTTATAAGAAATGGCTTTAACATTTCACCATTAAGTATAATGCTGGCTGTAGGTTTGTCAATCCTTAGCAGAAAGAACAGTACTGGAACAATATCAGTTCCAAATTTCAAACTCTACTAAAAAGCCATAGTAAAAGAAAAGCTTGGTACTGGCACAAGAACAGATTTGACGTCCAATGGAATTGGATAGAAGATTCAGACGTGAACCCACTGACCTATAGCCACCTAATCTTTCACAAGTGAGCTAAAATAGAGAATAGATGAAAGACAGTCTTTTGAGTAATTGCTGTGGGAAAAATAGGTTAAACACCTGTAGAAAACAAAAGCTCGATCTGTATATATCACCCTGCACAAGAATCAACTCCAAATGGATCAAAGACCTCAAAATAAAAGAAGACACCATGAAAACATTACATGAAGAAATGTGAGAAACTCAGGGATTTTTAGCACAGGGCGAAATTTTCTTAATAGAGATCCAGAAACAAAAGAAATAAAAGAAAGGTTGGACAACTGGGATTGCATGAAACATCAGAGCTACTGCAAGGCAAAGGTCAGAGCTAGCAAGATCAATAGAAAGCCCACGTTCGGCAGAAGATCTTCATGAGTCATAAAACAGACAAGGACTTATATCTAAAATATATTTAGGACTCAAAAAATTCAATTCCCCAACAACAAATCCTCAAAGAAACAACTGCTCAATAACTAAGTGGGCTAAAGACTTAAAGAGAGACTTCTCTGAAGAGGAAATAAAAATGGCCATTAGACACATGAAGAAATGGTCAACTTTTCTAGCATACAAGACATGCAAATCAAGACAACAGAGAGATTGCACCTCAATCCAGTTAGGATGGTTGTAATCAAGAAATGTAGGAGAAACTGGATGCTTAACAAGCTCTCCAATAGAAAGCAGTTTTAGTGTTCCAGTGAACAGTCCTAAGCCAGAGAATCACACGAAGTGTGCCATCATAGTACAGAGTTAGACCAGAGAAGGAAAATCCAGGCAAGGAGACAGATCTGAGCACTTGCCGGCAGCTGCAACAGTAGCGGCGGCCATAGCCACCATACTTCCAACACAGAGAGTCCGAGCCAAAGGTGCCAGAGGTGGCGGATGAGCAGATTCTACTCAACACTAGCAAGAACTGACAAGGAGCAGACGTCTTCATCCTGCGGTTCGCAGACCAGAGACTACCCAGGAACCAAGACTTGGCATGAGTAGAAGCCTGACATCCTCACTCCTTCTCAGGGAGCAGAGGACGAAGACCACCCTTCCCCCTCCACTACCAGAGATCTCCATCTTTGATACTGACAAAGGCCTGGCTGAGCTGTTAACTCCAACTCAGGCCTTGGAAGAAAACTAGAGGCATTTAGCAGGTCACAGGAACTTAACCTGACCTGCCAGGCTCAGCTCCACCCAGGGAAAAATCTACCAGCCTGAGCCACCAGACCCAGGAGTGGCTTTCTTCACTGGATAAAGAGCCAGAGGCTGCCCCTCCCTACAGCAGCCTTAACAATCAATTGAAATTCAGTAAACATAAACCCTGAAAATGGATCTAGGCTGGGCTCTGTGAGTGTCTCAGAAGCTAGCCCCTCAGGGAAAAGTTACTGTTTATTGAAAGGCTTCAACTCTACCCAGAACCTAGCCTCAGAACAGCATCTCTAAACTAGAGGAAACAGCCATCTCCCTCTTTTTGATACTCAAAACAGATCTCCCTCCCATTGAACTAAGCTGGGAGGAGGATAACAAAATCCTGGGTAAAGTAGAGCATTTTTCTGCCTGCTAAAACAAACTGATTTAAGAAACCAAACAGGAAAATCAAACACCACAAGCAGACCAGAGACTCCATCAAGAGACTGGTTAGGGAAACAAGGGAGATACAGGATCTTTCTGTACCCCCCCCCAAAAAAAAAATCAAAGAACTTTTTTTTGTACCTTTTATAAATAATTTTTTTTCTAAAACTTTTTTTTATTTTTAATTTTTTTAAAAAAATATTGATTTCTATTAATTTTTTTTCTTCCTCTTATATTTTTTATTTTAGGGGTATATATGTGTGTGCTTTTTTTCTTTTTTTAATTTTTTTTTGTTTAGCTCTACTAACCTTTTGTTCCTTTCTTTCTTTGTTTCTCATTCTTTTCACCTTTCTTCTCTTTGTTATTCTTTGCTTGACTTAATTGCTGTTCTGCTCATCTTCAGGTATACCCATAGTCGATTATTAGACCTTATCCCCCATTGTGTACATACTTAATCCATAAATTTATTACTCAATTCAAAACCTCTTAGAATTAAATTCCTTAAGAGCAGTACTACTTCTTTTACCTATATAGTATTTTAAGCATTTTTATTTTTATGTTTTTCACATCTCCTTTATATCCCTCCCTTCTCTCATTTTATCCACATTGTTCTCTGAATATTTCATTTTTTAATTGCATAACTTTTAAATGTTGTACTCTTTAATTTTTGCTTTTCTATTTTTGCTTGTCTCTTTTTTTCTTTTTCTTTCTTTTTTTTTTCTCTCTCTCTACTATCATTCTATCAAACCTATTTCCTACTTTGAGATTAGGACTTAGTTAAGTGAACTCTCCCTCTGCCTTTCCACATCCCTCTATTCCTATTTTTACGCACATCTCTCCCTAAACCTAATTATTTCTGGTTTGCCAAATTTTTCTTGGCCGTTCATAGTCAATTGACACAGAATTGTTTGATGTTGAATAGACATATATGTTGAACTAGATAGTATCTGCAGACTTTTCACTGTGCAACTACAGACGTTGGTTGATGCTTGCCTCAAGATAGTGTTCTAGCACAAAACTGGTGTTACTTTCATCCCAAATGGGCAGAGCAAGACAGAAAAACACAAGAAAAATGGCAAGTCCGGGTATCTCAACTCCCACTCATGATAATAAGGGGACAGAACAAATAATAAATAATACAGAGGAGAGTTTCCAAAAAACTCTACAAACACTACTGGTAAACATGGTAAATGTAAAGATTGAAAACTTGCAATGGACTCTGTATGAGCATGATAAGGAGAGAGAGGAGGCAAACCAAATGTCAATACAGGAATATCATGAGTGCGAGGAAGCTACTCAAAAATTGATACAGGAATTGCATCAGCAGCTTGAGAACACACAAAAAGAAATAATGGAGAAGGCTGAGATCAGTCAATTAGAAAGTCAGGAATGGCATGAGCAGGCTCAGAACACTCAAAGAGAAATACAGGAATTGCCTGATTGTGAGGAAGCTAATCAAACAGTAATACAGGAATTGAGAGAGCAAGATGAGAACACAAAGATCACTAAAGGCATTCATGGAATCCATAAACAGAGAACTGAAAGAAGTCAGGGGTACAAAAAAAGGAATGTTGAATGGAACCCAACAGAAGGAATGGGAGTCCAGGAAAACAATAACCATCCAACTACGTGATTGGAGAATAAACACTGAACACCAAATTAAGGAAGTAAAGAAGTTCATAGAAGATCTAAAACAAAGCTCCAATAAAGAATTTGAAGCCATCAAAGCTGACCAACTAGAAGGGAAAAAAATAAAAAACAAAATAAAAAATCTTGATAGAAGGTTAGACCATGCAGAAGATCGAATCCTATAGACTCCACTCCCAAATTACTCAAGCTGATTAAAAACTTTGTACAAGTAGCAGGGTATAAAATTAACCCTCAAAAATCAATGGCTTTTCTGTATGCCAACAATGAGAAAAGTGGCTGAAAGTAAGAAAGCAACTCCATTCGTAATAGCCACAGAAAAAATGAAATACATAGGAATTAACGTAACCGAAGAAGCGAAGGACCTCTAAGATAAAAACTTTACAAACTTGGAAAAAGAAATCAAAACAGAAAGTGGCATTAACTCCCATGCTCGTGGATTGGAAAGATCAACATCGTGAAAATGTCAATACGTCTAAAGGCTATCTGAAAATTCAATGCGATACCTATCCATATTCCAACCTCATTCTTCAAGGAAATAGAAGAGGCAATCCAAAAATTCATATGAAACAATAAAAGACCCCGAATAGCAAAAATCATCAACAGAAAGAACAGTGCTGGAGGAATATCAATACCAAATTTCAAACTCTACTATAAATCCATAGTAATCAAAAGAGCTTGGTACTGTCACAATCCAATAGAATAGAATTGACAACCCAGAAATGAACCTACAAAACTATAGCCATCAAATCTTTGATAAGGGAGCTAAAACAATAGAATGGAAGAAAGACAGCCTCTTCAGTAAATGGTGCTGGCAAAATTGGTTAACTATTTGTAGAAAACTAAAGCTAGATCCTTATATATCACCCTTACCAGAATCAACTCCAAATGGATAAAAAACCTTGGAGTCAAAGCAGACAGTCTGAAAACATTAGAGGATGGAGTAGGAAAAACCCTAATTCTCCTTGGCACAGGCCGAAATTTTCTTAATAAAGACCCTGAAACACAACAAATCAAAGAAAGGTGGGACAAATGTGTCTGCATGAAAATGCAGAGCTTCTGCAGGGCAAAGGACATAGCTAGCAATATCAGTAGAAAGCCCACAGATTGGGAGAAAATTTTCACTAGCCATACAACAGGCAAAGGTCTCATATCTAAAATATACCTGGAACTCAAAAAAATAAATCCCCCATCAACAAATCCTCAAAGAAACAACTGCCTGATAAATTAAGTGGGCTAAAGACTGAAAGAGAAACTTCTCTGAAGAAGAAAGAAGGATGGCCAATAGACACATGAAGAAATGCTCAACCTCCATAGCCATAAAAGAAATACAAATCAAAACAACATTGAGATACCACCTCACCCCAGTTAGAATTTCTAAAATCAAGAACTCTAATAACAACAGATGCTGGAAGGGATATGGAAAGAAGGGAACCTTACTGCATTGTTGGTGGGAATGTAAACTTTTTCAATCAAAAGACTCCACATTGTGCTCCCCTATGACCAGCAATCCCACTTTTGGACATTTACCCAAATGTTCACAAACAAGACCACACTGAAGCTACCAGCACGACTATGTTTATTGCAGCATTATTTACTATAGCTAAGATATAGAACCAACCCAGATGCCCCTCAGTAGATGAGTGCATCAAGAAAATGTAGTATATATACACAATGGAATTCTATGCCTCCATCAGAAAGAATAGCATTGCCCCATTTGTTAGAAAATGGAAAGACTTGGAAAAAATTTTATTAAGTGAAGTAAGCCAGGCCCATAGAAACATATGTCCCATGGTTTCCCTTATTTCCAATAACTGGTATATGTCTGGATCAAGCAGAAACGGACAGATAAGTTGATGTTCGTGCAATGAAGCCTAATATATGTATTCAAATGTTTTTTCTCTTTCATGTGATTGTTTCTAACACATTTATAAGATTATTTCTTTATTGCTTTGTATGTCTCTCCTCCAGGGTATAACCCTTTCTTTCACTGTATTTGATGTTGGTATAATTTGTGGAGGGGAAGGGAAAAAACAAATCGTTTAAATAGGTATACAGGTGGACCCATCGCAACAATGAGATATACAAGTCGTTATGTTGAAAACGAACTTTACAACTTTGGTGCGGTTGGGGGAGAAGGAGGACTGCTTGGGGACGCGGGGGGAGGATGGGAAAGGATGTGAAAGGGAAACAAAGCAGGAGGCTACAATGCTTGATAAGAAATGTACTCATTAACTTGCCCATGTAATTGTAACCCCTCTGTTGTGTATTTTCACAATTAAAAAAAAAGGAATGTAATAACAACAGATGTTGGAGGGGATGTGGCTAAAAAGGAACCCTACTGCATTGTTTGTGGGAGTGTAAACTTGTTTAACCACTTTGGAGAGCCGTATGAAATTGCTTCATAAGCCTCAATGTATAGTTCCCCTATGGCCCAGCATTCCCACTCTTGGACATTTACCCAAATGATCACAAACAAGATCATACCAAAGCTGCCAGCACAACCATGTTTATTGCAGCATTATTCACCATGGCTATGATATGGAATCAACCCTGATGCTCCTCAGTAAATGAATGAATCAAGAAAATGTGATATGCATATATATATATATATATATACATAAAATATATATATATATATATATATATATGTATAGACACAAACAAAAAATGGAATTGTATGCCTCCATTAGAAAGAATGACATTTCCCCATTTGTTAGGAAATGTAAAGACTTGGTAAAAAATATATTAAGTGAAGTAAGCCACACCCAAAGATACATAGGTACCATGATTTCCCTTGTTTGCAAGGACTAGTATATATTTAGGATAAGCAGAGAAGATCAAAGGCTATGCACATATGACCATATAAGATGATGTTAAACGAAATGTAATCCAAGTCAGAGACACAAGTGGTTTTTCCTTTCTGGCTTTTGTTTTTAATATACTTACAATGCACTATGTGATTCTTTTGTAGGTTCATCCCCCCCCATGGTATAATCCCTGTTTTCACTGTATTTGATTCCAGCGTTCTGCATCATGTATATACATTTTTGTAAGTTGGGGAGTGGAAGGGATGTAGCAGAATGCTTAAATGGGGATGCAGATTGACCCATTGTGATGATGAGATGTACAGGACACTGTGTTGAAAATGAATTTACAATGTTGGACAGGGGTCAAGGAAGGAGGAGTTGGAGAGGTGGGGAGGGAAGGGGTAGTAGGGGAAAAACAAAGGAAGAGGTAACAATGCCCGATAAGAAATGTACTCATTACACTTCTCATGTAATTTTAAACCCTCTGTGCACTATTTTTGCAATAAAAATATATTAAAAATCTCTGCCTGGTGTAGATTTCCAGTGATGCCTCGGGCATTGCTTTATTTTTTGCCTTTTCTGGCTGTGATTAGGTCCAACTGCCCAGTGAATCTGTACTCTTCAAGGCATCTTGATCCAGAAATGGGACTTGGATTATCCAGTAGCAGTTGGAACCAGGCCAAGGACTGGACAAAACTCCTTCCAGGGCATGGTTTCTTCATTCCCCATGCAACTATGACTGCAAGCAGAATTTCTCTGAATTTGACCCCAGAAAACAGTCACTGAACAAAAAGGCAAGGTCATCAAACATCTTCCCTCCTCCCCCTATTCCCTCCTTTCTTCCTTCTTGGGAAAGTACGAAATAATTTTGCAGATTTTGGCAAACACACAAATTGCCCACCATCTCCCCTGGTAAACTAGGTTTCAAGTCACTAAGTCATGTAAATGAATAATACCACACTCATTATTCTGGACAACATCTTCAGGTCGTTTGGTGCTTTAATTTGTTGTTGGTGGAGGTGGTGGTAGGGGGGCCTGAACTCTGGGTCTGGGCGCTGTGCCTGAGCTCTTCAGCTCAAGGCTAGTGCTCTACCACTTGAGCCACAGTGCCATTTCCAATTTTTTCTGCTTATGTGGTGCTGAGGAATTGAACCCAGGACCTCATGCATGCAAGACAACACTCTACCACTAAGTCTCCTTCCCAGCCCTAATGCTTTAATTCTTTAAAATTTCTTTTTGTCAGTCATGGGGTTTGAACTCAGGACCTGGGTGATAACATGTCCCTGAGTTCTTCAACTCAAGGGGAGCCCTCTACCACTTGAGTCACAGTGCCACTTCAGGTTTCTAGATAAGCGTTTCTCACACTTTCCTGCCAGGGTTTACATTGAAATATGAAATTTTAAATTATATTTCTTCTATGTGTTTATTGGAACATTACAGTTTTTCTGAAATTTAAAGTTTTTGTCTTCAAGTAATCCAACAGCATTAAATATTACATTTGGAAGCTATCCTGTAACACATCCATTTTGAAATTATTATGTTAAGATGAAAATCTTATTCTTTGTAGAAAAATCTCATTAAAATCCAAATGGCAGATATGCTAATTTCAGCAGTCTTGAGTCTCCTTCCTCTTTTCTTTCTGTAGTATCTTTTCTTGTTTTGGAACAAGTGGCATGGACTGTCCAACCATTCAAAAGGAAGCTTATTCCATTTATTTAGTAGAAAATGAATGGAGCCTGTCTGCATCTCAAGGCAATTTTGAGTATAATGTTAATCTGATAATACATATCATTGAATTTTCAAAGTCGTTTTGATAATTTTTTGTTAAACCATTCATTAAAGAGTTTCGAAATAGCAAGAATAAAAAAAAAAGTTTTGCTTCCTAAGAAGGTTTTAAAAGTTAGTAATTCAACAAAACACATTATATTATTCTAAGATTCCATGGTGAAGAATTTCTCTTTTATCAGAACCCTTACCACTGACCCCCTCCCTTCAAACTTGTAGCTTATTCAGTTTTCTTGTTCCAGCTTTCATTTATGTAGTAGCATATGTAATCACATTGACAATGAAATTCCATTTGTTGTTAGAGAGCTCAATTCATATTGCCAAAGGCAGACTCATTAGCATATTATAGAACATAAAATATTGAATATCATTAATGTGATCTTATGCAACTATTCCATCAATTAATATAAGTAAGACATAAATGTGCATCTTCATATAACTTTTAAAATGCAAAGTAGTTACATATCTATGTCATAAAACAATTCAGACCACTTGTAGGACATACTAAGGTAAGCCTTTTGCATCATGCCCAATATTCTTTGTAAAATTTTCAGTTCTCATTAACTTTCACCTTAGGGCCTTCTTTTCCCAGCAACAAGATATAAGTGATGTCCGTGGATTTTAGTCACCTCTGAGTAACCTCTTTTCTTTCCACTGCCAGTTAGTCCCTCGTGTTAAATACCTGAGGAATAACTTGTCTCAATGTGCCTGCAAGAGGAATACCCAAGTTAACTGTCTGTGCCCACTCTTCCCTTGCTTTGTTTGGGAATGGGATATCAGAGACAGGGGTGTCAGTGATCATGGTGTTATGAATTATGGGTAGCAGAAAAGAGTAGTTGAGACTAGGATACCAGGGAAAGGGTAAATGTGACTGTAATTGGTGAGGTGCAATGTCAGGAAATTGGGTAGCAGCAACAGCTTTCAGAACTGTTTAGCAGGGACAAGGAAGCGTAGACAAAGTGAAAGAGTAAAAGTTGTAATGGATTGGGGGCACAATCAGGGTAACAAGGACATGGGTGTCCAAACTGGGTAGCCAGTACTAGGATGGAAGCAATTGGCATGGTGGACTGATGTGGTACAGAGCTCTGGGTTCGCCTGTCGAGTTTTGGTTGTTAGATCTTTAGGGAAACTACCTCTAACAGCTCATTATCAGCTTGTTGTGTTCAGGTACGTGCCATCTATAAATGTCTACTCCAAGTAGATTGCATTCTTTGACACCAGCTATAGGACCTTTGCCCTAAGTATCCTGAGAGAGAACACTCCACATTGCAGCAGAATAGGGTCCAAATAGCGAGCTGCAATCATCTCATACAACTTTGGCTACTCCTCTCCAATATCAATTATCATGATACCAAGGTATCTGAAATGTGCTCAGCAGCAATACTCTGGGAAGCTACCAAATCTCTTACTCTGACATTCTGGGAGCTCCTTAAACATGGGCAAGAGCATTTGCTGATGCTCTTCCAACTTCTTTCTGTGGCTGGGGAGAGCCAGACTTTTGGACCTCAGCTGGGTTACTTTGATGTCCAGATGGTTTCAACTTGCTCTATATTCACTCTCTAGGTGTTCATCAGCTTTAGCTGCCTCTCCTTTTCCCTCCAGGTAGCTCGCTTCATCTCCACATCCTTTGAATTCTGCTTCATATCAACCTGTGACTTTCACACCAAGCCCTTCCACTTTCTCATCTGCCTCTCTAGCTGTGAATCTGCCACAACAAGCTACATGTAACTTCTGTATCTGTTTATCAAGATTTGAGCTGAAATCCAAGGTGGTACTAGCTAACTGAGAACATGGGGAGCACCTTAAATACTCCCCTGCCATTCACTGTTCATTGAGAAAGATGCAAATGTGTCCTGGTCAGTCTCTCCTTCTCCATTTCTGGTTCAGCAGAATACAGTGAAGTCACAATGGAGCTACCAGACAGCTGCTATGTCAGCCAGTGACCCAACCAAAGATAATTTAGTGAGGGGATACTTATCAAATGTAGTAGGATGAATGCACATTATTTGTAGGACACTACTAAGGTCTTTCATCAAACTGGTTATTTTATGTCCAAAATGGCAGACAAATCTTAGGCTCTCTCCTAGATCTTCCTGTTCTGAAGGCCCTGTGGACTCTACATACAACTCATACCTAATGACATGGGTGAATAGAAAAGTAGGTGAGTATGGATTAATATTCTGAAGGTGAGCTAAGGTGTTGTTTTGTCATTCCTACCATTAAATCAATGTCCTTTCTCTGACCTTCACCATATCTCTTTATTTCACAAAATTGGCAGGTTTCTTAGTGGTTCATTTTTTTCTTGTTAGTTCAATGCACGGGTTAAACATTAAACATGCAAAACCATGGGTTTCTGTTGTCCTAGTAGGCGTTTTGCCTTCTAGGAGCTTCCTTCCAGGTAACTCTCTTGTTGGGCCCTCATATGCATATGCTCACAGAATTGAATATCTCACAAACCATGGAATATCGTTGCTCAATGATGATTAGCTCAGACAGAGACTCAAGCAGTTTGGGTCTGGAACCTTTCTGAGAGGCCTTTTACTATATACTGTGGGCAATATTGACAGTAATTCCTCAGAGCAATACCACTGGTAGCAAGTGAGCCCTGACTACTACTTAGCACTTACTAGTCCTACCTAGGGTATGAACACATGAACACACCATGTTTAGCTTATTACACAGTGCCCTCATCAATGAAATCATTTTGAGCCTAGGAGAAAATCTCCATTTGTAAAGCATTACACATAAGAAGCAGATGATGCCCCACACTCAAATGTTCCAGGAGAACAGTGTAAGGGTGTCCACACAGTTGGGAAATAAGATTCTGAGGGGTGGGAAGGGATGAGTTTAGGTAGCAAACTTACAAGCAATTATAAGTTTCTGAATTCCTAACCTAACTTCCCTCAGACCCTCAGATCCAATTCAAGAAGTGGATCACAAAATGGAGTTTTTAATCCCAGGCCCAAACTCTAGGTGTTCTTGTTACATCTTCCCACCTGCCCCTGATGTAAAGAGTCAGAAGTACAAAGGGGAAGGGAGCCACATGTTCAGGAATATAAATGGAGCTTACAAGCCACTGCAGTCTCTGATTTTCTTTGTTGAAGATAAGATAAAAGACAGCTTGAGTTTCTAAGAACTCAGTGTGTAGGCTATATGGCTTCTTCTGAACTTCTTTCCTTCCTCCTGTGTTTTGAGAGTAACAGTTAGTACAGTGCTTCTGTCTCTTAGGGGCAATCTTTCTCTTCACATAATGCTTAAAGTAGACAATAGGTGGAAGCTGCCATTAAATCAAAAAAGTATGAAATAGCACACATTGAGTGCATTCTCTCAATTCCTGGACCTAACAAGTTCCCCATTCTGAAGACAAAGTGATTACGGTTGAGTACTAACAAATACCACTGAATGGTGAACTTAGAACACTTTGCCCAAGGCAGGTTCTGTCCAGGTTATTAGGATGGGTGAGATCTACTGGAACAATGAACTTACAGACAATACAAGACAGAAAAGTCTAAGAGATTGAGTCCCAAAAGAAGAAACTGGACTAGGAAGAGAAACCTTATCATTGCTGGAAAAGGAGGAATACTGATTTAGGAGAATTTTTCTCTGAATACAGACATGGGTAGCATTGTAACATAATTCTAAGTTGTGGCTCATCAGTAGAAACTATCCAGTCAAACCTCACTAAAACTAAAAATAAAACTTATAAAAATAAAAAAAAACTATTTGAATTAGAGTACTATCTATTTTAATATGTGGGGGGGGTCTGTGATTATGTATGGGACAGCATTGGTTCTTAAAAATTATGATATTGACAGTATCCTTCAGGTTTCTCATTCAAGTCTGGTGGTGTTCTAGCTCTACCACTTGGAACACACAATTCTCACTTTCTTCTGGTTAACTGGGGATAAACATGTAATGGATATGTCAACCTTTGTTGGTTTCCAACTGTGATCTTCAAATCTTACTCTCTGTAGGAGGTAAGCCATAAGAATGAGCCATTATGCTCAGCCCAGTATTTCCAGTAAGTTACTTAATCTTTCTGAATCTCAGCTTCTTCCTGTGTGGAAAGTGAAAAGAATTCCTTTGTGGACCTTAGAATCCAGTGGGAGTTATGACGGTACAGGAAGTATAAGTGTTCAGTATGTGTGTACAGAACCTGACACTCTCATAAAACTACTGATGTTTATATTGAAATGAATTCCAGGAAATGGAAAAAAGAGAGATTTTTCTGTTCTTCTTTATCCATTTATGAGCATTGAGGACATTTATGAGACATTCAAGGAAACAGGGGAACAGATGCAGCATGTATACTCGGTAGGTATTATGTTCACAATGAGCTATACCACTGTGGACAGGGAGAGAAGGGAAAATAAGAGACAGAGAGCAAAGGAAGGGATGGGATTGTCAAACAAGAAATGAACTCATTAACTGACTTAGAAAATGGTGATCCGTATGTAACTACCTTAACAATAACAATTTTAAAAATCCGGGTTGATGATTCTCTGCTCCAGTTTTTGGAGGTGCCCTTAAGACTCAGGCCCACCATAGAGTTTTTGAAGGTCAATTTATATGATAATTAATGTAGAGCCAAAATCTCTTAAGAAATGGTATAAAAAAAAGGATTTCATTCTTTAGTACTTGTCAGGATTCTCAAATCCCACCTAAAGAGATAATGACCAGGGGCTCAAGAATTTCAAGAACAAAGGCAGGGACTTGTAGGTAAAGTCTGGGGACTGGGAGGGCAGCAGTGCTGGTGTGGTGATGGCCATGCCTCTCTGGAGGTCCTTTTAAGTGAGTGAGGGCCAGCTCTGCTGTGGGCTAGGCCTCAGTCTCCCCTTGAAGCAGGTACCAGGAATCGCTGGCATAGCCTTGGCCTGCCCCATGGAGCTGACCTAGCATGGGTGCTGTGGACCAGGCAGCTGCTGGGAGACTATGTGAATCAGGGAAGAGGAAGAATGGCTGGTGGGCACTGCTCCAGCCCAGCCAGACCCAGGGCCAATGGGGAAGTTCTTGCTCTGGATCAGGACCTGGGACTGTCCCCTAGACAAATGGCCTCTTGGTACCTGTGTGGTGGCCGCCATGTGTGGGCTGGGAACTTCCTTAGCACCGCTGAGGAGTCTCCGTGGAGAGGCCCATTTGGTCCTGTGCCTCTCCCATCTTCTGGATTCCCCCTGTCCTCCTGCCTCATGCCATGTCCAACTAAAGGAGTCAACTTCTCCAGGCCTCTGAGAGGCCATGCTGGAGATGCTCATAGTGCTTCCCACTTTGGTTCACCATGCATGCAGGGCTCACATGGTGCCATCCTCCAGGCAAAGCGTACCCCCATTTCAGCTTGGCCACTCCTGCTTAAGGGACCACAAACTGCATTCTTACACAGAAAACCAGGGGTAACCAAGGTTGTCCTGCAGCCTAAGGCATCCTTTGACTCCTCCTGTTCAGGTTCGGGGTGGCTGTGGATCCAACTGCACATTCACTTTTGATTATTTTAAAGTAAGAGGAAAAAGCTTCATTGTCCCAGATGAAACTGTCCTTGGGGTTCTCTGTGTACAATAGTCTTGTGCTGAGATAGGGATCCCCAAAGACCACCAAGGAGCCAATTCCCATGCAAGTACGTGAGAGTCATTTATTGCAGGCTCGAGCCTGGTCTCACAACCATTACAGTTGCAGCAGGTCAGAGGTGAGAGTCTTGACCCTTCAGTTAAGAGGTTTTTTATAGGGTATAAGGTTGAGGTAAGGGGTCCCCTATCTTGGCAGTTACATTATTGGTTGGCATTTAGTAAGTCAATATTGTCACAATCTTATTGGATAGCATGCACACTCTAAGCAGTACTCAGCAAACTATGTTAAATATGCTATCTGAAGAAACATCTGTAAATTTAGGTACCTACCTGTCATCTGCTGATGGCTATTGCTAGGGAAGTTATGGGCAGAACGTTATTGGGACATTTCAGTTTTTCCAGATACCTAAATTCTAACTTTCAGTAAAATCTTTACAATGGGTACTTTCAGTAAAGGCCTTCACAATGGATACTTTCGGTAAAGGACTTTAAAATGAAGTCTAAGTCAAGAATGACTGTATTTTGGCTAAAGTTTCTCACTAGGTTTGTGTGTGTGTGTGTGTGTGTGTGTATGTGTGTGTGTGTGTGTTTGGTGTGAAAGAGTCAGACACAGCTGAGGTTTGGGGTAAAACATTTCTTCCCTTTAGCATAGAGTTTTGGTATCTAGTGGTTGTTCCCCTTTCTGAATTTTGAGTTCTAAAATTGTCCTCCTATGTATTTTTATCCTTTGTTCTTCTTGATATTCAGATTCCTAAGGTCTGCTTGTGAACTTCAGCATTTGCTTCCTGAAAGTCGTGTCTTTCTTCTAACTTTTATGAAGCCCTTTGCTCTCTTTAAATGCAGTTTGTGCTGTGTTAGTGGTTTTACTTAGCTGAGACTGTTGTGGCCCAGGCTGTGACTGTTAATTCTGAGATTATTTTAAGCTAATATGAGATACTATCCTTTCAGTCTATTTAGCAAAAGTAGTTCAGCATCTTTATTGTAACAATTTCCTGGCTTTAAAAACAAACAAAAACATCCAGTGGTATAAATGTACAATCATTTGTTTTTAGTTAATTGTGCACTACTGAAATGAAAAAAATCTTTTTACTAAAGTGAGTATTTAGAATGGGAAAAAATTAAATATTATAGAACTTAAAAATTGATCAAATACCAAAAGAAAAAGAAAGACACTGAGCACGAATGAAGTACAACTGTTAAGTGTTTAATAAATAAATGAAATGTTTGATATTCTTATCCACATAGGAAATACATAGGAAAATACATAAGAAAGTTACTGAGATCCCATCTTACACACCAGAATAGCTATCACCACTCAGATAAATAAACTGCTGGAGAGGTTGAAATAAATCAGGAACTGTATTTGGTTTTGTGGCATTGTAAACTAGGGCAACCCATATGGAGATCATAATGGAAATTTACACAATACCGAAAAGACACATATATTGATGAACTTAAGGGCAACATGGATACATATTTTTTGTTTTGTTTTGTTTTTGGGTCCGGTCGTGGGGCCTGAAATCTGGGCCTGGGAGCTTTGCCTCAGCTCTTCAGCTCAAGGCTAACACTCTACCACTTGAGCCACAACGCCAATTCCGGCTTTTTTGTTTTTGCTTACGTGTTGCTGAGGAATCAAACCCAGGGCCTCAGGCATGCAAGACAAGCGCTCTACCACTGAGCCACCTTCCCAGCCCCTTGGATACATACTGAAGGAATATAAATCAACATGAACATCCATGATAATGGCAGCAATATTCATAGCAACCAATCTGTGTAATCTACCTAGATGCACAAAAAAGATGGAATAAAGAAAATGTGCTATTCTGGTATATAAGAGAAGTGAATGTTTCTACTGTATAATTGCTAAATATTTTTGGATATATACCTAACCCTAATTTCATAGGGTTTTGTGGCATTCTATTTTGCTTTAATGAGGGACCTCTATATAGACTTCCAGAGCAGTTACAAGAGGTTGAAGATATCCTGTAATATGTGGATATTAGATAAAAATGTAAATATACCAATGAACACATACAAGGCCATCATATATAGTTTATATGAAGCAATTTATTATTATTGAAGCAATTTAAGAAGGCAACAGTTGGTGGAAAAGACAATGTTAGAAGCTTAATAACAAATACACAGACATAGTAAAATACAAAAATATGTGCAACTAATTAGTGCTAATAGTAACAAAACATTTTCCTCATGTTTTAAAAATGAAACTATTAAAATAATAACATCACAGAAACATGTCATAGAAGAAAATGTACTATAGACATATGTTTCCCCATAATTTGTTTATAACAAATGGATTAAAAGAAAATGTGATTACATGTCTGAAGATGATAACACATTCAAGTCTCATTGATTGAATCCAGCAAAGGAAAGTAACAGAGAAGTCGTGAGTAAGAACAACGTGGGGTACAAAATGTCATGTCAAAACCAGCTTTACAATGTCGGTGTGTGGGGGGGAGGGGGTATGATTGGGTGGGGGAGAGGGGAGAGGCTGGGAAGGGAGGTGAAGGGTAAACAAAGGAGGAGGCTGCAATGCTTGGTAAGAAATGTATGCATTATCCTGCCCATGTAATTGTAACCCCTCTGTACAGTATGTTCTCAAATAAAATAAAATAAAATTAAAAAAAAATAGATGAAGATACTCAGTAGAACTTCTTGAGAAAAAATTCCGTTTTCCTCATCAAAATAGAGCTAGGACAGCTACCTTTTGACAGAACACTTGTAATGTGGAGCAGTGGAGTTACTAATTTAGGTAGCAATTTATTACTGTTAGTCCCTAATGTTATGATGTGATTCCCAAATGATATGAGTGATCCTATATTTTCTGAGCACTTTTTGCACCCAAAGTTTCTAATTCCTCCCCCTAACAATGATTCTTCTGCTATTCTCATTTCTCTTTGCTTCTGAACTCCACTCCTGTGACCTTTTTATTCCTGAGAAATTGCTGGAGGATGGCCTGGAGTCTGAGCTAACATCCACTCCAGTTTGGAGGATTTGGTGAAGGACCTCCACCTGGGCCTCAGTATCAGATATTAATTGACCTCTTTGGAAATGGAGAAATTCACTCCCTCAGACAGAATCTGTCATTCCTTGACTTTCTCTGAAGAGATTTGATACTAAGGCACAATTCAGAGAATGAGCTTTCCCACCAGCCACCACAGCCTTGTAAGGAGGAACAGGTTCAAAACTAAAAGTGGCCTCGGTTCCCAAAGGGCCAGTCAAAAGCCAAGAGATCACACTTTCTTCCACATCAGGGACCTTATGGTAGGAATAGAGTCTGGGCAAAGTCTAAGATGGAGATAAAGTGAGATTGGGCCTAAGGAGTACACAAAAGAATGGCCCTCTCTTTGACTACAAGTGAGTTGTGTAGTGACACATGAAATCTTCCTTCACATATGAAAATTCACTAGGTGAGTTATCTCACTGCCACTTTGTGGGAGGTCAGTTTGTCCAAAGGAGAAGTTGTTAAGTGTTCTGACTGGGGGCTGGGAAGGTGGCTCAGTGGTAGAGTGCTTGCCTTGCATGCATGAGACCCTGGGTTCAATTCCTCAGCACCACATAAGCAAAAAAATAACCCACAAATGGCTCAAGTGGTAGAGTGCTAGCCTTGAGCTGAAAAACTGAGGGACAGCGCCCAGGCCCAGAGTTCAGGACCCATGACCTGTCCCCCAAAAAATTGTTGTGACTGCCAGTTTGCTCTGTAGAATGTTGTCTCTCCAACCCCTTCCCATGCCAGGAATGCATTGCTTCTTTCAGGCATTCAACTACTTATCATGACTCCTAGGCAGGAATACTGTTGGCTATTCTTTGGCTAAGCTCTTGCATTTGAGGTAGAATAGGCCCAGGCTCTGCTCATGCCAAGAGGTAGATTCAAGGTGAGTATAAGCTCAGATTTGTACTGAAAAACACTCATATTGAAAAAATTAAATGAAATTAATAGTTGAGTGATTCAGGGTTTATAGCCACTAAATTTAAGTAATTATTAGTAACACACCTAGAACCATGGATTAGGAAGGGAACATTGAAGTAGGGTCAAGATAAGATGGAAAAGACACATAGTAGTCATAACAGGAGATGAGAGTGTGAAGGAACTATTGGCATAGTTCCATTTACTATCTTAGAAGTGACCTTGGATAGGAGGCTTTTAGAATAATATCTAAAAGAGAGGGACTTTCTGGCACCGGTAGCTCACACCTGTGATCCTAGCTATCTAGGAGGATAAGATCTGAGTATTATGATTCAAAACAAGCCCAGGCAGAAAAAGCCAGAAGTAGTTCTGTGGCTCAAGTGGTAGAGCACTAGCCTGGAGGTCAGGGACACTACCTAGGCCCTGAGTTCAAGCTTCAGGATCAGCAAAACAACAACAACAAAACAATAATGATAAAAAGAAATAAAAGAAGGACTTAAAGATATGTGATGGAATGATGATCCTGTGTAACTGTTTAGGGAACATAAAAGGAGGCAAAATTTGGAGCATAATGATACCTATTCATTACTAATAAAGGATACAAGGCAAATGCCAAATTCCTCTTCTTGAAAACTTCTAAACATGGGCTGGGAAGTTGGTTCAGTGGTTATAGTGCTTGCCTTGCATGCATGAGACCCTGGGTTTGATTCCTCAGCCAGAAGAGGCAGTATGGCTCAAGTGGTAGAGCACTAACCTTGAGGTGAAGAGGTGAGGGACAGCACCCAGGCACAGAGTTCAGACCCCTTGACTGGCCATAAAAAACCCTCAAAAAACAAAAAAAATCTTCCAAACTTATCTTTTCTCATAATAGAGGAGAGGCTCCTTTTACAAGAATTCTCCTTATCTAGCTCAAGGTCATCAGAACTTCAACAGAATTTTCCTGTTGAGATGTAATGTCCCTATCTCTACTGAACCTAATCATGGCTAGGAAAGTGTGGACATTGATACGTTTATTGTATTTTTCCTTATCAATGTATAACACTGCCAGGTATTATATATAATACATATTGTAATATACAATATATATTATACATTATGTACAATATATTAAATATTTTATAAGACAACATAAATTATACAATAACAGACCCTAGTTTTAGAGTTAGGAGCAAGCAACATATTGAAAGACAAATGCTTGAATCTCTGAGTAATTTCTCTACCACTGGACAATTCCAGGTTACATTCTTATTAACCAAAGAGCAACATAGGAAAGCATTGCCCATAGAAGGGGTTCTCTGGATTTTGGAAACTGTGATCTGCATATATATATTATATATATATATGTATATATAATATATATGTATATTATATATATATGATATATTGTTTTATATTAGTGAATGTGTAAAACTATAGCAACAGATAAATAAGTGAACACCTACGTACACACACACTTAATAACTTTCAAGTATAAGAATTTCTTTTCTATGCTTCCTATTCACCTACATAGGGAGTACATGAGTTGCCTTTGAATTGTCCTGGAAGTTCTTTATCTGGCTACAGTAACTTCACATCTTTTGTTCTCTAAGTAGTCAGATGTTATGTGTTCAACAATAATACTTGTTACAGGCAAAAGTATCCACCCTGACACACAGAGGAATTTGGATTTCAGAAATGCCACAAATAAGTGGGAGGTACTGCAGTAATTTTCAAAATTGAATAGATTACATATTTATTAGAAAGTTTGTAAGAAAAGAAAACTTCGACGTAGGATGAAACACTTGAAGAAAACTACAGATTAAATTACATATAGCCAGGTGTTGGTAGCTCATGCCTGTAATCTTGGCTACAAAGGTAATGCAATAAACATCCATTTCACAATCTAGTAACATCATAGGGTATAAAGAATCTGATTAACTGATTCATAAAATTCAATATAACGCAGTTAAAACATCCAATATCTCAGGTGTCAACTTAGCAGAATGATGGCTATTTTGTATATTATCCAGCCCTATCCATCCCACAATGGCAGAACGTTCTTCCTGAGAAAGTCCAGAGACCCGTCTACTGACTGCTCAATATAGACAGGTTCCCATTCTCTATTATTTGGGCATGTGAATATCTGATAGCTTGCCAAAGGCACAACTTGGGACTGGCTTCCAGTAATGATATCTTAGTTCTCAGGAAAAAAGGAAATTGAAGACAGTGGGAAAATCTACCAGATTCCTGAAAGATTTCTATCATTGTGCTAAAACTGTTCCCTTCTACTGACACTTGAGCAAACTGCAGTAATTTTCACTCCAACCACATGTCCAAAAAACGGCTTTCCAAATATTTATCTGTTTTCACTTTGTCATATCAAGACACACTATTGTAGTCCCTTTTTACTTAAATGATCAGCTATGGTTTGCCCAAGGGATTGTTGACCTTACCAATTTCGTAAATTTTAGGTCACCAAACAATCACTTCATAGCCCTTAAACATTAAAAATACCTATCCATATATGTCTGCATTACATCCTTACTACTGTTTTTCTTCATTTGTCATCTTTTACATATTTCTGTATCCCACGGCTTAGTTCTGTAATCTTCCTTCTCGTGATTGTTGCTACTGAGTGCATGTAATTATTTCAGTTTGTTTTCTCCAGCTCTGTTCTTTCTTTAATTGAAGTCCTTAATAGCATCTTGTCTACTGACAACTGGTAGCTATTGATTTTAACAAACTCCAAAGATCCCAAAGTGAGCTTTGATCTTTATCTTTAAACCTATCCCTCATTACTATTTGATTAAGTGATAACTCTTCCAGTTGTCTTTCAAAATACTTTGGGGTCATTTCAGACTTACATACTTTTTCACACCTCATATGTTATATATGACCAGGTTTTTACAAATTAACTCACATAATATTTTAGGATACATACATACATACATATATATATATATATATATATATATATATATATATATATATATATATTATATGAGTGCTAATACTATGACTTAAATTAATGGCCTAGGTTCTTTTACTTTTCTTTTTTGCTCAGGCTGTCTGTCTTCCATTTGAGCCACAGCTCCACTTTTAAATTTTTGGTTCTTAGTTGAAGAAAAGTGTCTAATGGTCCATTTACCTGGTCTAGCTTAAAACTATGATACTCTGTTTTCAGACTTTTAAATAGCTAGATTTAAAGGCATGCACCACTAAAACCACCCCTATCATATTTTAATTAAATATAACATTAAAAAACGAATATTTGTGATATTTTCAAATCAGTATGTTTTCATTTACACCAAAACACATTGCCTTAAATGTTTTTCGTTATTCCAGTTCACTTACCAAGAAAAGAAAGGAAAAATTCACAACCAAAGAATCTCTGAATGTACCAGTGCTCAAGCCTGCTAGCCACAATTTCTTTGCTGGGAAATAACAAAGGATGATATCATCTACAGGCAAAGCAGAGAAAATGCCCTTCACTGAAGTTGCTGAAAGGTTGATAAGTATGAGGACGAGCAACATAAACTCAGAAAGTATCACAAAGTGTTTTCTGTGGATAAGTGTGGCCAATCTTAGAGGATGTTCATAGCGATGAGAATATTTGAAGGTGAATAGGGAATTACAGAAGTGTGCTTTCTTGAAGATATATGTTTATAGCATAGTTTATATACTGTTGAAAATGAGACAGTTAAGATAGGGATGTTGTCATTCCTTGTATCCTTCACAGTATAATATTACAATCAGTTCTATAATACATTATTTATAGTAATTATAGAATATCCCTAATTATGTACATATTATAAATATATCATTTACATGTTATGTAATATAGTATATTACATATATTATGCACACATAATTTAATTTTTCTACTTGTCTGTCTAGGAATTAAACTACAATATCTTTGAAAATTGATAGTAGATTCCTCACAATTTTGATTGCAACCTATAGTTTTACCCAATAAATAGTTATTTATTCTGAATTGGTTTAGAAGTGGAATATCATAATATAATTGAACATTCAAAAATAATTATGTCAGAACATGCCAAGGATGGAATTCAAAAAATATAACATGACTCATGTCTGTAATCCCAGCTACTTAGGGGCTGAGATCTGAACATAGCTATATCAAGCCATTCTGAGACTAATGGCTCAGGGACAGCACCCTTACCATAGTTCAAGTCTCAGTACTGGCACAAAAATAAATTATGTGACTAAAACATAAAAATATATTTATTTAAATAAAGTTGTCATTCCTTGTATCCTTCACAGTATAATACTAAAACCAGTTTTATACATATATTATTTATAGTAGTTATAGAATATCAGTAATTATACATATATTATGAATATATCATTTATATGTTATGTAATAGAATACATTACATATATTATGCACACCTAATTTATACTGATAACACTAATATCCATTAAACTGATATAGGTTTTAGAATAGGGAATAGATTTGCTTTGGTACAACAAGGAAATACATAGTCACAAAATTATTTCTTTTGGATTATATATCCATAACAAACTATTCCCTGTGTATTCAAGGTACTTCATGATAAAAGCATGTGTTCATCAGTACAAGTGTCTTTGACATGGATTTGTTCTCCTTAAGCAATTATTCCAGGAATAATAAACAGTGGAAGCTGAATGGTGTTCATTTAGGTATTTCTTAAATTAAACCGATCTTTATTTGGTATAAAGATCACTTACACTGTCATTATCCACACCCTTTTCATTTAAAAAATAGCATTGTTATTGCCATTATAACCATAATTAGGAAGATAAAGTGGGTTCATCTGCTCCATAGGTATTGAAAGGTAATAATGTGACACAATATCCTCAGATATGCCTGGTGGAAACCTGGATTTGAATTATGGGTTCACAACTAATCAGTCTTAGGTACTTAGGTACTTAGGAATTTTGGCCTAACTTCTGTTTTTAATGAAATACTTAATTCATTTCCTAACTTGAAAAACAATCATGAGCACTAAAATTACCCTAATGCAGGTGCAGTGCTTGGAATGGTGTCTGTGCATTGTGTAGTAGGTCCCGGAGAAGTCAGCTTCCATTAACATGGTCACAGCATGCTTCCTAAAGGCCTTAAGAAATATATACCCAAATGATATTAATATCTGTGAAAAATTTGTCTTTACTACAAAAAAGGTCTTTTCTTCATATGAACAATGAAAGTAATGTTGGGGCTGTCCTGTGGCTTTTACTGTGAAGGAGTTTTGCCTAAATTTCATTCTTACTCTATTAGTGTTATCAGTAGCATTCCTTAGTGCTACCCTTCATGTTCCTTATTCTGTGTTCCATTTGGAATACTATTGTAACTTACTTTATAATCTTTGTTATCAGAATAAATAAACTAAAACTGCTGAAGTTTTCAATAAATAGTGAATGCATTACATTTTATGTGCTTAATACTTTCCTGAAATTATGACTTCTGGATTATATATGCCTAATCGAGTATTTTTTATGATTTCTTATATGATTCATATAGATTTCTTATGTTATTTTTATATGATTTCTTAGAGATCTAGAAATAAAACAACTCAGAACAAGAAAAGAGTAGGTAAGTAGTCATAAACAATATTTTTATGGTTGTCTTAATAGCTGTTCTCTCCCCCTTCTTTGTAGAAAGGTTCTCACTATGAAGTGCCAAATAGTCTGGAAATTTCTAGCCTTGTCTCAGTGACAGAAGTGATGAATTAGGACATGTGCTCCCATGACTGGCTTTTAGGAAGTTCACAATATAGCAAAACAAATATACATAAAGAAACTTTTGTAGGTGATGTGTATATACTTCCTCAATTGACAAAATTAAATTCATATGTCAAAACATCAAATTACTTACACTTATAATATATGCAGTTCAACTGGCATCACTAGCACCTCCATAAATCAAATGCAAACTAAAAGCTCTACTTCAAAGACCAACATCTAAAGCAGTGTTGGAAATACAAGAAGATACACAATAAATCTAAACGAGTGAGATCTTTAACTCTAGCAATGAGCAATGATAGCTGAATTTTTAACCAGGTTTGAAAAGTTAAGGTGTCTACTAACTATGTGATTAGAGTTGCAGTGTTGGCCTTGGTATCAAGATTGGAGGTAAAATTCAAATGCAGCTAAGGTTGCTTCAGTATTGCAGCTTGATACAGTGTGACCCTGCCTAATAATGATAAAACACAGAAGAGAAGCTAAGTCAGTAAATTGTATAGGAAGGGTTCTCCACTAGAATAATTGCAGGGGGTGATCATCACTCTTGCATTGAAAATGTATAGCCCATCATTCTACTTTAAACTCGAGCGTTTTTCTGATCCGAAGACAATTATATACACCAATGTGCCATGAGTGCTGAGCATGTAGGTGTACATTATTCTAAAATAAGTGAAAATCCCAACAGGTATGGAATGGCCTGACCCCGACACTTGATTCTGTGTTGTTGAGTTTCATGGAGAAATGTTCATAATTAGGCAATTCACACTCACCTAAGTCTGAACCAGGCAACTGAGTTAAGACATTAGGATCATCACTCCAGTGACCTGGTCTGTGATCTATGAAATATATAAAATTATTTCACAATGTATATGTCTTTCTGAAAGTTTATGCAATACCAAATACCAAATATACAAAAGGGACAATTATCTATCTCTTATATTATCAGAAGTAAAGATACTTCTGAATTGTACTTCCTTGCTAGAGGATCACAGAGTGACTGCTGATGTTTGGTATCTTTCCAGGTTCACCTATATATTTGTCAATATTCTTTTTTTTGGGGGGGGGGTCCGGTCGTAAGTTCTGAACTCTGAGCCTGGGCGCTGTCCCTCAGCTCTTCAGCTCAAGGCTAGCGCTCTACCACTTGAGCCACAGCGCCACTTCCAGCTTTTTACTTTTTGCTTATGTGGTGCTGAGGAATCGAACCCAGGGCCTCAGGCATGCAAGGCAAGCGTTCTACCACTGAGCCAACTTCTCAGCCCCCATTTGTCATTCTTCTTTGAGGAAGTGTTTTTCCATGGTGTGTTTTGAGGTGTTCAGCATATCAGTACTGTCAGTAAACGCAACCATGGGATAGCAAAGATGATGGGAAACCTGGCCAAAGAACTGAGAAATCATAGGAAGTGATAGGAAAGAAAACACCAGAGGACCCAAAGCCTCATTGCCAGCTTCTGGATCCCCAAATCCTGCTTAACATGCTTTATATTCATTCTACTACAAGGAGGAGGGGGGGTCAGTGGCTACAGATATGCCGACAAATTAAGGCACCAATCTAGCTTGTGTTTACAACTATTAACATGAGGTATTGTTTGTATACATAGGGATAATTGAATCCCTTACTGTTAGGGAGCAGAAGGGAGCAATAGTCATTACAACCATAGCACAGACATCCATCTTGTCTCCAAACTCTTAATCTTTTAGTGTCCAATAGCTGTTACTTAAATACTCTTGAGGTCATAACTCATACCTCTGCCTTCATTTGACTGTTTGACCTTTCCAGAGCACAACTCTCAGCCTTTTGATCGCTGTTTGAAATGGCTTGCCAATATATCCCTTTCCCGGTCTAACAACTAGACTCTAGAATCCCTCACAAGTACTGTGACAGATGTATTATTTTGAAAATGATACTTTTTTAGCATAGATTCAATTTTTAAATTTTATTTGATTTCAAAAATACTGTAGAGAGTGGTTTCAGTTACATGAGTAAGGTACATTCATTATTGTTACCCAATCCATTGTTGTTCTCATATCCCTTCCCACCCCCTGCACCTCCCCACCCCAGCCCAAAGTTGTCGAGTTCATTTCTGATAGAGTGTGTTGTGTATATCATTGTTGCAATGGGTCACTCTTATTACTTCTTTCATCACTATGGTTTTTCCCTTTCCTTGTCCAAATCAGATAAATGTATATACAAGATGAAAGGTACCAGATTCAAGACAGAGATTGCCAGGCATAAACCAATGGCAAAAGACAAATGAAATAAAATAAAATCTAGATACACTACTTTACAGAACTTAATGTTGACATCTGAAAAAAAATACTTATTGTGGCTTGGAAGGTGGCTCAGTGGTAGAATGCTTGCCTTGCATGTATGAGTACCTGGGTTCGATTCCTCAGCACCACATAATCAAAAAGAAGAAAAGACGGAAGTGGTGCTTTGGCTCAAGTGGTAGAGTGCTATCCTTGAGCTGAAGAGCTGAGGGACAGCGCCCAGGCCCAGATTTCAGGCTCCATGACCAGACCCCTCTCAAAAAAAGACGTGTTTTTCCATGCCTTGGAGTTCATTTCAATTAGCATCATTTTGTAAGTTCAAATGTACGTAGCTCTGGAACCAGCAATCCCGCTCCTGGGCATTTGTGGAAATGATCTCAAGCTAAAACACACTAAATCTACAACTATGTTTTTGGCAGCATTATTAGGATAGTTAAGATATGGAACAAATCAAGATGCCCCTCAATAGATGTGGATCAAGAAAATGTGGTATATATACATAATGGAATTTTATGCTTCTATCAGAAAGAATGACACAGCACCTTCTTTCTTTTTTCAAATCTTTATTGTGATTAAGAGGTTACATAACATCCCAAATTTCACAGTATTGTGGGATAGTGAAGCTTAAAGTCACAATCACATTCTGACATTAGTAGGACAAATTGTCTATCGTGGTGTATAACATTTATGAGCTTTGCAATACAGTTATTTCTTCCACATTGGGTGATATGTATATTTATTTTGTTTTGCATAGCATCAGCTGTTCCTTCTTTCCCACTTGTCCCTCCCTCCTATGGCTGCCATTGTGTTGCTTACTTCATTTTGGTCAATGTCCAGTGCAGTTGATGGGTCCTGCTGTTGTGTATTTCCCTGATTCCATCTAGTTCTGTGTCGTCCTCCTGGTTTTCTTCTGGTGTGCACATATATACCATACATGTAATCGGTAGCATGAGGGTTATTTAGTATTGATTCGACCAGGTGAATGGAAGTCCTTTGTTTCTTAAGTCCTGTTAATTTTGTCGAATCACCTAACATTTTGGATTTAACATCCACTTATCAGGGAGACCATATGCTGTTTATCTCTGCACTTCACTTACTTCGCTCATCATGATTTCTTCTAGCTCCATCCATTTCCCTGCAAATGCCATTATTTTGTCGTTTCTAATGGATGCATAATATTCCATTGTGTATATATACAAGAATTTGTGGATCCATTCATCTGTGGTGGGACATCTGGGTTGTTTCCATATCTTGGTTATTGTGAACAGTGCTACAATAAACATGGAGGTGCATGTGCCCTTGTATATTGGTTCCTGTTTTTCAGGATAGATGCCTAGAAGTGGTATGACTGGGTCATAAGGGAGGTCAATATTTAGCTTTCTGAGGACCCTCCAGAGTGCTTTCCAAAGTGGTTGTATAAGTGACCATTCCCACCAGCAGTGCAATAGGGTTCCTCTTTCTCCACATCCCCCTCCCACAGCATTTGTCATTGGTTGACTTGAGGATGAGGGACATTCTCATTAGGGTAAAGTGGTATATTAGGGCTGTCTTTACTTGCATTTCCCTTACAACCAGGGATGGTGAACATTTCCTCAAGTGTTTCTTTGCCATTTTTATCTCTTCTTCTGAGAAGTCTTTCTTTAGTTCCCTTGCCCATTTTGTAGCCTGACTCTTCACTAAGTCTTACGCCTTATTATTTCCCCTTCCCATAAAGCTTGACTGGATCCACTGGAAACCCACTTCCAGCCATTCTCCTCCTTAAAAAGTCCAACCTTAACTAACCTACCCCCTGGTAGCTCTGCTATAAACTTTCAAAGGCTTGACTGCAACCAGACTCCTTCCTGAAAGCCCTCCTCTGCAATAGGGAAATTCCTCTTCCACTCCACCCCTCCCTGTAATCCCTGTCCTGCACCACCAGAAACCAGGCCATATCATTATCTCCTTCTCTGTCATGCCTTGCTGTAACAAGAACCGTGCCTACATCAGGCTTCTCCCTCGAATCCACCAGATACCCGCCCCTAACTACTCCATTACCTCATAGTCCCATTGCTCCCATATCCTTGTTTCTCCAAGCTCTCCCTTCCCTTTCATACCGACCCCCAACCAGCCTTCTCCCTCGAGCCCCTTCTGGTTTTATCAGAAACTCGGCCCATAACTAGCCTATTGCTAACTGGCCTAATCTCTCAAACACAGCCCTGAACCTACGTCTTCCCACAAAGCCCATCATGCTATACCAAAAACCCTTCACCTCTCTATAACTGCCCTTGAAGCCCCACCTTCCTCGGCCAGAAGATTCTCACACAGCCCATATCCTGCCTGGAAAGCCAGCCCTGCTCCACCACAAGCCTCTCCACCTCCCACATCTACTCTCTCAATGCCCTGCTGTGCTCGCCAGATAAACCCACCCCCTATTGGTTCTTCCCTAAGATCCACACCCTACTCCACCTGATACCCTGCTCATAATTATCCTACACCATTGTAGCCCTTCTACTCCTTCTCAAAGCCATTATTTCAAATAGCCCCATAGCTCCAAGCACTTCCCTGGTCCAGAAAAACCCCACTAGAAAACCCCCACCACAGAATCCCATCTCTCGACATTCACATTGCTTCACTGGAAACCACTGCACCAATTGGCCTCCCTCTGGAAGCCTCATCAGGCTCAACTGTAAATCCCTGTCCCTCCATAATCCTTCTTGAAGGTTGCTTTGCCCTACTGGAAACCCTGTCCAAAGTCAATGTCCTGCTTTGCAACACTGAGATCCCCACCTAACCTTACTTCTCTTTTTGAAGTTGTGACTGGCTACTCCAGAAACCACATCCTAACTAGTAGAGCACTGGATCCTATCACTGCTCTCAAGAAGCCCTGGTCCTGGAAAACTCCTACATACATTGTAACTACATCCTGCTCTGCAGGAAACCCCACCTCCACCCTAACACACTTCCCAAAGGCCTGTCATTGTCCACCAAAACCCTGCCCTTTACAAGCCCATCTCTTCCTAGTACCATCCTGTCCTCTCAAATCCAGAACCTGAAAAGCCTCTCCCTCATAGTTCCTCATTTCTGCACCAGAATCTCCACCTTCTGTCTGCCTCTTGCCTCCATTCCCTGCTCTGCCTTATGGAATCCTCACCCTACATATCCCACAAGGGCTCACAGTCCTCTACCAGCACCCCTCCTCCAAGTAACCTCCTCTTTTGTAGCCTTGTTCTGCCCCAAACAGCCTCCTCCCCAGTGACCCCGCCTTCTTCCAATGAAAACCTTTCCATCTGCCAGCCTCAATAAAAAATCCTGCCTACTCCACAAGAGACCACATCCCTAACAAGTGTGGTCCTTCCTGTCCCCTCCCTGCTATCTCAAAGCCCTACACAGACTGTTCTTCATCCTCAAAGCTCTGCCCTGCTCCACCATAGAGGCTGTGCCAATACCAACTCCTCCTTTGAACCAGACAATGCACCACCAGAAACCAAACATCATCTCATCCATGAAAATCCCATCCAGTAACTATTATTACAAATGTGATTTTATACTGGACATAGAATACATACTAATCAATAAGAGAAGAAAGCAGTATTGTAAAAAGGCAACAAAAATTAGATAGCTATTATATGTTGTAATCACGTTTGGGGTTCTGTAATCAGGCAGATACACATTGTGTGAAAATTTGGGAAAGTGATTCCTCTTATTGGAAAGCATTCTTTGAAGTATCAGTAAGGTTTCATTAGTGAGCATTTTATTTCTAGAAAATTCGTGCACATTTGTGCCCATTAACCTCAAAAATATTAGTTATTTTAAATCCTCTGGCTTCATTGAGGAAAGAGTATCAGTGTGTAAAAAGATGACTTTCAACTCATCTCTCTAATGAATAATTTTGGAGTTGTTTACCTTACTGTGTACCAGAGTTTTTAGTAGCAGAAATTCACTACCAGAATCCACTTTGAATTTCCTCCTTCCACTTAAATGACCTTTGGAAAAGATTGAAGTGAGATTATACAAGTAAAATGCTAGAAATAAAAATGTATTGAGATCATAACAAAATTATGATGAAGACCCCATCCAATTGCATTTAAATTTCTAACAAAAGGAACCTAAGCCTATTTAACTACAGACTTTCTGAAGACTAGAAGACAAAAATATAAGAAATGCCCTGCTATACCATGGTTCTGAAAACAAAAACAAAACAAAGAAAGCCAACATAATGAAACAGAAGGGAATGAGGAAGTTGTACATGTGATATAGAGTGTAAAATATACACTGAATCAGGTAAAAATAATTTTGGTCACAATGTCTGGTTGTTCAATATATTTCATTGTAAATATTGTTCTTTGTTAAGCTGTGACTTAATATAGGTCTCAGCAGGCACCTGCCCAGCTACTTGTGTAGTTAGTCAATTTCATCATTGTAGATCATCAGGATGAAAAACTCCACACACCTTAAGACACACCTGCAACAACACTAGTCATACACTCCTATTGGTCCAACAATGTAAGCCAGACCTGTGTTTTACCAAAGCTTTGTATGTGGTATGCTATGGTTTATTCAGGCTGAAGAGCCAAAGTAACTCCAATTTGAGATTAACCCCACCATCTTGTGTAGGCTGCCCTCAGATTAACCCCAAAAGAGAGAAAAAAAAACACAGGTTGCCACCAACCTGCCCACTCTTAAGAAAGCAGACCAGTTGCCCAAGTGTTCCAGGAATAGAACATACCAATAGTTAATAAAAAGTTCAGTGCAGTTAGGGTGGCCTCAAACCAATCATGTAACTGCTTATGTAGAAATTCCCTAAACTTCTTTTTTCAATACTATAAAAGCTGTGCTGATTTTGTGCTTGGTGTCTCTTACTGTTACAGGTTACCGAGTGCACGGAGGAACAAACTTGAGCTTGCAAATAAAGGACTCTTTTGCTGTTCACATTGGTCGTGGTCCCTGGTGGTCTTTCCAGGGTTCCAAGTCCATACAGCATTTCTGGGGCCTCACCTGCTATTCCCCTTATGAGACCTTCCAGATGCCCTACCACAGAGTCCCAAAAAAACCAGCTGTTAAGTCAAGGCATTGCTGTTCTGTATATTTGGTTGCCTGCAGGTTCTGTATCTGTAATTCTGGTTTCCCACGGGTTCTGTATTCTGGTTGGCAAGGAGTCTTGGCAGATGCGCTATAAGATTGCCAACGTGGTCTGTGAGGAGACATCCCCAGACCCCTCTAGGAAGATTGCTGTTTAGTACAGACATATTTTGGGGGGGAAATGTTCCATTGGAGTCTCACACTTTCATGCAGACATATTTTGGGAAGTTTTCTGTCTGTATTGGGAAGTTTTCCGTTTTTTGGGAAACTTTCCATCAGTAGCCTGGCACTTTCTGGTTGGCAATTTACTATGCTTCAGCATGCCTTTGTAAGGTGTGTGTTAGTGTTGAGTATTTTGTTTGTCATTTGGGGTTTATCTTAGCCTTACGCCTTGCTCAGGGAGGTCTGAATATGGGGGAGAATCTGCCAGTCTGAGGGGATGGCCTCTAGGGACTTATTTCCTTTTCTCCAAAGTGTCGGGGACTTCCCTTCCACCTTGGAAGGCCCCTGGGTCAACAAATGTTGGTGAGATGTCACCCAATTCACTGAGACCTGATTGTTCTCTGTTCTATGTTTCCTGAGATAGGGAAGTTCTCGGTGAGAGTGGCAGGCTCGCTAAGCAGACTCTGAATTCAGCTTGCTGAGTGAGAATGGCACAGAGTTCTGGTAGAGACAAACTCAGCCTTTTGTTGTTGTCTTGTCTAGTTCTGTTTCAGAATTGGTATTATTTTTAAGTGTGGGTTTTTGGTTTTAGTGTTTGTGTAATTTATTTGAACATCTCTGGGGAAATAAAAGTTCCAACCTCCAGCTGGGCTCAGTCACAGAGAAGGCTGTGTGCTGGTTTTGACTTTTCAGCTAGTCCCGAAAATGTAAAGTGCTCTTATCTAAAATTGGATAAAAATCAGGCCAGTTCAGATTAAGGTGACCCCCGCAACACCACCCCCAGCCATCCTCTAACAGAAGGGATTCAAAAGACCAATTGGTGAAATTCCTTACTAAACAAGCAAGAACTGGGAAAATGAAGCTCAGCAAAGTTGCTTAGTTTGACAGAAATATTGTCTTAAATTTTTGTTTGAAAACTTCAGAAAATGTACATACAACTGATCCTTATTTTTGCATGCTTAAAGATCTGCGTGAGTGTATTTTGTATGTGTTTGTGAACATGTTCATGATAGAAAGTGTCAGCATGCTCTAACAATTGAGTGGGTTTAAGTTTAAAATTCAAAGATTATGAGGTTTGAACATTACCAAAATTTTTTTTAAAGAAATTACACATTGTTTTAAATGGCTTGTTAAGGATTCTGTAACTTGAAAATTAGAAAATCTGGTATTTTAGAATGTGTAAGACTGTTTACACTGTAATCAAAATATTTGGCTTAACAAAAAGGTGAAACTTACAAGCCAACAGAAGACCTATCTTTAGGAATGAAGGGTGAACAGGCAGAAGTGCAGTTCAGCTGGTCATGCATGGTGGAACAGGCCCTGGGAGGAGTCCATGCATGGTAAAAGAGGGCAAGCTGGCACAAATGCAGTTCATCTAACCCTAAAGAGTCGGATTGGGTGCATGCCCATTCCAAAGGAAGGGCCAAGTGGTCCATCTTTATTCTATCACTTTCCCCTGCAGATAGACACTGGAAACTGGTGGTAAAAATGACTGATGTGAAGATCTGATTAGCATTGCTAAAACTGCTCCTTGGACATGTTAAAATTAAAATTAAGAAGGCCTTAAAAAGAGGGTTAAAAAGTTTATTTGTATAATGTGATTTGCTCTTAATGATATTCTGCCATTGGATATGCATTTTTTAAGACATAAAGGTGTAAAGTCTAGCTTCTTGATATAGTAATGGTGATTATAATTTTTGCATTAAGAAAAGATTCTTATTTGAGTTTAAAAGTTTTAATGTGTATCTGTTATAAAACAAGCATCCAAGAGGGAATGAGTGACAAAGAGGGAATGAGTGACACCTAGCCTCGAGAGGTCAAGAGATTTTTTTCATAATGCAACCAAAAACTGAAGTATAGAATATTAAAACAGAGATTAATAGGAGGCTTTCAAATTAGGAATGGATTTCTGTATATAAAGTTTAAAATATAATTGTTCTAAACATTTGCCTCAAAGTGCAAAAAGTAAAAATTAGGATTTCCAAAATAATTGCTTAATTCCTATATCAGTTTGCTCCCATAGGTTTTTTTTTTTTTTTTGTAAGAGTTCCAAGCAGGCCCAAAGAAAGGAGTGAGGTTTCTTGTTAAGTTTGCCACATGTAACTTTGGCTCTTAATAAGTTACAGGTAAGAACATGCTTAAAAGTTACTTCTATCTATGTTGACCACCTTTTAATTGTAGTAAAGGGGGCTTTTATGAGACTCATTGATCTGCAAACGTGCAAAGCCAGCCCGAGTAGAAAAAGGTCCAATTGAGACTGTTACCTCTACTCAGCCAGCAGAAGGCTGAAAGAGCAAGCAGAGTTGCTATAGGATTCAAACTAGCAGAGTGCTAGCCTTGACCTGTATAGCTAAGGAACAACACTCAGGCCCTGAGTACAAGACCAGCAACCAACTAAGAGAAATGCCAATGAGGCATTTTTCCCAGTGTGGAGAAGAATCTCCTGGGACGAAAGAAATGGAGGAGCATCCAGAGACCGTAAATCACTGCTTGGATGGCAGAAATAATGTCAGATCTAGAGTCATTTGTGCTTGGCATTTTAAAAATTGCTGAAGGCCAAATAAAATCTTCCATAGCAAAAAAAAAAATTGAAACAATACATCTCCAGCAAATCAGCCCTACAAAAGATTCTTAAAGATTTCCTACACATAGAAAACCAAGAAGACCACATTAAAGGCCAAGAAACTGAACCTAAACTGAGAATCCAAGAACCACAGGAAGAACCCAGTTTTCACGGTCCCCAAGAAGGTGGATAACATGGCAGGAACTCCCAAATACCTCTCAGTCCTATCTCTCAACATTAATGGACTTAACTCTCCAATTAAGCGACATAGACTGTCTAGTTGGATTAAAAAACAAGACCCTTCTATCGGCTGCCTTCAGGAGTCACATCTTGCCCCATAAACAAGCTGGAGTTAAAATCCTAATATCAGATAAAATAGACTTAAAATTAAAATTAGTTAGAAGAGATAAAGAAGGTCGCTAAAAACTTATTAAGGGATCTGTCCTTCAGGAGGATATTACAATTCTAATTATCTATTCGCCAAACAATGGAGCACCTAAATTCATCCAAGAAACACTACTTTCCCTCAAATCCCACATAGATCCAAAGACATTAATTGTAGGAGATTTTAACACACCACTCTCCCCACTAGAGAGGTCAGCTCGGCAACGGACAAACTTGTCAACAGACAAACTGCACATGTAAACAGCTGTGTACATCAACTAGATTTAACACACATCTATCGAATATTTCACCCAGAAGCATCAGAATACACGTTAATTCCAGGAGCACATGGAACATTTTCTAAAATAGACCATATTTTAGGCCACAAACTTATCCAAATGCAGAAACTTTGAATTTATACCTTGCATTTTCTCAGACCACAAGGGAATAAAATTTGAACTCAACACCAAAAGCCACCAAAGAAAGTCTGGTAACACATGGAGGTTGAACAACACTCTGCTGAATTACGAGTGAGTCATGGAAGAGATTAGAAAGGAAATTCATATATTCATGCTATTCAACAAAAATGAGGACACCAATAACCAGCTTCTCTGGGACAAAGCAAAGGCAGTACTCAGACGCAAATTTATAGCTCTGAATTCCTACATCAACATATTGGAGAGATCTGAAACCAACAATTTAATGAGACATCTGAACCCCCTTGAAAATGAGCAGCAAATAAACCCCAATCCAGTAGACGAAAAGAAATAATTAAAATTAAATCAGAATTAAATTAATTAGAATCCAAAAAAATATAGAAAGAAGCAACAAAACAAAGAGTTGGTTCCTCGAAAAACAATAACAAAATTGACAAACCCTTAGCAAATCTTATCAGAAAAAGAAGAGAACATGCCTAAATAAATAAACTCACAGATAAGAATGGAAACATCACCACAGAAACAACCAAGATTCAGAACATTAGAAGGGAATACTTCTCAAAACATTATGCTAATAAGTTTGAGAACTTGGCAGAAATGGACCTTTTCCTAGCAAACATTGACATGCCAAAACTAAACCAAGATGAGTTATACCATCTTAACAGGCCCATATCAAGCATTGAAATAGAAACAGCAGTAAGAGACCTCCTATCTAAGAAAAGTCCAGGACCAGATGGTTTTACCACGGAATTCTACAAGGCCTTCAAAGCAGAGCTCACACCAATACTCCTCCAATTCTTCAATGAAATTGAAAGAGAAAGTTCACTAATGAAGTCAATCTATGAAGCCATCATAACCCTCATCCCAAAACCAGGGAGGGACTCATCAAAGGAAGAGCACTATGGACATATTTCTTTGATGAATATTGATGCAAAACTTCTCAACAAAATTTTGGCCAATCAACTTCAACAATTCATCCAAAAAAATATACACCACAATCAAACAGGGTTCATTTCGGAGATACAAATCTGGTTCAATATATGCAAATCAAATAATATTATTCATCACATCAACAGGAGGAAGGATAAGAACCACATGATTATCTCAATAATGTAGAAAAAGCGTTCGACAAGATCCAACACCCCTTTATGATGAAGGTTTTGGCAAAATTAAGAATCCATGGGACATTCCTCAATACGATAAAAGCTGATTATGACAAACCTACAGCCAGCAATATGCTTAATGGTGATAAAATAAAGCCATTTCCTCTTAACTCAGGAACAAGACAAGGATGTCCAATCTCTCCCCTTCTCTTCAATCTAGTATTAGAATACATACCTACAGCAATAAGACAAGATGCAAACATAAAGGGGATCCAAATAGGGAAAGAAGAAATGAAACTCTCCCTCTATGCAGATGACATGATCTTGTATTTCAAGAACCCCATAGACTCTACTCCCAAATTACTCAAGCTGATTCAAAACTTTGGCAAATAACAGAGTATAAAATTAATCCCCCCAAAATCAATGACTTTTCTGTATGCCAACAATGAGAAAAGCGTGGCTGAAATTAGGAAAACAACTCCATTTGTAATAGCTCCACAAAAAATAAAATACCTAGGAATTAACTTAACCAAAGAAGCGAAGGACCTCTATGATCAAAACTTTAAAAACTTGAAAAAGCATATTAAAACAGAAGTTAGAAAATGGCAAAAACTCCCGTGCTCCTGGATTGGAAAGAGTAACATCATGAAAATGACAATACTTCCCAAGGCTATCTACAAATTCAATGTGAAACCTATCAAAATTCCAACCTCATTCTTCAAGGAAATAGAAGAGGCAATCCAAAAATACATATGGAACAATAAAAGACCCTGAATAGCAAAAACGCTCCTCAACGGAAAGAATACTGCTGGAGGAATGTCAATACCAAATTTCAAACTCAACTATAAAGCCATAGTAATCAAAACAGCTTGGTACTGGCACAAGAACAGAACTCAGGACCAATGGAATAGAATTGAAAACCCAGAAATGAAGCTACAGATCTATAGCAATCTTATCTTCAATAAGGGATCTCAAAAAAATAGAATGGAAGAAAGACAGCCCCTTCAGTAAATGATGCTGGCAAAATAGGTTAAATGCTTGTAGAAAACTAAAGCTAGATCCTTGTCTATCACCCTGCACCAGAATCAATTCCAAATGGATCAAAGTCCTTGGAGTCATAGCAGACAATCTGAAAACATTACAGGTTGGAATAGGAGAAACCCTATGTCTCCTTGAAGCAGGTCGAAATTTTCTTAATAGCGACCCTGAAACACAACAAACCAAAGAAAGGTTGGACAAAGGGGATTGCATGAAGTATCAGAGCTTCTGCATGGCAAAGGACATAGCCAGCAAGATCAATAGAAAGCCTACGGATTGGGAGAAGATCTCCTCTAGCCATACAGCGGACAAGTGTCTCATATCTACAATATACTTGGAACTCAAAATATTAAATCTCCCAACAACACGTCCTCAAAGAAACAACTGCCCAATAAATAAGTGGGCTAAAGAGTTAAAGAGAAACTTCTCTGAAGAAGAAAAAGGATGGCCAATAGACACATGAAGAAATGCTCAACTTCCCTAGCCATAAAATAAATGCAAATCAAAACAACAATGAGATACCACCTCACCCCAGTTAGAATGGCTAGAATCAAGAACTCTAATAACAACAGATGCTGGAGAGCATGTAAACAGAAGGGAACCTTCCTTCATTGTTGGTGGGAGTGTAAACTTGTTCAACCACTTTGGAAAGTAGTATGGAGGTCCCTCAAAAGACTCCACATACAGTTCCCCTATGACCCAGCAATCCCACTTTGGGGCATTTACCCAAATGCTTACAAACAAGACCACACTAAAGCTACCAGCACAACTATGTTTATTGCAGCATTATTTACCATAGCTAAGATATGGAACCAACCCAGATGCCCTTCAGTAGATGAATGATCAATAAAATATCGTATATATACCCAATGGAATTCTATGCCTCCATCAGAAAAAATGACATTTCTCCTTTTGTTAGGAAATTGAAAGTGTTGGAATAAATTATATTAAGTGAAGTAAGCCAAGCCCAAAGAAACATAGGTCCCATGGTTTCCCTTATTTGCAATATCTAGTACATGTATGAGTAAAGCAGAAAAGGTCAGATCAGGTGAAGTTAGGAAAATGAATCCTAAGATATGTATTTAAATGTGTTTTTTTCATGCATTTGTTTCTAATGCATTTATAAGATTATTTCTTTGTTGCTTTGTATGTCCCTCTCCCACAGTATAACCCCTGCTTTCACTATATTTGATGTCGGTATAATTTGTGGAAGGGAAGGGGAAAAATAAGTTGTTTAAATAATGACACAGGTGGACCTTTGCAGCAATGAGAATTACAAGTTTTCATGTCGAAAACGAACTTTACAACTTTGGTGGGGGTAGGAGGGTGTTTCTTTGGGAGGCAGGGGGGAGGCTGGGAAGGGATATGAAGGGTAAACAAAGGAGGATGCTACAATGCTTGATAGAAATTTACTCATTATCTTGCCCATGTATTTGTAACCCCTCTGTACAGTATGTTCACAATAAAAAAATAACAAAATAAAATAATTTTTAAAAAAAGAAAAAAAATACACACACATAGAAACCCAAAATAAAAATTATGAGTAAGAAAAAAAGTTAATAGAAAACAAAAATTATTAAGTTAAAAATTAATTTAAAAAAGGTTAAGAAAAAAAAGTATAAAAGGTACAAAAAAAGAGATCTTTGATTTTTTGGGGGGATGGGACGATCTTGTATCTCCCTTGTGTCCATAACAAGTCTCTTGTTGGATTATCTGGTCTGCTTTTGGTGTTTGATTTTCCTGTGGCTTGGTTGGTTTCTTTAGTCAATTTGTTTGAGCATGCAGAAAAATGCTCTGCTTTACCAAGGATTTTGTGATCCTCCTCCCCGGCTAGTTCAATTGGACCCAGATCTACTTTGAGTTTCACAAAAGAGGGAGATGGCTGTTTCCTCTAGTTAGGAGATGCTGTGATGAGGCTAGGTTCTGGGTAAAGTTGAGGCCTTTCAGCAAACAGCAGCTTTTCCCTGATGTAATAGCTTCTGAAAAACTCACAGAGCCCAGCCTGGAGCCATTCTCAGGGTTTATGTTTACTGAATTTCAATTGATTGTCAAGGCTGCTGTAGGGAGGATCAGCCTCTAGCTTTGTTTACCCAGTGAAGAAAGCCCACTCCTGGGGCTGGCTGCCCAAGCTGGGTGACTTTTCCGAGGGAGGAGCTGAGCCTGGCAGGTCAGGTTAGGATCCTGTGACCTGCTAAATGACTTGTTTCTTCCAAGGCCTGAGTTGGAGCTAGCTGCACAGCCTGGCTTTGTCAGTATCCAAGATGGAGATCTCCGGTCATGGTGGGGGGGGGGGGGAGAATTGGCCTTCCCTCCTCTGCTCCCTGAGAAGGAGTGAGGATGTCAGGCTTCTACTCACGCCAGAGTCTTGGTTTCTGGCTCATCTCTGGTCTGCGAACTTCAGGGTGAAGATGTGTGCTCCTTGTCAGTTCTTGCTGGTGTTGAGTAGAAACCGTTCACTTGTCGCATCTGGCACTTAAGTCCTGGACTCTCTGTGTTGCAGGTATGGCGGCTATTGCTGCCGCCCCTGCCGCCACATCTGTGGCTACTGACAAGTGCTCATATCTGTCTCCTTGCCTGGATTTTCCCTCTCTGGCCGAACTCTCTGTCCTGTGATGGCACACTTGGTGTGATTCTCTGGCTTAGGACTGTTCATTGGAACACTAAAATTGTTTTGTATGGGAGAGCTTGTGTAACCTCCAGCTTCTCCTCTGCCATCTTCCCAGAACTCATCAGAAAATAACATTTAAAGGCAAGCCCATGCAGGAAAGTACATGGGACATTTTTTCTGTGTGTGCCAGTCATGGGGGTTGAATTTGTTCTACTTTATTCAAGGCTGGTGTTCTATTACTCTCAGCTAATCGGTGGGATGACTACCAGCTAATTGGAGGTAAAGAGTCTCATGGAATTCTCTGTGCAGGCTGACTTCAAACTGATAATCAGATTTCAGCTTCCTGAGACATTCTGTGCTTTGCATGAGACACTTATCTCCAATGAACCACCAAAAAGAAGAAGAAAAAAAAAAAAAACACCTGGTTTTGAGATATGGCTCAAATGGCAGAAATGTGACAATGATTTCTGGGACAGCACCCACACCTTGAGATCAAGCTCCAGGACCAGCACACAAAAGAATAAATGAAAAGAAAGGTGGAAGAAGAAAAGGGAGAGCCGATTTCAGAGGTTAAAATGAGCAAAATTGAGTTAGCTTACACTTGTTATTGTACTTATTCAAGGGTCTCACATCTGGGGATCAGTACTCAAGGCCAGCCAAGGCAGGGGAGACCATGAACTCTACTCTAATTAGCCAACTACAGTTATTTTTTAAAAGCTCTTAATTGTGGTGTGGCTCACATATTAGAGGGTTAGTATTAAAAATGTACTGGGAGGGGGCTGGGAAGGTGACTCAGTGGGAGAGTTCTTGCCTTGCATGCATCAGGCCCTGGGCTCAATTCCTCACCAACACATAAGCAGGAAAAATCAGAAGTGGCTCAGTAGCACAGTGGAGCTGAGGGACAGCGCCCAGGCCCAGAGCTCAGGCTCCATGACAGGCAAAAAAAAAAAAAAAAAGGAACTAGAACAATACCTAGACTCTGATTTATAGCTCTAAGCCCAGCATACATATGGAAATAAAAAGTAGAAATTAAAAAATGTATAAGAAAATCCAATTAAATTTACAAAATGAGTCATGAGTTTTTGGTTTTTGTGTGCAATCCTCTTTTTTTGGTCGGTTGTAAGGCTTGAACTCTGGGCCTGAGCGCTGTTCCTCAGCTCTTCAGTTCAAGGCTAGTGCTCTACCACCTGAGCTACAGTGCCACTTCCTTTTGCGTGTAATCCTAAATACTAAGATAGATTAAATCTGAGGGCTACGGTCTCTCATCTTCAAATCACCAGCAAAACAAATAAACAAGAAAACAGTAGTGAATCAGTGATGGATTTGTAAAGCACCAGGCTTGAGTGAGAAAGCTATGAAACAGTGCCCTTGCTCAGAGACCCAGCCTCAGGATCACAAAAATGTAAATAAGAAGAGAACCTGGGGCTGGTGACTCATGTCTGTATTTCTCCAGGAGGCAGAAATATGGGTATCCAGTATAAAGGCCAATTCTTGCAGGAAAGTCCAGAAGACAGTTGCTTGTGGGCCATCCTGGGGCTAGAAATGTAGTACTCCCAGATTTTTGGCAGTTAATTGGAGGTAAGGATCTGAGACTTTCCTGCTCAGCCTGGCTTTGAACCATGATGGTCAGATTTCAGCCTCCTGAAACAGGCCAGTCCTTGCATGAGTTCTGGCTCCAGCACTAGCACACTCACAAAAAATGAAATGAATACACGCAAAGAAGACTAGAAGAGAAAGAAGAACCAATAACTGAGGCTGCAATGAGCCAATCAGCTCATCACTGGTGGCTCATAACTGTAATTGTTTACTCAAGAGGCTAAAACGTGTGGATAATATTTAAAGGCCAGACCGAGTAGGAAAGTCCATAAGACTTGTGTTTGTGTAAGTATGTCTGTGTGTGAGTCCTGTTGCTTGAGCTTGTACTGTTTTGCTCAAAGCTGTACTAATCTCAGCTTTTTAGTGGTTATAATTGGAGGTATCATGTACTTTCCTGCCCAGGCTGGTACCAACTTTGATTCTCAGATTTCAGCCTCATAAATCTGGTCTGGCTCTACATTATATTCATTCTAATTAAACACCAAAACAGAAAAAAAATCCTGGAGTTTAGCTGTGGTTCAACTCTCAGAACTGGGAAAATTTCTGGGACAGCACCCAGACCCTGAGTTCAAGCTGGAGGACAAACACAGAAGAAATAAAAAGAGTATAGAAGTACAAAAGGAAGAGTCAGTGACAGAGGTTGAAATGAATCAAACAAATCAATCAAATTGGTTTCTCACACATGTTGTACAAGGTACTCAGGAGAATTAAATCTAAGATTCACGATTCCTGGTCAGCCCAGGCAGGAGTGTCCATGAGACTCATATATCTAATTTTCCACCAAAAATAAGCTACAATTAGTACTTTGGCTCATTTGGTTGAGTGCTAGTATCAAATAGAAACTTTGGGACAAAACCTAGGCCTTGAGTTGAAGTCCTAGACATACATTTCAAAACAAACAAATACCCCCACGACTTAAAAAATGATGGGAAAAGAAAACTAAGGTTTGAGTTGGTTCATGTATGTATTCCTATCCATTCTAGGTTCAAAGCTAGACTGGGCAGGAAAGTACATGAAACTGTTAACCCCAACTACCCAGCCGAAAGCTGGAAGTGCAGATATGACTGTAGATGTAAAGCACTGTATTTGGTGCAAAAGATAATTAAAAAAAACTGCTGACCCAGAGTTCAATTCTTAGTGCTAAAAAATTGTAGGAGAAGTGAAAAAGGCCAATTGTAAATTTAAATATAAGCCTGGTGTTTGTTGATCATGGCTGTAGTTGATTCTTGGCTGCAAAAATCTTGGGATCAAGTTTCAAGGTCAACCCAAAAAACAAAGTCAAGGAGACTTTGTGTGTGTATGTGTGAATGTTTGTGTGTGTGTGTGTGTGTGTGTGTGTGTGTGTGTGTGTGTGTGTGTGTGTGTGTGTTTCTATGTGTGATGTGTGTGTTTCTGTAGTATCCTTTGCCTAGTGCCCTAGCATTCCCAGCTTTTGGGTGGTGAATTGGAGATAAGAATGTCATGGACTTACCTGCCCAGGCTGGCTTTGAAACATGGTCCTCAGATTTTAGCTACCTTATTTAGCTGGAAGTTGAGCTGTGGCTTAAGTGGCAAACTGGGCAAATATTTTCTGGAACTGCAGGCAGACCCTGAGTTCAAGCCCCAGGACATGCACAGAAGAAAGAAAGAAGAGTACATGTAACCAAGGAAGAGCGAGTGACAAAGGCTTAAATCAATCAAGCATCAGTGGCTCATACATGTTTTACTAGCAATTCAAGAGCCTGAAATCTGAGGATGATGGTTTATGGCCAGCCTAGGCAGGAGAGTCCATGACTCTCGTCTCTAATTAATCAACCCCCCAAAAAGTGCCAAAAAGTTATGATGTTTCTCATGTAATAGAGGATATCCTTGAATAAAAACTTTTAGGACAGAATATGAGCCCCAAATTGTAGACCCTGGAACAGCACACACATACAAAAAATAGAAAGTAAACAAAAGAAGGAAGTGGCAAGTACATATTAAAGTTTTAAAATGACACAAGGGTTGTTGGTCTTGTGGATAATCCTAACTACCCAAGAGCCTGACATCTGAGGATTGTGGTATCAAGTTAGCCTGGGTAGGAAAGTGCTTGAGATGCTTATCCCAGCTACCTAGCACAAAGCCCTGAGCTGGAGCTGAGGTGGTAAAGCAACAGCCTTCAGTTAAAAAGCTAAGAAACAGTCCCCAGAGACAGAGGTCAAGCTGCAGGGCCACTAAAAATTACAAATAACAAACAATCAATACAAAGGAGAGCGGAAGAACAGAGACTGAAATCTGAGGATGCACAATTCAAAGTTAATGCATGGAAGAAAATCCATGAGACATTCTGGTATGTGTGCATCTGTGTGCCATCTTGCAGCTTGTGTGTGCCTCCTTGAACCTGTGATGGTTTGTTCAAGGACATAGCTCTACCACTCCAAGATTTTCAGTGGTTAATTGTAGGTCATGGTCTCATGGATTTTCCTTCTCAGCCTGGCTTGATTCATGGTAGGCTTTCCTCAGACTCTTATCTCCAATTAATTGTCAAAAAGAAAAAAAAAAAAGCCTGGGAATTGAGTTATGGCTCAAGTGGCAGGATTGGGCAATCAGTTTCTGGGACAGCAACCAGGCCCTGAGTTCAAGCCCCAGGACAATCACAGAAGGATTAAAGAAAGAGAGACTAGTAGTGCAGAAGGAAGATCCAATGACAGAGGTTTAAATAAATCAAGCATTAGTAGCTCACTGATGTTCTATCAGCTACTCAGGAGGATGAAATCTGAGGATCACCATTGATGGCCAGCCCAGGTAGGAGAATCCATGAGACCCTTATGTGTCATTTCTCACCAAAAATATGGCACTAGCTGTGTTCTGGTTCATGTGGTATACAAAAACAAAGAAAAAAGAACACAAATTATGAAAGATGAGAGAGAAAATTATCATTTAAAAATGAGCCATGGGTTGTTGGTTTATTTGTGTATTCCTAGCTACTGAGGAAGTTGAAATATGAGGATCACAACTCAAAGCCAGCCTGAGTAGGAAAGTGATTGAAATTCTTATCTTCAACACCCAGCAAAAGCTGGAAATGAAGGTGTGATAGTAGTTGTAAAGTACTGAAATATGGCGAAAATCTGGGAAACGGATTCCTGGTCCATAATTCAGCCCATAGTCGACCAAAAACAAAACTGATAGAAGAGAAGAAATGACCATTTGAGATTTAAAAATAAGCCTGGCGCTATTGGTTCACGCTTATAATTTTAGATTTCAGGAGGCTGAAGTTTGAAGACAGTATTGAAAGGCCAGTCCAAACAGGAAAGGCCATGGGGCTTTTTTTCTTTGTGCCAACCTAGGGCTTGAATTTGTGTAGGAGCTCTACCACTCCCAGCATCTTGGTGGTTGATGAAAAGAATCTCATGAACTTTCCTGTTCAGGCTGGCTCCAAACTGTGATACTCAGATTTCAGCCTCCTGAGTCTTGCCGGGCTTTACATGTGACTCATCTCCAAAAGAAAGAAAAATAAAACCTGGCGATTGAGCTATGGCTCCAATGGCAGAAATGAGAAAATAATTTCTGAAACAGCACCCAGACCTTGATATTAACTTCAGTGCCAACACACACACAAAGAATAAAATAAATGTGGAGAAGGGTGGGAGAAGAAAGAGCCAATTTCACAGTTTAAAATGAGCCAAGCATAGATGGCAAACACCTGAGATGGTAGCTACTCAGGAGGCTCAAATCTGAGGCTCACAGTTGAAAGCCAGCCCAGATAGGAGAATTCATATACTCAACTCTAAGTAGCTACTTAAAACCAAACAACATCAAAAAATAGCCACAAGTTGTGTGTTGGCTCATGTCTTAATTTGCTAGTCTTGAGTAAACCCCTCGGGGATAGCACCTGCGCTGATTTGTAGACCCAGGACCGCATACACAAGGAAATAAAAATACAAAAAAAGGTGTAAGGATTGCAGGAAATATGGCTTAGTGATAGAGTGCTTGCCTAGCATGTTTGAATTCCTGGGTCTGTTTCCTCAGTACCTCATGAATAGAAAAGGCTGGTAGTGGCATTGTGGCTCAAGTAATAGAATCCTCACCTTCAGTAAAAGAAGCTCAGGAACAGTGCCCAAGCCCTGATTTCAAGTCTCAAGACTAGGGGGAAAAAGGTGTGAGAAAATCCAATTAAAGTTTCAAAATTATCCATGAATTTTTGATTGGTGTGGTTAATCCTAGTGATTCAGAAGGCTAAAATCTAAAGGTTGTTGTTCATACCCAACCTGGGCAGGGAAGTGCCTAAGTCTCCAACTAATCAGCAACAAAATCCAGAGATGAGGATGTGCTTGTAGTTGGAAAGCACCAGCCCTGAGGAAAAAACTGAAACAGTGCCCTGGCTCAGAGATCCAGCCTCAGGATCACAATAAGAGAATAAAATGATTGAAGAAGAGAACCTTGGACTGTTGGCTCATGTCTGAAATTCTAGAAAAGCAGGAGGCTGAAATATAAGATCCAGTGTAAAGGCAAACCCAGTCAAGAAATTCCAGGAAACCATGGGACCTATGTTTCTTTGAGCCTGGCTTACTTTGCTGAATATAATTTTGTCCAAGTCTTTCCATTTCCTAACAAATGGGGCAATGTCATTCTTTCTGCTGGAGGCATAGAATTCCATGTTGTACTGAGTCAAGCAGAAAAGGTCAGATAAGTTGATGTTAGGGAAATGAACCCTAAGGTATGTATTCAAATGTTTTTTTTTTCTTTCATGCGATTGTTTCTATCACATTTATAAGATTATTTCTTTGTTGCTTTATATGTTCCTCCCCTACAGTATAACCCCTGCTTTCACTGTATTTGATGTCGGTATAATTTGTGGAGGGGAAGGGGAAAAACAAATCGTTTAAACAGGGATACACGTGGACCCATTACAACCATGAGATGTACAAGTCGTTATGTCGAAAACGAACTTTACAACTTTGGTGGAGGCGGGGGAGGTGGAGCAGGGACGACTGGGTGGGGGGGGAGGGGGATAATGGGAAGGGATGGGAAGAGGAAACAAAGGAGGAGGCTACAATTATTGATAAGAAATATACTCATTATCTTGCCCATGTAATTGTAACCCCTATGTACAGTATTTTCACAATAAAAAAAGGAAAAAAAAGAAATTCCAGGAGACTGTTTTGTGTGTGTTAGCCACACTGGAGATAGGATTTTTTTGATTGAATGGAAATAAGAGTTTCATGGACTTTCTTGCTCAGGCTGCTTTCAAACTATGATGGGCAGATTTCAGCCTCGTGTATCAGGCCAGGCCTTGCAAGAGTTCAAGCTCCAGGACCAACAAACATAAAAATAATGAAATAAATGAAAAGAAGGGTAGAAGAAGAGAAGAAAGAGGCAATACCAGAGGTTTCAATGAACCAATCATTGGTGGCTCATATCTGTGATTCTAGCTACTCAGGCTGGAATTTGAGGATACTGTTTAAAGCTCAGCTCAGTTATATGAGTTCATAAGTTCTCTCTCTGTCTCTCTCTCTCTGTCTCTCTCTCTCTGTCTCTCTCTCTCTCTCTCTCTCTCTCTCTCGTGCCAATCCTTGTGTTTGAACTTGCACTCTTTTCTTCAATGACCTACTTACTTTCTGATTTTTAGTGGTTAATTGGAGAAAAGAGTGTTAAAGACTTTCCTCAATTTTCAGCTTCCCGAATCTGGCCTACCTCTACATGAGTCTCTTGTCTCCAATTAACTTCCCCCCAAAAGCCAAATATAATGGTTAGTCCCATATATGCACTGAGACAGCATCTGAGCTTCAATTTCTACTCCTAGGACAAGCAAAAATGAAGAAATGAAAGCGGAAGCAAGCACATATTAATGTTTTAAAAGGACCCAAATGTTGCTGGTCATGTATGTAATCCTTACTATACAAGAGGCTGACTTCTGAGGATTGCAATGTCAAATCAGCCTGGGCAGGAATGTGCTTGAGACTCATCTTCATCTACACAGCCCAAAACCTTGAGCTGTGGCTAAGGTTGTAAAAGCATCAGCCTTGAATGTAAAAGTTAAGATATAGGCCCCAGAGTTAGAGATCAAGCCACAGGACCAATAAAATTTTCAAAGAAGAGAATATGAAGAGAGGCTGAAATCTGAGGATCATGATTCTAAGCTAGCCCATGCAAGAAAGTCCATGAGGCTTTCTCTGTGTGTGCATCAGTGTGCTGTCCTATGGCTTGAATTTGTGCTGTTTTGTTCAAGGATAGAGCTCCACCACTCCCAGCTTTTCATTGATTAATGGGAGCTACGATTCTCATGGACTTTCCTGCCTTGGTTGGCTTTGAACCATGATCCTCAGATTTCAGAAAACTGATCCATGCTGGGCTTTGCATAAGACTCTTATCTCCTATTAGTACCAAGAATTAAAAAAAACTGGAGTTGAGCTGTGAGTCAAGTGGCAAACTGGGCAATCACTTTCTAGGACAGCACTCAGGGCCTTATTTCAAGCACCAAGACAAAACAAATATAGCCACAAGTTATATTTTGGCTTATGTGGTAAGGCCACTAGTCTTGAAGAAAAAGCTCTGGTATTGTATCCAGGCCCTGATTTGTAGCCCCAGGAATAGCACATAAACAAAAATAACAAACAAGGAAAATTTTTAAAAGAAAAATTGGAAAAAATAACATTAACGTTTTTAAATGTACAATCGGTGTGTGGTTCATGTGTATAATCAGAGCACTTCAGGAAGCTGAAATCTGAGGATCATGGTTTGAAACCAGACTATCCAGAAAAGTACAATAAAATCTTATATTCAATAAGCCAGCAAAAAGCTAGGAGTGTAGTTATGGTTGAGTTGTAAAACATAATCCTTGAGTCAAAAAACTAATAAACATAAGGGCACTGAGTCTCTAGCCTGTAATCTTAGATATTCAGGGGTTTGAGATATGAAAATCATGGCTCAAAACCAACCTGCGAAGGAAAGTTAATGAGAACTTATCTCCAAATAACCACCAGAAAACCTGAAGTGGCTCTGTGGCTGAAATGGTAGAGCATTCACCTTAAGCTGAAGGGCTCAAAGACAGCACTCAGGCCGAGGGTTCAACTCCACCCTCCTTAAAAATAGGTAAAAAACAGCAATGAGGCCCAGAGATCAGGTCTACTGACCGCAATTAAAAAGCATTGAGGTTGAAGTCAAGAAAGAGCTGAGTAAATATATTAAAATGTCAGAGGCTGGTTGCTCATGCCTGTGGATTCTAGCTACCCATGCCACAGTTCAAAGCCAGCACTAGCAAGAAAGTCCATGAGATTTGTGTATGTAATTACCAGTACTAGGGGTTGAACTTGCCCTGTTTTACTCAAGTCTAGAGTACTACAACCCCCAGCTTTTTGGAGATTAATTGGAGATAAGAAACTGAGACTTCTGGGAAGTTGGATCAGTGGTAGGTGCTAGCCTTGCATGTATGAGGACCTGGGTTTGAGTCCTCAGAACCACATAAGCAGGAAAAGCCAAAAATGTTGCTGCAGCTCAGTTGATAGAGCACTAACCTTAAGCTAGAATGTTGATGGACAGCGCCAAAGCCTAGTTTTCAGGCCCATAACCAATGACAAAATAACAATAAAAAAAAACCCTCAGACTTTGCTGCTCAGACTGGCTTCAAACCAAGATCCTCAGATTTCAGCCTCCTTAGTAGTGCTGGGGTTTGCATGAGACTTCAAAAAGAAAGAAGCTGGAAGTTGAGCTGTGGCTCCATTGGCAGAACTGAGCAAAATCTCTGAGACAGTGTCCAGACCCTAGATGGAGAAAAAAAAACATAAAACATTTTCAAAAATAAATAATGAATTGTAATACAGAAAAAATCATGTTTAATATGATACAAAGGAAAACTGTTGTTTTTTTTAAGTGCAGCAAACAAAAACGTACTACAAAGTTTCAAAATGACATACTGAGAGTAAGGGGAAAAGGAAATTTGTTTAAGTTTATGTAAATATTAAATCCAAACTGACATGGACACAACCTAATATGAGCAGAACCTTATCTCTCACTTGTAATTTCTTACAAACAATTGTCCCCCAAGTTTCAGCACTAGCATCGAGATTTAGGAAGGACCTCGCTATGCAGCCTTGACTGAATAGGGATCTTCCTGCTTTAGCCTCTTGAGTTAGAAATATAGGCTTTGCCCTTATTTTAATACACAAATTACACTTTACAACTCAACATCAATATTCAAATAATGGATTATGTGTAAAAGCATGAATAAACATCCACCAGAGAACCTCTGAGCAATACAATCATAACAGTAGAAAATTAGTTACCACTTAAGGTAGGTAACAGAAGGAAGATTTAGCATTTTTTTTTGGAGGTGCAGGGGTCTGAACACAGGGCCTCATGCTTGCTAGGTATAAAATTCAGTGATATTAATTACATCCACACTACTTTTTAACCATTACCTCTGCTTGTGAACTTTCTTTTCAATACTGATGGAATCCACAGAGTGACCTGCACCAGAAACTTTTGTTTTGTTTTGTTTTTGATCGGTCATGGGGCTTGACCTCTGGGTTGGGCACTGACTCTGTGCTCTTCAGCTCAAGGCGAGTTGTCTACCACTTGAGCTACAGCGCCACTTCCGGTTTTCTAGTGTTTTATTGGAGATAATAGTTTCACATACTTTTCTGCCTGGGCTGGCTTTCAACTGTGATCCTCCGATCTCAGCCTCCTGGGTAGTTAGGATTACAGATGTGAGCCACCGTCCCCCAGCCCCAGAAACTTTTAATCTTCCCTTTTTCCATTATGAAATTGCTTAGTCAATATATTTCACATAAATAGATTATTTTGTGTCCATCCATGACCGACATTTATTAATTGCAGCCTTTTGTGGATGAGTAATAATTTATGCACACCTCACATTTTATAAACCTATTCATCTGGGCCCACATTCAGCAGCTTGTTCTGAGAAGAATGGTAGCTATTTTGCTAGCTACCGCTATCCTCTGCCGTTTCCTACTCAGATTAGTCTTTTGTATCCGTATGAGTCTGCTCAGAGGGTAGAGTCATAAGGGCTGGCTTTGAACCATGATCCTCACATCTCGGTCTCCTAAATAGCTAGGATTACAGGTGTGAGACAACTGCACCAGGCCATCATTTCTTCCTAGAACATTTCAGGGGGATGGAATAGTACTGTACCACATATATTCATTAGCAACTGCCCCAGGGTGAGCCAGATACTCAGACCAAATCCACTGACCTTGATACTGTCTTTGGTGTCCAAAAGGATATTGTTGGTCTTAAGGTCTTCATATATAATTTTGTTTGGTGTAAGTAATGAACAGCACTTACATGTGTGACAAGCCTCCTGGCTTCATCCTCATATAGGCGGCAGAATTTTCAGATACACCCAAGGAGGTACCACCTAGTGGCCAGTTCCATGATGAGATACACATACTCTTCCTTCTCCATTACCTGGTACAAACTGATGATGTGTTTGTGCCATACCTTCTTTAAAATGTCCACCTCATTCTTTATCCAATGATGAGTACTCTCACTTTCAGAGTATTTTAAATCCCATGTCCTTATCTGTAAGGAGGGAATGGGCCAGCTTCCCTTTTCCATAGGTACCTGTGTCGAAGAGCTCTTTTTTCTGGTATTGTTTGATGATCTCCTCCATCAAGCAGTTTTAGATTCATTCTTTCTGTTCTTCCATCCTTCTGCTACAATGGCAGGTAGCAAATCTACCTAAATAAATTAAATTAAATAAAGGAAAACCCAGAAAGAGTAGAAAGAAATACCAAAATCCAAATAACAGCCCGTCCCCACTACCAAAAAATCATTTAACTTTGATTCAGTCCAGCGAGTCATCAAGCAAGAGTTCCAAGCTCTGTTAACTGACATAGGTTGGAGCACAGTGGCTTCCTATATATCCTTCATGACCTCACACAATGGAGCAATCACAACCAGGCATAGTGATGTCATAGAAGAAATGGACCAATCAGAGTCTGGGCCAGTGAAGTCAGAGAAATAGCGGACCAATCACAGCCTGCCAGCATTGATACTCTAGCTCTTAGACCTCAAAGACTGTTGCTAAGGAATACATGTGGCTTGAGGTTGCTCTGGTCATTCTCGTGGCATTTCTGAAACCACTAGGACAGTGGTCAAAATCCTCTTATTTTCTAGAGGACTACTGAATCTTATAAATTGCTTCTGTGTAGACACTAGCTAATAGCCTCCATTCTTGATGGCCACCTTATCCAATGTCTTTTTCCAGCAATAGCACTGCACAAAGGCCTCCGTCCTTCTCAAGGACAGCTGTGTCCTACAACTTCCTCCTGAGGGGACAAGTTCCAGGGTGGCTTTGAGCCACCACCCTCACAATTCACCTTCCTGAGTAGTTAGGATTATATGTCTGAGCCATCAGTAGGTACTTAGCTCATCTCTGACATTTGGAGCACGTATATTTGTTAGAAAGGTGGTATTTAGATCTCTCCTTTTAACACTTTAAATTTGTTGACCTTGCTGTCTAATAGTGAATCTAGTTTCTGATGAGAAATTTGTCTTAATATCATTGAATATTACTTGTGTGTGATGAGTTGTGTCTTTGTGCTTTGGGAGGTTTTCTGTTTTGTTTAATTAGAATGTGTCTTAATGTGGACCTGTGTAATTAAGTTAATTGACATTTTTGAGCTGATAGATTCCTGCATGGAAGGGTTCATGCTTTCAATCAAAATTGGAAGTTATTGGTTTTTATTCCTTCAAATGCTATGTATTTCTATTTTTCCCTCTGTATACATATATATATTATACATTATATATTCACATTGTATATGTGAATATACATACATATACCTACATGTTTATATTATATATACATTTATATACAGATATAGTTTCACATAGCTTCCACTTTTGTGATTGTTTATGGTAGGAAGTTTAGATTGATCCTAGCTACTCAATCAGAGTTAGAGTTTGAAGTTTTCCTCTTTATTTCTTGATAAAAATATGCATTACTCATCAAGCCTCTCTCTCTCTCTCTCTCTCTCTCTCTCTCTCTCTCTCTCTCTCTCGCTCTCTCTCTCTCTTTCTCTCTCTCTCTCATTTCCTGCCTTGGTTTGGTCTCTGAGCACAGGGCCATTGCTTGTCAGGTTCTTCTAGTGTGCTGTGAAATTTTGCAGTGTCATATTCTGCTTCAAAGCCCACCATGCAGGTCTGCACTTGGAAGAGGAGCTTCTCAAAGGCAGCCTGCATGGGTGCACCTGCCTGCCTCTGTCTTGATGTCAGAGCCCCATAGCTACTTGGGGTGGCCTTAGCAAATGCCCTTTTGCCTAGACTGCTGACTGGTGACTGTGCCAGCACAAGCACAGCCTGTTTTTATTACACATCAGAGGTCTGCGGTGGAACCTGGGGGTGTTCCCTTGTTGGTGGCTATGCTTGGAGCAAGGGTGGGGGCTGCAGAAGCCTCACTGTGGCCTGACTTCTGGGGTACAACAAATGCCAAGGGTTTCTCTGGGCTCTTTACAGAATACATGGGCAGGTTCAGGAGCAGAAGTTGAGCTTAGGGGGCCCCTAAACACCGGGTGGGCTTTATAGCAGGGCATCACAGATTGATCTTTTTGAAGGGCTGCAGACAGCATCTGGAAGCTGTTGGACCTTTAGGAGGTCTGAGTACATCATGCAATTAGGTGTGGACCTCTGAGCTTCATCCATTGTTTGCAATAGGGCTGAGGCCTCCCTCCCGTATAATCCTGGTGCCCTCTGAGTGTGTGCTGGTTTCTAGCAGTGATTAAAGTTTAATGTGTCTTTTTTTCACTGAGCCTCACTAGGAAGTTCTATTGTTGGCAGGGATAATTCTGTCATTGGGAGTTCTTTGTGTTCTCTGATTAAGGGAATCTACAGACCTCAGAGCACATGTTGGCTTTCTCTCTGAAAGGTCTAAGTGTTTAAGGCTTCAGATGCTTTATAGGTTTCCAGACATATCCAGGGCTTTTTCTTTTTGATCTTTCAATGACAGCTTTAATTTCCTTCCTTAGTCATGGTCTATTGACCGCTTTGACTCTGGCATAAATGAGGGAACACAGACAGGGCTGTTGTGTTGCTAAGGAAAGCAGACAGGGCTGCCTTGTTGCTGAGAAAAAGCAGGCAGGTCTGTCTTGTTACATAGTTTCATTTTATTCCCTGATGTTGGTAAGCAAAACCTCCAGGTTGGACTTCAGGAGCTGCCCATGATCATTTTTCCATTCCTTTTCCCTGCTCTTACCATACTGCCTTTCTATTCAAATTCATTTTTACTTTTAATTTTTGTCAGAAACAAAGAGGCAATTAAAAAATCTATATGTAGTGTTAATTTTTATTCTTTAATTACTAAAATACATGAAGAACATGTCAAAGCAGCATAAAATGGCAGGTGGTATGAGCTTGATCACTGTGCCTCTACTCTGTCTCTCTTGGACTACCCTGGGGTGATCACTGCGACTACTTAGTTATGTATCCCTGCATCTAAAGCACATGTGCACAAAGAACAGGCTATTAAAAAGAGACTTTCCCACAGCTCTGCAAGTCCCTAAAACTGCTATCTAAGTAGGAGGCCAAATTTCCATTCACACTATGGAGATTCAAACATCTACACTCATGTTCACAGACCTGAGCCAAGTCTGTGCTGGAACCAGGACTGAAGGTGGTAACTCATTGTTCACTAAGGGAGAAGAAGTCTGCAATAGCTAGAAATCTGCCCTTTGACTTTCCCAGTAAGTCACAGTATCAGGTATGAGGATCAAGGAGTGACACAGACCTTTTAGAGGTTACTAGACTTTGGGTTTTAACTTTTGTAATTCCAAGTTTCTCTTCAGATCAAATATTGGGCCTGCACAACAGCAGCCCATGAGGAAGTGATGTCCAGAACTTGTGTAACTGTCTCAGACTCTTTGAACTTTTTTACTGAATTGTCTTTTTTTTTTTTTACAATCCATACCAATGGCCAAATAGGGTGTAGAAAAAAAAGGCCACTTCCATCAAACCAGATTGTTGGTGTTCAAGACCTAAATTGAGTCCACTCCATTTGATGCAATACTGTTCAAAGGAACATTCATTCAGTGAGGGGTAAAACATTGTACATCTGTCAGAGATAGATGTTAACAGATATCCTTGACTTTTAACGTTATAGGTGGTATTTGAGCCAGATGCTGGTGGCATATACCTGTAATCTTGGCTACTCAGCATTCTAGTTTGAAGCCACCCAGGTACAGAATGTCTGTGAGACTTTTATCTCCATCTGACCACCAATAAGCCCGAAGTAGAGTTGTGGTTCAAGTGGTAGAACAATAGTCTTGGACATAAAAGTGCAAGAACAGCACCCAGGCCTTCAGTTCAAGTTCCAGGGCTAGCAAACACATACCAAAAATATGGTATTTGCAACCAAAGAGTACATTTTAATTTGATCCTTTTTAGCCAATTTAATGTCTGAGCTCTTGATCTGAAAGCGTCTTGGCCACTCTACTCCTGGAGAATAACAATTATTCAAGTGGAAAAGAAGGATCTAGAATGATTCTCCATTAGAGATGCTGATGTTTGAAAGACTATGTGAAAAAAAATTCTTCAGTCTCTAAAAGAATATAGCACTCACAGTGGAAACTCTGAATTTGTAAATTGATGGTCAGTATATAGGCTTGAACTCAGAACCTCAAGGCTAGCACTCTACCACTTGAGACACATCTCCACCTCTAGTCTTTTTGGAAGTCAATTGGAGTAAGAGTCCCATGGATTTTCCTATCCGAGCTGGCTTTGAATAACGATCCTCAGATCTCAGCCTTCTGAGTAGCTAGGATTACAGGCTTGAGCCTGTGATGGCTAATTTAAATTTAATGGTACCAACTACCAGAGATGGTAGTTAAGACATTTACATCCACCACAAAAGTCCAAGTTAATTTCAGCTTTGGTTTCTCCAACACACTTAAGAGAAAGATCAGTAGAGATCTATCATTAAACCTTAATAGTAGAATTCAAATACTCTTGGCTTATTTTTTTAAATTGTGAGAATACCACACAAAGGAGTTACAAATACATGGGCAAGATCTTGGTTTATTTTGAGTCATGCTAAATCCCAGATTTGCAGGGACAAATCCCAAAATACATGTTTTAGGAGGTCAGAGACAGGAGAGTTTCCTGAAATTGCATTAAAATAATATTAACATCAATATCATTTGTTTTACTAACAATCTAAAAAGTACACTTATTATAATTTTTCCAAGCCTTTTCATTTCCTAACAAATGGAGCAATGTCATTATTTTTGATGGAGGCATAGATCCATTGTGTATATATACCACATTTTTTGATCCATTCATCTACTGAGAGGCATCAGGGTTGGTTCCATATCTTACTTATGGTAAATAATGCTGCAATAATAAACATAGTCGTGCTGGCAGCTTTAGTGTAGTCTTGTTTGTGATCATTTGGGTAAATGACCAAAAGTGGGATTGCTGGGAAATAGGGGAGCTCTATGTGGAGTATTTTGAGGAACCTCCATATTGCGTTCCAAAGGGGCTGAACAAGTTTACACTCCTACCAACAATGTAGTAATGTTCACTTCTCTCTGCATCCCCTCAAGCATCTGTTGTTATTAGAGTTCTTGATTATTGCCATTCTAACTGTGGTGAGGTTGTATCTCTATGGTTTGATTTGCATTTCTTTTATGGCTAGAGAGGTTGAGCATTTCTTCATGTGTCTATTGGCAATCCTTCTTTCCTCTTCAGAGAAGTTTCTCTGTAAGTATTTAGCCCACTTATTTATTGGGAAGTTGTTTCTTTGGAGACTTGTTATTGGGGGATTTAATTTTTTGAGTTCCAGGTATATTTTAGATATGAGACCCTTATCGGTTGTATGGCTAGTGAAGAACTTATCCCAATCTGTGGGCTTTCTATTGATCTTGCTAGCTATGTGCATGGCCATGCAGTAGCTCTTCAATTTTGTTCAATCCCATTTATTCAACCTTTCTTTGATTTGTTGTGTTTCTGGGTCTCTATTAAGAAAATTTCGGTCTGCTCCAAGGAGACCTAGGGTTTCTCCTATTCCAGCCTGTAATGTTTTCAGAGTGTCTGCTTTGACTCTGAGGTCTTTGATCAATTTGGAGTGATTCTGGTGCAGAATGATATATAAGAATCTAGCTTTCATTTTCTACAAGGAGTTAACCCATTTTGCCAGCACCATTTACTGAAGAGGCTGTCTTTCTTCCATTCTATTTTTGAGCTCCTTTATTGAACATTAGTTGGTTATAGGTCTGTAGATTCATTTCTGGGTTTTCAATTCTGTTCCATTGGTCATGAGGTCTGTTCTTATGCAGGTACTATGTCGTTTTGATTACTATGGCTTTGTAGTAGAGTTTAAAATTTGTTATTGATATTCCTCCAGCCCTGTTCTTTCTTTTGAGGATTGTTTTTGCTATTCGGGGTCTTTTACTGTACCATAAGTATTTTTGGATTGCCTCTTCTAATTCCTTGAAGAATGAAGTTGGAATATTGATTGGTATTGCATTGAATTTGGAGATAGCCTTCGGAAGTATTGTCATTTTCATGATGTTAAACTTTCAAATCCAGGAGCATGGGAGTTGTTGCCACTTTCTAAGTTCTGTTTTGATTTCCTATTTCATGTTTTCAAAGCTTTCTTCATAGATGTCCTTAACTTCTTTGATTAAGTTAATTCCTAGGATTTTATTTTTTGTGGGGCTATTAAGAATGGAGTTGCTTTCCTAATTTCAGCCACACTTTTTTCATTGTTGTCATACAGAAAAGCCATTGAATTTTGAGGGTTAATTTTATACCCTGCTACTTTGCCAAAGTTTTGAATCAGCATGAGTAATTTGGGAGTGGGGTCTGTGGGATTCTTTAAACACAAGATCATTTCATCTGCAACGGGGAGAGAGTTTTACTTCTTCTTTCCCTATTTGGATTCCCTTTATGTCTGCATCTAATCTTATTTGTAGCTAGGCATTCTAATACTAGATTGAAGAGAAGTGGAGAGAGTGTACGTCCTTGTCTCGTTCCTGAGTTAAGAGGAAATAGCTTTAGTTTTTCACCATTAACTGTAATGCTGGCTGTAGGTTTGTCATATACAGTCTTTATTGTATTGAGGAATGTTCCATGGATTCCTAATTTTTCCAGAACCTTCATCTTAAAGGGGTGTTGGATCTTGTCAAATGCTTTTTCTGCATCTATTGATATAACCATGTGGTTCTTATCCCTACTCCTGTTGATGTGATGAATTATACTAATTGATTTGTGTATATTGAACCAGCTTTGCAACCCTGAAATGAATCCTGTTTGATCTTGGTATATGATTTTTTGGATGAATTGTTGAAGTCGATTGGCCAAAATTTTGTTGATAAGTTTTTCATGAATGTTCATCCAAGAAATGGGTCTATGGTTCTCTTTCTTTGATAAGACCCTGCCTGGTTTTGTGATGAGTGTTATGATGGCTTCATAGAATGAGTTCCATAGTGAACTTTCTCTTTCAATTTCATTGAAGAGTTGGAGGGGTATTAATGTGAGCTCTGCTTTGAAGACCTTGTTGAATTCCGCTGTGAAACCATCTGGACCTGGGCTTTTCTTAGATGAGAAATCTTTTATTACTGTTTATATTTCAGTGCTTGATATGGGCCTGTTAATGTGATTTAACTCATCTTGGTTTAGTTTTGGCTTGTCAGCATTTGTTAGGAAAAGGTCCATTTCAGCCAAGTTCTCAAACTTATTAGCAAAAATTTTGAGAAGTATTTCCTTATAATGTTGTGAATCTTGGTTGTTTCTCTGGTGATCTTTCCATTCTCATCACTGAGTTCATTTATTTGGGTATGTTCTTTTCTTTTTCTCATAAGACTGGTTAAGGGCCTGTCAATTTTGTTATTTTTTTCGAAGAACCAACTCTTTGTTTTGTTGATTCTTTATATGGCTTTTTTGACTTCTAATTCATTTAATTCTGATTTAATTTTAATTATTTCTTTCTGTCCATTGGGTTGGGGTTTATCCTGCTGCTCTTTTTCAAGGAGGCTCAGATGTCTCATTAAATTGTTGGTTTCAGATTTCTCCAATATGTTGGTGTAGGAACTCAGAGCTATAAACATGCCTCTGAGTACAACCTTTGCTGTGTCCCAGAGGAGTTGGTAATTTGTGTGCTCATTTTTGTTGAATATCATGAACATTTGAATTTCATTTCTCATATCTTCCATGATGCACTCGTGATTCAGCTGTGTGTTGTTCAGCCTCCATGTGTTAAAGGACTTTCTTTAGTGGCTTTTGGTGTGGAGTCCTACTTTTAATCCCTTGTGGTCTGAGAGAATGCAAAGTATAACTTCAATGTTTCTGATTTTGGACAAGTTTGCTTTGTGGCCTGAAATGTGTTCTTTTTTGGAAAATGCTCCATATGCTGCTGAAAAAAACGTGTATTCTGATGCTGCTTTGTGAAATCTTTGGAAGATGTCTGTTAAATCTAGTTGATCTATGCAGTTGTTTAGATATGCAGGTTCTTTGTTGAGTTTTTGCCAAGTTGATCTCTCTAGTGGGGATAGTGGTGTGTTAAAGTCCCAAACAATTAATGTCTTTGGATCTATGTGGGATTTGAGGGAAAGTTGGGTTTCTTGGATAAATTTGGGTGTTCCGTTTGGTGAATAGATATTTAGAATTGTAATATCCTCCTGAAGGAGTGATACATTAATTAATATGTAGCAACCTCCTTTAACTCTTCTCACTTATTTTAAATTGAATTCTATTTTATCTGATATTAGGATTGCAACTCCTGCCTGTTTATGGGGGACGTTTGCTTGGTATATTTTGTTCCAGCCTTTAACATTGAAAATGTGTTTGTTTTTATGGGCAAGATGTGACCCCTGAAGGCAGCAGATAGAAGGTTCTTGCTTTCTAATCCAACTAGACAGTCTGTCTCTTAATTGGAGATTTAAGTCCGTTAATGTTGAGAGATAGAACTGAGAAATATTTGGGAGATTCTGCCATTTTATCCACCTTTTTGGGGGCTGTGGCAACTGGGTTCTTTCTATGGTTCTTGGATTCTCATTTGGCTGCGGTTTCTTGGCCTTTTGTGGTCTTGTTGGTTTTCTCTATGTAGGTCATCTTTAAGAATCTTTTGTAGGACTGGTTTGGTGGGGATATATTGTTTCATTTTTTCTTTGCTATGGAAGGTTTTTATTTGACCTTCGTTTATGAAGGAGAGTTTAGCTGAGTACAGTTTTCTTGGTTGATTGTTGTTTGTCTTTACGGCATGTCATACATCATTCCAGGCTCTTCTTGCTTTGATTGTCACGGCTGATAAATCTGAGGTGGTTCTAACTTGTTTCCATTTATAGGTGATTGATCTTTTCTCCTTGGCATTTTAAGGTTCTTTTCTTGGTCTGAATTGATCCTGTGAAAATTATAATGTGATGCTATGTTGTCCTGTCCTGTTCTGGTTCCGGTCTATTTAGTGTTCTAAAAGCTTCTTGTATCTGAATAGGCCTATCTTTTTGCATGTTTGGGAAGTTCTCTGCTAGGATCCTGTTAAACAAATTTCCTAGACCATTAACTTCTGTTCGTAGGTGCTCCTCTACACTCATTATCCTCAGATTAGGCCTTCTGATGGTGTCTTCCAAATGTTGAATAGATCTATCATATTTCTTGGACTTTTCTTGGATGGTTGTATGTCCTTTCTCCATAATATCTAGGCTGTCTCAATGCCTAAGACTTAGTAAGAACATAGTAGATATCCTTGAATACTAGATACATGGTTCTGGCACTCTCTACTAACATGCATTTATTGGCATACAACCACCTGCCTATCCATGCCTATCCATGGCTATTTTGGCCACCTCTAGGGTTGATCTCAGAGCCTGCCAAGAATTTCATCCTCGAGTAAGAAGCTAAGTGTGACACGTTTTCATTTTCTAGGATAGTGCTATGTGTGAGGCATGATGGAGAACAAGTCTACAAATCTAGATGCAATTTGATAGTATGTAAACAATGTCATATATGTTTAGGTGTCCTCACAGTTGGTAAAATAAACGGCAAACAAATGAATAAAACAACAAATACAATGAATAAACACAACAAACATGATATAGACTGAACATGTATATGGAAGCTCAATCCTATCTTTAAAATCTATATAAGGAGTATGACTGAAGCATGAATTCAGGCTTAGGGAACAGGCCTGAATTTCTAGTCTTCAAACATAGTGAGCTTCCCCTTCCCCCACAGTCCTAGTTCCCTAAATTCAAATCCCAGGCCTTGCAGATAAAAAAATCACACATTCTAAGCCAAGGAGTTTCATTAACATTTTTAATATTTTTTTAAAGTTCACTTTGACTTTATTTGAAATATTTTGATTTTATAACATGACAGTTATTCAAAAAAGGGGTTTAAACTTTTGCATTTCAGCATAACACATTGGTGTTTTTGACCATCTGCCATGAAGAGTGAGAATGAAAATTATGATATCATTTCTCCCTAGAAGTTTGGGACAGTTGATGTTATTTCTTATTTTTTCTATTTTTTTTATTGTCTGTCGTGGGGCTTGAACTCTGGGCTTGGGTGCTGTCCCTGTGCTCAAGGCAAACGCTCAAGCACTTGAGCCACAGCACCACTTCCAGTTTTCTAGAGGTTTATTGGAGATAAGAGTCTCACAGACTTTCCTCCCTGGCTGGCCTTGAGTCGCCTTCCTCAAATCTCAGCCTCCTGAGTAGCTAGGATTATAGGCATGAGCCACCCGTGCCAGGCAGTTGATGTTATTTCTATTTAGAGTTATTTTTATAATTATAAAATGTCTGCAATTGTGTCCTGTGAGTTTTCCTCAGTGCCTACCACGAAATAGACTAGGGGAGTCCTCATACCACCAAAGGTTGAGTTTCTGAATAAACACTCACTTCTGTGAGGAGAGTAGGTACTTGTAAGCATTTTGGGAATAAACTAGATTCTAAAATGAAAAACAGAAACATTGGTACTAAGATGTAGCTCAGTTGTGGAATAGTTGCCTAAAGAGCATAAGACCCTGGAAGAAAAGTTTCCTAAGGCTCAGAATGTTAGAATTTTGTATGAACAAACCTCTTTCCTTTTTTTTTTTTTGTCGGTTTTGGGGCTTGAACTCTGGGATTGGGCATTATCCCTGCGCTCTTCAGCTTTTTGCGAGCACTCTACAGCTTGAGCCACATAGCCACTTCCGGTTTTCTACCGGTTTTCTACGGGTTCCGGTTTTCTCCTGGGGCTTGCCTTGAATGCCATCCTCACCTCTCAGCCTCCTGAGTAATTAGGATTATAGGTGTGAGCCACTGACGCCTGGTACATGAATAAACATTTTAAGATTGATTCTATAGAAAGAAACCTCGAACGTACTTTTTGTACAAATAATTTATAATGCCATGATTAAGGCACTAATTCAGAAGTATTTTTTCATTGGCTGGTTTCTTAGTTTTATATATATATATATATATATATATATACATTATTAATTTATATATACACATATTATTAAAAACATAGCTTTGAAGTGTACCTAAGAACATTTGGGCTCATGTAAAATTATACAAATGCACAAGCTTGATATTTTTTCAGTTTATTGGTATCATAAATTAGATGGGATTTGTGTACTGATGTTTTGTTCTCTGTTTTTGGAGGATTAGTTTCCCCTTTATCCCCCTACCCCCCTCTCCACGCACTTGAACTCAGCTTGCTCTTTCTTGGCTTGTTTGTTTGTAGCTGATTTTCTACCACTTCAGCCATACCTGTAGACTGGGTTTTTGTCAGTTATCTGGAGATGATATCTCTTAGGCTTTGCTGCCTGGATTGACTTTGAAACTTTATATTCCAGTTCTCACCTCCTGAGTAGCTGGGATTACTCATATCAACTACTGGGGTGCCTAGGGATAAATTAATTTGCTTGATGTATTCTTTCTGTTTTTCTAAGCATGGGATGATGTACTATAGAATTTCTTCTTTAAAAAATTTAATTTAATTTTATTTGTGAACATACTGTACAGAGGGGTTACAATTACATGGGCAGGATAATGGGTACATTTCTTACAAAGCATTGCAGCCTCCTCCTTTGTTTACCATTCTCATCCCTTCCCAGCCTCCCCCCTCACCTCCAATCCCAATCCTTCTCCCCTCCCCGCCCCCCCACGCTGACGTTGTAAATCTCATTTTGGACATGACAACTTGTACTTCTCATTGTTGCAACAAGTCCACCGGTATCCTTAAACGACTTGTTTCCCCATCTTCTCCAAAGTTATACTGACATCAAATATAGTGAAAGCAGGGGTTATACTGTGGGGGAGGCACACACAAAGCAACAAAGAAATAATTTTATAAATGCGTTAAAAACACATGCATGAATGAAAAAAAACATTAATATACATACCTAAGGGTTCATTTTCCTAACATCACATTCTCTGACCTTTTCCGCTTGACTCATACATATACTAGATATTGCAAATAAGGGAAACCATGGGACCTATGTTTCTTTGGGCCTGGCTTACTTCACTTAATATAATTTTTTCCAAGTTTTTCCATTTCCTAACAAATGGAGCAATGTCATTCTTTCTGATGGAGGCATAGAATTCCATTGTGTATATATACCACATTTTCTTGATCCATTCATCTACTGAGGGGCATCTGGGTTGGTTCCATATCTTAGCTATGGTAAATAATGCTGCAATAAACATAGTAGTGCTGGTAGCTTTAGTGTGGACTTTTTTGTAAACATTAGGGTAAATGCCCAAAAGTGGGATTGCTGGGTCATAGGGGAGTTCTATGTGAAGTCTTTTGAGGAACCTCCATACTGCTTTCCAAAGTGGTTGAACAAGTTTACATTCCCACCAACAATGAAGTAAGGTTCTCTTCTGTCCACATCCCCTCCAGCATCTGTTGTTGTTAAAGATCTTGTTTTTTGCCATTCTAACTGGAGTAAGCTGGTATCTCAATGTTGTTTTGATTTGCATTTCTTTTATGGCTAGAGATGTTGAGCACTTCTTCATGTGTCTATTGGCCGTTCTTATTTCTTCTTCAGACAAGTTTCTCTTTAAGTCTTTTGCCCACTTATTTTTTGGGCAGTTGTTTCTTTGAGGATTTGTTGTTGGGGGATTTAATGTTTTGACTTCCAAGAATATTTTAGATATGAGACCCTTGTCCGCTGTATGGCTAGTAAAGATCTTCTCCGTGTCCGTGGGCTTTATATTGATCTTGGTAGCTATGTCCTTTGCCATGCAGAAGCTCTGCAACTTTATGCAACCCCATTTGTCCAACCTTTCTTTGATTTGTTGTGTTTCCGGGTCTCTTTTCAGAAAATTTCGGCCTGAATCCAAGGAGGCCTAGGGTTTCTCCTATTCCATCCTGTAAATTTTCAGAGTGTCTGCTTTGATTTCGAGGTCTTTGATCCATTTACAGTTGATTCTGGTGCAGGGTGATATATAAGGATCTACCTTTAGTTTTCTACAAGTAGTTAACCAATTTTGCCAGCAACATTTACTGAAGAGGCTGTCTTTCTTCCATTCTATTGTTTTCGTTCCCTTATCAAAGATGAGGTGGCTATAGGTCTGTATGTTCATTTCTGGGTTTTCAATTCTATTCCATTGGTCCTGAGTTCTGTTCTTATACCAATACCAAGCTGTTTTGATTACTATGGCTTTATAGTAGAGTTTGACATTTGGTATTGCTATTCCTCCAGCAGTGTTCTTTCCGTTGAGGAGCGTTTTTCCTATTCGGGGTTGTTTATTGTTCCATATGAATTTTTGGATTGCCTCTTCTATTTCCTTGAAGAATGAGGTTGGAATTTTGAAAGGTATCGCAGTGAATTTGTAGATAGCCTTGGGAAGTATTGACATTTTCATTATGTTACTCTTTCCAATCCAGGAGCATGGGAGGTTTTGGCGTTTTTGAAGTTCTGTGTTGATTTCCTTTTTCAAGATTTTAAAGTTTTCATCATAGAGGTCCTTCACTTCTTTGGTTAAGTTAATTCCTAGGTATTTTATTTTTTGTGGGGCTATTACAAATGAAGTTGCTTTCCTAATTTCAGCCACACTTTTCTCATTGTTGGTATACACAAATGCCATTGATTTTGGGGGGTTAATTTTATACCCTGCTACTTTGCCAAAGTTTTGAATCAGCTTGAGTAATATGGGAGTGGAGTCTATGGGATTCTTTAAACAGAAGATCATGTCATCTGCAAAGAGGGAGAGTTTTATTTCTCCTTTCCCTATTTGGATTCCCTTTAAGTTTGCATCTTGTCTTATTGCTGTAGCTAGGCATTCTAATACTAGATTGAAGATTAGTGGAGAGAGTGGTCATCCTTGTCTTGTTCCTGAGTTAAGAGGAAAAGGCTTTAGTTTTTCAACATTAAGTATAATGCTGGCTGTAGGTTTGTCATATACAGCCTTTATTGTATTGAGGAATGTTCCATGGATTCCTAATTTTTCCAAAACCTTCATCATAAAGGGGTGCTGGATCTTGTCGAATGCTTTTTCTGCATCTATTGGGATAACCATGTGGTTCTTATTCTTGCTCCCGTTGATGTGAGGAATATTATTAATTGATTTGCATATATTGAACCAGCTTTGCATCCCTGATATGAATCCTGTTTGATCATGCTTTATGATTTTTTGGATGAATTGTTGAAGTCGGTTGGCCAAAATTTTGTTGAGAAGTTTTGCAACAATGTTCATCAAAGAAATGGGTCTATAGTTCTCTTTTTTGATGAGTCCCTGCCTGGTTTTGGGATGAGGGTTATGATGGCTTCATAGAATGTGCTCGGTAGTGAACGTTCTCTTTCAATTTCATTGAAGAGTTGGAGGAGTATGGATGTGAGCTCTGCTTTGAAGGCCTTGTAGAATTCCACTGTAAAACCATCTGGTCCTCGACTTTTCTTAGTTGGAAGGACTCTTATTGCTGTTTCTATTTCTATGCTTGATATGGGCCTGTTAACCTGGTTTAACTCATCTTTGTTTAGTTTTGGCATGTCAATATTTGCTCGGAAAAGTTCCATTTCTGTCAAGTTCTCAAACTTATTAGCATAAAGTTTTGACAAGTATTCCCTTAAAATGTCCTGAATCTTGGTTGTTTCCGTGGTGATGTTTACATTCTCATCTCTGAGTTTATTTATTTGGGTATGTTCTCTTCTTTTTCTGATAAAATTTGCTAAGGGTCTGTCAATTTTGTTAATTTTTTCGAAGAACCAACTCTTTGTTTTGTTGATTCTTTCTATAGTTTTTAGGATCCTAATTCATTTAATTCTGATTTAATTTTAATTATTTCTTTCTGTCTACTGTATTGGGGTCTATCTTACTGCTCATTTTCAAGGATGTTTAGATGTGTCATTAAATTGTTGGTTGCATATCTCTCTAATTTGTTGATGTAGGAGCTCAGAGCTATAAACTTGCCTCTGAGTACTGCTTTCATTGTGTCCCATAGGAGCTGGTAATTTTGTGTTCATTTTTGTTGAATAGCATGAACATTTGAATTTCCTTTCTAATCTCTTCCATGACCCACTCATGATTCAGCAGTGTGTTGTTCAGCCTCCATGTGATACCTGGCTTTCTTTCTTTGGTGGCTTTTGGTGTTGAGTTCTAATTTTATTCCCTTGTGGTCAGAGAATGCAAGGTATAACTTCAATGTTTCTGAATTTATACAAGTTTGCTTTGTGGCCTAAAATGTTGTCTATTTTAGAAAATGTTCCTTTTGCTGCTGAGAAAAACGTGTATTCTGATGCTGCTGGGTGAAATATTAGGTAGATATTTGTTAAATCTAGTTGATCTATGCAGCTGTTTAGATCTGCGGTTTCTCTGTTGAGTTTTTGCCGAGTTGATCTATCTAGTGGGGAGAGTGGTTTGTTAAAATCCCCAACAATTAATGTCTTTGGATTTATATGGGATTTGAGGGAAAGTAGTGTTTCTTGGATTAATTTGGGTGCTCCATTGTTTGGCGAGTATATATTTAGAATTGTAATATCCTCCTGAAAGAGAGATCCCTTAATTAGTATGTAGCAACCTTCTTTATCTCTTCTCAGGAATTTTAATTTGTAGTCTATTTTATCTGATATTAGGATTGCAACTCCTGCCTGTTTATGGGGACCATTTGCTTGGTAGATTTTGTTCCAACCTTTAACATTGAAAATGTGTTTGATTTTACGGGCAAGGTGTGACTCCTGAAGTTAGCAGATAGAAGGTTCTTGTTTTTTAATCCAACTAGACAGTCTATGTCACTTAATTGGAGAGTTCAGTCCGTTAACATTAAGAGAAAGGACTGAGAAATATTTGGGCGTTCCTGCCATGTTATCCACCTTCTTGGGGGCTGTGAGAACTGGGTTCTTCCTATGGTTCTTGGATTCTCAGTTTGGGTGCAGTTTTTTGGCCTTTACTGTGGTCTTGTTGGTTTTCTATGTGTAGGACATCTTTAAGAATCTTTTGTCGGGCTGGTTTGGTGGAGATGTATTGTTTCAATTTTTCTTTGCTATGGAAGGTTTTTATTTGGCCTTCAGTTATGAAGGAGAGTGTAGCTGGGTACAGTATTCTTGGTTGATTGTTGTTTGTTTTTAGGGCATGGCATACATCATTCCCAGCTCTTCTTGCTTTGATTGTCTCTGCTGAGAAATCTGAGGTGATTCCAATTGGTTTCCCTTTATAGGTGACTAATCTTTTCTCCTTGACAGCTTTAAGGATCTTTTCCTTGGTCTGAGTTGATCCTGTGTGGATTATAATGTGACTGTGGGATGTCCTATTCTGGTCTGGTCTGTTTGGAGTTCTAAAAGCTTCTTTTATCTGAATAGGCCTATCTTTTTGCATGTTTGGGAAGTTCTCTCCTAGGATCCTGTTAAACAAATTTCTTAGGCCATTAACTTCAGTTTCTAGGTGCACCTCTACACTCTATCCTTAGATTAGGCCTTCTGATGGTGTCTTCCAAGTGTTGGACAGATCTATCATATTTCTTGGACTTGTCTTGGATGGTTGTATGTTCTTTCTCTATAATATCTAGGCTGACTTCAATCCCTGAGTTTCGATCTTCTGCATGGTCTAACCTGCTGTAAAGACTTTCCACTTCGTTTTTTATCTCTTTTCCTTCTAATCGGTCAGCTTTGATGGCTTCAAATTCTTTGTTGAAGCTTTGCTTTGGATCTTGTATGAACTTCTTTACTTCCTTAATTTGATGTTCAGTGTTTGTTCTCAGATCACTTAGTTGATTGGTTATGGTTTCCTTGGACTCCCATTCCTTCTGTTGGGTTCCATTCAGCATTCCCTTTGTGGTCTCCCTGACTTCCTTCAGCTCTTTGTTAATGGATTCCATGAATGCCTTTAGTGATCTTTGATAAGCTTCCTCCCATTCATGGGATTCATGTAGTTCTCCTTGAGTGTTCTCAGCCTGTTCGCGCCATTCCTGCCTTTGTCTTTGAGTATTCTCAAGCTGCTCATGCAAATCCTGTATCGGCTTTTGAGTAGCTGCCTCATGCTTATGATATTCCTGTTTAAACTTCTGGTTGCCTCCTCTCTCTCCCTATCACGCTCATACAGAGTCCTTTGTATGCTTACAATATTTTGATTTATCATGTTTGCCAGCAGTGTTTGTAGAGCTATTTGGGAAATCTCCTCTGGATTATTCATTATCTGTTCTGTCCCCTGATTATCAAGATTGGGAATTGAGATACCCGGATTTGCCATTTTTCTTTTGTTTTTCCAGCTTACTCTGCGCATTTGAGATGAAAATAGCACCAATTTTGTGCTAGAACACTATCTTAAGGCAAGCATCAACCCAAGTCTGAATTTGCACAGTCAATAGTCTACAGATACAATCTGGTTCAACAGATATATCTATTCAACATCAAACAACTATAGGCTAATGGGCTACAAACCGCAAAGAAGAATTTGGAAGACCAGAAATTATTAGGTTTAGGGAGAGATGTGGGTAATAAAATAGGAATAGATTGGTGTGGGGAGGCTCAGGGAGAGTTAACTAAGTCCTAATCTCAAAGCAGGAAATAGGTTGTTTAGGATGAAAGTAGAGAGAGAGAAAAAAAGAAGTAAGGGAACTGGAAAAGAAAAGAGACCAGAAAAAATAGAAAGGTAAAATTAATAAAATTATGTAGTTTCAATAACAATCTATTTAGATAAGAACGTGAAGTTATTGAGAGAAGGGGAGGGATATAAAGGAGATGTGAAAAACTTAAAAATAAAAATGCTTAAAATATTATATAGGTATAAAGAGGTAGTACTGCTATTAAGGGATTTAAGTCTTAGAGGTTTTGACTTGAGTAATAAATTTGTGGATTAAGTGTGTACACAATGTGGGATAGGGTCTAATAGTCAACTATGGGTTTATCTGAGGATGTGCAGAACAAGAATTAAGTCACATAAAGAAGAATGAAAGAGAGGAGAAGGTGAAAAGTATAAGAAAGGAAGAAAAAAAGATGAGAAGTTCAGTAGAACTAAACAAAAAACAAAAAGATAATTAAAAAGAGAAAAAAAAGAGAAAGAAGACCAAAAAAGAAAGAAAAACTCACACTCACATATCCCTAAAATAAAAATTATAAGAGGAAAAAAAAAGTTTCTGGAAAGCATTTTTTTTCCAAAAAAGGCAAAGATTAAAGATTAAAATAATAAAACTAAATAAATAAAAATAAAAATAAAATAAAAAATAAAAAAAGAAGAGAGAGAAAAAAAAAACTTCTTTGATTTTTTTGGGAGGAGTGGGAAAAATCCTGTATCTCCCTTGTGTCCGTAACCAGCCTCTTGTTGGAGTCTCTGGTCTGCTTGTGGTCCTGTGGCATGGTTGGTTTCTTAAGTCAGTTTGTTCGAACAGGCAGAAAAATGCTCTGCTTTACCCAGGTTTTCTAGATCCTCCTCCCAGACTAGTTTATTGGGAGGCAGATCTGCTTTGAGTATCACAAAAGAGGGAGATGCAGTGATGAGGCTAGGTTCTGGGTAGAGTTGAGGCCTTTTAACAGACAGTAGCTTTTCAGGGACTATTTTGTGAAAACCTCACAGAGCCCAGCCTGGGGCCATTCTCAGGGTTTCTGTTTACTGATTTTCAATTGATTGTCGAGGCTGCTAGAGGGAGGGGCAGCCTCTGGCTCTGATTACCCAGTGAAGAAACCCACTCCTAGGGCTGGCGCCCGAGCTGGGTGACTTTTTCCTGGGTAGAGCTGAGTCTGGCAGGTCACGCCGCCGTTAAGTTCTTATGACCTGCTAAATGACTCATTTTATTCCAAGGCCTGAGTTGGATCTAGCAGCTCCTCCGACCTTTGTCAGCCTCCAAGATGGAGATCACCGGTGCTGGTGGGGGGAGGGGTGGCATTCCCTCCTCTGCTCCCTGAGAAGGAGTGAGGACATCAGGCTTCTACTCACGCAGAGTCTTAGTTCCTGGGTCGTCTCTGGTCTGTGAACTGCAGGATGAAGATGTCTGCTCCTTGTCGGTTCTTGCTGATTTTGAGTAGAATCTGCTGCCCTGGTGCATCTGGCTCCTTTGTCCCGGATTCTCTGTTGCTCAGGTATGGCTCATGCACTCGCCCGCTGTCGCCACAGCTGCCGCTGCCGCCGCAGCTGCTGGCAACTGCTCAGAAGTGTCTTCTTGCCTGGGTTTCCTTCTCTGGCCTAACTCTGTCCTGTGATGGCACACTTGGTGTAATGCTCTGGCTTAGGACTGTTCACTGGAACTCTAAAACTGCTATCTATGCGAGAGCTTACTTAGACTCCAGCTTCTCCTCCGCCATCTTCCCGGACTCTCCCTACTATAGAATTTCAATGAAAGTCCTGGGTCTGAAGTAAGATATATAATACATACGCTAATCTGCATATTTCTCATAAGATGTAATCAATTTAATACATGTTACAAGTGTAATAATAGTTAATAAAATAATGAATGAATAATACAAAAAATAAAATAAATACACTCACAGCAAATTGCAATAAACATAATTATGTAGATATTAATCATTATTTCAAATGTGGATGAATATTACATTAACAGGGCTAGGGATTGAATTCAGGCCGAGGGAACAGGGCTGAATTGCTTGTCTTCAAAGAGGGTGAGTTTCCCCATCCCCCCAGTGAATTAGAGTTACCCAGACTCTGAGTTCCATTGCCAGGCCTGGCAGAAAACAAAGGGCATGAATTCCAAGACAGGGAGCTTCATTAGTATTGTATGTATGTATATATGTATATATGTATGTATGGGACTTGAACTCTGGACTTGGGAGCTGTCCTTGTGCTCTTCAGCTCAAGGCGAGTGCTATAATGCTTGAGCCACAGCACCACTTCTGGTTTTCTAGTGGTTTATTGGAGATAAGTGTCTCACAGACTTTCCTGCCTTGGCTGGCTTTGAACCGTGATGTTCAGATCTCAGCGTCCTGAGTAGCTGAGATTACAGGCGTGAACCATAGCTGATGCCAGGCTATTTTTAATTAATTATTTATTTTTATTATTATTATTTTTTTTGACCAGCACTGGGCTTGAACTCATATCGTGGCAACTCTGCTCAGCTAACATCAACCTAGGCTTGGATGGTGCAGCCTCTGGACCCACAGCCCATCCTGGGATACTAGGCCTCGGGGCTGACAGGAAAGCAAAATGAAAACAGCACCAATAAAAAAAAATCCAGGAACCACCTACGGATGGCAGTTCCTTGGTTTTCCTTCCTTGCATGTTGACCATCCCTGGTCCAAATAACACTGGTGCAACCTGTAGGCTACCTGGCATTGCTGAAGGCTGACAGGCTGTCAGCGAAGCCATAGGCCAACCTGGACACCTAGGCCCTGAGTTTGAATCCCAGTCATGCTACATACAAAGGGCTGGAGAGCCTAAGAAACTATTGTTTGTCCATAGGAACGTCAGAGAAATATGATCAATGTCATGGTTGGATGAGTAGTTCATCAATCAGTCTAGTATAAATTTGGACCCAATAATCACAGAACACAGATTGATTTCAATTCATAGTTTATTATGCATTAGAGGAATACTATTCATTAAATGGAGTCCTCACTAAACACCTGAGAATCTGTACGAATGTAGTATATGTCATTTAATTCCACATAGACATCACTGGCAGTTTCAAAATATCTAAATACATATTTATCTGTATACCAGATAATATATATATATATATATATATATATATATATATCTGTTATATATATATATATATATATATCTGTTATATATACCAGATAGAAAGGTACTGCTATTTTGGCCAAACCTGTGGCTCCATCCTAGGTCATGGGATCCACTTGGTAGCTGAATGGGCTAGAGGCTGCCATGCTGACACTCACCCATTCATGAATTGGGACTTCTAGGCCCTCAGTTCAGGTACCAGCATTGCCAAATATTTCATCTTGGAGTAAGAATCCAAGTGAGACACCTGTTTTCCATTTCTGTGCACTTGCTGAGTGTCAGGTATGATGTACATAATATGTATGCAAAGCTACATGCTACAGAATAGATTGGAATAAATGTAATAAATGATATAGGTGCACTCACAGTCCATAAAATAAATATTAATTCAATCAATCAATAATAATATGTAATGAACACTACAACAAACATGATACAGACTGAATATATAGATGTAAATATAAATAACATTTAAAATGTCTATAAATGTTATATTTTTCGGGCTAGTGCTTGAATTCAGGCCTAGGGAAGAGCTGAGAAGTTCATGCATAATTCATATAGGAAATGATAGGCAAGAACTCTGGCACAACAATTATTTTTAATTAAGACTTCACGAAATGTGACAATAATAATTACATTCAGGAAATCGAGTCATTAGGAAATATCCAAGAATTGGTAGTCACATGGTAGATAGGATTCCAACACAGCTTGCCACATCTTCTCTATACAAATAGGTATTTATTAGCATACAAGCTTCAGCTTATGAATGGATAAATATGGTGCACAAACCCCACCCCGAAGCTCACTCTCAGGTCCTTGGTATGACCTAGATCCTTAGTAGCTCAAAAGCTGTTGTGCTCATATGGACTCATTAGAAATATGGGCCTGCTAGGCCCAGAGTTCAACTCCCAGCAATGCCAAAAGTTTCATCCTGATGTGAGAAACTAATCCTTACAACTCTTTTCCTGTCTTGTGAAAGTCCTGGGCCTCATCGAGGATGGAGAATGCTATATAGGCAACTCTATAGCCATGGGAATAGGTTGTCATCCATGGCAAAACAGATATACCTGTCACCATACTCAATAAAATACACAATACATCCATGAATAAGACTCAAAACTAAAAAAATAACTACATTGAAAGCAAAATGCATACCACACCTGTATGTAAATATAGATCCTATTTTTAAAAAAGGTAAGCTTGTTATTTTGTCCACTGCTGGAACTTCAAATCAGGCCCTGGACCAGGCCTGACATTCTAGTCTTCAGGGATGATGAGGTTTCCCTTCCCTCACAGTGCAACAGGGTTACCCAGATCTGAGTTCAAATCCCAGGTCTGACAAAAGATTCATCCTGATGTTAGAAGCCAGTCTTTACACCTGTTTTCCTCTCCTATGGAAGTCCTGGGTCTCAGCTAGGATGGAGAATGAATGCATAGGCAAGCTTATAACAATGGGAACAGAGCATCATCCATGTCAGCAGAGTTATATCTGTCACCATACTCAGTAAAATACACAATACCTCCATGTATTAGACACAAAATAAGGAGGAGTGCACGGAACTCAAGATGCTATCCACACATATATGGCAATACATATCCTACGTTTCAAGTATGAATTTATGCCTATCCTGGCCCTCACTGGGGCACAATCTCAGGTCTTGAGAATGACTTAGCTCCTTAGTTGCTAACAGGCCAGTGTCCTCACCTTGACTCTTTTGCCAATTCGGCCTGCTAGGCTCTCAGTTCAAATCCCAACACTGCCAAAACATGAATCCTGATGTGAGAAGCCCATTGATCCACCTGTTTTCCTGTCTCGAGAATGTCTTGAGTCTCAGCTAGGATGGAGAAGCAGTAGGAAGCTCTATAGAAATGGGCATAGGTTGCCGTCCAAGTCAGCACAGTTATATCTGTCATCATATGCAATAAAATATAAAATGCATCTCTGACTAAGACACACAATAAAAAGAACAACTACACTGAAAACATGATGCATTCCACACATGTATGTAAATAGAGATCCTATGTGTAGCATAGGTGGGCATATGATTTTTGCCTGAGCTGGGGCTTCAATTCAGCCCTGGGACCAGGCCTGACCTTGTAGTCTTCAACGATAGTGAGCTTCTCCTTCCCCCACAGTGCAAAAGAGTTACCTAGACCTGATTTCACATCCCATCTCTGGCAGTAAAATGGCGCGAATTCTGAGCTAGGGAGCTTCATTCATAATTTTTCAATTTTTTAATATTTTCTCCAGACCTGGGGCTTGAACTCAAGTTGTGGCAAATCTGCTTCGGGTCCGATCATCCTAGGCTGCAGCCTCTGGACCCACAGCCCATCCTCGGATCCTAGGACCCCAGGGTTGTAGGAAAAAATAAAAAGCCAGTGGAGAAAAAAATGGCGGGAAGTTCCAACTGGCATTTTTAGGTTTATTTTCATTTGAATGTTGACCATGGTAAGAACAAACCGGGTGGACTGCAGATTGAAGGTGACCTGGTGTGGCTGAAGGCCTGCTGGCTGTCGGGGGAGCCACAGGATGACCGGGCAACGGAGGCCCCGAAGTCGAATCCTGGTCAGCCATCCTACATTGAGGGAATGGCAGGAGTTCCTGAGATACTCAATTCCGGACCTATGAAGAGCCATGAAATATGACCAATCTCTTCCTTGAATGAGTAGTTCCTAAGAATTCGAGTAGGAAATGATAGTCAAGACTCATGGGGTATCGATTATTTTTAGTGAAGAGTTGATGAAGTGTGACCATAATCATCACAGTCATTAAATGGAGGCATTGGGAAAGATCCAAGAATCGGTAGTCGCAGGGTAGATTGGATTCAATCACAGCTCTCCATCTCTCCTACTCAATACAGGTAAGTACTTATTTGCTTACTACCTTCAGCTTATGAATGGATGACTATTGTGCTCCCCCTGCCTTACCCCTGGGACTCAATCTCAGGTCCTGGGAATGTCCTAGCTCCTTAGTGGCTCACAGGCTGGTGTGCTTATGTGGATCCATTCACCTATTAGGCCTGCTAGGTGCTGAATTCAGATCCTAGCAGTGCCAAAATATTCATCCTGTCAGAAGCCAGACGTTGGACCTGTTTTCCTGTGTGAGTCTTGGGGTTCAGCTAGGATGGAGAATGCATGGGCCACCCTGTGGCCATGGGAAAAGGTTGTCATCCATGTCAGCCCAGTTACACCTGTCATATATACTCAAGAACATACATAATACATCCATGAATAGCATACAAAATAGAGAGGATAACTACACTCAATGCATGAAGCAGTCCACACACGGCTGTGAATATACATCCCATGTTTCAATGATGGATTGAGGACTCTTGTGGCCTCCCTGGTGCTTGTTCTCAGCTCCTGGCAACAGCCCAGCTCCTTAGTGGCTCACAGGTTGGTTTGTTCATGTGGACCCATTGGGCACTTGGGCCTCCTAGGCCTCGAATTCGAATCACAGAACTTCCAAAAATTCACCCTGATGTGAGAAACCATTCGTTGCACCTGTTCTTCTGTGCTGTGCAAGTTCTGGGTCGCAGCTAGAATGGAAAATGCATAGGTAACTCTATACTCATGGGAATAGCTTGTCATCCAGGTCACCACAGTTATATCTGTCATCCTATGCTCAAGAAAATACACAATATATCAATGAGTAAGACACCAGATAAAGACAATAACTACACTGAACCCAAGATGCCGCCCACCCATGTATGGAAATAGAGATCCTCTGTTTAAATTCTGAATTTATGACTACGATAGCGCCCACTGGGGCTTGATCTCAGGTTCCAGGAAAGACCTAGATGCTTAGTGGCTCATGTGCTGGTGTGCTCACCATGCCTCATCCACCACTTGAGCCTGCTAGGCCTTGAGTTCAAATCCCAGTACTACCAAAAAATTCATCCTGATATGAGAAGCCAATGGTTGCACCAGTTTTCCTATGTTGTGAAAGTACTGGGTCTCAGCTATAATGGAGTATGCTATGTAGGCAACTCTGTATTCATGAGAATTGGTTGCCAGCAATGTCAGCATAGTTATAACTGTTATCACACTCAGTAAAATACAAATTGCATCTATGAATAAGACATGAAATCAAGAGAATGAGTACACTAAATGCAAGATGCCGCCCACCCATGTATGGAAATATAGCTCCTGTCTTTAAATTATGATTTCATGTGTATATTGACCCTAACGGGGCACGAGCTCAGGTCCTGGGAATGGTCTAGCACCTTAGTGGCTCACAAGCTGGTGTGCTCACCTTGACCCATTCCCCAATTCTGCCTGCTAAGCTCTGAGTTCAAACCTCAGCACAGCCAAAAGATACATCCTGATGTGAGAAACCAATGGATCCACATGATTTCCTGTCCTGTGAAGGTCCTGGGCTTCATCGAGGATGGAGAATGCTATATAGGCAACTCTATAGCCATGGGAATAGGTTGTCATCCATGGCAAAACAGATATACCTGTCACCATACTCAATAAAATACACAATACATCCATGAATAAGACTCAAAATTAAAAAAATAACTACATCGAAAGCAAAATGCATACCACACCTGTATGTAAATATAGATCCTATGTTTAAAAAAGGTAAGCTTCTTATTTTTCCACTGCTGGAACTTCAAATCAGGCCCTGGACCAGGCCTGACATTCTAGTCTTCAGGGATGATGAGCTTTCCCTTCCCCCACAGTGCAACGGGGTTACCCAGACCTGAGTTCAAATCCCAGGCCTGACAAAAGATTCATCCTGATGTCAGAAGCCAGTCATTGCGCCTGATTTCCTCAAATGTGGAAGTCCTGGGTCTCAGCTAGGATGGAGAATGAATGCATAGGCAACCTTATAACAATGGGAATAGGTCGTCATCCATGTCAGTACAGTTATATCTGTCACCATACTCAGTAAAGTTCACAATACCATCCTGAATTAGACATAAATTAAGGAGAAGAAATGCACCGAATGCAAGATGCTGCCCACACATATATATCAATACAGATCCTATATTTCAAGTATGAATTTATGTCTATCTTGGTCATCCCTGGGGCTTATTGTCAGGTCCTAGGAATGGCCTAGCTCCTCAGTTGTTCACATGCTGGTTTCCTCACCTTGACTCTTTCAACAATTGGGCCTGCTAGGCTATCAGTTCAAATCCCAACATTGGCAAAGTCTCAAGGACTTTCCTGCCTGGCTGGTTTTGAACTATGATCCTCATATTTCAGCCTCCTGAGTAGCTAAGATTATAAGCATGAGATCCCAGCACCTGGCTCTATGTCTCATTTTAGATGTTCAAGAAATGGAGTACATGATTAAGACCTGCCAGGAAAGTCCACATGACTATCTTTGTGAAGTACCTGTCACAAATTAGTAAGAACTTTTCATATGACTTCAAAACCTAACCCAGAGCTGATTTTGGGAATAATGGAAAGTCTTTAGGGATGAAAATTATGGAGTTCATTGAGTGCCAGAACATGCTTCTCTATATTGAACCTGATGAGATGCATGGTGCATATAGGCCTGCTCTGTCTCCCGTAGTTGAACAATCCCTGAGATATTCGGAGCATTTTGATCAAAAAGATGAGTAGCAATATTTTGAATGTGGTGTAAAAAAGGAGATTTTTTTCAGTCACAGACAATATTCTTTAGACAAAGTTGGGCTTATGTGGGACAGCTTTCCTATAACCATGATGAATATAGGGAAGGCTATGGTAAGTGTCCTCTCTTTGCCCATGAAATACTTCAGGGACAGAGGAAAACATCCGAATGCCCTGAATAAGGAAAAACATTCTACATAAGAAGTACAGTCACTACTCATCAGATAATATTCACAAGAGAGAATCCTTTTCAGGTAATGAATGTGAAAAACCTATCAGTAGGGAAATTCACCTTATAAAATTCCAGAGCAAATATGCAGAGGAGAACTCCAATGAGTATATAAAATGAAAAAAATTATATCTCTCGGAAGTCAGACCTCACTTTCCCACCTCAAATGCTCACAGAAGACAAGCCTTATGAATATGAGGATCGGACAGTTTCCACCCAGAAGTCAACTTTCAGCATGTATCAGAGAGCTCATACAAAAGAGAGAACTTATGAATGCAACAAATGTGGCATGTCTTTCTGGCTAAAGTCATACCTCACTTTTCATCAGATAATATATACAGGAGAAAAATCTTATGAATGTAACAAATGTGGATAATCTTTCACCAGAAGGCACTACTTACTATCCATCAGAGAAGACACAGAGGGGAGAAATCCTATGATTTTAACAGGTGTGGAGAGTCCTTTACCAAGAAGACAGTCCTTACCGTTCATCAGAGAAGACACACAGAAGAAAGACCTTATGATTATATCACGTATGTAAAATCTTTCATTCAAATGGCAGACCTTCACATCCATCAGAGAATCCACAGTGTAGAGACACTTTATGAATGTTTTGAGTATGTAATACCCTTCACCTGGAAAGAAGCTGTTACTAATCATCAGAGAAAAAACACAGGAGAGACATCTTATATATGTATCGAGGTTGCAACGGTTTTCACCTGGAAGGCTTTTACTGATCATCAGAAAAGACACACATAAGAAAAACCTTATGAATGTATCTCACCAAGAAGGCACACATTACACTCCATCAGAGAACACACAGGAGAAAAACTTTATGAATACGAAAAATATGTAAAGTCTGTCACTCAGATGGCAGCACTTACTGTCCATCAGATATGACACACTGGACAGAAACCTTATGATTGTAACGTGTGGAAATTCTTTCACTTGGAAGGTACACCTTAACAAACGTCAGAGAACACATACAGGATAGAAACCATATGAATGTGTCCAGTGTGAAAAATCTTTCACCCATAAGGCAAACCTTACTTAACACAAACAGAAGACACACAGGAGAGAAACCTTATGAATGTGTCCTGTGTGAAAAATATTTTACTGAGAAGGCAGACCTTAACGTCCATCAAAAACACACACACAGGAAAGAAAGCTTCTGAATGTATTAAGTGTGGAAAGTCTTTACCCAGAAGCAGAACTTACTGATCATCAGAGAAGACACACAGGAGAGAAATTTTGTGAATATAACAGGTGTGAAATATCCTTCAACCAGAGTCCAGACTTCAGTAAGCATAATGGAATTCAAACAGGTGAGAAATTTTAGGAGTGTAATAAATGTGGAAAGTCTTTCACCTGGAAGAAAACTCAGTTTGCATCAGAGCACCAACACCGGAGAGAAGTCTCATGAATGCAGCAACTTTACAGCCCTTTACCCAGAAGGCTCAGCTGAGCGTTCTTCACTGAACATTCAAATGAGAGAAATTCTATGAATGCAACAAATGTGGTTTTTTTTTAATTCATCCCTCTGTTTGCATCAGAAACACACAGGAGAAAACATGTTCACTTTAATTTATAGAACACACACAGGAGAGAAACCTGATGAACATTACCAGTGTGTAGAGACTTTCATCTGGGAGGCATACCTCATTGTTGATCAGAGAACTGACATATAGGAGAAAGAAACATAATGAATGAAACAAATGTTCAATGACATTTAATCTGAAGTCAGTCCTCAGTGAAATTGAGAAAATCCACGACAAAAAACGTAAATACAACAAATATAGAAACACATTCAGCAAAAAGTATATCTCAACAGGTATCAAAGACTTGGACACATGACAGAATCTCCATAAAAGTAAGCATTAGAGGAAGTCTATCGACTGGATGTCCACCTTCAGCAAGCATTGAAACATTAACACAGAAAAGAAACCCAATGTGGGAAAATTGTTGTCACAGATCTCCGTAATTTATAAAGAGAAATCTTTCATTGCAGAGGTAACCTAGGTGTAATGGGAAATCTTTCTTTACTCTTAAGCATTCACTGAACCAAGAATTCTTATTCTTTCATTGTTTTGAGTAGGATATATATACTTGAATATTATTCAAAGGATTTGGACACAAGTGATGAGCATTATTACTTTCAGGCATGCAGAGTGATTAAAAGCATAAAGTTGTTGACTTGTTTCTCTATAATAAGCAATGACTTCTCATGTTAATTTTATAAACTCTTCTCAGAAATAAGAGTTCCAGCCCTTTGAGACTGGAGTCAGATGATCACCAAGTGCTTTGGGGAACAATAGATGTGAAAAGACTGTCCTGAGTTAAGCCGAGGACATGAGAGCAAAGATTTCTCCACTGCTCCCCTAAAGTCTCCACAGTATGTGTGGTCCATTCCTCATAACACAGATGACACTACTTCCAGTTCAGTTTTTGAATGGAAGATCTTGTTTATTACAAAATGTGCACGAGCCTAAAATCTGTCTGGACACCATTTATCTCTAGATCATTCATATAACATTCAAAGAACATGGAAGTACAGATATTTGGGAACACATTTTCTTTGTGTGCGGACATAAAACTTACAATTTAAACTCAGAGTCTAGGAACTGCCTTTAAACATTTTGGCTCAAGGCTATTGCTTTACCACTTGAGCCATAGATCCACTTTGGGTTTCTTTGGATGGTGAATAAAAAGAAGAGAATTCTGCATTTGGTTATGGATGAGTAACACCAAAATGATTTCAGTGCTTAATTAATCACTGGAGATGAGCCACTTGTAATTGACTCACTCTTAACTTATTCTGATGTTCTGTTGAGTGAGTTATAATAAAACATCAGTATGGATGATGGAAGAGCTTGATTTTTCTCACTCGTCTGGAGGATGAAAGTGGAGTTGTTAGGAAGATGAGTATCTCTCTATCACCACTGCTGTCCCTTAATCTCGCTCTCTTCCGATAACTTATCAAATCACTATTAAAAATAGTTTTGGTAAAAATTCTGATAGCAATGTAAAAAATTAGAAACTTGGTAAAAGAGAAACTTGTTAGATGATGGTTGCAAAAATCCAAGGGATGAGAGAGACATAGAGGTAGGACTCTGCTAGATGTTTAGTAGGGTAAAATTCAAGTAAAAAGTGATCCTCATCACTTTCTATTGCGTAGATAAGTACATACAGCAATTTGATACAATATTATATTCCATGTTTTCTTGATGCATTGATTTTCTATCTAACACCTGGAACACATATATTTGTTGACTTATTTGCAGTCATTTGCAATCTCATGAAAGACCATGGAAGATAGTCCATTTAGTGAAATAACCACGCAGAGAATGCCATTGAACAATCTCAACAAAAATGGAAACTGTCAAAAATAGAACCAATTTCTTAATGAAGTTGAGAGAAGAATAAATGCTATCAAAGTCATGGAGAGATTGGTCCATTTCTACTTGATTCTCTGTTCAAGATTTTGGTATTATTCATCTGTTGGTCAAATTGACGCAAGTAAGATTGTGCTTTTGAAGAGTTTCCAGTGTGGTATGCACTTATATATCACAGAGGAGTTATGTGGTCGAATGCCTTCATTTGGAGAGTTCACATAGAAAGAACAGACCAGATAGAGAGAATGGTGACAGAAATCACAGAATTGCAGCCTGATGTCTTTGATTTGAATTGAACATGGAATCTGCAATGTACTCTGTGCCAAAGATCCATGATAGACTGTGGAAATGTTACCCCTGTCTATGTTATTCACATTGGATAAACCTGGGAAAAGACAGGTGAACCTTAACTGTTCTTCCTTTATGTGGTTATGTAATTTGGAACTCATATATAATGTCTATGTTTTCCTATGCAACCTCTTTACAACTGTCAATAGTATTAATAATGCTGTAGTTATCCTGAATGTGCCAATATCTATTTAGGATCTATTTACATTCCTTGTTTCCTTACTTCTTTCCATTCCTCCTTCCTTCTTGTCTCTATGTATATCAGGAATTGGATTGCTAGATAATAAGCTAGTTATGCTTTTAATTTTTAGAGTGCTTTTCATACTGTTTCCCAAGGCAACTGCACTATTTTATATTTCTACCAGCAGCGAACAAAGGTTCCATTATTTTGTTGGTCGTGGGGCTTGAACTCTTGGCCTGGGTGCTGTCCCTCAGTTCTTTAGCTGAAAGCTAGTGCTTTACCACTTTAGCCATAGCGGCACTTTTGGTGTTTGGTGGTTTATTGGAGATAAGAGTTTTACAGACTTTCCTGGCCAGGCTGGCTTTGCTCCATGATCAGACCTCAGCCTCCTGAGTAGCTAGGATTACATGCAAGAGCCACCAGTGCCCAGCATTCAGCATCCTTTTATTTATTTTTATGGTAGGCATCCTAAGCAGTCATTGACATTTTACTTACATTTTCCTACTGCTTAGTAATATTGAGCATATTTTCATACATTTGTTAGCCACATACAAAGATTTATGTATCTTTGTAAAAACGGTGAATTTCAGTGTTTTTCTCATTGTGTGTTCAACTTAGTCTGCCATAAAAAAATAGTATACAGTGAGTTAATTAAAGAAAAAATTTATTTCTCATAGTTCTGAAAGCTTGAAAGCTCAAACCAGTATGCTTGTGTGACTGGGTTCTAACGAAGGATCTGTTTTAGGTTTGTAGATGGCCTATATCTCATTGTATATCTACATGAAATCTTGGTATGTTCATGACTGGGAAAGGAGGAACAGTTGAGATGGAAAGGATCTTTCTTTCCTTTTTCTGTGAAAGTTAAATCCATTTGGGGCCTCACCTCCATGATGTCATCATACCCTAATTACCTACCAAAGGCTCCATCTCCAAATAATATTTTGAAGATTGGGAATTCAACTTATAATTTTGGAAGAATGAAAGGCAATCCATAGTGCCCATTTTTAAGTTAATCATCATCACCATCATCATCATCATCATCATCATCATCATCATCGTCAGTCCTGACAGTTGCCTTGAGTGTTGTCTCTGACTGACCTCTTCAACTCAAGGTGAGCACTCTACCAATTGAACCACAGCACCACTTCCTATTTCTGCTGCTTAATTGGAAATAAGAGTCTCACAAACTTACTTGCCCAGGTTGGCTTTCAGTTCTATTTGAGGTTTTATACTTTTCATTATAGAAGTCTTTTACTTCATTAGTTAAGCACAATCTTAAGCTAATTTTTTGAGACTATTGTGATTTTTCTGATTTCTTTTCCAGACTGTTCATTGTTCGCAGACAAGCTAATGATTTTTACATGTTGATCATATATTCTGGCACAATTCCAATAGCATTTATCAGATCTAGTATTTTTCTGTATAAATTTTTAGGATCTTTTAAATACAGGATCATGTTATCTGTGAACAAGCATAATTTAAAAGTTTTCTTCCATTTTGACCTATTTATTTCTTTCTCTTTGTTTATTTCTGTGGCTTGATTGCATTCAATATGGGAAAAAGGTGAAAAAATAGACATTTGTGTCATTCCTGCTATTAGCAGAAATGATTTAATTTTTCACATATACCCATAATCCTATCGAGATATATACCCAGTATCACTAGTTTCTTCAAGGCTTTTATGATAAAAGAATGCTGACTTTGGCTGGGCATTGGTGGCTCACACTTGTAATCTTGACTTCTCAGTAGGCTGAGCTCTGAGGATCACAGTTCAAAGCCAGCCCGGGCAGGAAAGTCCGTGAAGCTCTTATCTCCACTAAACGACCAGAAAACTGGAAGTAGTGCTGTGCCTCAATGATTGAATGCTTGCCTTGAGCTGAAGAGCTGAGGGATAGCATCCATGCCCAGAGGTCAATCCCCACAACTGACCAAATGAAAAAAGAAGAATGTTTACTTTTCTCAAAGGCTTTTTCTGCATCCAGAGAAATGAGTGTGTGATTTTTGTCCTTGATCTGCTTACGTGTTGCATTATGCTTACAGATTTATGTGTGTTAAACAATCCTTCATCACTGAAATGAAACTAAGTTGACCATGATGTTTGCTATTTAAATAAATGATCTTTCCCTCTTGTTCCTAATTTGCTTAGTGTTTCTTGTCACCAAAAGCCAATTAAATTATAACAGATAGCTTATGAACACAGAGTGAAGCAAAGATGGGTTTTGTCTAGGATTGAAGAAATTTAAGAAAAAAATATAAGGACAAGCCTTAATGATAATTCAGAAAACATTTTCCTAAAATAGAGTCTTTTCTCTCTGGCTGAGATTTGCTCTCAAAAATGAGAATCCACAGTTTGGAGATATTTTGTAACCAAAATCCCGATTTCTCATCACTTTTAGTCAAACCTTCTTGGGTGACCTTCAGAACTGAACAGAGTAAGCGTCAGAAGATAAATGTCTCCCAAATTCTATTGATGAGTAAACTTTCTTCATGGTTCCAAGTAAGAGAAGAAGACCTAGGAACGTCTGCTTCCTTTTCCTGATCTCTTCTGTTCTTATCATATTCATTCTAAGATTCAATTCATATCCACAATAATCACTACCACTTACTTTATTTTCACAATATTTTAGACTTTATTTTAAATGTCCCATGAACAAATATATTTGAATATTACCACAACATATTGAGGCAAATAGAAAACTATAATCACTTACGTGATGAGAAAACTGAAACCTAAAAATGTATTGTGTCTGAGATAACACCTAGTGGTGGTGAAGTCTACCAATACATTTTCTCTAAAGGCACTTACAAGTTCATAAATACTTACACAGCATTATAAAGTCTTAGCTATTTTAGCCATACACCTTCACACCATTCACTGAATGATTGTTCCAACCTCTGTTCCAACCTCTCTTCATTTTCTTATACCAAACTGATAGATGCACCAATAAATCCACACTATTTGTAAGTTTTAAGGAAAGTTTACTGATACCCAGAAAATTCCTTCTATTGAAAAAAAAACGCTTCTGTTAAGAAGCAGCCCCCAGCCCTAAAGAGTTTCAAATTTGATGGCTTAGAAGTGACAACTAAAAAAAGTGACCTAATATTTCACATAGATACATATCCTTCTGAGGCTAATTTCAAATCTCAATTCTGTGAGGAAGAGGAGGATTGGTCCCCTCTTCTGAGCTTTAGTTAGCTGATTCTGGAATTTTCCATAATTGTTTGTTTAGCTGTAGCCTTTACATGTGAGTCTTTTGAGTGGTTGGACAATAACTGATCTTTCTTCAGATGTCTGAGGTCTCAACTGAACCCCCCTCAATATTTTCAGGCTAAACAATAAGTTATAATCAATATATGAAATAATTAATCAGTTTTGAAATTTAAGTAAAAGCAACAGGCTTGAGAAATACTGAAGTTAACATCTTCAAATTCAATTTCAACTAATTTATTTCAACTAGAGATGTCAGAGAAAGTACATTTATATCTGAGCTCAAAAACAAATGATTAGGGTCTTGGAATGTAGCTTAATGGTTGCATAGTTGCATTGTTGCATGAAGCCCTCAGTTTGATTCCTGAGTACCACATAAACGAAAAGCAAGCTGAAAATGGTGCTCTGGCTCAAGTGGTAAAGTGCTAGCCTCAAGCCAAAGATGCTCAGAGAAAGGGCCCAGGCCGTGGACTGGAAAAAAAAGCAGAAAGAAATGCTTAGTCCCATTGATGCTGTATTTTAATAATTCACAAGATTCTTTGGTGAAATTTTTTTGGTTCTGGGCCTGAGACTTACAATCAAGACCTAAGCACTGTTCCAGATCCTTCCTTGTGTGCTAGCAAGGCTAGCACTCAACAACATGAACCACAATACCAATCCTGGCTTTTATGGTGGTTAAGTGGATATGAGTCTTACTACTGCTTGGGCTGGCTTCCAACCTTAATCCTCACATCTCAGCCTACTGAATAGCTAGAATTACAATCATGAGTCACTATAGTCTGTCTGATGAACATTTTCTTTTTTTACCGTATCACATTTTTTTTACCTTATCACATGAAAAACAGACATACATACCAATTTATACAATTATTAGATGGTACATACTTTTTCAGGCAAAATTACATAGAAAAAAATCAAACTAATTTCACAGTCATCTGTTATACCTAGTTGCAATTTGAATGTACTTAATTGTCCATATAGATTTCTGCCAATAATTTCTTCCTATTCTCACTGCTCTGTCATATCTTTTTCCAGCCAAGTTTTGTAATTCTCCACTTTCCCCGTGTTCTCTTTCATTAAATGTCTCCATTAGCCTTGTCTTCTTCCAAGCTTCATTTCCTTCATTCACAGACCTTGTTTGCTCTTCGGTTTGTATTCTCAAGTGCTCTCCCTCCCGCAGTCTAACTTATATGGATTTGAGAGAAAAGTGATAGGAGACGAAAGCCTTAAGAAATAGATTCTAATTCTATATGTGATTTTCATTGAAGGGAATGCCCAAGACAACCTTAGGTAAGGAACCTAGTTTGAAGAAGTTCTCAGGAATTATAAATTTCTCAAAGTCAAGTGGATTAGAAGAGGCCCAGAAACCAGTGTTCCCTCCTGGAGAAGCAAATACACAAGGACAATACTGCAAACAAAAATTGGGTAAGAGAAAATAACTTGGGAAATTTACTAATTTTGGAAATTCTAGCAAGGTTGATGAGGGTAAACTGACTATGTGAGGTGGACTTTGGAAAGTTCAAACATAGGCCGAACTTAGCTGTGGAACTAGTAATTAGGTTTCCAATGAGCAGCACATAAGAATTTGACAATGAAGTTACACACTTGGGTTATTATCCACATGGAGGCACTTAGGTCATGACACATTTTACAATTTCCCTGAACTTCTGAATGTTAATCTGAAGAACATGGATAAAGATGCACAGACTGCACTGGGAATGTGACTTGTTGTAGCGTATGTGTCTTATATGAATGAAGCCCTTGGTTCTACTCCTTAGAACCACATGAACAGAAAAGGCCAGATGTGGCAATGTGGCTCAAGTTGTTGAGTGCTAGCCTTGAGCAAAATAAGCACAGAGACAGTGCCCAGGCCATGAGTTCAAGCCCCAGGACTGGCAAGAAAAATGTGTACAGCCTGCATGTTGTCTGAAAACGATAAGTAAAAGGTAAAATAACAGATACATGCAAAGTGTCTAATAAATCTGTTACCACACATTTTCAATCCTGTATGTCCAGGTCTTTGCTCAATACTTAACATACCCTCAACAAATATTCTGAATGAATAAATTCAACAATGACCACTTTATAAGAGATTTAATGAAGTAGAAATTAAACCTGAAAATGGGAATGGCCAAAACTTAAAACTGAATTAGAAACCTGTAGTTAGTGTTAAAGTAAAGTCTTTGCATCTCTGAGTCAAAGGTTAATGGGGGACCAGATTATGTGAGAAGAATAGATGATAGTTTGGTAGTAAGAAATTTTACTTTTCCGAAGAAATAGGGACAAACATTGTTGATCCCAAACTTAACAAACCATTGTTTTTCAACATGGACGTAGGAAAAAAGAGGTAAAAATGAGCATATACAGCCTACAGGAAAGAAAGAGTTATGCTTATGAAGATATCCGTAAACACCAGGATGATGATTACCTATGTAAGTAACCCTCTGCGTTTGTTCAAACAGAAGGCAAATGTGCTTTTATAATAATTCATCAGGTCATTTGGCCCCCAATTACTGGTTTACTCTAGTAACTTCACATGAAGAACTAAGTGACAATGATATGCATTCTGTGCTCTTTCTCATGATTGTTAAATCTGGGAATGTACATATTTTTTACTAATTTTTGCTGGTCTTGCCTCAGATTGTGAGCAGTGTCAGAACTTCTTCATCAACAGCTACACTGTTCATGGGCCACCTATATTTGTAAGAGATAATGTGGTGGACAAGGGGCATTATGACCATTCAGTCCTCAATCTACCCACTGGGCTGAGAATTCATCAGTACAGTATTCCTGAGGCTGGGCTTAGAGTATGGAATGAGGAATCTGATCTGCCATTGGGTTTGCACTTTAGCCCCTATGAGGGCTTGTTCATAGAAGACAAAGATGCTGACAATAGGTACTCCTGGATGGTAAGAAATGCCCTCCCTTTCCCCCCTTTCTCTAACTCCATGTGTCCCCCTGTGCCTCCAATGAAACATTGCTAGGACATGGACAAAATAGTTGTATGTGTTTGTGGAATCTGCATAAACAAGGACATTCTGATTTAGGATCAAAGTATAGTGCATATAAACAGAGTGTGTTAGAGGCAAAGTGCATTCACGCTTAAGGAGCCTCTGTTAGGACTATGACAAATCCCCTCAGATGTGTAGACGGCATCCTATGTGTTCACAATCCATGCAGGCTCAAAGAGCATCACTGGAATCAAGTAATGTGATTTTGCCTATTATTACTCAAAAGCCTTTAGCTTGTCTTTCTGAAACTCAGATCACAAAAAGGAGAAACAACTATGTGTAGATGCAAAAGATAAATCCCAGGCCATCTGGAGTGAGTCCAGCAGTCATTTTCATGGTTCCTAAGAAGATATTCTCTTCACAAGACTTGCACACTGATCATCACACCTTTCTCAATGGATTCCCATATCTCCATTTTTCTTTTGCTGTACTTGGTGCTTTCAAAATTATGACTATTTGAGGGAAAAGAAATAAAATATAAAGAGTATAGCTGGGTTCCATAGCTCAACCTTTAATTTGGACTTTTGAGATAGAGATGATGAGATCTCAGTTTGATACCAGTCCTAGCATAAAAGATTATAAGACCCCGATTACTACCAATGGCTGAGCACGTTGGTGCACATTTGTTATCCCAGCTAGAGTAGAAGTACAATGGCTGGATAAAGTGAAGTATCTCCAGCAACCCAGGCAAGCACAAGCAGGATGGCAACCCAGGACAGCAGGGGAAATAATACCTCAAAAATAAACTGCACACTGGTGGCTCAAACCTGTTAGTAAGTACACAGAAAGCTCACATATGAGTATCATGGTTCTAATCCAGCCCATGGAAGAAAGGCTGTGAAACTCTCATCTCCAATAAACCACCAGAAAATCAAAAGTGGCACTGTGGATCAAGTGGTAGAGAGCTTGCCTTGAGTTGAAGAGCTGAAGGACAACATTCAGGCACAGAGCTTATGCCACTTGACAGACAAAAAATACCTCAAAAATAAGCAACACAAAAAGGGCTAGTGGTTCAAGTGGTAGAGTGCTTTTATTGCAAGAGGTAAGTTTAGTTACTGAGTTCAATCATTAGCTCTGCTATGTATGTATGTATGTATGTGTACTGTATTAAAATAAAAATTTCCATAAGAGACAAAATTAAGACATCAGAAGAAAAACCAAAGGGCCTAACTTCATTCATAGATCCTGCATCTATAAAGCTCATAGTGTATATGAGTCAAAGAATTACCCTCAGTAGTTGAATAAATCGTATTCCTTGAGTAATTTCGAAACACATGTGGAGATAGAAATGACAATTTCATTGTAGGAGTATTTAAGTATAATTTTTCTTCCTAGTTTTTGCAAAGTACATAGTGCCCTAACAACCTACAAGAAAGAACTTTAGTCTATTAGGGTACACTCAAACACGTAGAAGCAGAGTTGGAGCAGTGGTAAGGTTCAGAAATCAGTGGGTCTATGATATGTCCTGCAGCCCTGTGCCATGGGGAACCATTGTCTTATCATGAAACGACATCATGAATAAACAAATTTCCCTCTATTGTCTTTATAAGACAAAGGGTTCTCTGAATTTCTATGGGAACATAGTGGAGACAGGTGCATGAGTGAGTCCAATCTAAGGAAAATTACTTGGGCCAAATGTCAAAGGATGTGTGCTAATCTAGAAACAGAGTACATGTCCCCACCCAAATCTATGACATAAACTTTAACTCAATTTAGAGAATCCGGAAATCAATCTATTTGAGACAAATAAGGATTAAGAGAAGTCTGGAACTGGGCTTTGAAAACAGTGCACTTAGGGTTCTAGAGTGGATGAGTATTAGGAGTAGATCCAAAGAGAGCAGAAACTTACCCTCTTAGGTTTCCTTGCTGTGCCTGCTTCAACTTTAGGTATATGAACTGTGGCAGGTATGCTGAGAATCAGAATCTGAGGGCATTTCAGTACCACAGGTAGATCTTCTACCAAACCTGTCATTTCATCAAGGCAGGATGTGAGCTGCTTGTCTCGTATGGGGATGAGTATTGACAGCAACTGGGCAGTAAGTGGAAGAAAGAGCTCACAGCAGAAACAGGTGGACCTCACTATGGTTCCTTAAAAAGGAAGAAAAGAAAACAAAATAATTCTCTTTAGGAATTTTGAAATATCAACTCTTCGGTAGAACAAAAGGCAATTTAACGTGAGAAAAATTTCAAGTTAAGTACCTCTGAATTTAAAGATGCAGTTTGTGATACTTTATTAGGAAAATTTCCTTATTTTTAACTATATGTCCTGATTTTACATTTTAAGAACTTCATATGTTTGAATGAAATACAAAATACTATGCTAAAAGGCTTAGAGGCCAAACAAAGAACCTACCAGCTCTCTTTCAAAGAACCAGTTACTTCGGGCCATTGCAGTTTTTTCTTAATTCCCTCCATATTCGCAAATATTATGCATATGTCATTGTTCATTCATTACATAGTCTACATATTCTGTGAATATATTACTAGGAAGAAAATCAGTTAGAATGAGAGTTCCCATAAAGACTTGTGTCTTTGACTAAAATGAATCCATCTTTTCTCAGGGCGTTTTGCTCTAGCCATGGCCCTCAATTCTTGGTTCCATGGCTGCAACTAGGCCTTACTTTTCTTCCTCACTAGAAACAACTAAAAAGTTTTTAGAAACAACTAAAAAGTTTTTAGTAAGGATGTTCTTTCAGTAGAAAGGCCTGAAATGGAGAGAGGAAACATAGCCCTGTGAATATCTCCGAGATGGCCTGTCATCGGCGTGGAGAAGTTGACTCCTGTAGTTGGACGTGTCAGTGAGAGGACAAATAAGTTGGCAGTGATATCAGAAAATCTAAGGAAAATATCTGTTATCTGCTACTGGAAAAAGAGTGTCAGTTCATGTTCTAAGAAAATGTAACAGTAAAAATAACTAAGAAATCAGACAGCCCTGATCTGTCCAGGAATCTCAGACTGCCCTGACAGATTATCTCCCAACTCTATCAGAAAGCAATTTAGGTCCGGAAATAATCCAGGACTAGTGCCCTCAGCATTCCTGTGATTGGCCCCACCTACCCCAACTTATAATATGCTTGCTATTTATGATTTAACCTATCCTGTAACTGCTAAGCTAGAAAGTCCCTGCCCTTACTGGAAATGATCATTCCCCAACCAATAAATTTAAGACTAGATTTACTACGAACCACCGACCTATCACAAAATCAGTGTTGTAATTATTCTTCCACCTGCTTCATACACAATAAAAAAAAACCTTGCTGAACAAGAGATTGAGACTGACAATTTCTGACCTGCTGTATCAGGGAAGATTTGTGAGTCCAGCTCGAGCTGTAATAAACGAGCCTCCTGCATTTACATTGGCAACGGCTCTCTGCTGGCCTTTGGGGGGTCTATGGCCTGGTACTTCAGCAGGAAGCAGGAGGGCAGCGAGAGTCCAGAAGACAGGAGAGGCACAGGAGTGAATGCACCTTTCCGTGGAGACCACTGGGCCATGCTTATTAAGTTCCCATCATGCACGTGTTGGCCACCACGAAAGTCCCTGGAAGTCCCACTGGTCTGGGGCAAACTGCCTGTTCTAGATCTACAGTCCGAACTTCCCGGTGGCCCTGGACCTGGCTGGGCTGGAGCTGCACCCACCAGCCATGCTTCCTCCACCCTGTTGCGCATAACCTCTCAGCCACTGCCTGGTCTTCAGCATCTATGCCAGTGTGGCTCTCTGGGGCAGGCTGAGGCTGAGGTGACCATTACAGGTGCCTGTTCAAGTCGAGTGAGGCCAAAGCTGTGGTGGAGCCAGTCCTCACACACTTACAGGTATGTCCAGAAAGGATTGAACGCCACTGGCCCAGTGCTGCCGTCCTCTCCATTCCCAGAGTTTACCTCCATGTCCCCACCTTTGTTGTTGAAATTCTTCAGCCACTGTGATCTTAATTTTCATTGTCCTCCTTTGCAGTACTTGAGACTCCTTCCTCTTCTCACCAGGCCACCAGGCCCCATGGGATCCGCCCCAACAACCCAACTCACAGACATTCTCCAGAACCAGGCAGACTTTGGGCATGCTGCATCCTAAGCCTCCGGCTTCCTGCCTCTTTCCTTGCTTCACCAGCTTCTGCCAAGGCCTCCTCTCCCCTCCACACTGCCCCAAACCCCAACCCCAGTGTGGCCTCCCATGTGGCAAAACTCATCTCCCTACCACGCCCAATCCAACCCCAGTGTGGCCACTGCACTGGAGAAGACAACTAAGGTCCAGCAGCAGCAAAGATGCCACAGTGTACAGCTGGGTGAGAACTGGAGGCAGAGCAGAGAGACCTCTCTCTGATCATCTTTCTCTTCACTTACTCAGGTATTAATTGAATTTAGTATTTAATTTTTGGTACACAAAATTTCATAAGTATCTTCTTATTAAGCCTTTGCAGAATAGCTGGTAGAAATGCAGTCGCAAAATACGGATTGTGTGTTGTTTAATTTTTTTGAGATTCAGAGATGTTTTAAGTAGTTATAATCATCATGAATTCTCACTTTCATAGCAGAGCCCTATTCAGAAAATAATTACTTATGCATCTATTATCAATTATTTACATGACTGAAACTTAAAGTTTCAAATATTACAGTAAGCACTTTGATTAATGTTGAGTGGATGTGAGTAGGTTGAGCTGTTGCATACATTTATTGTGTGTGTGTGTGTGTGTGTGTGTGTGTGTGTGTGTGTGTGTGTGTGTGTGTGTGTGTGTGTATAGGGGGTGTATATGTATTATTGAAATCAGGGATAAGGATGAGCACTGGTCTGAACTTGTTTACTTTTTCTGAGATATATGGTATTTCTGTGTTGGTGGTAGGCTCTGACTTCTTGCATTTGCCTGATGTGCACTTTGCAGTTTTTTTTTCAAATATGCTTCTTATTTCTTATTGAGCAGATAGGGCTCTGATATTGCTTTGCCTTTAATCTGCCATCTAGGATCTTATTTTCCTCTTTAAAAATTAACATACAATGTAAATTTTATCCCCTGTCTTATTTTCCCTTTAATTTGCATTTTGAAATAAGTAGTATAAGAAGTTTGAGCTCTGTATTCATGAAGTTTGAATTTTCTGTTTAATGTAATAACTGGACACATTTGTTAGCACAAAGATCTTAAATTTCTTTTGTAGTTTAAGTTTAAAATACCCTCCTCCAAGTTTTTAGCATGGGAAGACAAACAATTCCTAGTAAAAATGATAACAATTTATCCTTTAACTATCAGATAATTCATAATTAATGTCTAGTGGCAAATGAATACATTTGCTGAATAGATTTCCTTGATAGACCCGTGCACAAAAATACCCCTCATAGGTTCTGAGAAGGTAGATCAGTGGTAGACAGATTACCTTGCATGCCTGAGGCCCTGGGTTTGATTCCTCATCACCACATAAGCAGAAAAAGCCAGAAGTGGTACTGTGGCTCGAGTGGTAGAGCACTAGCCTTGAGCTGAAGATCTGAGGGCAGCGACCAGGCCCAGAGTTCACCACCAGCAACAAAAATAAATAAATAAACAAATAAATATATAAATGAATAAAGAAATAAAACAAACTCATACACAAGTAAATTAATTTCAAAGGTTGATTACTATTTTAGTTAGGGGCAGGGTGCTAAGATATAGCAGACCTCTGTCCCAGAGCTTCAAGAAGGATTTCAACAGTTGACAAATACTAAAAACAAAAAGTAAAAAACATAGCTCTGCCAATAACATATAGAATCTCCATTCAAACAGAAAGAAGTACTACGAATGAAATACTTTTTATAACATTTGTTAAGAGATTTTGGCTCTATATTAATTATCATATCAATTGACCTTCGAAAACTCTATAGGTGGGATTGACTCTCAAGGACCTCTAACTAAAACTAGAGGAGAGAATCATCAACCTGGACTTTTAAAAATTTTTATTGTTAATATAGTGGACATACGGGTCACCATTTTGTAATTTAGATAATGAGTTCATTTCATGTTCGAAAATCTCATCACTTCTTTGCTCTCTCTCTGTTTTTCCCTCCTTTCCCTGCCCACAAGTGGTATAGTTGATTGTCAACATAATATCTACAGAGTATCACTTCTGCATTTGTTTCCTTGTTCTCCTTGAATTTCTGTGGCTCCCTCACTGCCCAGAAATGGATAAACAAAAAAAGAAAAATCCATCGTTTCCAATTCCTTTAATTCATTTCAATATAAACATCAGTAGTTTTATGAGATTGTCAGGCTCTGTCTGCACATCCGAACACTTACACTTCCTATACCTAGTCATAACTCCCACCAGATTCTAAGATCCACAAAATAATTCTGTTCACTTTCCACACAAGAAGAAGCTGAGATTCAGAAAGATTAAGTAACTTCCTGGAAATACTGGGCTGAGCATAGTGGCTCACTCTTATAGCCTTACCTACTCCAGAGAGTGAGATCTGAAGATCATAATTTGAAACCAACCAAGGTTGACATATACCTTACATGTTTATCTCGTTAACCAACAGAAGTCAAGAATTGTGTAATTCAAGTGGTACAGCTAGAATGCCACCTGACTTGAATGGGAAACCTAAAGATAGTGCCAATAGGATGATTTTTAAGAAACAGTGCTGCCCCATACAAAATCTCAGACACCACACACACACCTTTAAAAAGATGTTAGTACTGAAACCCAAATAGTTTTTTTTAATTTTTATGTTTAGTTATTACCTTTATTGAGGTATTAACTGACAGTCTTTCTTGATGAGCCACAATTTAGTACTTTGTTGTAATTATATCCATGTCTGTGCCAGAGAAACATTCTCCTAGTTGTCTTACCCCGTTTCTAGCAACGATAAGTTGTCTCGTCTTGGCCCAGTTTCAAGTTCATTGTTCTAGTAGATCACAACCATCCTAATAACAAGGGTTATAGGTGGTAACTACTGTACTGCACAATACCTGCCTTGGGAAAATTGTTCAAATTTCTCCATTCAGTGGAGGTTGTTAGGATACACCCATGATCACTTTGTGCTCAGAATTGGGAACTTTTTAGGTCCAGGAATTCAGGGCAAGCACTGTGTGCTATTTCATACTTGTTAACTTTAATTTCAGCTTCCTATTATCTTCTTTAAGCATTGTGTGAAGAGAAAAATTGCCCCTAGGAGACAGAAACACAATACTAACTGTTGTTCTCAAAACACAGGAGGAGGGAAAGAAGTTCTGAAAGCGGCATATAGCCTAGACAATGAGTTCTTAGAAACTTGGGCTGCCTGTTAATCTTTACTTCAACATAGAAAGTCAGAGCCTGCAGTGACTTGTAAGCTCCATTTATATTCCTGAGCATGGAGCTCCCTTAGCTCCATTTATATTCCTGAGCATGCGGCTCCCTTCCCCTCAGCCCTTCTGATCCTTTACATCAGGTTTTCTTAGTGTGTCTTAATGTGTTCCTGTTAGTTCAGTGCACAGGTTAAAAATTTAAGCATGCCCAACCATGGGTTTCCATTGCCCTAGTAGACGTTTTGCATTTTAGGACATTCCTTCCAGGGAACTCTCTTCTTGGGCCCTCATGTGCATATGATCATAGAAGCGAATGTCTCACAAACCATGGAACGCAGTTGTTCAATGATGATTAACTCACACAGAGGCTCAGACAGGTTGGGTTAGGAGCCTTTGTGAGAGGCCTTGGACTAGGCACTGTGGCAACATTGACAGTAATTCCTCAGAGAAATACCACTGATTAGAGGGCTATGGAGAGGTTAAAGGAGAGTGAATTTAACCAAGTTCTTATCTTAGAGAGAGAAATAGATTAGACAGAATGATAGGAGAGTGATTTAAAAGAAAAGGAGAAAAATGGAAATAAAAATTTAAGTTTAAACAGTGAAACACTTAAAAATTATGTAAGTTTAAAGAAATGGTATTGAGAGAAGGATAGAATGAGAGGAGGTGAGGGATAGGAGACATGAAAAACTAAAAAATAAAAGTGCTTAAAATTAGTTATTAAAAATTAGGGCTGGGAAAGTGGCTCAGTGTTAGAGTGCTTGCCTTGCATGCATGAGGCCCTGGGTTTGATTCTTCAGCACCACATAAGCAGAAAAAGCTGGAAGTGGCGCTGTGGATCAAAGTGGTAGAGCACTAGTCTTGAGCTGAAGAGCTGAGGGACAGTGCCCAGGCCCAGAGTTCAGGCCCCATGACCAGCAAAAAACAAACAGACAAACAGGAAATTATATAGGTATAAAGATATAATATTGCTACTAAAGTATTTAACCTAAGAGCTTATGAATTGAGTAATAAATTTGTGGATTAAGTGTATATACCATGGGGTATAAGGTCTAATAATTGACGACGGGTATATATATGGGGATGAGCACAATATCAATTAAGTCACTCAAAAAAGAAAGAAAGAGAAAAACCAGAAAATAAAAAAGTACCAAAAGATCAGAAGATATAAAAAAAAGCACACACACACATACACATAAAATAAAAATTATGAGAGGAAAAAAAGATTAATAGGAAGCAATGAAAAAATAAAATTAAAAAAAAGGTACAAAAAGAGTTCTTTTTTGTAGAGGGGATGGGAAGATCCTTTATCTCCACTGTGTCCATAACCACTCTCTTGGTGCAGTCTCAGGTCTGCTTGTGGTGTTTGGTTTTCCTGTGGCTTGATTGAATTCTTAAGTCAGTTTGTTTGAACAGGCAGAAAAATGCTAGGCTTTACCCAGGATTTTGTGATCCTCTTCCCAGGCTAGTTCAATGGGAGGGAGATCTGCTTTGAGTATCACAAAAGAGGGAGATGGCTGTTTCCTCTAGTTTCGAGATGCTGTGATGAGGATAGGTTCTGGGTAGGGTTGAGGCTTTTCAGCAAACTAGCTTTTCCCTGAGGGTCTAGATCCAGAGACACAGAGCCCAGCCTGGATCCATTCTCAGGGTTTGTGTTTACTGAATTTTAGTTGATTTTCTAGGCTGCTGTAGGGAGGGGCAGCCTCTGGCTCTGTTTACACAGTGAAGAAAATCTCTCCTAAGGTGGGAGGTGGATCTTCCTCTGTCTGGGCTGGGTGATTTTCCCCTGGATGGAGCTGAGCCTGGCAGGTTAGGTCAGGTTCTTGTGACCTGCTAAATGACTCTTTTCTTTTCATCCAAGGACTGAGTTCTAGCTAGTTGCTCACAGGGGCCTTTGTCAGTATGGAAGATGGAGATCTCTGGTGGTTGGGGAGGGATGGCTTTCCCTCCTCTGCTCCCAGATAAGGAGTGAGGATGTCAGGGTTCTACTCATGCAAGAGTGTTGGTTCCTGAGTTGTCTATGGTGTGTGATCTGCAGGATGAAGATATCTGCTCTTTGTCAGTTCTTGCTAGTGATGAGTAGAATCTACTCACCCGCTGTGTCTGGTGCTGTTTTCCTGAACTCTCTCTGTTATAGGTATGGCCACTACCGCCACTGTCACTGCCGCTGCAACCGTTGCAGGCTTGGCTACCTGCAAGTGCTCAGTTTTGCCTCCTTGTGTGGATTTTCCCTCTCTGGCCAAGCTCTCTGTACCTGACGGCACACTTGGGGTGATTCTGTAGCCTAGGACTGTTCACTAAACAGTGTTTAGCAACACTAAAACTGCTTTCTATGCTGGAGCTTGTTTAGCCTCCAGCTTCTCCTTTGCCATCTGCCTCGGAACTTCTCTAATGAGATTCTTATCTCTAATTAGCAATCAGAAAACTAGAAGTGGACTCTGGTGGAGTGCTTCACTTCAGCTGAAGAGCTCAGGGACAGCACCCAGAGTTCATGTCCCATGACTGATAAAAAATAGAAAGAAAGAAAACAAGTGAGTGCCCAGAGCCAGTGGCTCATACCTGTAAGTCTAGCTAGTCAGAAGGCTGAGATCTAAGGATCAAGGTTCAACACCAGCTTGGTCAGGAAAATATATGATATTCTTATTTTCATTTAACCACTGAAACCCATAAGTGACCATGTAACTCAAAGTGGTAGAGCACTAGCTTTGAGCACAAAAGCTCAGGGGCAAGATCCAGGACCTGAGTTCAAGCCCCACAACTGACAGAAAATAAAGAAAAAGGAATGAGAAGCCACCTTAATGAAACAACTAGACAAGTACAATATACAGAATAACTCCTCCCTTCGTTCTTTTCTTCCTTCCATATGTTCACATCTTTCCCTCGTTTTTATCCTAGAACTTAAACTCAGGGCCTCATGCACTTTAGGTAGGTGCTCTACCAGTTGAGCCATACACCTGCTTTTTTTGCATTAGTCATTTTTGTTTTTGTTGGTCATGTGTCTTAAACTCTGTGCCTGAGCGCTGTCCCTGAGCTCTTCAGCTCAAGGCAAATGCTTTACTACTTGAGCCACAGCACCACTTCTGGTTTTCTAATGGTTTATTGGAGATGAGTCCCACGGATTTTCCTGCCTGGGATGGCTTTGAACTGTGATCTACAGATCTCAGCCTCCTGAGTAGCTAAGTCTACAGGCATGAGTCACCTGCACCAGCTCTGCTTGAGACATTTTTGTGGTATGGTTTTATGTTTATGACCAGGCCATTATGGACCACAATCCTTCTTTTTACCCTTTCTGAGTAGATGAAATGAAAAGCACAACGCATTGGCTTCAGATATTGATTGCGATCCAATATTGTGAATGTTTTGCCTGGGCTAGCATCAAATCATGGTCCTCTCTGCATTAGTCAAGACACAGCAGATAGCATTACAAGTGTGAGCTCCCATGCTTGGCTCAAATTTCTGACTATTAAAACATATGAATAAAGTTTTAATAATTTCAAATGATGAATTTGGGGACAATGGGTGCTCTTACTTGCCTAGTTTCAAATTTCACCAAAAGTCCCAAACGTTAACTTTTGATTTCCTCGAGTAAATTAAATAAGCAGATAATTTATTTTATTTTATTTTTTTGGGTCCGGTCGTGGGGCCTGAATTCTGGGCCTGGATGCTGTCCCTCAGCTCCTCAGCTCAAGGCTAGCGCTCTCTACCACTTGAGCCACAGCACCACTTCTGGATTTTTCTTTTTGCTTATGTGGTGCTGAGGAATAGATCCCAGGGCCTCAGGCATGCAAGGCAAGCACTCTACCACTGAGCTACCTTCCCAGCCCAAACTTTTAAAAGCAATTAACTAAAGAAAAAAGTTAAACAGAAAACATCCTTACCATTGCAACTTTGGATTTAACACATTGTCAAACATTGCTTATATCATAGTTGTTTTTTTCTGGGCAGTATATTCCATACACGAATCACGCCACCACCAAAGTTGAGGGCTAAACAGCTTATAGGCTGTAGGCAAACATACAAGGGAAGGCATGGTCCAGCAGCATTGTAGGTGGTAATGTCTCAAAATAGGACTTGGAAGGATAGGGCAGCTTAAATAGAGCTTTTTTCTTAGAAATAATACTCTATTAAGCCATACCTCTTTTTCTGGGTTTATCACTGATTAATTGGAGACAAGTCTCATGGACTTTCCTGCTTGGGCTGCCCTGAAATCATGCTTCTCAGATCTCAGCCTCCTAAGCTGTGAGGATTATAAGCATGAGCCACCAATGTCTAAATCAATTATTCCTTTAACAAAAATCAAAATGGCTACAGTATGGTTTAACAGAGAGCTTGAATCCTTATCAGTTTTGCTCCTGACCTGCTATTCTAATAGGACCCCACAAAATTCACATTCAATTCTCCACTGAAGTAGAGGGTATCCTTTGCATGCTCTGCAGCATCATAAATCACTTGCTGGTGAGGAAAAATACCTCTTTTCCATAGGAAATGTTCAATAAATTCTGATTATTGAATAATCATAAACCTAGGAGATGGAAAATACCACAATCCAATCACATTTTTTTGTTGTTCATTGTGGTACTTGAACTCAGGGTCTGGGTACAGTCCCTGATCCATTTTCTAGCACTCTACCACTTGAGCCACAACCCCACTTCTGTGTTGATTTTTTGTTGTTGTTGTTCATGGGGCCTGATATCTGGGTCTGGGCGCTGTCTCTCAGTTCTTCAGCTTATGGCTAGCACTCTACCAATTGAGCCTTAGCACCACTTCCAGTTTTTTCTGCTTATATGGTGCTGAGGAATTGAACTCAGGGCCTCATGCTTGTAAAGCAAGCACTCTACCACTAAGCCAAATTCTTAGCCCCCCACTTCCGGTTTTTGAGTGATTAACTGGACATAAGTATCTCATAGGTACTTTTCTGCCCGGGATGGGTTTAAAACATAATCTTTCCATTTCAACTTTCTGAGTAAGATTATAGTCATGAGCCATCTGTCCATGGCTCAATCCACATTTTTGTACAAGTGAATAAAGCTCAGTGATAAAGTGTCTTCCTCTTTAAGCAAAAGCAGATAAATAACCAAAAGTGAATTTGAAATTCAGTTGAATCTCAGGCTATATTTTTAACAACTGGGTTGTAAGTTATTTGATCTTTGCACAATTTTGTTAGTAGATACAGTACAAATGTCATGAATTTTCTATTTCAAATGACCATGTGTTTGCACCACCTCACTCGTACTTCCAGTCTGGGTCGGTCCGATTGGCTCTGAGGTAATTACTCTCTCCAGATGCTGTTTTACCATCATGGACTGCAGCCCATACCAGAGGTTAGACTTTTCCAATTCTCATAGCAAAGCATGACATTAAGGGATTAAGATGGAACCTTGCTAGGTTTGAGAACTATGTTATAAAATTGTGCATGTGTTCGCGCATGTGCACTGGTCTTGGGCCTTGAACTCAGGGTCTGAAGTGAATCTGAGATATTTGATTAAGGTAGAGCTCTACTACTGGAGCCACAGCTCAACATATGGCATTTTTGTGGTTAATTGGGACTAAAATTCTCCCAGATTTTCCTGTCTGGACTGGCTTTGAACAGGATCCTCGGATCTCAGACTTTTCAGTAGCTAGGATTTACAGGTGTGAACTATGGGCGCCTCTGTATTTGCTTGATTGCCATCCAGAGAGAACTGTGCTTGGTAAGTATTCTGGAGTAAAAAGATTTGAACTCTTCAAATGAGCAGTGGTGAAAATACTCAGGTTCTAGCCTGGCATTGGTGGATCAGGCCTCTAATTCTACCAATTCAGAAATGTGAAATCTGAGAATGGCAGTTTGAAATCAGTGTGTGGAGGACAGAGTCCTTGAGACTCTTTATCTCCAACGAACTACCACAAACCTGGAAAGTGGCACTGTAACTAAGTGGTAGAGCACCAACCTTGAACAAAAACGCTCAGGGACAGCACTTAGGCCGTGAGTTCAAGTCCAATGAGCACAAAAACAAAACAAATCAAGAAAAAAAACCTGGGTTCTTCAGTAAGAGTTTATCATTATAAATATCACTTTCCCATTATATTAAGCTCTGTCATAGGTACATGAATTTTAGGGTATTAAGAAACTTAGCTAAAAATATAGGCAGCATTGTGTATGTGTGTGTGTGTGTGTGTGTGTGTGTGTGTGTGTGTGTGTGTGTGTGTGTGTTTGCCAGTCCTGAGGCTTGAACTTGGGGCCTTAATCTCTTGATTGGATTTTTTCCATTAAGGCTGGTACTCTGCCACTTGGTCCACAGCTCTACTCCCAGATCTTTTTAATTCTTATTTGGGGATAACAGTTTTACACACTTTTCTGCCTGTGGAGGCCGATTCTGGAATATGATTATTTGAATCCTGCTATAAAATATGTGTGTGCAGATAGCTCTACCATAAGGCTGACTTACATTTCTTCAGGTGTATATGTAGGATTAATAGGCATTGTGCTTAGGCAGACATGAAACTTCAACATAGATTTGATTTGCATTTCCTTGATTATTAAAGATGTTGAATATTTTCATGTATTCCTTAGACACCTATATCTGTTTTGGGGAATGATCTAGTGAATTCACTTGCTTATTTATTGATAAGATTGTTCTTAGTTTATTTCATTTTTTTGAGTCTATACATCTAGATATTAGGATTTCTTCTGTTACTCAAAAGGCAGGAGTTTAGGCTTATTTTACTTAATCTTAGCAAAAGATGACTTGTGAGCTTCAAATTATTTAATAGATGATTGATTAAAAATGATCAGAAGGATGTGGCTCACACAGGAGAGTGCCTGCCAACAAGTACAAGTTCTGAACTCAGACTTCAGTGTCTATAAAAAAAGAGATATATTTAATTATTTTAAAACAATAAAATTTAATTAGTTATATACTCTCAAAATATATAATTCTAAATATTTCACTATTATTCATGGTAAAACTATTGCAAATTTAGGCACAAGCTAACAATTTTAGTTTCTATTTTTTCCTTGGTAATCATTCAAGCCAACAAAACTGATAAAATACAGCTTTGGCCAGGGGCTGGTGGCTCATGTCTGTATTTCTAGCTACTCAGGAGGCTGACATCTGAGGATTGCAGTTCAAAGTCAGCCTGAGCAGCAAACTCTGTGAGTCTCATCTCTAAATTACCACCAGAAAAATAGAAGTAGTGCTGTGGCTCAAGCGGTACAGTGCTTTCCTTGAGCTGAATAGCTGAGGGACTGCCCCCAGGCCCCAAGATCAAGCCCCATGACCAACCAAAAACAAAACAAAACAAAACAAAAATCCAACTTTATATAAAGAGGAAGATCAAGCCCCATGACCAACCAAAAACAAAACAAAAAAAAACCAAAAATCCAACTTTATATAAAGAGGAAGAATCTCCACGTCTTTATTCAAGATTTTTAATGCTTGTGGCAAATGATTTATCCGGTAGAAAGTGGAGAGCTTATATCTGTCATTGTAATAAACTTGTTACTATGTGGTTGATTTTCTCCCATTTATAATTTCATTCATCTAACCTTGTTGAAGATGAAAAATCCATCAAGGACATGTCATACTATTTGGCAAAACTCGTAAGTTGAAATGACTATTTTTTTTTCAAGTTTGGCAAAGAAATTGTGGTTTTCCTTCCCTCTCCAGGATTTGAACAATGAAAAAAAATTTTCTCAAAAGTGAGGAAGACAGCTCATATTCAAATAATTAGAAGATAATGAAAAGAATGTTTAAGACACATAATGTATTTAATTTTGAACCTTCTTCTCAAGAAACTTTCAAGAAACTTAGCAAAAAGTGGTTATAGATATTTATATCAAAGAGCTCACTGCAGGTGCCTCATACCTATAATTTGTTACTCAGAAGGATGAGATCTGGGATTGAGAGTGGAGCCAGCATGGAAAAGCAATAATTGCATGGATGATGTCCCCTGCTGTTAGATCATATGTGCCTTCCTCCCATCCTCAGTGTGAAGCTGTCTCCCCAAATTATCATCCTTCTGAAATATTGACATTATCATTGTAATTTCTGGTTTTCTCCTTCAGCATGAAAGGTTCATGGAGCAGGCCACTTGCAGCTGTATTCACATCTGTTTCTCCAGTTGCCTACAACATTGCCTGGTACTTAGTGCTTAGTAGCCTTGTGTAGATGAAACTGCCCTGCTCATGTAATCTCAGAATTCAGTCAGGAAAGCTCATCAAGCTGTGATCTTGTGGTTAATAGTTAATTCTTCTAATTATTTTTTTCTTCTTTGTGTATCTAAAGTCCACGTAAGGGTGAGATCAGTAGCTGACACCTATCTGTTGTGATGGCAAAGTTGACAGTGATATCATAGAAGTTTATTGTGAAGCTGCATGAAGACTCATCTACCAAAGCACTGCAAATCGTAGCCTCCCACATTCAGGAATAGATTTAACAGCTCTGCAATCAAACCATAATTTGCTCTCTGCTAGATTCAGACAGTGTTTCCCTTTCCTATTTAAAATAAAGAAAAATTCAAGACATGCTTTTTTATGTCATTGAATTATGGAAATGTCCTTCCAAACAAAAAAATAAGAATGCCATTAGTGGAATGTAAATACAAGGCAAGGAATAAAACAAGCATAAAATTTCCTAGGGAAAACATCAATAGTTGCATCTGCTACAAAAGTTGGTCCTTAAAACTAGGACTGGACTCTGACACCAGTAATCCTAATATAATATAAGGTAATGAAAGTTTTATTTCTGTGCCAGTCCAGGGGTTTGAACCTGCACTCAAAGCTCTGAGTTCTCTTGCTCAAGGCCAACAATTTACTGCTTGAGTCATAGCTCCATTTCTTGTATATTTGATAGTATAGTGGTAATAAGAATTTCCCAGACTTTTCTGCCTGTGCTGGCTTCAAACTGTGATCCTCGATGTCAGCCTCCTGAGGAGGATTACAGGCATGAGCCACCAGTACCAAGCTAAAAGTTACTTTTTTGAGATATAAAAATAAGATATATAAAGCAACATAAACAAACGAAACATTAGAACAACAAAACTGAAACAAGTTATATAAAAGATATATAAAGATAAACACGAAGTCCCCGAGTTCAATCTTCAGGAACAGCACAAAAAAAAATAAAGAAGTGTAGAAGAAGAGAAAAAATACTCAGTGACAGGGTTTTAAATTAATCAATCACAAAAGTTTGGCAAAGTAGCAGGGTATAAAATTAACCCTCAAAAATCAATGGCTTTTCTGTATGCCAACAATGAGAAAAGTGTGGCTGAAATTAGGAAAGCAACTCCACTTGTAATAGCTCCACAAAAAATAAAATACTTAGGGATTAACTTAACCAAAGAAGTGAAGGACCTCTATGATGAAAACTTTAAAATCTTGAAAAAGGAAATCAAACAGAACTTAGAAAATGGCAAAACCTCCCATGCTCCTGGACTGGAAAGATTAACATCGTGAAAATGGCAATACTTCCCAAGGTATACACAAATTCAATGTGATACCTATGAAAATTCCAACGTCATTTTTCAAGGAAATAGAAGAGGCAATCCAAAAATTCATATGGAACAATAAAAGACCCCGAATAGCAAAAATGCTCCTCACCGGAAAGAACGCTGCTGGAGGAATATCAATACCAAATTTCAAACTCTACTATTAAAGCCATAGTAATCAAAACAGCTTGGTACTGGCATAAGAACAGACCTCAGGACCAATGGAATAGATTTGAAAACCCAGAAATGAACCGGCAGACCTATAGCCAACTAATCTTCGATAAGGGAGCTAAAATAATAGAATGGAAGAAAGACAGCCTCTTCTGTAAATGGTGCTGGCAAAATTGGTTAACTACTTGTAGAAAACTAAAGCTAGATCCTTATATATCACCCTGCACCAGAATCAACTCCAAATGGATCAAAGACCTCGGAGTCAAACAGACACTCTGAAAACATTACAGGATGTAATAGAAGAAACCTTAGATATCCTTGGCTCAGGCCGAAATTTTCTCAAAAGAGACCCGGAAACACAACAAATCAAAGAAAGGTTGGACAAATGGGATTGCATGAATTTGCAGAACTTCTGCATGACAAAGGACATAGCTAGCAAAAATAGTAGAAAGCTTACGGATTAGAAGATCTTCACTAGCCGTACAACGGACGAGGGTCTCATATCTAAAATATACTTGGAACTCAAAAAATTAAATCCCCGAACAACAAATCCTAAAAGAAACAACTGCCCAATAAATAAGTGGGCTAATGACTTGAATAGAAACTTCTCTGAAGAAGAAAGAAGGATGGCCAATAGACACATGAAGAAATGCTCAACCTCCCTAGCCATAAAAGAAATGCAAATCAAAACAACATTGAGAAACCACTTCACCCCAGTTAGAATGGCTATCATTAAGAACTCAAACAACAACAGATGCTGGAGGGGATGTGGACAGAAGAGAACCTTACTTCATTGTTGGTGGGAGTGTAAACTTGTTCAAACACTTTGGAAAGCAGTATGGAGGTTCCTGAAAAGACTTCAGATAGGGCTCCCCTATCACCCAGCAATCCCACTTTTGGGCATTTACCCAAATGTTTACAAACAAGACCACACTAAAGCTACCAGCACGACTATGTTTATTCCAGCATTATTTACCATAGCTAAGATATGGAACCAGCCCAGATGCCCCTCAGTGTATGAATGGAGCAAGAAAATGTGGTATGTATACACAATGGAATTCTATGCCTCCATCAGAAAGAATGACATTGCTCCATTTGTTACGAAATGGAAAGGCTTGGAAAAAATTATATTAAGTGAAGTAAGCCAAGCCCAAAGAAACATAAGTCCCATGGTTTCCCTTATTTGAAATATCTAGTATATGTATGAGTCAAACAGAAAAGGTCAGATAATGTGATGTTAGGAAAATTAACCCTTAGATATGTATTTAAATGTTTTTTTTTTCTTTCATGCATTTGTTTCTAACGTATTTATAAGATTATTTCTTTGTTGCTTTGTCCCTCCCCCACAGTATAACTCGTGCCTTCACTATATTTGATGTCGGTATAATTTGTGGAGGAGATGGGGAAAAACAAGTCGTGTAAGGATACAGGTGGACCCGCTGCAACTATGAGAAGTACAAGTTGTCATGTCGAAAATGAACTTTACAACTTCGGTGCGGGGAGTGAGGGTGGATTGGTTGGGGTGGCTGGGGGAGGCTGGGAGGGGATGTGAAGGATAAACAATGGAGGAGGCTGCAATGCTTGCTATCTTGCCCATGTAATTGTAACCCCTCTGTACAGTATGTTCACAAAAATTAAAATTAAAATTAAAAAAAATAAATTAATTAATCAATCATTGGTGGCTTACACATGTTGTATTAACTACATAGGAGGATAGAGTCAGAAAATAATATGTAAAGGTAAGCCCAAACAGGAAATTCGATTGGCCATTTTTCTGTGTGTGCTAGTCATGGGGATTGAATTTGTTCTACTTTACTCTAGGTTGGAGTTTTATCAATCTCATTAGTGGAATCACTACCAGCTAATTGGAGATAAAGAGTATCATGGAATTTCCTTTGCAGGCTGGCTTCAAACTTTGATCCTCAGATTTCAGCTCCCTGAATCATTCTGTAATTTCCATTAGACTGTTATCTCCAATGAACCCCGCAAAAGAAGAAAAAAAAAAAAACAGCTGGAGCTTGACGTGTGGCTCCAATGGCAGAAATGTGACAATGATTTGGGGACATTACCGACACCTTTAGATCAATCTCCAGGAACAGTATACACAAGAATAAAATAAATAAATGAAAAGAAAGGTGGAAGAAGAAAAGAGAGAGCCAATTTCAGAGGTTAAAATGAGCAAAACTGAAATAGGTTACATTTGTTCTTGTAGTTACTCAAGGGTCTCACATCTGAGGATCAGTGTTCAAGGCCAGCCAAGACAGGGGAGTCCATGGACTCAACTCTAATTAGGCAAATATGGTTTAAAAACAAAGCCCCGAATTGAGCTGTGGCTCACATATTAGAGGTCTAGCATTAAAAATATAGTGGGACTGAACTGGGAAGCTGACTCAATGGCCCAGTGCTTGCCTTGCATTCATGATGCCCTGGGTTCAATTCCTCAGCAACACATAAGCAGAAAAAGCCAGAAGTGGCACTGTAGCACAAATGGTAGGGCTCTAGCCTCAAGCTGAAGAGCTGAAGGACAGGGCCCAGGACCAGAGTTCAGGCCCCATGATGGGCAAAAAAAAAAAAAAAAATAGAGATACAGGTGGACCCATTGCAACAATGAGATGTACAAGATGTTATGTTGAAAAACAAATTTACAACTTTGGCTCACGAGGGTGGTTGTCAGGGCGATGGGGGGGGGTGGGAAGATGGCTAGGGATGGGAAGGGGAAACAAAGGAGGAGGTAACAATGCTTGATAAGAAATGTACTCATTACTTGCTCATGTAATTGTGAACCCTTTGTATGGCATTTTCACAGTAAAAAGAAAAATAAATAAATAAAAAAGATAGACGAGAAAAAAAATTACTGGGACAATACATAGGCTCTGAATTATAGCCCCAAGCTAAGCATATATGTGGAAATAAAAAAGATCGAAATTAAAATATGTGTTGGAAAATCCAACTAAATTTTCAAAATGAGCATGAGTTTTTGTTTCATGTGTGTAATCCTAGATACAAAGATAGATAAAAATCTGAGGGTTATGGTGTCTCATTATCAAATCACCAGCAAAACAAACAAACAAGAAAACAGAAGTGAAGCTGTGATTGGAGGTGTAAAGCACCAGTCTTGAGTGAGAAAGCTATGAAACAGTGCCCTGGCGCAGAGATCCAGCCTCAGGATCACAAAAATAGTCATAAGAAGAGAATCTGGTGCTGGTGACTCATTCCTGTAATTCTAAAACATCAGGAGGCAGAAATATGGGAATCCAGTGTAAAAGCCAATCCAAGCAAGATAGTCCAGAAGACAGTTGTTTGTGGGCCATCCTGGGGCTAGTACTGTACTACTCCCAGGTTTCTGGCTATTAATTGGAGGTAAGGATCTTAGACTTTCCTTCTCAACATGGCTTTGAACTATGAAGGTCAGACCACAGCTTCCTGAAACTGTCCAGGAATTGCATGAGTTCCTGCTCCAGGAGCAGCACAACCAAAACAATGAAATTAATAAATGTAAAGAAGGGTAGAAGAAGAGAAGAACCAATAACCGAGGCTTCAATGAGACAAACAGCCAATCACTGATGGCTCATAACTCTAATTCTAGTTACAAAGGAAGCTAAAATCTGAGGATAATATTTAAAGGCCAGACCATGTAGGAAAGTTGATAAGACGTGTGTGTGTGTGTGTGTGTGTGTGTGTGTGTGTGTGTGTGTGTGTCTGTGTGTGAGACCTGTTGCTTGAACTTGTACTGTTTTGCTTAAGGCTCTACTAATCTCAGCTTTTTAGTGGTTATAATTGGAGATATCATGGACTTTCCTGCCCATGCTGGTACAAAGTTTGATCCTCAGATTGCATCCTCATGAATCAGGTCTGGCTCTACATGATAATCATTTCTAGTTAATCATCAAAACAGAAAGAAAACAGGAATTGAGCTGTAGTTCTCCTGGCAAAACTGGGAAAATATTTTCGGGACAGCACCCAGACCCTGAGTTCAAGCCACAGGACAAACACAGAAGAAATAAAAGGAGAACAGAAGTACAAAAGGAAGAGTCAGTGAGAGTAGTTGAAATGAATCAAACATTTGTTGTTCACACATGTTATACGAGTTAGTCAGGAGGATGAAATCTAAGGATCACGGTTCATGACCAGCTCAGGCAGGAAAGTCTATGAGACACATATATCTAATTTGCACCAAAAATAAGTTACAAGCTGTGCTTTGGTTCATGCGGTTGAGTGGTAGTCTTAAACAGAAAGCTTGGAACAGCACCTAAGTCCTAAGTTGAAATCCTAGACACACATTTCAAAAACAAAAACAGAAAACAAAACCAGAAACAAAAAAGCAGAAAATAAAAATGATGGGTAAAGAGAAACATAAAGTTTCAAAATGATCATGGGTTTTGGTTCATGTTTATTCCTAGTTATTCACTTTCAAAAAGACACTTACAAAAGAAAGAAAAAAGACCACAAATTATAAAATATGGGAGAAAACGAAAATTATAATTTCAAAATGAGTCATGGGTTTTTGGTTTATGTGTGTATTCCTAGCTACTAAGAATGTTGAAATTGAGGATGATAGCTCAAAGCCAGCCTGGGCAGGGCAGTGACTGAAATTTTTATCTCTAAGTACCCAGTAAAAGCTGGATATGAAGGTGTGATAGTAGTTGTAAAGTACTGAAATTCCATGAAAAACCTGGGAAACAATTCCCAATTCAGCCCTAAGTCGACCAAAAACAAAACTGAAAGAAGAGAAGAAATTACCATTTGAAATTTAAGCCTGGGACTGGTGGTTCTTGCTTATTATTTTAGCTATTCAGGAGGCTGAAATCTGAAGTTACCAGTTAAAAGCCAGTCCAAACAGGAAAGTCTATGGGGCTTTTTATATGTGTGTGCCAACCTTGTGCTTGAATTCATGTAGGAGCACTACCACTTCCAAAGTCTTGGTATTTAGTTGATGAAAATAGTCTCATGGACTTTCCTACCAAGGATGACTTCAACTACAATCCTCAGATTTCAGCCTCCTATGTCTTGCTGGGCTTTACATGAGACTCTTATCTCCAATTAACCACCAAAAGGAAGAAAAATAAAACCTGGTGTTTGAACTGTAGCTCCAATGGCAGAAATGAGAAAATATATTCTGGGACAGCATCCAGACCTTGATATACACCAACACACACACAAAGTATAAAATAAATAAATGTAGAGAAGGTAGGATAAGAAAAAGACAATTTCAGAGATTAAAATGAGCTAAGCATAGGTGGCACACACCTCTGATGGTAGCCACTTGGGAGATTAAAATCTGAGGATCACATTTGAAAGCCAGCCCTGGTAGAATTCATGGACTCAAATCTAAGTAGCTACTTAAAACAAAACAAAACAAAAAGTAATAGCCACAAGTTATGTGGTGGTTCGTGTCTTAGTGTTCTAATCTTGAATAAAAACTTCTGGGCCAGCACTTGATTTTTAGACCCAGGACCAGTATACACAAGGAAATAAAAATACAAATAAAAAGGTATAAGAATGGCGGAGAATGTGGCTTAGTAACAGAGTGCTTGCCTACCATGTTTGAATCCCTGGGTTTGTTTCCTCAGTACCTCATAAATAAAAAAGAATGAAAGTGGCACTGTGGCGCAAGTAGTAGAGTTCTCACCTTGAGTAACAGAAGTTCAGGGACAGTGCTCAAGCCCTGAATTCAAGCCTCAGGATTATGAAAAAGAATAAAAATGTTGTGAGAAAATCCAGTTAAAGTTTCAAAATGAGCAATGCATGAAATTTTGGTCAATATGTGTAATCCTAGTGAGTCAGAAGGCTGAAATCTGAAGGTTGTTGTTCATAGCCAGCCTGGACAGGGAAGTGCATAAGTCTGCAACTAACCAGCAAAAAACGCCAGAAATAAAACTGTGGTTGTAGTTGTAAAGCAACAGCCTTGAATGAAAAGCCAATTGAAACCATGCCCTGGCTCAGAGATCCAGCCTCAGCATCACAATAAGAAAATTAAATGGTTGGAAGTAGAGAACCCAGGACTCTTGGTTCATGTCTGTTATTCTAGAAATGCAGGAGGCTGAAATATAAGATCTTATGTAAAGGCACACCCAATCAAGAAATTCCAGGAGACTGTTTTGTGTGTGGTGGCCACACTGGGGATAGGTTTTTGTTGATTGATTGGAGATAAGAATTTCATGGATTTTCCTGTCCAGGCTGCTTTCAAACCATGATGGCCAAATTTCAGCCTCCTGAGTCAGGCCAATACTTGCATGAGTTCGAGCTCCAGGCCCAACACAAACAAAAAGAATGAAATAAATGAAAAGAAGGGTGGAAGAAGACAAGAAAGACCAAGTAACAGAAGTTTCATTGGAGACTCATATTTGTAATTCTAGCTACTTAGGCTAAAATTTGAGGATACTGTTTAAAGCTCAGCTCAAGTAGAGGTGTTCATAACGTGTGTGTGTGTGTGTGTGTGTGTGTGTGTGTGTGTGTGTGTGTTTGGCAGTCCTGGTGCTTGAACTTGCACTATTTTGCTCAAAAATCTACAACTCCAGATTTTAGTGGTTCATTGGAGAAAAGAGTGTCATGGACTCTCCTCAATTTTCAGGCTCCTGAATCTGGCTTAGCTATACATGATTCTTTTCTCTCCAATTAACCTCCCCACAAAAGCCAAATGTTGTGGTTGGTCCCATGTATGCCCTGAGACAACATCTGAGCTTCAATTTCCACTCCCAGGAAAAGTAAAAAAAAAAAAAAAAGAAAAAAAGGTGGAAGCAAGCACATATTAATGTTTTTTTTTTTTTTTAAATTTTATTTTATTTTATTTGAGAACATACTGTACAGAGGGGTTACAATTACATGGGCAGGATAATGCATACATTTCTTACCAAGCATTGCATCCTCCTCCTTTGTTTACCCTTCACCTCCCTTCCCAGCCTCCCCCCTCCCTCCCACCCAATCATACCCCCCCTCCCCCCCCCCCCCTCACCGACATTGTAAAGCTGGTTTTGACATGACATTTTGTACTTCTCATTGTTGCAACAGGTCCACCTGAATCCTTAAACGACTTGTTTGTCCCCGTCTCCTCCACATGTTATACTGACATCAAATATAGTGAAAGCAGGGGTTACACTGTGGGGGAGGGACATACAAAGCAACAAAGAAATAATCTTATAAATGCATTAGAAACACATGCATGAAAGAAACAAAAACATTAAAATACATATTTGAGGTTTTGTTTTCCTAACATCACATTATCTGACTTTTTCCGCTTGACTCATACCTATACTAGATAATGTATGGGACCTATGTTTCTTTGGGCCTGGCTTACTTCACTTAATATAATTTTTTCCAAGCCTTTCCATTTCCTAACAAATGGGGCAATGTCATTCTTTCTGATGGAGGCATAGAATTCCATTGTGTATATATACCACATCTTCTTGATCCATTCATCTACTGAGGGGCATCTGGGTTGGTTCCATGTCTTAGCTATGGTAAATAATGCTGCAATAAACATAGTTGTGCTGGTAGCTTTAGTGTGGCCTTGTTTGTGATCATTTGGGTAAATGCCCAAAAGTGGGATTGCTGGGTCGTTGGGGAGCTCTATGTGGAGTCTTTTGAGGAACCTCCATACTGCTTTCCAAAGTGGTTGAACAAGTTTACATTCCCACCAACAATGAAGTAAGGTTCCTTTCACCCAACAACAAATCCTCAAAGAAACAACTGCCCAATAAGTAAGTGGGCGAAAGACTTAAAGAGAAGCTTCTCTGAAGAAGAAAGAAGGATGGCCAATAGACACATGAAGAAATGTTCAACATCCCTAGCCATAAAAGAAATGCAAATCAAAACAACATTGAGATATCACCTCACTCCAGTTAGAACAGCAAAAATCAAGAACTCTAACAACAACAGATGCTGGAGGGGATGTGGACAGAAAGGAACCTCACATATTAATGTTTTAAAGTGACCCAAATGTTGATGGTTATATGTGTAATCCTTTTTACACAAGAGGCTGACAACTGACAATTGCAGAGTCAAGTCAGTCTAGGAAGGAACATGCTTGAGATTCTTATCCCCAGCTACACAGCACAAAGCCTTGAGCTGTGGCTGAGGTGGTAAAGCACCAATCTTGAATGTAAAAGCTAAGATATAGGCCCCAGAGACAGAGGTCAAGCCACAGGACCCATAAAATTTTCAAAGGAGAGAGGATGAAGATAGGCTGAAATCTGAGAATCATTGTTCAAAGCTACCCCATGCAAGAAAGTCCATGAGGCTTTCTCTGTGTATGCATCTGTGTGCTATGTTTGGCTTGAAATTATGCTGTTTTGTTCAAGGATAGAGCTTTACCACTCCCAGTTTTTCAGTGATTAACTGGAGTTAAGAGTCTCATGGGATTTCCTGCCTTGGTTGGCTTTAAACCGTGATCCTCAGATTTCAGCCAACTGATTCATGCTGGGCTTTGCATAAGACTCATCTCCTATTAACTACCAAGAGTTAAAAAAAAAACCTGGAGTTGAGGTGTGGCCCAAGATGCAAACTGGGCAGTCACATTCTAGTACAGCACCCAGGGTTTTAGTTCAAGCACAAACACAAAACAAATATTGCCACAAGCTATACTTTGGCTTATGTGCAAAGCCACTACTCTTGAAGAAAACGCTCTGGCATTGCATCCAGGCCCTGAAATATAGCCCCAGGACAAAAACATATACAAAAGTAAAAAAAAAAAAAAAACAAGGAAAATTTTAACAAGTGGAAAAAATATTAATATTTTAAAATGACCAATGGGTTTGTGGTTCATATGTGTAATTGGAGCATCTCAGGAAGCTGAAATCTGAGGATCACGGTTTGAAGCCAGACTACCCAGAAAAGTACATTAGAAACTAATGTCAAATAAACAAAAAAAGCTAGAAGTGAAGCTGTGGTTGAATTTGTAAAACATCGTCCTTGAGTCAAAAAGCTAAGAAACAGAAGGGCACTGCTGCCTCTACACTATAATCTCAGGAGGCTGAGATATGAAGACCATGGTTCAAATCCAGCCTGGTCAGGAAAGTTCATGAGTCTGTTGTACTCCAATTAACCACCAGATAACCTGAAGTGGCTCTGTAGGTCAACTGGTAGAGCATTTGCCTTAAGTTGAAGACCACAAAGACAGCACCCATTCCGAGTGTTCAATCCCTACCCCCATTCAAAACAACTAAGGAACAGAAATGTGGCCCAAAGAACAGGTCTACTGGACAAAATAAAATGCACTGAGGTTGAAGGCAAGAAAAAGCTGGTTAAAAATATTAAAATAAGATGGGCACCAGTGGCTCATGCCTGTAATCCTAGCTACTCAGGAGGCTGAGATCTGATGATCACAATTCCAAGCCAGCCCAGACAGGAAATTCTGTGAAACTCTTATCTCTAATAAAGCACCAGAAAAGTGAAAGTGGTCCTATGGCTCAAGTGGTAGACTGTTTGCCTTGAGGTGAAGAGCACAGAGACAGCACCTAACCCAGAATTTAAGCCCCATGAATGACCAAAAAAAATTAAAATGTCTGCGGTTGATTGTTCTTGCCTTTAAATCCTAGCTACCCATGAGGCTGAAATCTAAGGGTTGTAGTTCAAATCCAACCCAAGCAAGAAAGTCCATGAGACTTGTTAATGTAATTACAATACTAGGGCTTGAACTTGCCCTGTTTTACACAAGGCTAGATACCGTTCTACTACCCGCAGCTTTTTGGTGATTAATTGGAGATAAGAATCTCAGACTTTGCTGCTCAGACTGGCTTCAAATCAAGATCAGATTTCAGCCTCCTTAGTTGTGCTGGGATTTGCATGAGACTTTTCAAAAGAATGAAGCTGGAAGTTTATCTCTGGCTCAATTGGCAGAACTAAGAAAAATCTCTGAGACAGTGGCTAGTCCTTACATGCAGAAAAAAAAACATAAAAATGTTCTTTTTTTTAATTTTTATTTTTTATTGTGAACATACTATACAGAGTGGTTACAATTACGTGGGCAAGATAACGAGTACATTTCTTATCAAGCATTGTAGTCTCCTCCTTTGTTTCCCCTTCCTATCCCTTCCCATCCTCTCCCACTCCCCCGCCCAATCCTCCCCGCTACCCCCGTTCCCCCGCACCAAAGTTGTAAAGTTCATTTTTCGATGTAACGATTTGTACATCTCATTGTTGCAGTGGGTCCACCTGTATCCCTATTTAAACGATTTGTTTTTCCCCTTCCCCTCCACAAATTATACCAACATCAAATACAGTGAAAGCAGGAGTTATACTGTGGGGGAGGGACATACAAAGCAACAAAGAAATAATCTTATGAATGTGTTAGAAACAATCGCATGAAAAAAAAACATTTGAATACATATCTTCGGGTTCATTTCCCTAACATTTTCAAAAGTAAATAATAGTAGTTGTATAATATAGAAAATAATCAAAAACCATGTTTAATATGATACAAAGGAAAACTATGTTTCTTTTTAAATGTAGCAAATGAGAACATAGTATAAAGTTTCAAAATGACATGCTGAGAGTAAGGGAAAAAGGAAAAATTTAAAAATTCATGTAAATATTAAATACAAGCTGACATGACCAAAATATAATGTGATCAGAAACTTATCTCTCAGTTATCTATCACTTGCAATTACTTACAAATAATTGTCCCTCCAGTTTCATCAGTAACCATGGAAATTTAGACATGACCTCTCTATGCAGCCTAGACTGTGTAAGGGTCTTCCTGTTTTAGCCTCTTGAATTAGATCTGCAGGCCTTGCCCTCATTTTAATATATGAGGTTTCCTTTAAAATTTAAAATTAATATTAAAATAATGGATTGTCTGTAAAGCATGACTAAACATCAGAGATCCACCAGAGATCCTCTGAGGGATACAATCAAAATATTAGAAAAGCACCTACCACTCAAGGTAGGTAACAAAAAGATGATTTAGCATTTTTTGGATGTGCTGGGGATGAACGCAGGGCCTCAGGCTTGTTAGGCACGTATAAAATTCAGTGACATTAATTATATGCACACCATTACCTCTATTTGTGAGCTATCTTGTTGATACTGATGGAATCCACACAATCATTGAGTAATAATCACCCCAATGACCTGCCCCAGAAATTTTAATCTTCCATTTTCTCTTATAAAATGGTTTAGTAAATGTTTCACATAAATAGTAGAATTATTTTTTGTGTCCATCCGTGACAGATATATATTAAATGCAGCATTTTTGTGGATGGCATAATCCATTAATACTTACCTCATATTTTGTAAAACTGTATATCTGATAGACACTCCAGGTAATTCCAGCTTCTGACTAATGTGAACTTTGCTGTTATTATTGGCATATGAGCTATTAGTTTTTTCTTTTCAGTTCTTTGGATTATGCAATGAGCAATGGAATTGCTGGGTAATGTGGTAATGCTATGTTATGTTAGAAGAATGGGTCATATTGTACCATAATTGCTATATCACTTTTCATCATCACAGAAATGTACAAATGGTCAATAAAATGTATTTCAAATGTATTTCAAACCTTCCACAGATGTGCCCTAAAAAATCATTTTTTTTACTTTTTACTTGCTTTTATTTAGGCCATGCAGGCCTGGACCCATGTAGCATTGTCTAGAGCTGAAGTGAGAACAATACCAAATGCCACTGACCTAGTCTCCAAAAACATTTAATCTAGTAGCCATTTTTCCTAGAGATAAAATTTAGTGATTATATGCATTTTTACTCTTCTAAAATAAGGTTTTGAATTTTAAAATGACTTATATATATGTAACACCTCTGTGTACCTTCTTTTTTATTAAGAAGAAAAATTATATTTACAAAAAATATAAAAGGACAAAAAAGCTTCTCAGCAGGAAAATACATTACAATCACAGTCTGATTCTGACCCAAGCACATACAATACAATACAAAAAATAATACAATAAGAGCTCATCTAAAGTAAAATGAAGAGTAAGGCCAGGCGCAGAGGTCAAGTGGTAGAGCACTAGGTTGCCCAGCACCAGCCTCTGAATCAAAACCACAGTACTGCCAAGGGATAAAATAAAGTATTAAAGTTAAGGAAACATGCAGATAAAATATGATGGACAACAAAGAAGGACACACCTGTAATCACAACACTTGGGAGATTAAGCAGTAGAATTATGAAGTTAAGATCACACTTGGCTACATAATGAGACTACATCTTAAATAACATAGAATAAAATAAATCAAACAAAAATTTTAATGACTAGGGTGTAGTTGAAGTGTAATTAAAGTAGTTTTTGTATGCACAAAAATTACATGCTTTGATAACTACAACTTTCAGTTTACACTGCAGTACAAGGTGCTCAGTGGCTGGAATCCCTCCTGAGGAACTCTATGGCAGTTGATGCACTTGTATTCTTGGCTGGACTGAGGGTTTTGCTAGGCAAACAGTGTTTTGACTCAATTCGTGGATCCCACTTACAACTCTTTTTTTTAATACACCACCTACAAATCTCTCCCATCTCAATAACAGGGCCTTCTGGCTTTCAAGTGAATTTATCTTTGATATCTCTTAGGGTTCTCCTCCCCTTTGTCTGGAACTGCTCTGTTCCTGGGTCCACATTCAGCAGCTTATTCTGAGAAGAGTTGTAACTATTTGCTAGCCATCTCTATCCACTGCCATCTCCACCCCAAATTAGTTTTTGGTATCAGTATGAGTCAGGTCAGAGGATAGAGCCAGCCTGGGCTGACTTTGAACCATGATCCTCAGACCTCAGCCACTTGAATAGCTAGGATCACAGGAGTGAGACACGGCACCCGGCCATCATTTCTTTCTTCCAGGAAAATTTAGGGGGGTGGAATAGCACAGCAGCACATATATTTGATAACAACTGCCCCAGGGTGAACCAGATGCTCAGATAAAGCCACTGACTTTGATATTGCCTTTGGTATCCAACAGGATATTGTTGGAATTAAGGTATCTGTGTGTGATTCTGTTCTGGTATGGGTAGTGAACAGCACTTACAATTTGTGTGAAGAGCCTCTTGGTTTCATCCTCATATAGGCGGCAGGATTTTGAGATCCACCCCAGAAGGTATCCCCTACTGGCCAGTTCCATTGATGAGATACATATACTCTTCCTTCTCCATCACCTGGTACAACCTGATGGTGTGTTTGTGCCATACCTTCTTAAAAATGTCCACTTCATTCTTTAATTGATGACTGGAGGACTCTTGCTGTTATGCCATGGTTGCAGGACCCCCCCCCCCCACGCCTCGCAAGAAGACCACTGAGAGACAGACTCTACAGCTGTTTTATTTAAATGGGCTGCAGCTTGGGCCTCATCCTACACTCTGACACAGCGGAGCCTAGGAGGAGAGCCCCGAGCTAAGGATTTGCAGGTCTTATAAAGGCACACAATCAACCAAGTGTTTTGATTACCACCACATGTTGCTTTGCTAGACAGACACAAGCAACAAGTGGTCACTGTCTCAAACTTTAGCCTTTCAATCCCCCCCCCCCCCCCGCGCTTGATTTATGGTCCTGAGCCACAATCTTGTGGCTCTGGCCCAAAACTAAACTTCAACAGCTCTTGATCTTGAACGAGTATACCAATAACAATCAGTCCATTTATCTTTTCTTGCGTATGCGGAGTGGTTGGGTCGGATGCTTGGAGACTTCCCATGTTTCCTGATGGTCATCCAGGGCAAAGGGGTCAGCTGGTCTGGCATGGGAGCAGTGGATCTAAGCAGCAACGCCGTCCACTTTAAGGGCAGTGGGTGTAGCCAGTAGCACCATGTAAGGTCCCTTCAATCATGTTTCCGGAGATCTCAAGTTGTGCCTTCGAACAAACACCCAGTCCCTTGGTTTAAACAAATGTGGGATAGGAATAGAAGCAGAATCATATAATTCTCTAAGCTGGGGCCGCATACTATTATGCACCAGCTTTAAATAGTCAAGCTTACACAGAAATTCAGTATCATCCAAATCAGCAAGCAATTAAGGACAAGCCGATAGGGTGAATTTCTTATTCTAAACAAAGCAAAAGGAAGGAGCGATACCCCGTCTACACCAGTCTCCAAGGCCAATTTAGTTAAGGTCTCTTATAGAGTCTGACTCATACCTGCCCTGAACTCTGGGGTCTATAAGCACAGTGCAATTTCCAATCCATCCCCAATGTCGGAGCTATTCGCTGACTTACTTTTGAGACAAAGGCCAGTCCATTATCTGACCTATTGGGGGATGGGAAGCCATACCTCGGTAGAATTTCTTCCAGGATCTTCTTAGCCACGACATTTGTGGTCTCATGCTTTGTTGGGTAGGCTTCAACCCATACTGAAAAGGTTTCTACAGAAACTAGCAAATTTTTATATCCAAATTTTCCAGTTTTAATTTCTGTGAAGTCTATTTCCCAATACACACCTGGCCTATCTCCATGGAGGCAAGCTCCTTTAGTAACCGGCTGATTGGGGGCATTGGTGAGCTGACAGGCTTTACAATTTTTCACAATGTCCTCAAGAGTTGATTCCCTTGCCTAATTTTTACTTCTGAGTGTCAGAGCATGTCCTGCATTCTTCAGGTTCCCATGTGAGAGACCCGATGGATTCTCCTAAGAATCCCCTTGCCCAATCTTTGTGGCAAGGTAAGTTTTCCCTCACCAGTTTTCCACTAGTCTTTTTTTCCTTCTCTGCCAGGGGATTTATAGGCCATGGGAATTTTCTTTATTCACTCCAAGTATTCTTGGGAGTTCTGAGGCTCAGGAGGCAAAGCTCGTGGCCCTGGGTCTACTAGAGTCAGTACTTATGCTCTGGGCTGGAGGGCCGCCTCCTTAGCTGCCTGATCAGCCAAGTTATTTCCTTTGGTTATTGAATCAGTTCCCTTTTGATAGCCTGGGCAGTGCATAATGGCAATATTTGCTGTTTCCCATTGGGCACAGATGAGGCTTAAATATTCTTGTTTTTAATAGTCTTTCCCTCAGCTGTCAGCATCCCCCTCTCTTGGTAAATGGCTCCATGGACATGCACGGTGGCAAAAGCATACCGACTGTCTGTGTAAATGTTTAGTCTCTTCCCTTTTCCCATTTGTAGGGCTTTTGTTAGTGCCACTAGCTCTGCTCTTTGTGCAGATGGTCCCTGGTGGAGTGCTTCTACCCACGCTATCACAGTGTCAATGGTGACTGCTGGGCCCGTATACCTTTTTCCATCTCGAATGAAACTTCTGCCATCTGTGAACCAGGTATGCTCAGCATGCAGTAGTGGTGAGTCCAACAAATCTGGCCTCTTTTCCTTGGCCCGGTTTCTCTTTTCATGCTCCATTTTACGTTCTCTGTCCTTCCTTTCCTGTCTTTGCTCCTCTGTCTCTCTTATTGTAAACCTTTCCTGCCACGGCTACTAGATCCCTAATTATAGACTGTCTAGAGCCTGCAACTTTATGTCTGGTGCAGCTTGATTTATATAGGCAAACATAATCATCTGAGCCGACTCCTGTGTCTCAAGATCATATTGAGGATATTGACTAAAAGCTTCCAAGAGCCGCTCAAGATATGCTGCTGGACTTTCACTTACTCCCTGTCTTATATCATAAACCTTGGCCATATTAGTAGGTTGGCAAGCCGCCACCTTGAGACCTGCCAACAGAGCCTGGCGGTAGATGAGGAGATGCTCCCTACCTTCAACTGTCTTGTAGTCCCATGTTGGTTGGATCTCAGGAAAATAGGCAGCGATCAGGGCAGGATCCGTGATGGGCACTCCCGTGGGGCCACAGATATGTTTCTGGGCCGCTTCTCAGATATGGTCTCTCAATTCAGTGGTAAAAAGAACTTGTAAAAGCTGACTGCCATCATCCCAAGTGGACTGATGAGTAAAGAGAATAGTTTCAAGCAAACGAATTAAATCCTAGGGTTTCTCAGAAAAGGGGGCATTTTGGATGCACCAATTGTATAGAGCATTGGTAGAAAATGGACACTATTGTGTTGCTGTTGACCATCCACATCCACAGTACCTATGGCACGTAGGGAAAAAACAGCTGCATTAGATGGGGGGTTGATCCTACTGCGGCATTGAGTGACTGGCCCCTCAGAAACTTGAAGGGCAGGTGCCAAGTGTTCTATAGCTCTCTCCTCCTCTTGATCATTCTCAGGTTCTGCAAAAGGAACCTGGGAAGGGGAATATGGGGGAGGAAACATTTCTTCTTCCAAGTTATCTCCCTGAAAAACCAGGGGTACACTTTCTTTTCCTCTTTCTTAGTTTCTTTTTGTAAGTCTAGGGGGCTAGATGGAGTGTTGCCCGTGGTTTCCAGTCCTGTCAGTCATACAGTCCATAAAACAATAAACAGTACAAACAAAACACATGCAGGCCTGACAGTTACAAAAAAAAAGCTTACAAAGTGGAGATCTCCCAAATTGGTCCACTGACTCCTGTCATGGTGGCGTTCCATACCCATGCCCCACAGCAGAAGGAACAGACCCACATTGGGCGAGGTGGGCTTCTGTTAGAAGGCTCTCTTGGTCAGTTCCGGCCCAACACCAAACCAACTCTCGCCCCACAATTCACACGGCGGGGTTCCAAGGACCCCTCCCCCTGCCCGGCCCCACACAGCAGGGTTCCAAGGACCCCTGCCTCACACGGCAGGGTTCAAAGTACCCCCGCCCCAGACGGCGGGGTTCCAAGGACCCCCCCCCCCCCACTCCACATGGTGGGGTTTCAAGGACCCCTGCTCCACACAGCAGGGTTATCCCCTCCCCACAAGAGGATCTGGGACATCTCCCAGTTCCTCCAGTGTTGTCGTGCAAGCGGGTCCACTTTGAGAACCCTTTACGAATTGGAGGGGCCATCCTCACAAGGGAAAATGAAAGTAAAACAGACAAACGAGAGGACAAGGCAAATTAACCAAGACAGCGCTGTTTTACCTTTGGAGTCTGAGGTCTCCGGGGTCTTTGGGGGGTATCCCGAACCAGCCCCCACTAATATGTTATGCCATGGTTGCAGGAACCCCCCCCCCCGCAAAAAGACCACTGAATGTCAGACTCTACAGCTGTTTTATTTAAACGGGCTGCATCTTGGGCCTCGTCCTACACTTCGGTACAGCGGAGCCTAGGAAGAGAGCCATGAGCTAAGTATTTGCAGGTCTTATAAAGGCACACAATCAACCAGGTGTTCAGATTACCACCACGTGTTGCTTTGCTAGACAGAAACAAGCAACAAGTGGTCACTGCCTCAAACTTTAACCTTTCATCCCTTCAGGAGTATTTTAACTGCCACTTCCATGTGTGTGAGGTGTGGATAGCCAGCTTCACTTGTCCATTGGTACCATGGTCAATGAGCTCTTTCATCTGGTATTGACTGATGATCTCTTCATTCAAGGATATGGAGGATGATTCTTTGTATTCTTCCATCCTTCTGCTATGATGGCAGGTAGCAAGTCTACCTAAAATTAACTAAATAAAATAATGGAAACACAGAAAAAATAAAAAGAAATACCAAAACCAAATGACAACTCACACCGCCCCCACCATATCAGAAAAATCATGAATTTTGCTTTGAGTCAGTCCAGCATGTCACCAATCAAGAGCTCCTAGAGGTGTTAACTCACATAGGTTGGAGCACAGTGGCTTCCTATATACACTGCATGACCTCTCAAAAGGGAGATATCGCAGCCCATCACAGTGACATCATAGAAGAAATGGACCAATCAGAGTCTGGGCCAGTGAAGTCAGAGAAAAAGTGGACCAATCATAGCTTGCCAGCATTGATACTCTAGCCCATAAGCTTCAAAGACTGTTGCTAACGACTCCATGTGGGCTTGAGGTTGCTCTGGTCATTGTTATGCCATTCCTGAAACTACTAGGACAGTGGTCAAAGTCCTCTGATCTTGTAGAGGACTCCTGAATCTCATAAATTGCTTCTGTGGAGACACTGGCCAAATAGCCTCCATGCTTGATGGCCACCTTATCCTATATTTGTTCCAGCAATGACATGGCAAGAAGACCTCCGTCGTACTCAAGGACAGCTCTCCTACAATTTGCTTCTGAGGTTACAAGGCCCAGGCTGTCTTTGAGCCACAATCCTCACAATTCACCTTCCTGAGTAGTTAAGGTTATATGCCTGAGCCATCATTACGTACTTAGCTCATCTCTCTCACATTTGGGGGAAGTATATATATATTAGTTAGAAAGGTTGGTATTAGATATGTCCTTTTAACACCTTAAATGTGTTGCCCTTGCTGTCTAATATTTAATCTAGTGTTTGATTAGAAATTTGTCATAATATGATTGAAGATCCCTTGTGTGATGAGTTGTGTCTCTGTGCTTTGGGAGGTTTCTTGTCTTTGTTTAATTAGAATGTGTCTTAGTGTGGACCTGTGTAATTATGTTAATTGTCTTCTTTAAGCTGCTAGATTCCTGGATAGAAGGGTTAATGCTTTCAATCAAATTTGGGAAGGATTTGGTCATTATTCCTTCAAATACTATGTATTTCGTTTTTTTAATCCCTGTATGTTATACATATATACATTATACATTGTACATACAATACATATTCACATTGTATATTTGAATATACATATATTTGCCTACATATTTATATTATATATACATTTATATACGTATATTTTTCACATAACTTCCACTTTTGTGATTGTTTATGGTAGGAAGTCTAGATTGATCTCAGCTACTCCATCAGAGTTAGAGTTAGGAGTTTTCCTTTTTATTTCTTGGTGAAAATATGCATTTCTCAGCAAGGATATCAAAACCGGTACAAATAAGAGCTAGCTTTGAGTTTTCTCTCCCTCTCTCTCTCTCTCTCTCTGTCTCTTTCTCTCTCTCTTTCTGATTTCCTGCCTCTGTTTCCAGCTCTCTGAGCACAGGACCATTGCTTACCAAGTTTTTTTATTGTGTGCTGTGATCTACTAGTGGGCGCACAGTCATGTTCTGCTTCAAAGGTCACCATGCTGCACCTGGAAGAGGAGCTGTCTACAAAGTCAGCCTGCATGAGTGCCTGCCTCTTTCTTGAGGTCAGAGTCCCCATAGCTACTGGGGTGGCCTTAGTAGATGCTCATGTGCTCGGAGTGCTGACTGCTGAATGTGGGCGACTCAAGCACAGCCTCTTTATTTACCCAAGTCAGAAGTCTGTGTTGGATCCTGGGGGCACTGCCCTGTTCTGACTGTGCTAGGAGGAAGGCTGTGGGTAGCAGGAGCCTCAATGTGGCCTGACATCTGGGAAAGAGAAAGAATAGGTCAACTCTAAAGGGAAAAAGAATGAAGAGAGAAAAGAAGCAGTAAAACCTTTATCAATTAAAAACACAAGAGTTTGGAAGTGGAAATATTCTAAATAACAATAAAAATTGCTAACATGGATAGAAGATGGATCACATTTTGTCATATATAATTTTGAAAAAAACATACTAGGAATGAAAATTTAAAAGTCAAAATTTAAAACACTATTTGGATCATAACTACATAGTATAGCTCAGTGGTTAAACATTGGCCTAGCATATGTGAAGCAATGGTGTGATCTCTTAAGCATTACAAAGCACGCACACAAAAACCACAAGAACACACACACACACACACACACACACACACCACATACACACATTTGGAATATTGATATTATCATATTAAACAGAGGAAATTATCACAAATAGAAAATGTAGGTTAATATATGAAATAATAATATTTCTCGTCCTATTTAAAAGTTTAGTAGAAATAATATAATCACAATAGCTTCTCATAGATTAAGTAAACTGAAAATTAAGCAATAGAAGACGAGAACATTTTCAAATAAGTTTTAAATAATAAACATTTTGACACATGTATCCTTTCATTTTGACAAAAAATTGATGCTAGTGGTGTTTTAAATCAAGATTTAGAATATTATAACCAAGTGCTCTATATCTCGCTAGGGGTGGCTATATCTCTAATCATTTCTCTCTGAATATTTTTATAATAAGGTATTATAGTTGCTCAGTCTCTCCCGAATTACAAACCCTATTTACATTTCCCACCATCGCTAGAAAATAGCAGCCACAAATCACCATGCCCAGCTCAAACATTTTTTTTAAGTTAAGTAAAAATATTTCCAAAAATCACCAGGTAATGAAACTTTTCTTAATAAAGTATGTGCTTCTTAAAAATACAGTATTTGCTACTTGGACAAATATGTTTACATCTATAAGAAATAAATTTTTTAAATTTACCAACCGTATAAAAATTCAAAAAATAATTTTTAAATATTCACTTTATAAATATTTTAAAAACAAAATATATTTGTCTGAATAATTTACATGTGTAAAAATCATGCAAAATTATATTAACTAGTCCTACAACTCTGAAAAAAGAATTACCCTGAAGAAACAGAAGAAAATATTTAAGTTCAAAATTTGAAATTTAGAAAATAAAATGAAATGTACTTTTTAGATGACTAAAGTAACTGTAAACCCTCTGCATACAAATTTTCTTATAAAAATGCATGAACAAAGAAAGCAAAAGCACTCATTGATCAATAGCAACAGCAAAAGCATCAGTAGTTCTTTTTTTGAGCATACAAAAAAAAATCGATGGAAGAGATAACAACGTTCCTTCCATAAGCTGGGAAGGGAGGTGAAGGGTAAACAAAGGAGGAGGCTGCAATGCTTGGTAAGAAATGTATGCATTATCCTGCCCATGTAATTGTAACCCCTCTGTACAGTATGCTCTCAAATAAAATAAAATAAAATTTTAAAAATAAATAAATAAAAAGAAATGTACTTATTTATGTAACTGTAACCCCTTTGTACATTACCTTTACAATAAAATTAAATTGAAATTAAAAATAAACCAAACAATATACCAATAAGAATTCTTATAAGCCTTTGGTTAAAACCTTTGTAAAAAATTGCCCTAAGTACCCAAGGAATATATTTTGATGATGCTACTTTAATAATTAAACTTCAGTAGAGAAGCAAAAAGTGTAAAATCTGTTACAAAGTAAAGTAATTAATCAGAATATGTTACTATTCATAATAATCATAAGCTGAATTTATACGGATAGTCAAATATGTAAGAAATGAGACAATTTGCCATACATTTGCACTTAATATGTGAGAAAGAATTTTCTAGGTCTTAAATATATCTTAAGCTTAATACTCAAAACTTAAAATATATCTTAAATTTAATAAAGAAGCTATTCTGTCACATCATATGATAATCAGATAAAGCTGATATTAGAGCAAAGAACAGATTCTACTAAGTTTTTGTATGTTAATGTATATACTTATTTTGGTTGTGGGAAACTGTGGGGATTTCGACTTGAGTTATTGCTCATGCTAGGCTGGCGTCATATCAGTGGTTAATTTTAGGATAGGGGTTCCCTTTCCACAAGAACATGCATCTGATCTGTCATTTTAGCCTTCCTATCATCAATGGAATCAGAGTTGCAGACCAACTTGTCTAGCTTCCTACCTTGCCTGGCCTGGATTCTGCAGTCCTTCCAATCTTAGACTGTAGATAGTGCAGTGTGGTGGAAATGATCCAATCCACCCAGCTGTAGATTGAGAAGGAGGTCCACTAAACTTTCGGCCTGGTTCTATTCTCAAGCCTCCTCAGTAGTTACGAGTAGAGGTGGGAGCCCATGGTGCCAAGCAGTAAGAGTATTTTCTAAAGTAACTAGACATATATATGACTTGTGATTACGTCAGGAAAAAAATAAAAAAGCAGTGAAGCATAGAGGACAGACAGAATTTTAACTAGCTACTCAGAGGCTGAATCAGCTTAGGTAGCTACTCGAGAGGCTGAGATCTGAAGGCCACTGTTCAAAGCCAGTCAAATCATGAAAATACATGCGATTATCTCCAAAAAACCAGAAGTGGAAGTGGCTCAAGTGGTAGACCATTACCTTTAGACAGAGAAGCTGAGGAATAATGCTTGCGCAGTATGAAGCCTCAAGAATAATGAATGTATGCATGAGCACATGCACATGTGTGTGCGGGGACTCGCACGAGCGTCCACACACATGCACACAAACACACACAAATGACTATTTCAATGTGAAGTTCTTTCATTTTAACCTTGTATTACTTTATTTCCCTGTATTAGTTCACAAATTAACAAAATCAGCTAACCACCTATTTACATACAACTCATGTTTCTTTAAAGTCTACTCTCTTTTTGGAAGCCTGCTTTTATTTGACCCAAAAGTAAATTATTCAGGAAGTCAATTCATCTCTCTCAAGTCTGTTGTATTAGATAATTTTTAGGTTCCTCCTAGGAACATGATTTTGTGTAATCCTGCATGAAGCAACATAACCCTGTCAAACAATTAATAATAGGTTTTTCTCCGCCTGGCGAACATCTGTAGTTTTACTAACTTCATAAAATTCATGATCTATCTGTGTATGCCAAAGACTGCTGGGCAAATAAAAAGACCCTTCTCAGAACTTAGCATTTGTATACTATTCATAGGTATGAGGTGTTTAAATATTACTGAATTTTTTTTGGAATAAATAATATTCATCTTGACTATCTTGAGAAAGAAAAATTAGTTTCTCAGCACTTCAGGTAAGAACATGAGTGAAAGAAACAAAAGGAAAAGTGAAGACAATAATCCATATATTCAAATGAAACAAAACAACCCAAGAAAACACAAATTAATTCAGTACTCAAGAACCTGCAGGAAATGCAAATATTAAAAAAATCAACTATGACAAGCTTATGAATATCCTTAATCCATGGGAGTGAACTGTTGTAAGGATAGTGCTTAAAGCCCAGACTGGACAGAAAGATCTGTACACAATGCCACGCACCTGTTATTTTAAATTCCAGGAAGAATAACATAAAGCGTACTGAGCCCCAAATCAGATACAAGTAGGAAGCCAGATTCTATCTGAAAAATAATCAGGATAATTTAAGTCTGAGGACATGACAAAATGGTAAGAACAACCATTTCGGGGGCACAAGACACTCAATTCAAACTCTAATATTATGGGTATTAAAGAAAAAAAACTATGATTTTAAATAATTGGAATAATGGTAAGATTTGAGTATTTGAGTGGAGAAAAATCCATGAGAGAGATAGAATGAACCCACATTGCAATACTTTCTACTTAAATGATAATGTTTTGTGATACTTCAGACAAAACAGTTACCTTGCTAGTGAGTATGGATTTGCACTTGGGTGATGGAAATACTCTACTTACACAGGGGTAAATTAAATAGATTTTTGGGGGTAGATTGTACTTCTTGAACTAAGACCCTAGATGATGTCCCTGAGCTTTTTCTCTCAAGGCTACCACTCTACCACTTTCAGCCACAGTTCCAATTCTGATTTTCTGTTGGTTGTTTGGAGATAAGAGGCTCATGGACTTTCCTGCCCAGGATGGCTTCAAACCACAATCGTCAGATCTCACCCTCCGAGTAACCAGAATTCCAGCCATGAGTCATCAATGATTTTAATAATTTAGTAAATTGTGCAGTTACAGAAGTTATAAATTATCCTTATAACCTGTGTAATATATGTGTGTGTATATATCAATGCATACGGATAGAAATATTTTAGCATATTTTTGTATCTACAATAGAGTTGTGAAATCATCCTTCATTATAAAATAAAATGGTAGCTGGGCGCCGGTGGCTCATGCCTGTAATCCTAGCTACTCAGGAGGCAGAGATCTGAGAATCGCAAGTCAAAGCAGACAGGAAAGGAAAGTTGGAGAGATTCTTATCTCCAATAAACCACTCAAAAACCGGAAGGGGCACTGTGGCCCAATTGGTAGAGTGCTAGCCATGAGCTGAAGAGCTGAGGGAGAGCGCCCAGGTCCCAAGTTCAAGCCCCACGACAGACGAAAAATAAATAAATAAAAATAAAATAAAATGGAAACAAAAGTTAATAAGGAGCAAAACAAAGAGAATTGTCACAGGTTTCTTGTTGTTGAATGTAATATGAATTGTGAGAATCAGTTTGGCAAAATCATCTCTACTTTAACAAAATGGATAATAGGTATTAAATCCAATCCATCTATTTGCCCATATTGTGCATCCTCACACATGAGTGTCAAAATCAAACCACAGTTTCTGCCATTGTATTTAACTCACCTGTTATAAGTTAGAGGATAGATGAAGTAATCAAATAAAGATTAAAATAATAGTATGTGAGGCTATGAGTTAAAGCTGAAAATGATTTTAAGTATGATAATAGCTTATTAAATTGCATATTTCTTACTTTTACTCTATTGTCATGTCCCTCATTGCCACATTAGAAAAGTACATAGAAGGTTCTCTCTAAATTATATGTACAATTATGAAAAAAAGTATTGAAAAAATATGGACACAGTGTGGTTTTAGCTTATTGTGACCTGTAGGGGGTAGTGTGTTTTTGAGGATTTGCAAAACGTTCTAATGGAGATGAAGAGAGGGATGTGATTATTCTGGAAAAGTGGCTAGAGGGTTTTTCCCAGAAAGATAGTGATGAATTCTTCCAAAAGGTTACAGTAAAATCACTTTCACAACCATGTTCACTGCTGCACTATTCACCGTAGAAAACTGATGGAAATAGCCCAGATTCCCTTTGGCAGAGGGATGGTTAGAGAAAGTGTGGCACATGTACACAATTGGATTGCACCAATCCATTATGAAGACTGTTACATTATTTGCAAAGAAATGGATAGATCTAAAAATATGTTAAGTAAACTAAGTCAGAGACACACACACAAAGGACCCATGTTCTGTCTCATATTTGGAAGATAGAACTTTATGCAAGTTTTCACAACAATATTAACCAAAGCATGCTATTTGCAGAGGAGAATTTCAAAGGTGTATTTTCTTATAAAATTGAATTTTTAATCCAACAAAATGAATACCAGGAAACTATCACTTAAGATGTGAGGGGAATTCAAAGGGAAGGAATAAAAAGAGTTGTGGAGGAAGAGCGTGAAGGCATAATATTCAATACAGATAGTATGAAAGTAGAAAAAATTAAAGTGGGGTGAGATTTGGAAGGGTGTGGAGAAGTTATGTAAAGATCCATTGTACTTAAAAACTGATTTGTTGAATGGAAATTCTCTTGTACAATTATTTAAGATAATAAAAATATAATTAAAAACAAGGGAGACATTTTATCTTAAACTGTGTTCTCTTAAACCATGAGTCAATATAATAGTTTCCTCCTCAGAAATGTTCTTTGCAGGTATGTTCCTCACATTAACAGAAAAGTGATCAGCACAATATATATCAATCCATCACATTGCACATCATAAAGAGACACACTATAAATTCTATTTCCATCTCTTTTAAAAATAAAATTGTTTGCTCTATAAATTGATCAGAGGCATGGATTTTGTGGCTAGTTAGTTCATTGAACATCTGTCTCTCTCTTCCTCTCTCTCATTCATGGTTCTCATATGATTGTTCCATAATTATCCTAATTTATTTTGTTGTTATATTTTTGGTTGCATCATTTCACTTTCTGCTCTGCCATTTCCCAAATCATTTACATAGAAAGTATTATTTCCTATGTTTTCATTCCTAGAATAAGCTGCACATGGAGACACCAATGGTCCTCATTTTCATTCTGTACCTTTTAATACGGAGGAAAACCTTTCCTCTGCTTTCTATCAATTCTCTACTCTCCAGTTAGAATAATTTAGAATAGTAAAAATGGAAAAAGAGAAAATAAGTCATGGTGAAAAAAAAAGATGCAGAAAATTCACTGGATTTTTCTGAACAGTTCAACCAACGTCAACTACTGGGGAAATACATAGACACCTCATTCCGACCGGTACTCAGTCTCTGGTTAGGCAATTCTGATGAAGACAAGGAAGAAGATGAAAAAGTGAGGAATGGTATCATTTGCAAGAAAAAAATGGAGAAGGATCCAAGCAAATTTCTTCTTTGGGCTGCCGAAATTAATCGGCTTTCTACAGTGTGGTGAAACCTTTCCAAAAAGGCCACTAGGGATGACGATGAGTATACCGCTCTTCATCAGGAAACCTACAGTTGACACTGACACATTGTCCATGAGTTGGTGGCTCGAGGCAGATATTCATGCAATAACTGTGAATGGCTGGACACACCTGCACAGTGCTTATACGTGGAATAATACCAGTGTGGCTTCTTTCTTACTTCATCATGATGCAGATACCAATGTCTAAACGAAAGGCCTCTTGACCCCCTTGCATCTTGCTGCTGGGAATAGAAACAGCAAAGATACGTTTGATCTCCTTCTTTTGAACCATTATATTAAACCAGGTCTGAAGAACAACTTGGAAGAAACTGCATTTGATACTGCCAAAAGATAAGTATGTATGATTACCTCTTTGAAGTTGTGAAAGGCTATACAAATTGTTCTCCTACGTCTTAATGATTTGGTTAAGTTACTTAAATTTCAAAAATGCCAGTCCATCCGTTGTCTCTGTACAAAATATTTTCACAATACAAAGCAACAGCAATATCTTACTTTAAAAATTCATGGATTCCATGGTATTCTTCCAAATGAATTGCCTGACTTTGATGTCAAAATATATTCAAGAGTTTTTTGTATACATCTATAATGATTTCTGTAGAGCTTGTGATATTTAAAATCAGAAATAATTTTAATGTATCTGTTGAAATGAGTAGTACAGAACCTAAAGACATTTCCGGTGCTTGTCTGAAGAAAGTATATTTTAACATATTCTGTATTCTGTTTGTAAAATGTCCATAATCTATTTCATTCTCTCCTAGATATAATGCTTTGAATACTACATTATTATATATTATATAAATTCATTAATAAATGTGTCCTTACAGATTGCATTCCATATAAAAACAGTTTAAGATTCTTTTTTCTCCTAGGTCCTTATAGTATTTTATTTCTTTGGGATAAAATTAAAATGTTATCTAATTTCAAAAGTTTTGTAAAGGTTATGCTATGTAAAGACCTTTCTAAATTGAAGATTTAATACACTGATGTCAAACTAACTTTTAATTATATGAATCACATATGTTGTTACACTTGTATTTTTGTAATCAACTTTTTAATAACTGTTTTTCATTTCTAGCAACTGAAGAATGAAAAATATGGAATAATTCGCATATTTTCATATCATCCTTGTACAAGTGGCATGTTAATCTCTATATTGTTGTAATTTATGTATACGTGCTGCTGGAGCATGTAGTATCCTGTAAATTTAAGTTGTTAATGATGCAATCTTTATACAGGCATATATCCTTGGTTGCCTATTTGTAGCAAGGAAACCTTATTGTTACTAACAATGTTATTGATCTTATTTCTCTGAAATTCTGTGTATAGTAGAAAAACATATTGTTTGGTAGATTGCTCAAACTTGCATTTTTTTGCCAATGACTATTGTAAGTCATTTTCATTTTAAATTTGATCATACTTTGAAGCCATTATGGCTAGGTTCAAAGAGATGGCTTTTCAAATACTTATTTATCAACTGAGTTAGCTTTGTGGAGCTAATGGATTCAAAGTAAGCCTTGCTGAAGTGCTACTTCTAAACTTTTGCAGCTTAAAATTTCCCAAATGAGGTCTTACTGGCACAAGTGTCTACTGATCCTTTACCCTTCTTCCATGTAGTAACAGACCAAACAGAATATCTTACCCTGACAGCAAAGATTATCTTACTGGAAAAAAACTAATCTTAGTTGCAAGGGATCATAGAGAAATAAACAGTTCTGACTAGAAAGTATTTTATCATAATATAATTGTTTATTATACCTACCATTTCAAAAGTAGCTAAAGCCAAGAAGGTGGAAAAAAATTGTTCTTATGCATGATTACCTAATGTCCTGACCATCCAACCAGGCAGGAACTTACACTACTGAATTTCTATCACCAAATATTTCCATAGCTCCAGGAGAAGTCCATATTTTTCTCCTTGATATTAGGCCTTAAATTGGTAATGTTTTAATCACAGTGTTTCCTCTTGCCTCTAGGCTGTAAATCTACAAATGGTAAAGCTTTAGGTCTAACTCTACCAAACTCTGGGGTAGAGATAATGGAATAATACTGTAAAACAGAGTTGTCTTTGATACCCTAACCACAACAGAACAATGAAAAACATTTCTTTATATTACATATAGTTATATATTTTATATTTATATGTGCTAATTTTATGTTTCACACAATGAAACTTACTAGAATTAATCGATAATTTGACAAATAAATTGATATTTATTACAATAAATAGATTGGAATATAAATAATTAGGTTTAGAATATATATTAGAATATAAGAAGTATCAATGCAATGTCTTCGGTATAAACTTGTGATACCTTCTAAGTGTTCTTAGTCTACTGAATTCACATGGTAAAAAACAATGTTGTTTTCCTCTAATCTGCAAGGGATTTTACTCTGCTGCTCTGTATATTGTTTTAACTCGTTGGCCCAGAATGGTTTTCTAAATATTTCTGATCATACCCAAATTTTGCTGATATGATGTCCAAAAGGTATTATTATTCTACAGGACGCACGCATCCTAGGATCCCAGGTCCCAGTTATCTGCATCATCAGATAACAAGGGCAAGTCTTCCCACCTAGGCCCATGCAACATGCCAACAGAAAGTAATTGAAGACTCATCTTAACTTCTCATTTCCTATAATAATTTAGTGCCCCAATTACACAGGGTTTAGCAGTAGGCAATTGTGAAATGCAAGGCAACTTAAAAATGAAAGATGAGATCACAAAATCTGAGAGAAACTACTGTAATTCACACTTTCAATTTACAGATGACTAGCCCATATGAGTGAACATGATCACAAATGTCACAAGAATATTTTTAATACCCCTCTCCTAATGATTAATGAAAGATTTCAGTCTAGTATAAGTAGGGCAAAAAATAGTTCCTGGAAGGATAGATCCATAATTTGTCTACCAACGCTCGGAAAACTTGAATTAGAAGTCAAATATCATTCAGAAAAACATTAATTGAGAAGATCCTTAGTGCTTCAAAACACTGGTACTTCAGTACAACTTGGTTATGTAGTATAAAAAGGTTGTCATTCTCAAATCAATGGTAAACTATATTTAATCTCCTGAAAATATATTCCTTTTCAAATAATTTTTTAGGGGGTCCGGGTGTGGGGCCTGATCTCTGGGCTTGGGCGCTGTCCCTCAGCTCTTCAGCTTAAGGCTAGGACTCTACCACTTGAGTCACAACACAACTTCCAGATTTTTTTTTTTGGTCATGTGATGCTGGGGAATTGAACACAGGACCTCATGCACGCAAGCAAGTGCTTTACCACTGAGCCACCTTCCCAGCCCCTCAAATAAACTTTTGAAAGACACATTCTCCAAAATAACATTTGACGAGTAGATGATACTTAGTGACATTACAAGTTTTTCAAGTGGAAGGAACAAGTTACAATAGAGTTGATTTATTATCCAGCACTAATACCAAACAGGTTCAACCATTCCTTAAATTATAGAAATAGTAGCCCCCTCCATTTGTGTTGTTCAGTAGATGCCTTCCAGAAATGTGTTACATAGATCAGCCTCCCATATTTCAAGCCTAAACATTAGCTAATAAAGTAAGTTTCATCAAATAATAAGGTACATTTTAAAAGATCACGGATATTTGCCTTATCATGTTGATTGATGTTTTCCTTAATAAAGATGACTTCAAGTTTTGAATATGGGTACTCATTAGAAATGTGACAAACATAAAATCTGTCTTCTATTTCTATCATATTCCTCCACAGTAATAAATTTTAGTTTTCTTCTTTTCCCAAAAGTTATAGAAAATATTATCCCATGTAAAATAAAATAATCACAAACCATTGTACAAGCCATTTATAAAAACTGCTATTTAGGAAAACATTCTAAGCCATTTTTAAACTTTCTTGTTGACTAGAGATTAATCTTCCAAATGGATAAGAATAAAATCATGTCTAGGTGCTTCACGTCTCCAGTCTTGCAAATTGTTATTGCAGATGAATTAATTATGGAAATATAAGCTGTTATCAGTTCAAGTATATGCAGGATTGAAATGCCATGGAATGTACATAAACCTGTCAAAGTATGAACAGACAGTTTAAAAGAATGACTATCAAGAAGTTGAAACCAGAGAAGAATATTAGTAAAAACATAGAATGAATGAAAAATGAAAAAATGGCAAGTAAAACTAGAATACTCAATGTACACATGTGATAAAGGAAGTGATAAATCTGAAATAAATCTTGGAGAAGAGTTTGGTTGAGAATGATAGAAGGAGTGACTCTGATCCAGGAGCACTGGACAATTACAAGGACATATTTAATTGTAACACACTACCACAACCTTTTGAAATTCAATTAAAAACACAACAAATACCAAACACACAAAAATCACAACCAAACGGCAATCTCTAGAGAGTATGAATATGATCTCTCAAAATTTTAAATAGTTAATCAAAAGCAGTATGGGAAAAGCAAACCAACTGTTCAAAGAGGGCAGTTTGGGGTAGGGGAGAATTTTGAACAGACTTAAATAGATTAACGTTATAAATCACCTACATCTGCAGCAAATATTTTCTAATGGGAGATCTCTTTGTCTGAACTGGATATTCCAGTCCTGAGATACACTTGATAGCTGGTGAATATAGAATGGAAGAAACAAGAACAAAACCCATTACTCCATTGGAGAGAAAACAGTCCTCTATGTTTTCTCTCATCGCTCTTTACTACTCTTTTTCATACTTTTCAGTCAAGTGATTTTGAATTATATCTTTCCTTCTTTGTTCTGGCAAAGTAATCGGTCAATGTAATTCACTAAATAGTATTTGCCATTTTTTCTATTATGCTGTTTACTTGTCCAAGCGAGTCCATTAAACTTCCCTCTTGTATTTGGTTGCCACGAAAACCCAACATCTATGATAATGAGGACAATCTCTCATGTAAAACGTTGTCTCCACAAAACCAGTCCAAGAAGCTGTGATCACAAATATTTAGCTATACTTTTTTGTTCTTTTACCTTGAAAGTCTTCTTGTGTCTAAAGTGCCCACAAAAATAAGTACTCCACCACTTTTTGGTTCAATTACTTCTAACCTTAAAGATATAGTTTGCTAACAAGATGCTTAGTGGAAACCGAAGAAGACTTCACTTTTATCTTCTCATTTAAGACTCTTGTTAGATACCATATCAGGAACAGTGAAGTTATTCTTTGCAAAATTACTTCAATAGATTATTTTTCTGTTGGTCTTGCATTTGCTTAACAAGATGTATGGAGGGGCTGGGAAGTTGGCTCAGTGGTAGAGTACTTGCCTTGCATGCTCGAGGCCCTGGGTTCGATTCCTCAGCACCACATAAGAAAAAAAGCCGGAAGTGGCGCTGTGGCTCAAGTGGTAGAGTGCTAACCTTGAGCTGAAGAGCTGAGGGGCAGCGCCCAGGCCCAGAGTTCAGGCCCCACGACCAGACCCCCCCCCAACAAAAAACCCAAAAAACAAACAAACGAGATGTGTGGAGAAGAATAGAGTTAAATCACCCATACCTTGGATGACAGTGTCTGTTACAAAGGACAATACTTCTATGTCCTATTTCTATGTCCTCCTCTTAGCTCTTACCTGATTTCCAATTAATCACAGCTTCTTGGCTTAAAGTCTAGTGAAGTGGAAGGACAATAAGGCCTCCCCCACTGCTACGTCTTCATGGTTTCTCTTTTAAAACTGTTTTATTTGGATGTGGAATTTATTTTTATATCTTCATTCGATCTAGTGTGCATTGAAGTGAGCCAAATAGGCTCTGTAAAACCACTTTAGGTAGCAAAAATATTAAGACAATCTATTTTAAAAAGTTTTGGCCTCCCTCCACTGCTGAAGCCAATACGCTTAGCTAGGGCTTCTAAGAACACTGTTTTCTTACTATTTCCATTTGCTCTTCTTTTCTGATCCCAAAACTTTTTGGCTTATGTAATAAGAGAAGTCTTCACTGTCTCATGTTAATAATGATATTATATTTTTGAGCCACTTAGAAATGTGAAATCATTGGTTTGAAGTATTCAATCAGATTTTTTTCTGTGTTTCAGTGCTTTATGTGCAAAGACATTGTAGAATGTATTATAAACAGAAAAGTGTAAACCCAATACCTTCTTTCATTGAGGGAACTTTCTCCCTAAATAGTTTGACCCCAATTATCTTTTTCAGAGAATTACTGTTTGGTTAGTAAAGGTCAAATCATAATTTTGATGTCTATTTTTAAAGAAGTTTGAATTTAAATTCCACTAAAACCTTGTTTCACACAGTAAGAGTTTATTTCTTGGGTAAAGACAATTCTCAAGGTAACCTACAGGATTTACAGCAAGGTTTGTGAGGTTTGTTTGTTTCGTGTGAAAAAGAGCCATCTTCACCCACATTGCTCCCTCTCAGCTAAGTCTCCATGGATTTCTTTGCATGAAAGCCTTTTCTCCCAGGCAATTAAAAAAAATTTTAATAGGCTAACTTGTTAAAAATTTTGAACAATTAAAATTTACCTGTCATAACTTTAAAACACTTTTGAAATTCCTTTAACAGAATCCTAATTCAACCTTTACCATCAAAAACAGTTAACATGTAGTTTTCATAATATCGTGTCCATGCAACTATTATTTTCCAGGGGCTTTGTTATGCTATATATATGACCATATATGCTGATGCTAAGCAAAATGTAATCCAAGATATGGAAACAGAGATTTTTATTTGCGGTTGTTGTTTTTAATGTACTATGTGATTTCTATTTTCTTTTGGCATTTTTCCCTATGGTTTATTCCCTGCTGTATTTGATTTTGATACCCTGTGTATTGGTATACATTTACCTTAATTAAGGAAGGGAATAGGAACAACAAAATGGCGAGAAACAGGACAAAGGGCAAACCAATACAATAGCAATGCTCACAAGACAATATGATGGAAATGTACATTACAACTTGTGAGGGGTATTGTGGTGAAGGAAAACTGTGAGAAAAATGAGAAAGGGGATAACAAGTTTGAAACATTATGTATTCACTACCTTACAATTTCTGTAACTCCACTGTACATAACTTTGACAAGAAAATTAAATTAAATAAATAAGCTACACGAAATAAAATTTCACTGTATTGGTATAGTAAATATTATTATTTTTAGTAACTTTTAAAAATCAATACTATTTGGCATTAAATATGAATTAATTACCCCTTTTTAATCAAAGGGCCATCAACTTGAATGTTATCTACCTAGACAATATTTTCACAATATACTTGTCAATACTTTGAAAAAAGAATAAATTTAAACTTTCTCATACTAAAACAGAAAACAGTTTCATTCTATTGAAACCCATAACTTTTAAAAGTAAATAAGTTGTTAAAAGGGCAGAATATATGTGTTCTTCAAAATTCCTATGACTAATAACTACTCATTTTCAAATTCTGAACATTCCTACCTGAGAGCTTCAAAACAGTACCTGTTTGCATGTTATGTAATTCTGCAATAGATTCATATTCCAATGGGTTGCTACAGATTGAGAAGTAAACAGAAAAATAGCCACATTCTGGTAAAGGATAAAACTATGAAGCATCTGTAATAATTAATTCTTCAAGAGTAAGCAATTCTTGATCAGAGTAAGCTATTATTTCTGTGACCATTAATCAGAAGATTTATGAAATAAAGTCATCCTAGCCCAACAGTTTCCAAGGTATAGGGTGCACCTCAAAGTTCCCTTAATTTACATCACGAATAGCTTATCTCTATTGTGAAAAAATACTACACCTCTGCTAATGTGATGCTTTCTATGTTCTGGAAAGAACACCACAATAAACTGGGTTGCATCATTTTCCCCCACTGGTATTCTTGAGATCAGAACATTTGCAAATATTATTCATATTTATACTTTTTTAACTATCAAAGATATTCAGGATGCTAAGAGTGCAATGTTACAGTTCAAAGCCCACCCAGGCAGGAAGGTTCCTTAGATGCTTATCTCCAATAAACTTCTCAGCAAAAGCCAGACAGAAGTGGCACTGAGATTGAAGTGGTAGGTCACAAGCCTTGAGCATAAACAGGCTCAGAGAAAGTGTTCAGGATCAGAGTTCAAGCACTAGGACAAACCAATAATACAAAAAAAAAACATGAAAACAAACCCCAAACCTAGCATTTTTTCTCATTGTATACAGAGGCACATAATTAAGGAAATTGCTTCCTGTGTTACATAGGTAGAAGAAAGAAGATGTCACACAATTATTCTCCTCATACTATGTTATACCAAAGCCTCAAAAAATTGCTTTTTCTAAATTTATAAATTAATATCATCCATTTCTTGGCAACTCTGTCTACATTATTCACATTATCATTTTATACATGAATTGTTGGGATTATCTATTAACTAATTTCTAATTTTATCTCTCTTGAAAGAATATTCTAGGCAAGTAAACTGCAAGAATCATTTGTGAATTTGTCAATTAAACCCTCTACTTCAAAATAATTTTGGGGCTGGGAATGTGGCTTAGTGGTAGGCTGCTTGCCTTACATGCATGAGGCCCTGGGTTCGATTCCTTGGCACCACATAAGCGAAAAAACCCGCAAGTGGTGTTGTGGCTCAAGTGGTAGAGCACTAGCCTTGAGCTGAATAGCTGAAGGACAATGTGCAGCTCCAGGGTTCAGGCCACACGACTGACAAAAAAGAAAAGAATTTTGTAGTATCCAATAGAATATGAAATTACAAACAAAACCAAAATATTTATTTTAAATCTCAATTCTAATTTAGCAACATTTACAAAGTCCTACATTAGACAAACTTTGCTATTTCTCAGGCTTAAGCTTTTGTAATCCTCCATTATTTCTTTGGAATCCAACAGAATGATGATTACTTACTTTCTCAAATTTTGGAAGGTATTCATGAGTCATTTTGCATCTAAGAATGTTCTGTAATGGAGAGAGAATTTAAAACACAAGTGAGGATTATATATGAGTTGCATTTCAATAGGTAACTTGACTTCTCAAAAATGACAAAATTAGCCCAACCTTCCAACTGTGTATTCCTTTCTTGTTTGGTTTGTTTTATTAAGACAAAATTATACTACCTGGTCCAGGGAAGGTATCACTATGTAATTCTACTCTCTAATCTGTTTTAGTCTGAGTGCTAGAATTCTAGGCTTATATCACATTGCTCTGCCATAGTTTCTTGTTTTATTTAATCTAGTTACAAATTAGCAATTCTGAATTTCTCCAGTGATATTACCCCCTACACTGCGCAGACTGTTCCTGTACTATTTTCAAACATTTTCTAACATTTGACACAGGATATGAACATTTTCACATGCACCTGCGGGGCCTCTGATTCATTCCTCAATGGATCCAATAACTTTAATAATGATTACTTGATTCTCTTACTATCTCTGGTCCCTACCTATGTAATATTCTCAAACATTTTTGAAAAAAGTAATTTGAGGCCTTTCTTATATTAAAAATTATCACATGATTCTAGTCTTACTCAGGACATATTTTCTATTGTTTTCTAACTTTTCTACATCTTATGAGAGTCGTTTCATTTGTGTATTTGTGTGTGCACATATAAGTGCCTCAGTGTGTATGTGCATGTTTGTATGAAAAAGCCTCAAGCTCTTATTCATCAATCTTGCTCATGACTGGTATTCCATCACCTGAGCCATTCTTCCAATCCAGCTTTTGGCTCCTCAATTATAGGTACTGTTGCAAAGACTGTTCTTCTCTAGCTGGATGCAAACGGAACTTCCCAGACTCCTTTACATTCTTAGGTTTTATTTCTCTAGGAGTATCAACTTTTAAGCTATAATCATTTTTGTGAGTGTAAGTCTATGCTCTAGCCCAGTTTTTTAACTCAAGAATTCATATAAAGATAGATGAATATACCCATTACATATCCTGAGTGTACACTGTTAGAAATTTGATAGTAAGCTGAGTGGTGGTGAGAATTGAGGATTGGGGTTCAAAGCCAGCCCGGGTAGGAAAGTTTCGGAGACACTTTTCTGCAATTAAGTACAAGAAAACTGGAAGTGGCACTGTGGATCAAATGGTAGAGCATTAGCCTTGAGCTGAATAGCAGAGGAACAGTGCCCAGGCCCAGATTTCAAGTGCAAAGACCACCACCAACAACAATAAATATATAAGCAAAGAAAAAGAAATATCATCTTAGCCAGCAGTTCATTACTAGTATAAGCCCTGTTCTCTCAAGATGGATTTTTTTTTCCAGTTAAGTCCATGCTCTTATATCTGACTTGCATTGGAACCAAAATTATACTTCCATTCTACTTTCTACAGAGTTGTGTGATTAGCAAGCGTGATTTAGGAAGGGAGTGGCCTCATACTTCGTGTTCCACCTAGGAGTAATGCTTTCTCTATATCACTCCCATAAATCTGCATACTGGACTTGGCTTTATTGTTTCAATGTTGTCTTATTTGTAGAGTCTTCTATAGTGTATTGAACCCATATATTTTAACACAGAACTTCTCTTTCTCCTCTTATTGCTATAGTTTCCCTTAATGTTAACTCATATACACCTGGGAAATAATGTGTTGTACATACACTCACAAAAAGAATGATCTGAAAACCTTCTTCCCATTTAAAATTCACTTTAATTTACAGAGACCTTACAAAGTTTGAACTCAATATACTCATGGATAATATACTTATAAGCAATATAAATTTCTTATTTTCTCTTTACTGTTTTCTCTGAAACACATGTTACCTCAGTTCCAAAGGTATCCTTGTGTTATTTCAGTGAAGCCAGAAAACATTCATTATACCTCAAGCAGCGCCATCGATTATTACTTGAAGTAATGGTAACTGGATATGGAAACTGATCCCAGGAGAGGAACGGAACATTGAGGAATGACAAAGTTCAAGTTAACTTGTGCTTTCCTTTCTACTGTACAAGAAAAGAATCCCCAGGCTTGAAGGAAACTCTGTCCTGGACTTTTTTGTGTATGTTCTTTACTCATATAAAACTTTTCTGTAAAGTTATAGTTGAGAGTATTACAAAAAGAAATAATGTGCCATTTGAAAGCCATCATAGAACAAAAGGAAATAACGTTGTTTTAAAAGTGTTCTACTGCAAAGAAACAAAGACATCGAGGTTTTAAAGTGCCTTATGGATGGATATTTCACCCCTGAGATGAATCTCTATTTGTAGGAGTCAATTATCAATTTGTTTAGTCTGGTCCTGAGTTCTCCAGAGCAATAAGGATTCCAAAAAAGCAGGATCCAGTGAGTATGATCACCAAAAGGAGCCTCTTGTCAAATGAGTACTCCTTTAAGGAGGGTCCCAAAGAAATATCTGGGTTTTTTTTGTTTGCTGGTTTGTTTAGTTTGTGCTGGTTCTGGAGCTTGAACCCAGATGCTGGACCCTGTCCCTGAACAGTTTTCTTTCCTGCCCATCTGCCCCCAAAGCTAGTACTCAACTGCTTGAGCCAAAACTCTACTTGTTCTTTTTTGGTGGTTCATTAGAAATGAGTGTGACAGACTATCCTGCCTGGGTTAGCTTTGAACTAAGATAGTAAGAAAGCTAAGTGACATCAACTGAATAGACTTCTCTTTTGAAACATCTAATATTTGATGAAGTTTGTAAAGCTAATATTTGACAATTTTTAAAAGTAGAGAATATGGCCAGCAAAGAAGCCATAAAGTAAATAACTTAGAAAAAGTAGGTTTATTGAATCATTTTGGAATTTATTTTTCTGCTTGGGAAGATTATTAATCTTGTCGTTCCTTTGGGGGAAACAAAGTCATATTTCACTTTATTTGTTAGTCGTGGGGCTTGAACTCTGATCCTGGGCGCTGTCCCTCAGCTCTTCAGGTCAAGTTGAGTGCTCTACTACTTTTGCTACAGCACCACTTCCGGGTTTCTGGTGTTTAATTGAAGATAAGGGTCTGATGTGCTTTCCTGACCAGGCTGGCTTTCAACCACAATCCTCTGGTCTCAACATCCTGAGTAGCTAGTATAACAAGGGTGAACCACCAGCACCTGGCTCATATTTGGATTTATGTGCACTGAATGACACTATGTAGACAAACAATGGAAATTTGAACCCAATGATGCCATTGCAGTTTTTCAGAAAATTTGAGGTAGCAATAAATATGTCCTCCTTTTCCATTCTGTTACATTAATGCCTCATTAGCTATGGTACCCCTCCATTAGCATCCTCTACCACCTGTATAGGTGTATTTAGTATCAGGAAATATTCATAGAGAAATATAGAAAGACAGATTTTTAGAAAGCAAAGCATATCGAGTAAGAAAGAACAGCATAGAGAGAGATATATTTATCACACAGAGATTAAGAACTAGCCTAAGAGATTTACAATGCTAAAGGCAATGAGGAATAAGCCTAGTTGAAAACTAGTTCTTCAATAACCAAAATTTTTTTGTAGAACAATTTCTGGTATACCTTAGTTACTATCATTCATTCCTTCCCTCTGGAGTTATTTTTTCTCTTGTGTCACAACTATTAATTAGCCTCTGCCTTTTTGTTGCGGTCACTGACCAAAAAGGTTCCTAAATGTCACTTAGATTACCCTTCTCTTTGTGATTAGCAGTGACCACACAAAATCCTGGAATCTTTGAATTTCCAGAATTAATCTTCACCTGACATCTAAGCACATTCCTGGCATTAATTGCTGTGACCTAATAACCAAAACTTTTTTTTAACACATTATTATAAGTAAAATACATGAATTAGAGACTATTGTCAGGTGTCAGTTTGTAAGGAGCAATTATATATTCAAAGTATGGATTCTTTATTTTGCATTTACTGATTTTTTTCTTTTTATATTGTGAACCTTCTGTACAGAAGGGTTACAATTACATGGGCAAGATGAGTACATTTCTTATCAAGCATTGTATCCTCCTCCTTTGGTTCCCCTTCCCACCCTCTCCCATCCTCCACCTGCCCCCAGACCCAATCCTCCTTCCCAACCCCCACCAAAGTTGTAAAGTTTGTTTTAGACATAACGACTTGCATATCTCATTGTTGCAATGGGTCCACCTGTATCCCTATTTAAATGATGATTTTTTTCCCTTCCCCTCCACAAATTATACCATTATCAAGTACAGTGAAAGCAAGGATTATACTCTGGGTGAGGGACATACAAAACAACAAAGAAATAATTTTATTAATGTGTTAGAAACAATCACATGAAAGAAAAAAACATTTAAATACATATCGTAGTGTTCATTTCCCTAACAGCAACTTATCTGATCTTTTCTGCTTGACTCAGACATACACTAGTTATTGCGAATAAGGGAAAACCAGGGCTTTCTTTCTTTCTTCCTTCCTTCCTTCCTTTCTCCCTTCCTCCCTTCCTCCCTTCCTCCCTCCCTCCCTCCCTTCCTCCCTCCCTTCCTTCCCTCCTCCATCCCTTCCTTCCTTCCTTCCTTTCTTCCTTCCATCCTTTTTTCCTTCCTTTCTTCCTTCCTTTCTTCCTTTCTCTCTTTCTTTCTTCCTTTCTTTCTTTCTTTCTTTCTTTCTTTCTTTCTTTCTTTCTTTCTTTCTTTCTTTCTTTCTTACTTTCCTTCTGTCTTTCTTTCTGTCTTTCTGTCTTTCTTTTTTTGCTCAAGGCTAGCATTCTACCACTTGAGGCACAGCACCATCTCCCGTGTTTTTTTTTTTTTTTTGTTTATGTGGTACTGGGGTATTGAACCCAGGGTTTCATGCATGCTAGGCAATCACCGTGCCATTAAGCCACATTCACAGAGCCCTAAGTGACTTTCTTAAGATGGCATTACATTTTCATTCCATAACTTTATCATAATTTTGGCCAGGTGATAGAAAATGATGTAAGAAACAATACAATACAATAAGTCCAGGAAGGTTGGATGGAAAATGAATAACCGTCATGGTGTAGACAGGGCACAGAGGGGCTTACGTCATGGAACTGTTTCAACAGTCTGAGCTAGACTGCTCCTGACCCACAGCCCACCTCCTGAATGAGAAGGCTACCTTGGGTTCTAGCCACATAAGGACACTGGGCCACCTCATTCAGAAAATATTCAGCCAGTTACTATGAGAGAGACGAAGAAAGAAAATCAGCATTGTGCTTAAGTTGGGTGCTGGTGGCTCAGAACTCTAATCCTAGCTACACAACAGGCTGAGATATGAGGATCAGGGTTCATAGCCAGTCTGGGCAGGAACGTCTGTGAGACTCTTATCTTCATACAACCACCAGAAAACCGGAAGTGTGCTCAAGTGGTAGAACACTAGCCTTGAGCTGAAGAGCTCGGGAACAGCGTCCAGGCCTAGAGTTCAAGACCCACAACTGACAAGAAGTGGATTCCCACCACATGAAGTGGACTGAATAGCACCCATTGTCCCAGGGAGCATGGTAGAGAAGTCAGGCTGAGCTTCCTGTGACCTTGAGGTCATAAGCAGGTCACCCCGCTTCTCCGTGCATCTGTTTCCTCAGCTGCAAAACTTAACAGAGTGAAGGATCCCCTTCCTCATGGGGATAGGGTAATGATGAGAGCCATGTTTTGTTTCATAATCCCACACCTGTTGCACAATTAATAACAGATCCCACCTGAGCCCTTTCCGGGTATCTTCCTGTCATATGCTCACAGAATTGCCGAGAACCTTATCTGAAGGATGCTCCCTCTGTGCCTAGCCATGCTCCACAGATCCCTCTGTATAAATCCCTTGTTTCCTCACTGTCCTGTGAGGAGACTGAGGTCCGATGGTTTCGGCACTATCCAGAACTTCACCTGTGGTCAAGAATCTGCTGGCATGGACTAAAAGTTTGGGATAATCTATCTAAACAAATAACTGAGCATGGCGCTACATGTCTACCATCCCAACTACAGAGGACCATGCTTGGTGGAGCATACCTGTCACAGATAGGAGGACCCTGATCCAGCACAGCCTGAGTCTCTATTGAGTCTCTTTCTCAGAAATGCCCAAGACAGAAAGTTGGCTCCTCAGAGGCAGGGAGAGGAAACAAGCAGGGGGTCATGGTGCCCCCAGTGGAGTGTCTGACCAGGGGCAGGGGTGGTGTTGGGGCAGCCACTCACCTCTGCTGCTTGGAGAAGATGTTGGCAGCCGTTCCAGGTGGGAAGAGCAGCGATGGAGGTGGCATTGTGGACACATGGGCCCAGAGCAGAGGACCAGAGTCAGGGACCTGGGTGGGGCCTTATGCCTGATGGTAGTGCGCCATTGCCTGAGGTTTGAAACCCAGCACCGCAAGAAGGGGGGAGGGAGCTGGGGCACTGGTGGGAGCATCAATTTCCTACTATACTCCAGTCTCTTGCTGATCACTCAACCACCTCTACCTTCCTCAACTTCTGGTAGTGTTGTAAACAAACAGAGGGAATCCTGGTGCTACCCAGCAGCATGGAATGTGGGCGTGGCCACCATTCTTGTATCCCATTGGTCAGAAAGGAACATGAAAGAATGGGGGTGTGGCCGGAATCCTGTGATGCAGGCAGTATGGGCAGAACAAGATGACAGCGGCTACCCTAGCCTTTTTCCCAGTGAACTCTGTCCAATGCAGTTGGGGACAAGAGGGTAACCTGCTTTAGCTGGATGGCTGCACAGTTTGTTGTGTATGTCTGTTTGTTGCCAATCCTGGAGCTTGAACTAAAGATCTGGACACAGTCTGTGAGCTGCTTTTGCTTAAGGCTGGCCCTCCACACTTGATATGTTGGCAATGAAGTTGGAAAGGGGTCTCAAGGACTTTCTTAGCTTGGGTGACTTTGACCATGATCCTCCTTTCACAGCCTTGTAAGTATCAAGGAGGACTGCTGAGAGCCACTGGTGCCTGCCTAATCATTGGTCTTTTTGATGTTCTTGGACAGACTGGTGAGTACCCTATTCTCGGGTTGATGTGGTGGGAGCTGGAGCTCACAGTTTGAATCCTGATCCTTCCACCTCCAAATGGCAGGAGATCCTAAGAAACTTGTTTCTATCTATATGATACCCAATGGAATATTGTGTATGTCATGATTGAATGGGTATTTCTTGAATGATTCTATGATAAAATTATACACAATTATATTATAGGACACTAATCAATTTAAGTTAATACTTTATTAAGCATTTAAACAATCACATTCATAAAATGGACACATAATGAAATTATGTGTCAGCATGTCCTCCTGGGGCAAATTGAGCGGACAGACTGTTCCCAGGACCTGAGATTGAGCCCAGGAGTTAACAAAATAAGAACAGATTGACATGCAGATGCCAGTAAGCTAATAAATATATATCTTTATAGAGTGTCAGAAATGTCTATACATTATTTAGTTATATAGACTACATTCCTACCAATTCTTGGGTATTTATTATGTGTCCATGTAAGTAATGTAAATGTTTTCTTTCTTAAAAGAAATCAATGTCGTGAAATCTTTGTGTTCCTGTAAGTAATAATAATATTTTAATGCGTCATAAATATTAAATAAAATCAATCAGCTTCCTGAAATCATGCTGCCTAATTTTATGGAGCACTATTCACGAACAACTCATTCTGTGACATTGACAACATTCCATTGTTATTCCTATGGTTGGAAACCTATTTCTTAGTATCTCCTGCCATTGGTTGGACAGGGCCTATATTGCCATGTGAGCCTATGGCTTCCCCAATAGTCTGCCAGCCTTCAGCAATGCAAGGTGAAGCACTTTTTGCAACAGTGTAATTCAGACTCAGGAGGGTCACGTGCAAAGGAAGAAAACCTAAAAAGGCCACAGTTTTTCTGTACATTGTTTTCCCTGAAAGGCCTGGGGGTCGAGGATCCCAGGATCAGCTGTGAGTCCCGTGGCTGCACCCCAGCCTAGGGTGATCGAAGCTGAGGCAGAGTTACCACGACCTGAGTTCAAGCCCAGTGCTGAGAAAAAGTTTTATAAAATTAGCTCCCTGGCTTGCAATTCCCGCTATTTATTCTGCCAGGTGTTGGATTTGAACTAAGGATCTGGGTAAATCTGCAGCAATGTGGATGAAGGGGAAGATCACCGTACTTGAGGATAAGAAAATCAAGCCTGTTCACTAGTCCTGAATTCAAGCCCCATCCCTGGAAAACATACTATTTATATACATTGTAAAGATAGGATTTATACTTACCTATAGATGTTCAGTCCATACATGTTTGGTGTGGTTGTTCCTTGTATTTTTTGTTTTATTCATTTATTTACCATTGATTTTACTATATGAAACCCATTTCGTTTATTACATTGATGACATCCTATCACAGAGCACTAGGTTTGTAGAAATGTAATCCATCATGCTTGACACCTAGAATTCTCAGAGAAAAGGAAAACAAGTTTCACCCTCGGCTTCTTACTTGACGATCCACTTGTTAATATTGCTGGGATCTGAACTCAGGGCCTAGAAGGACCAATTGGCCAATAAATCAAGGTGAACACACCAACCTGTGAGCAACCAAAGAGCTAGGTTATTCCCAGGATCTGATATTGATCTCCAGGGTGGTCCACTATAAGTTCATAATTTCATACATTCATAATTTAAACATAGGATCAATATTGACATACATGTGTGGACAGCATCTTGTGTTTGGTGCACTTCTCCTTATTTTGTCTCTAGTTCATGGAGGTATTGTTTATTTTACTAACTATGGTGACAGGTATAACTGTGCTGACATGGACGACAACCTGTTGCCATGGTTGTAGGGTTGCCTATGCATTCGCCATCCTCTTCTTTCACAGGAGAGTAAAACGTGTGTAAAAACTGGCATCTGCCATCAGAATGAATCTTTTGTCAGTGCGGGGATTTGAACTCAAGTCTGGGTAGCTCTGTTTCACTGTGGGAGAATTGAAGCTCACCATCCTTGAAGACTAGAATGTCAGGCCTGGTCCAGGGCCTGATTTGAAGGCCCAGCACTGGACAAAATAATAAGCCCACCTTTTCTAAACATAAGATCTCTCTTTACCTACAGGAGTGGTATGCATCTTGAGTTCATTGTAGTTATTCTTTTTAATTTGTGTCTTATTCATGGATATATTGTGTATTTTATTGAGTATGGTGACAGATATAACTGTGCTGACATGGATGAAAACCTATTTCCATGGCTATAGAGGTGCCTATATAGCATTCTCCATCTGGGCTGAGAACCAGGACTTTCGCAGGACAGGAAAAAAGGTGGATCAATTGGATTCTCACATCAGGTTGAATATTTTGGCAGTGCTGGGATTTGAACTCCAGGGCCAGCAGGCCCAATGAGTGAAAGGGACATGTTGACAACACCAGCCTGTGAGCCACTAAGGAGCTAGGCCATTCCCAGGACCTGAGTTCCAGCCCTGGTGGGTGCCAATACAGCCATAAATTCATAATTAAACAGAGGATCTATATTTCTAAACATTGGTGGGTGGCATCTTGTGTTTGGTGTAGTCATTCTCTTTATTTTGTGTCTTATTCATTGATGTATTATGTATTTTCTTGAGTATAGGATGACAGACATAACTCTGGTGAACTGGATGACAAACTATTCCCATGAGTATAGACTTGCCTATACATTCTCCATCCTAGCTGAGACACAGAACTTTCACAGCCTAGAAAAACAGATGCAACAACTGGCCTTTCACATCAGGGTGAAATTTTGGCAGTGCTGGGAATCGAACTCAGAGCCTAGGAGGTCCAACTGCCCAATGGGTTCACGTGATCACACCAGACTGTGACCCACTAAGGAGCTGGGTCATTCCCTGGAACTGAGATCGAGCCCCAGGGAGGCCTCAATAGTCCTCAATGCATCATTGAAACAATGGATGTATATTCACATCCGTGTGTGGACTTCATCGTGCATTGAGTGTAGTTATTCTCTTTATTTTGTATGCTATTCATGGATATATTGTGTATTTTCTTGAGTATATGATGACAAGTATACCTGGACTGACATGGATAACAACTTATTCCCATTGCCACAGGGTGGCCCATTTATTCTCAATCCTAGTTGAGACCCAAGACTTGCACAGAAAAGAAAAACAGGTGCAAAGATTGGCTTTGGACATCTAGATGAATCTTTTGGCAGGGATGAGATCTGAACTCCGGACCTAGCAGGCCCAATTGGTGAATGGGTCCACAAGAGCACAACAGCCTGTGAGCCACGAAGGACCTAGGCCATTCCCAGGACCTGAGATTGAGGTCCCCCTGGCGGGGGGAAACTGGGTTGCAAAATAGTCATCCATTCATAAGCTGAAGGTAGTATGCAAATAAGTACATATTTGTGTAGAGTAGGAGAGATGGTGACCTGTAATGGAATTCATTCTGTGTGACTACCATTTCTTGGATCTTTCTGGATGCCTCCTTTTCATGACTGTGATGATAATTATCATGCTTCATCAACTCTTCTTTACAAATAATCAATACTCCATGAGTCTTGCCTATCATTTCCTACTCCCATCATGCAGGAAGTACTCATTCAGGGATGAGATCGATCGCTTTCCATGACTCCTCCTAGGTTCAGAAACAAGTATCTCAGGGTCTCCCGCCATTCCCTCCTTGTAGTGGGGGGGCTGAATTCAAGCCTCAGACCTGGAAAACTTCATCTTACATACATTTTAAAGTTAGGATTTGTAATTCCGTACAGATGTTCAGTCCATATTGTGTTTGCTGTGGTTATTTATTTTATTTCTTGTTTTATTCATTTATTTACCATTTATTTTATTGACTCTGATGATACATATACCATTTATTACATTGTTTACATCCTATCACAAAGCATCTAGATTTTAGATGTGTTCTTCATCAAGCCTGACAGTGCTAGGATCTGAATTCAGTGCCTAGCAGGCTCAATTCAAGAATGAGTGAGTTTGAGCATGGCAGCCTCTAGCCAATGAGGCTGTCAGGTGGTTCCCAGATCGACCCCCAGGTTTGGCCAAAACAGTGATACATGGATAGGCAGATGGTGGTATATAAATAAATATATATTGGTAAAGAGTGCCAGGACTGTCTATCTATGATTAAATGACACCTACAACTTTCCTACTAAATCTTAGATCTTTATTATACCTCCATTGAAGGAATATTATTCTTTTCATGATTAATAAATTATTAATTAAGATCAATCAGCATTCTACTATTATTGCATCCAATTTTTGACTAGACTGGTGCGTGAACTGCACTTTTAATCAGTATTCCTATGAATAGGAATGAGTCTCTTGTGATCTCCTGCCGTTGGTGTCAGGACTGGGATTTGAATCCAGGGCCATGTTGACAGGTTGGCCTATGGTTTCACTGATATCCCACCAGCCCTCAGCAATGACAGTTCAAGTCTACTGCAGCCATATCATTCAGACCTAGGATGGTCAACATGCAAAGAAAAAAATTTTAAAACCCCAGCACTCTGCACCTCACCACTTTTTGTGCTTTCCAGCTTTTTTTTCTTCCTAAAATCCCTCTAGACCTAGGATATCAGGATCGGCTAAGTGTCTGGAGACTGCACCCCAGCCTAGGGAGATCCAAGCTGAGGCAGAGTTTCCATGACATGACGTCAAGCCCTATGTTTGGCCAAAAATTAATTAATTGATTAATTAATTAATTAATCATTTAACTAAATTTAAAAAAATAAAACTCCCTGGTTTGGAATTTCTGCAAGTTTTCTTTCCTAGCCTGGGATTTAAAATTAGGATCTTGGTAAATCTTTAGCAATGTGAGGGAAGAGTTGCCACTACATGAGTTCAAAGCCTGTGCCAACAAAAAATGGAAAACTAAGTCACTGACCTCGGCAGGGGGAGGTAGTTGTGGAGATGGGAGGGAAAGGATAGTAAGGGCAAAACAAAGGAGGAGTCAACAATGCTCAATAGAAAATGTACTCATTAACTTGCTCCTGTAACTGTAACCAATCTGTACAACATTTTTAAAATAAAAAAAAAAAAAACAAAACAAAAGAAGAGAAACAATGTAATTCTCAGAGAAGCACTCAGGGGAATACGTCTGAATAGCTGTACAAAATTCTACACTGCTTTTTTAAAATGTTCAGTATGGAACTGAAAAAACATAACTGCTTCCATTAATAAAAACTAAGTCACTGTCTTGGAACTGGGGCCAGTATTTCTGCCATTGCTAGGATTTGAGCTCACCATCCAGGTAACTCTTTTGCAGCATGGTTGCAGGCAGAGCTCACTGTCCTTGAGGAAAAGAAATTCAGGCTAGAATCCCCATGTCCTGAATGAAGGTCCTGCAAGAGAAAAAATATTTCTATACATATGTAATATATATACTTACATATGTATGTTAATTTCACATTATGATTTTTATTATTGATTTTGTATTTTATTTTTCTTTGATTCATTTATTGATTATTGTATTTAGTATTATTATACACATAATATTTTTACATTTTGCACATATATTTTAAAATTAAACACAATAATTTAGGATATTGACTCATTTTTCATTAATATTTTATTAAGTGTTGAAACACAATACATAATTAAATGGAAGCATTTGTCACAGTCTTCACATGTTTATAGTCTGCCCCAAGTATGAGCTTTGTCTTATCTTTGGACATCTTCCCATTGGGATCTCTTTAGAACGTTTATATTCAGAAACCTTTTCTTGAGGATAGGCAGGTGAGGGATAAAATTGGAAGGGTGGGGTAGAAATGTGGCTTAGTGGTAAAGAGCTTGCTCAACATGCATGAATGACAGGGTTTGAATCCTCATTGCCACATAATCAGAAAAAGCCAGAAGCTGTGGAATGGCTCAAGTGGCTAGACTTGAGAAAAAGAAGCTCAGGGACAGTACCCAGGCCCTAAGATAAAGCCCCAGAAGTGTCAAAGACAATAGGCCAGATGACAGTGGCTCACAGCTGGAACCCTAGGTTCTCAGTAGACTGAGAGCGGAAGACCAGAGTTCAAAGACAACCTAGGCAAGGAAAGCCTGTTAGACTCATCTCCAGTGAACCACCAAAAGACCTTATGTGGCGCTGTGGCTAAAATGGTAGAGTGTTAGCCTTGAGCTGAAGGGATCAGGGACAGTGCCCAGGCTTGAGTTCGAGACATACACCTGGAAAAAAAAGTGAGGGTTAATCAAAGTACTTGTCCTATTTATTAATGAGGAGAACATTCTCTGGAAAATGAACACTGATGTACACCAGAATTGCAGTTAGAGCTCCAGGTTCAAGTGTAGCAGATCCATATACCCAGCCTCTCAGACTCTAGCATTGTAACCTTGTGTCCTACAGGGTTCTGAACGGTCCATTGTTGAAAGGCATAATATGCTCCCCAAACACTTTGCAATAAGCATTTGACTTCTATTGTCAATGTCATTACAGTTCTGAACCTACCAGAGCTCCAGTAGCTCACGCCCATCAACCTAGCTCCGGAGGCTAAGGTCTCAGGAACACAGGGTGAAGCCAATCAGGGCAGGGACGTCTTTGACACTCTGACTTCCACTTCTGAAAGGTCAGATGTACAAGAGCATCTTGTGTTTCCCTTGGTGATGAGAATTTACTTGCACTCTAAATGTTCTTAGAGTTCCTGAGCTATAGAAGAAGGCAAGAAACATCAACGACCCATCCGAGGTTCAAATGAAGTTCTCAGAATCCAAGCCCTAGCCCTGTTAGCAGGATGAAATCCAGTGTAACACTGTATTTGAAGGAAAGAAAACAGTTGCAAAAGCCAGGCTAGGTGCCGAGACATAGCCCTGCAGGATTAAGAGGCAGAATGTACACACTCAACAGGGAAGTGAGCTGCCAAACCACTTCATTCATTCCAGGAACAACCAGCAATGAAGGGAAACCTGAAATATTTGTTAGAGTTACACCAGGGTCAGGCTTTTATCAGCCTCTTCAAATAATGACTAATTAACCTTCCTCCTTCAGGTGAAGGGAGCCTCAGGCTATCTTTAGGTTACCAATAGAGAGCCAGTTTAGTGAGGGAGAGGGGAGGAACAGAGTAGAAAAACCCTGCTCTCTGGTCTTAGGGAGTGGGTTTTTGACTCTCCATTTGTCAGATTTGAAGCCCTTCTACCTCTGCCAGTCCATTCTCCTTTCTTCATTCTCCACTTAATTAATGCAAATCCCCAGACCAACTAGAGGCAGGGCTGTTTCTCTTCTGTCTCCAAGCCCCTGAGTTAGAACCTAGCTCTGCCCTCGTGGCTCTGGGGCCTTTGGGTACCTTAGAAGTGGGAAAGAGACAGTCTTCGTGCTCTGTCATTGTGTGAAGGTGATGCTGGTGACCTAGCACACTGCAGAAGGCCTCATGAATGGGAAGTGTTCCCTTCCTTCCTCCTGACATCCAAGACCAGATTTATCTAACTTTCTATCTATCTATCTATCTAATCTATCTATCTATCTATCTATCTATCTATCTATCTATCTATCTATCTATCTATCTATCTATCTATCTATCTATCATCTATCTATCTATCTATCTATCTATCTATCTATCTATCTATCTATCTATCTATCTATCTATCTATCTATCTATCTATCTATCTATCTATCTATCTAATCTACCTACCTACCTACTTAGGTATCTCTTTGCCAGTTTTTGGATTGAACTCAAGGTCTGGGCACTGTCTGTAGAACTCTACTACTTAAGCCACAGCACCAATTCTGGCTTTTTCTTTGTATGTGATACCGAGGAATCGTACCCAGGGCTTCGTGCATGCTAGGCAAGCACTTTCTCACTAATCCACATTCCCAGCCCCTTCATCTTTTCCTTAATGGTAGTTTTTACATAAGTATGCTACCATTTTAAGTCCCCTAGTTTAATTTTCTGAATACTGGTTACTTCTACAAAACCTGATCTTCTTTTCCCCTGCCTGATTTGTGACTGGTCCTGCATTGGCCTAATAATTAATGTAAATAAAGGCTGCTGAGAGCTGCAGTGTTCATCATATAATGACACAGGACTGGAAACCTGGAAGAGAAAAGCCATGGGTCTGAAATGAAGAAAATGGTGCAGTATGCACTAGGAGCATATTTGAAAAAATGAACAAGTAAATAAAAGAAGAAGCAATGTATACAGTCTGTTTGCACTCAGGGAGGTAATATACACACATAAGTAGGTAGGGTGTTGATAAAAAAACTTGGCCTTCTCTTTTTGAAAATTTTTTTGTGGTCATCCCAGGGCTTAAACTCAGGGCCCGATGCGTTCCTTGGCTGTTTTTACCAAGGCTGAGGTGTTACCGCCATCACAGCTCCACTTCCAGCCATCTGGTCATTAATTGGACATAAGCACCTCCCAGGCTTTCCTGCCTGTTCTAGCCTGTGTTTCCTGCTTGGCTTTCTCTCTCAAAGCTGGAGCTCTTTCCTCTGGACCACTGCTCCACTTCCAGTTTTCTGGTGGTTTATTGGAGATAAGAGTCTCACAGACTTCCTGCTCAGGCTGACTTTGAATGGCGATTTCCCGAAGAGGATTCAAGCAGCTTTTCTCAAGGATACACAGAGGAGTGCTCCACACAAAACCTCATTGTAAATCTCGAGAGGCACTAGAGGAAAAGAGATACATGAAAATGCTTCTAGTGTGTTCTAGATACTTAAGGTTGGAGACACACAACACATAATTATTAGATCATTTTATGTGCAAAAGGAACAATGCAGACATGAGAATCATTGCAGCTTTCAGTCCTCTCATCCTGAGACAGTAAATTCACTGCAGCTCAATGCTAAGTGACAGAACTGGCATGTCCTGTGGATATTTTCTCCCAATTCCTGTGACACTCGTTTCTCACTTTTGGCTTCAAACCTGTGACCAGAGGGGAAGATGAGGCAAGAAAATCCTTCTCAGTGAAAACAGCCATAAAGATCATTGGGTAGTTAACTTATAAATTCAAGACATTGGAATGACCCTGTTAAGAAGTCAGATTGTCCAGATTAAAAAATGAAGAAGAAAGAAGGTACCAGTGGCTGCTGACTGTAATCCCAGCTCCTTAGGAGGCTGAGATGTAGAGAATCTTAGTTTGAATCCAGCCAGCATAGGAAAGTACATGACACTGTTATTTCTAAGAGATCACAGAAAAAATCAAAGTGGGGCTGTGATTCAAGGTTAATGCACTATCCTTGAGCAAAAGGAGCTCAGGGACAATGCCTAGACTCATAGTTCAACCCCAGGAACTGTCCCATCAAAGAGCCTGTACCTCCATATCTTTGTGTATGTATGGACGTATTCCTATAGGTGAAGCTCCAGAGTAGCTATGATGAATGGCACCAAGCTAGGAAATTTGTATTCAATAAAATGATTTCATAACAGAGACTGCTTTCATGACACTGCATGTTCCAGGGCTCCTTTCACTGGTCCCAGTATAACCTGTGGATTTCTCTGTATCCCAGGCCTTGTGGACGAAATCTCTCTCATTTCCTGGACAGGCAGAAAAAGGCCTCATTCCTGTACTGCTGTGTAACAAACAACTCCATCTGGGTCAGATAGTGAGGAGGAGTGCAGGCTGGCTCCAAAGGTCAGGAGAGAAAGGTCACTATGTACTCGCAACTATCTCTCTCCCCAGTGCTCTGTTTTGACAGGAAGCTTTCATTTGTGCCATCTCCCATGACAGGCCAAGTTCTGTGCACTTATCCTGCCTTTGTGAGACTATATACCAGTGTTCAGATACAGTTCTCAATATAATTCAAAAGTCCTTCTGGCAGACAACTAGGGCACTGAAGCTTATGAAATGTTTCATTGAGGGCGATGTTGGGCCTATGATGCCTCTCCTAGTTTTTCGCAAGCTTGGGAAATCCAAGCACATATCTGACATCACAAAGCTTCCTGTCTTCTAGGGCTGGTGAATCTCATCAGGTTTTGAAACTTTTGCCCTCTCCTAGTTGGGCCCAGGGTGGCTATCTTTTGGGAACACGGAGCTAACTTGCTGACCATGATCTCAGTGAAGAAGTCGGGTACCTTACCATTTTGTGTAACAGCATCACTCCTAGTCTGTGTGTGTGTGTGTGTGTGCACACGCGTGTGTGCGCCTGCGTGTGGGCCCATATACCATTCTTGGAAGTTGAACTCAGGACCTGAACACTGTACCTAGATTCTCTTGTACAAGGAGAGCACTCTCCTACTTGAGCCACAGAACCACTTCAGGCTTTCTTTTATTGATGTGGTCCTGAGAAATCAAACCCAGGGTTTCATATACGCAAAGCACTCTACCCCTAAGGCACATTCCCAGCCCTCTATTTCAGGTGTGTTTGTTTCTTTCTGTCATTTTTTATTGTAGGAGTTGATGTCTAGGCATGGGTGCTGTCCTTGAGCTCTTCAGCTCAAGTCTTGTGCACTACTACTTGAGCCAAAGCGCCATTTCAGCTTTTCTGGTGGTCCATTGGAGCAAAGTGTCTCAAGGACTTTCCTGCCCAGGCTAGCTTTGAACCATGATCCTCAGATCTCATCCTCCTGAGTAGCTAGGGTGACAAACATGAGCGTCAAGCACACAGCTTCCACTTCAGGTTTCTTAGTGGTGAATTGAAGATAGTCTCATAGGACCTTTTTGCCTGGGATAGTTTGGAACCCAGGTCCTCAGATCTCAGCATCCTTAGAAGGCAGGATGACAGACCTCAGCTATAGAACCCTAGGCCATGGCTTCTGGTGCAACGGGCTCCTTGGCTCCACATGGTGGAGTGTTAGCCATGAGCCCAAGAGGTAAGGGTCAGTGCCTAGGCCCCTAGTTCAAGGTTCATGACTGAGAAAATACAAAACAAAACAATTGTCTCCAGGACACAACTCACTAGTCTTCAGTAATACATAATTTAGTCCCTGCATTGGGGACCTATCTGAGCCTCAATATTCTTGTCTGCATAATCATCTCAGTTGTGGAGCTCTTACAAGAACAAGTTGAAAGAATGCACCCTGTGAAAGACACAGCACATGGCACTCTTGCATGACTCAGTACACAACATCCTGTGAAAGTCTCAGCACCCAGCACCCAATGAAGGACTCAGCACACTCCATCTTCTGCAGGACTCAGCACAGATCACCCTATGAAAGACTCAGCACAAAGCTCTGTTCCACAAGCTATCATTCGAATTAAGGTGGTTTCACATTCTTTGAGGAACATTTCATAACTAATAGTTTAGTGGGGTGTTTTTATTTTGGGGGAGGTTACTTATGGGGCTTGAGCTCAAAACATGGGGATACTTTTCTACTAACATTTGCTCAAGGCTAGTGCTCTACCATTTCAAGCCATATTTCAAAGATTCTAGCAGACTTCCTGCCAGGATTTAAAGCCCTCAAGCAGCCAAGATGTCGGGGGTAAGCCAGGGTAAGCCAGGATGATGGGGGTAACCCATGGAGCTGGGATACAGCAGTTTACATCTGGCTAAGTCAGGTTAGGTGACAGCTGTCAGCACCAGACTCCTAGCTTTCTCTGTGATGAGGTATTTGATGTCCTGTCCTTCTATAGTTGCAGTGAGTATATTCTACCTTTTTTTTTTGACAGTCTGGCGACTTGAGTAAGGGCTTTGACACTGTCCCTAAGCTTTTGTGCTCAAGGCTAGCACTCAGTTGATTGAAAGACAGCTGAACTTCTAGGTTTTCTTTTTATGTGGCACTGAGGGCTCGAACCCAGGGCTTCGTGCTTACTAGTCAAGCACTCAACCAAAGAGCCCCAGGAGTGAAAGAGTTATAAATAGATAGAGGTTGCTGTATATGATTTTATATACACAAAAGATGTCTGTACATTATTAATTTATAGATAATATTACTACCAATTTTTAGGTATTAAGTTATGTCTCCATTTAATCATGTGTCTCAACAATTAATAAAGCATTAATTAAAATTATATGTACATACATCTGTATATAAATTACATATTTTATAGAATGCGACAGATGTCTATATAATTAAATTATACATCATGTGTTACTACCAATTATTAGGCATTTATGTTTCCATGCAATTTTTATTCTATTAATGCTTAATAAAATATTAAACTTAATCCACCTCCTATAACTAGTGTGTCTAATTTTATCCTAGAATGATTCACTACTAATTCAATCTGTTTTTCATTTATTGTAGTGACAATTCTTCCACCAATGACATTTTTTACATTTATGACATCCTATTACATAGCATATATATTTGCATCTGAATTATACATCCTGTCACTGAGCACTTTCAAAGAAAAAGAAAACATGTGTCACGCTCGGCTTCTTCCTCCTCGATTACATTTTTGGCAGTACTGGGATCTAAATTCAGGGCCTAGAAGGCTCAATTCATGAATGGCTGACTGTCAGCACAGAAGCCTCTAGCCTATTCAGCTGCCAGGCTGTTCCCAGGCCCTGATATCAAGCCCCATATGTTGAACACATATTTCACTTAGTGTAGTTATTCATTTTATTTTTTGTTTTATTAATTTATTTACCATTTATTTTATTGATTATTATTAAACATGAAATATTTACTACATATATTACATAAGATATAGATTTGCCTGTGTATGAAACTTCATACCTTACACTCAGGACTTTCAAAGAATCAGAAAACATGTGTCACCGTGGGATTCTTACTCCACGATTCAATTTTTGTGAGTGTTGGCATTAGAACTCACAGCCTATAAGTCCCAATTCATGAATGGGTGAGTGTCAGCACACCAGCTTGGGACATATTGAGCTGACAAGTATTTCTAGCACCTGAGATAGAGCCCAGGGGTTGACAAAATAAGAACAGATTGACATGCAGATGGCAGTACACAAATAAATATAGATCTTTATAGAGTGCCAGTGATGTCTATACATTATTCAGGTATATGCACTGCATTCCTACCAATTCTTGGGTATTTATTATGCGTCCATGTAATTAATATTCTTGTTTTCATCCTTAATGAATTATTAAAAAATCAACCACTGTCCCAAAACTATTGCATCCATGTAATTAATAGTATTCTTTGAATGTATCAAAAATATTCATTAAAATCCATTGGTCTCCTAAAATCCCTCCATCTAATTGTATAGTAGTATTCAGAAACAACTAATTCAACTTTGCCATTCATAATCTTCCATCGCTAATCCTATGAATAGGAACAAGACTCTTAGGATCTCTCTCCATTGGTAGGGGTCAGGACTATGCTTCAAACACATGGCCTATGTTGCAGTGTTGGCCTAAGGCTTCCCTGGTAGCCCACCAGCCTTCAGAAATGGCAGGTTACCAACATTTTGCAGCTGTGTCATTCAGACCCAGGATGGTCACTTTGCAAAGAAAACAAATGTAAAACTAGGAAGTTGCCAGTTTTTATTTTTCTGTGTCGCATTATTTATTATTGTTTTCATCTCAGCATTTGAGGCCCAGGAACCCAGGTTTGTCTGTGAGTCCAGTGGTTGCACCCCAGCATAGAGTGATCAATGCTGAGACAGAATTGCCACTACTTGAGATCAAGCCCTGTGCTTGAAAAATAAAAATACATACATACATACATACATACATACATACATACATACATACATACATACATATATACATTAAAAATATTTAAAATATTATGTGGCTCCTTGGCTTGGAATTCAGGCCATTGTTTTTGTCAGGCCTGGGATTTGAACTCAGGGTGTGAGTAAATCTGTAGCACTGTGGGGGATGGGAAGATCACCGTGCTGGAAGACAAGAAAGTCAGGCCTGTTCCCAGGGCCTGAATTCAAATCCTAGCACTTGAAAAAATAATATATATATAATATTCGTATATATTTGAAATACATGGTTTATATTTACATACACATGTTTATTGCATATTGCAGTTAGTGTATTCATTTTATTTTGTGTTTTATTTCTTATGTATTTGAGAGTGAGTATGATTACACATATAACATTTAGCATCCTATTACATAAGACATAGGTTTTCCTATGTATTCTCCATCATTCCTGAGACCCAGGACTTTCACAGATACGGAAAACAAGTGGAACAATTGGCTTTTCCAACAGGATTAAGTTTTTGGCAATTCTCTGACTTGAACTCAGGGCCTAGCAGGCCCACTTCATGAATGGTTACATGTTAGCACACTAGTCTGATGCAAATGAAGTTGGCAGGCCAATTTGAGGACCTCAGATCAAGCCACAGGAATGACCAATATATAAACAGGTAGATGTTTAGATTGCAGTGTGTGTGTGTTTGTTTGTGTGTGTGTGTGTGTGCATGTGTGTATGTATTTACATATGTATATGCATCTATAAATATATACAGAGAGACACAGATAGACATTTATGTAGATTCTAGTGTATAACCCAATATAAAGAGTGATGTCTGCAACTTATTTTTATATATTCTATTACTACCAATTATTTGGTATAAAATTATGCTTCCAATTATCATGGTAGAAGAATTAATAAAGTACTAATTAATCAATGACCTATATTTATTGCATACAATCTTATATTAGAAGGACTAGCTAGTTAGTAATTCAATTAGTATATGTCAAATATTCTATTAGTGTTCCTATAGATAGGCAAGAGTTTCCTAGGATCTTCAGCTGTGTGTAGGTGGCAGTCCTACGATTGATCTCAGGGCCTAGGTGTCTGGGTTTGCCTCAAGCTTCACTGACAGCCCCCCAGCCATCATCCATGCAAGGTCACATACAATTTTCAAGCCAAGTCATTGAGGCTCAGGAGGGTCACAGTGCTAAGGTAAAAACTGTTGTGTAACATTTTCTGGTTTTTCCTCCTCCATTTTTGTTGGTTTAATGTATTTTTGCCAGTGCTGGGAGTTGAATTCTGGTCCTAGGATCCCTGGATCATCTGTGGGTGTACAAGCTGTACCCCAGCCTAGGGTAATCATGGTTTAATACACACTAAAATGTTTCCTTGAGCAAAGGGAGCTCAGGGAAAATGTCTAGGCTCACAGTTCAAGCCTCAGTACCTGCCACAAAAAAAAAAGAGCCAGCAACTCCATGTGTCTGTGTATGTATGCATGTATTTGTATCAGTGAAGATCCAGAGTTGCTATGAAGAAAGGCACCCAGCTAGGAAATTTGCTTTGAATAGAATGATTTCATAGCACAGAGAGTGCTTTCAAGACAATCCATGTTCCAGGGCTCCCTCATTGTTCCCAGTGTAGCCTGCTGAGTCTCCATACCCCAGGCTGCCAGAGGAAGTCGATTTTGATGTTGGAACAGGCAGACAAAAAGCTTCACTCCTGTAAAGCTGCATAACAAACAATTCATCCAGGCCAATTAATGAGGATGAACGTGCGCAGGTTCTGAAAGTCAGGAGAAAAAGGCTTGTTTGTACCCCAAGCTATCTCTCTCCTCAGTGGTCTGTTTTGACAGGAAGCCTTTATTTGTGCCACCTTTTGTGGCAGGCCAAGTTCCCTGCACTCATGCTGTCTTTGTAACTGAAACAAACTGCTACAATTAATTCAAGAGTCCTTCTGGCAGACAATTGGGGAGCTGAACATAATGGAATGATACATTTTTGGCAAAGGTGCCTCCATGTGAGGTGTGTGTGTGTGTGTGTGTGTGTGTGTGTGTGTGTGTGTGTGTGTGTGTGTGTGTGTGTGTGTATGTGTGTGTGTGTGTGTGTGTGTGTGTGTGTGTGTGTGTGTGTGTGTGCATACACCATTCCTGGTGCTTGAACTCAGGACCTAACTGAAGAACTAAAGTAATTCCATTTTAAGATCAAGCCCCCTGAGCTGTGCTGCCCTCAAAGTAACCCCCAAAGAGAGCTGTGCAGCCAAAGAGAAAAATAGTTCTCAGAAAAACCGCAGGTTGCCACCAACCCTACCCACCCTTAAAAAACAGAACAGTTGCCCAGGTGTTCCAGCTGAAAAAGGGAAGTGCGATCAGGGTGGACTTAAACCCCCTGAACTTGTGAACTTGCTTGTGTGGAAACCCCCTAAACTTGTTTGTTTGATAATATAAAAGCTGTGCCAATTTTATGCTTGGGGCCTCTTAGCATCACCGGTTACCTAGTGCACAGAGGACCAAATTCCAGCTTGCAATAAACGACTCTTTGCTGTTTTCATTGATCATGGTCTCTGGTGTTCTGAGAGGGGGCATCCAAAAACTGGGCACTTTATGTGGGAGCTCCTCTGGGATAGCCCCCCCATAAGCCACCCAAATACCTGATCAGCGAGTCGTCCAGCTAGCCGGTAAGAGGGGGTGCAGCTGCTTTATGTTGAGTGTTTTGTGTTTGACTTGTAAGTAGGGTTTTGGAGCTGGCAGGAAATGTTGGCGGATGTGCTACAAGGTAACCAGCCGGCCGGTGGAAGACATTTCCTGGGCCCTTGGGGAAGCCCTGCCCAGTGGGGTCTCTCTGGACTCTGTCGTCTTTTGGACCATGACTTGTCCGGCCTCTGCCACTCTGGGTTAAGGGTAGATTATCCACCTCCTGGGTATTGACTCACCCTCTGCCATCCTTTGGGACAGGAACTCATCTGGCCTCCACCACCGTGGTTTAGGGGTGGATTCGAGCTTGAGATCAACATGCACGCTATCTTTGTCTCATTTGTAGTTGCCATTGTCATTTTAATTCAGCGCCTCTCTTTCTTTCCTTTCCTGATTCATTTTATTTCATTTTCAGATCAGTGAGCATCCTGGAGCCCCCACAAAAGTGGGGGCCAGAGGCTCCTTTCACCTCAGGCGCTCTCCCATTTTAATACTTTTGGAATTTTAGGATGACATCAAGGGTTGACTTATTCTCTAGAAGAGGAGGCAGTGGGGGAAGGGAGAACCTGCAGGATCTAGCAATAACTTTGAAAGGGGCCTGCAGGGAAAACTCTAAGCCAGATGAATCTGCCACTGACCACCAAGTGCCTCCAGCAAGATCTTAGCCTCGGGACTTGGCCCAGAGGTTCTGAGTATGGGGGGGGGAGACTGTCATTCTGAGGGGATAGCTTCCAGGGTCATTTTTCCCTTGCCCCAAGATGATTGGGAGTTCTCCTCCACCTTGGAAGGCCCCTGGGTCAACATTTGCAGTTATCTAAAAAAAAAAAAAAAAGAAAGAAAGAAATCCTCTGGTGGTGAGATGTTGCCAAATTCAAGGAGATCTGATTTTGTCTTTGTGGCCACTTGTCTGTCTTGTTTACTTTGGTGTCGTTTCTGTTCTATTTTTGAGGTGGGGAAATTCTGGGTGAGGGTGGCCAGCTCACTCAGCAGACTCTGATTTCAGCTTGCTGAGTGAGAATGGAGCAGTTCTGGTAGGGTTGAACTGAGGGTCCATTAGTCCCCAACTCAGCCTTTGTTGTCTAGTTCTGTTTTAGAATTGGTACCTGTTTTAAGTGTGGATTCTTGGTTTTTGTGTTTATTTATATTTTTGTTATTTATTTGAACAACTCTGGGGAAATAAAAGTTCCAGCCTCTGGCTGGGCTCAGCCACAGACCTGTTATGCTCCCCTCACTGTGAGGTGTGAAAGGTTACTGGACTAGGCTGGTACCTTTCAGGCCTTGGGATGCATTTTCTCCTTGTGGAGGCTGCCTGAGCGGAGGGTGTGGAAGGCTAAGCACCTGGTTTGGACTTTTCAGCGAGTCCTGACAATGTAACAATTTGTAAAGTGTTCTTGTCTAATATTGGATAAAATTCAGGCCAGTTTAGTTTCAGGTGACCCCGTCAACCAGCCCTTCTGCAACAGAAGGTATTCAAAAGATCCGTTGGTGAATTGCCTTGCTAAACAAGCAAGCCTGGGAAAATGAAGCTTAACAAAGGTACTTAGTTAAAAAAATACTGTATTAAATTTTTGTTAAAAAACTTAAAAAAAACTCTATGTACAACTGATTTTGATTTTTGCACGCTTTAAGATGTGTGTGTTTTCTATGTGTTTGTAAACATGTTCAAGATAAAAATTGTCAACATGCTGTAAAAATTGGGTGAGTTTAAGTTTAAAATGTAAAAGGTTAAGGGATTTAGACATTACTAAAAATTAAAAAATCTTTCACATTGTTTTAAATGGCTTTTAAGGATTCTTTAATGTAGAAATTAGAAAATCTGTTATTTTAAAATTTAATATTTTAAAATGTTTTGGCAGTTTGGGATTTAGTTCCCTTGGCTAAAATTTCAGGATAAATATTAAAAATTTAAATGTAAAGGTCAATTTAGCACTGTTACAAAACATGACCCGTTCTGTCTATCTAAAGCAGTATTTTATTCAAACCTCCCCACCAAAAATGGGAAAACTTAGAAGACCACCTAAGATCTATATTTAGGGGTGAGGATGAGCAGGCAGAAGTGCAGTTAAGCGGGTCATGCATGGTGGGACCGACCCTGGGGGCCTTCATAGATGGTGGAACTGGCCCTGGGAGGAGTCCACACATGGTAAAGGAGGGCAAACTGGCATAAACGCAGTTCATCTAACCTTAAAGAGTCAGATTGGGTGTGTGCCCATTCCATAGGAGGGGCTGAGTGGCCCATCTTTGTTCGGTCTTTTTTCCCTGCAGATAGACACTGAAAACATGATGGTTAAAATGAGTGATGTGATGATCTGATTATTATTGCTAAAACTGCCCCTTGTATGTGTTAAAATTACAATTAAAAAGGCCTTCAAAGGAGGGTTAAAAAGTTTATTTGTATAATGGAACTTGCTTTCAATGATGTTCTACAATTAGGATGTTTTTAAAAGTTATAAAGGTGTTAAGCCTAGCTTCTTTTCTTTTTTTTTTCTAGATTATTATTTGTTTTTATTGTGAAAATATTGTACAAGAGGGTTACAATTACATGAGCAAGAAAATGAGTACATTTCTTATCAAGCATTGTAGCCTGCTCCTTTGTTTCCCCTTTCTATCCCATCCTCCCCCATCCCTCTACCCAAGCCTACAATCACCCCACACCAAAGTTGGAAAGTTCGTTTTCGACATAACGACTTGTACATCTCATTGTTGCAATGGGTCCACCTGTATCCCTATTTAAACGATTTGTTTTTGCCCTTACCCTCCACAAATTATAACAACATCAAATACAGTGAAAGTAGGGGTAATACCATGGGGGAGGGACATACAAAGCAACAAAGATATCATCTTATAAATGTGTTAGAAAAAATCGCATGAAAGAAAACAGCATTTGAGTACATATCTTAGGGTACATTTCCCTAACATCAATATATCTGAGCTATTCTGCTTGATTCAGACATATACTATTTATTGGAAAAAAGGAAAACCATGGGACCTATGTTTCTTTGGGCCTGGTTTACTTCACTTAATATAATTTTTTCCAAGTCTTTCCATTTCCTCACAAATGGGGCAATGCCATTCTTTATGATGGACGCATAGAATTCCATTGTGTATATATATATATATATATATATATATATATATATATATATATATATATATATATATATATATACCACATTTTCTTGATCCGTTAATCTCCTGAGGGGCATCAGGTTTGGTTCCATATCTTAACTATGGTAAATAATTCTGCAATAAACATATCCTGCTGGTACCTTTAGTGTGATTTGTTTGTGAATATTTGTGTAAATGCCCAAAAGTGGGATTGCTGGGTCATAGGGGAACTCTATTTGGAGTCTTTTGAGGAACCTCCATACTCCTTTCCAAAGAGGTTGAACAAGTTTACACTCCCACCAACAATGCAGTAGGGTTCCCTTCTGTTCACATCTCCTCCAGCATGTGTTGTTATTAGAGTTCTTGATTATAGCCATTCTACCTGGGACGAGGTGATATCTCAGTGTTGTTTTGATTTGCATTTCTTTTACGGCTAGGGAGGTTGAGCATTTCTTAAAGTATGTATTGGCCATCTTTCATTCCTCTTCAGAGAAGTTTCTGTTTAAGTCTTTAGCCCACTTATTTATTGGTCAGTTGTTTCTTTGAAGATTTGTGGTTGGGGGATTTAATGTTTTCAGTTCCAGGTATGTTTTAAATATGAGACCCCTGTCCGTTGTATGGCTAGTGAAGATCTTCCCCCAATCCATGGGCTTTCTATTGATATTGCTAGCGATGTCCTTTGTCATACAGAAGCTCTGCAATTTCATGCAATCCCATTTGTACAACCTTTCTTTAATTTGTTGTGTTTCTGGGTCTATATTTAGAAAATTTCAGCCTGAGCGAAGGAGAAAAAGGGTTTTTCTTATTCAATCCTGTAATGTTTTCAGAGTGTCTGCTTTGACTCCGAGGTCTTCGCTCTATTGGAGTTGATTTTGGTGCAGGGTAATATATAACGAGCTAGCTTTAGTTTTCTACAAGTAGTTAACCAAGCCAACACCATTAACTGAAGAGGCTGTCTTTCTTCCATTCTATTTTTTTTTAGCTCCCATATTGAAGATTAGAGGGCTATAGGACTGTAGGTTCATTTCTGAGTTTCAATTTTATTTCATTGGTCCTGAGGTCTGTTCTTGTGCCAGTAACAAGCTGTTTTGATTACTATGGCTTTATAGTAGTGTTTGAAATTTGGTATTGATATTCCTCCAGCACTGTTCTTTCTGTTGAGGATAGTTTTATCTATTTGGGGTCTTTTATTGTTCCATATGACTTTTTGGATTGCCTCTTCTATTTCTTTGAAGAATGAGGTTGGAACATTGATAGGTTTCGCATTGAATTTGTAGATAGCCTTGGGAAGTATTGCCATTTTCAAGATGTTGATCTTTCCAATCCAGGAGCATGGGAGTTTTTGCACTTCTAAGTTCTGTTTTGATTTCCTTTTTCAAACTTTTAAAGTTTTCATCATTGAGGTCCTTCACTTCTTTGGTTAAGTTAATTCCTAGGTATTTTATTTTTTGTGGGTCTATTACGAATGGAATTGCTTTCCTAATTTCAGCCACACTTTTCTCATTGTTGGCAAACAGAAAAGCCATGGATTTTTGAGGGTTAATTTTATACCCAGCTACTTTGACAATGTTTTGAATCAGCTTGAGTAATTTTGGAGTACAGGCTTTGGCATTTTTTACATACAATATCATGTCAACTGCAAAGAGGGAGAGTTTTACTTCTTTCCCTATTTGGATCCCCTTTATGTTTTCATCTTGTCGTATTGTTGTAGCTAGGCATTCTAATACTAGATTGAAGAGAAGTGGAGAAGGGACATTCTTGTCTCCTTCCTGAGTTAAAAGGAAATGGCTTTAGTTTTTCACCATTAAGTATAATGGTGGCTGTAGGTTTGTGAAATACAGCCTTTATTGTATTGAGGAATGTTTCATGGATTCCTAATTTTTCCAAAACCTTCATCATGAATGGATGTTGGATTTTGTCAAATGCTTTTTCTGCATCTATTGAGATAACCATATGTTTCTTATCCTTGCTCTTGTTGATGTGATGAATTAATTGATTTGTGTATACTGAACCAGCTTTGCATCCCTGAAATGAAACCTATTTCATCGTGGTGTATGACTTTTTTTGGATGAATTGTTGAAGTCGATTGGTCAAAATTTTGTTGAGAGGTTTTGCATCAATGATCATCAAATAAATGGGTCTATAGTTCTCTTTCTTTGATGAGTCCCTGCCTAGTTTTGGGATGAGGGCTATCATAGCTTCATAGAATGATTTCAGTAGTGAACTTTCTCTTTCAATTTATTGAAGAGTTGGAGAAGTATTGGTGTGGGCTCTGGGCTCTGTTTTGAAGGCCTTGTAAAATTCCCCTGTAAAACCATCTGGTCCTGGGCTTTTCTTAGATGGGAAGTCTCTTATTGCTGTTTCCATGTCAATGCTTGATATGGGCCTGTTAAAATAGTTTAACTCATCTTGGTTTATTTTTGGCATGTCAGTATTTGCTAGGAAACGTTCCATTTCTGCTAAGTTTTCAAAATTATTAGCATTAAGTTTTGAGAAGTATTCCCTTATAATGTTCTCTATCTTGTTTTTTTCTGTGGTGATGTTTCCATTCTCATCTCTGCGTTTATTTATTTGGGTGAGTTCTCTTCTTTTTCTTATAAGGTTTGCTAAGGGCCTGTCAATTTTACTAACTTTTTTGAACAAGCAACTCTTTGATTTGTTGATTCTTTCTATATTTTTTGGATTCTAATTCATTTAATTCTGCTTTAATTTTAATTATTTCTTTCTGTCTACTGGATTGGGGTTTATCTTGCTCCTCTTTTTCAAGGAGGCTCAGATGTCTCATGAAATTGTTGGTTTCAAATCTCTCCAATTTGTTCATGTAGGAATTCAGAGCTATAAACTTGCCCCTGAGTATTGCCTTTGCTGTGTCCCAGAGAAGTTGGTAATTTGCGTGTTCATTTTTGTTGAATATCATGAATATATGAATTTCCTTTCTGTTCTTTTCTATGACCCACTAGTGATTCAGCAGTGTGTTGTTCAGCCTTCATGTGTTAGTGGACTATCTCTGGTGGCTTTCGGTGTTGAGTTCTAATTTTTATTCCCTTGTGGTCCGAGAGAATGCAAAGTATAACTTCAATGTTTCTGAATTTGGACAAGTTTGCTTTGTGGCCTAAAATGTGTTCTATTTTGGAAAGTATTCCTTGTGCTGCTGAGAAAAACGTATATTCTGATGCTGCTAGTTGGAATATCCAATAGATGTCTGTTAAATCTAGTTGATCTATGCAGTTGTTCAGATCTGTGTTTTCTCTGTTGAGTTTTTCTGAGTTTATCTGTATTGTGGGGAAAGTGGTATGTTAACGTCCCCAACAATTCAAGTCTTTGGAGCTATTGTGATTTGAGGGAAAATAGTGTTTCTTGCATAAATTTGGGTGCTCTGTTGTTTGGTGAATTGTGATTGTAATTCTTGCATTAAGAATAAACTGCCAGGAAGTTCCAGGAAGATTGCGGAAGAGAAGCTGTAGGCTAAACAAGCTCTGGCATAGAAAGCAGTTTTAGAGTTCCAGGGAACAGTCCTAAGCCATAGAATCACAACAAGTGTGCCTTCACAGGACAGAGAGTGAGGACAGAGAGAGAAAATACAGACAATGAGACAGCCCTGGGCACTTGCCAGCAGCCACCACAGCCGCGGCAGCAGTGGCAGAAGCGACAGCAGGCATGATACCTGAATCACAGAGAGTCCGGGATGAAGGAGCCAGACTTGGTGGGCGAGTGGATTCCACTCAACACCAACAGGAACCGACAAGGAGCAGACATCTTTATCCTGCAGTTCGCAGACCAGAGACGACCCAGGAACCAAGGCTCTGCGTGAGTAGAAGCCTGATGTCCTCACTCCTTCGCAGGGAGCAGAGGAGGGAAGGCCACCCCTCCCCACCCCCAGTACCGGAGATCTCCATCTTGGATACTGACAAAGCTCGGAGGAGCTGCTAGCTCCAACTCAGGTCCTGGAATAAATCTAGGGTCATCTAGCAGGTCACAAGAGCCTTACCTCACCTGCCAGACTCAACTCCACCCAGGGAAAAGTCACCTACCTCAGGTGCCAGCACCAGGAGTGGCTTTCTTCACCTGGTAATCAGAGCCAGAGGCTGCCCCTCCCTTTAGCAGAATCGACAATCAACTGAAATTCAGTAAACAGAAACCCTGAGAATGGCTCCAGGCTGGACTCTATGAGTTTCTCACAAACCAGCCCCCAGGAAAAGCTAATGTTTGCTGAAAGGCCTCAATTCTACCAAGAACCTAGCATCATCACAGCATCTCCAAACTCGAGGAAAAAGCCATCTTCCACCCATTGAATTCACCTGGGAGGAGGATCGCAGAGCATTTTTCTGCCTGTTCAAAGAAACTGATTAAGTAACCAACCAAGCCCCAGGAACACAAGCAGACCAGAGACTCCAACAAGAGCCTGGTTACGGACACAAGGGAGACACAGGATTTTTCCCACCCATCTCCAAAAAATCAAAGAAGATTTTTTGTTGTTGTTGTATCTTTTATAAAAATTTTTTTTCTAAAAATGCTTTTTTTAAATTTAATTTTTACTTTTTTTGAAAAAAATTGTTTTCTAGTAATTTTTTTTCCTCTTAGAATTTTATTTTAGGGGTATAAGTGTGTGTGCATTTTTATTCCTCTTTTTTTGTTTTTTTTATGTTTTGTCTTGATTTTTGTTTAGCTCTAATGAACTTCTGATCTTTTTTTCTTTCTTTCTTATCCTTTTCACCTGTTCTTCTCTTTCATTCTTTATGTGACTTAATTGCTTTTCTGCACATCCTCAGATAAACCCGTAGTCGATTATTAGACCTTATCCCCCATTGTGTACACACTTAATACAGCAGCTTAAGAACACTCAAAGAGAACTATAAGAATCTCAAGAACGGGAGGAAGCTAATCAAAGAGTAATATAGGAATTGAGAGAGCAGGATGAAAATACACAAAGATCACTAAAGGCATTCATGGAATCCATTAACAAAGAGCTGAAGGAAGTCAGGGAGACCACAAACGGAATGCTGAATGGAACCCAACAGAAGGAATGGGAGTCCAAGGAAACCATAACCAATCAACTAAATGATTTGAGAATAAACAGTGAACACCAAATTAAGTAAGTAAAGAAGTTCATACAAGATCTAAAAAAAAGCTTCAACAAAGAATTTGAAGCCATCAAAGCTGACCAACTAGAAGGAAAAGAAATAAAAAACAAAGTAGAAAGTCTCAACAGCAGGTTAGACCATGCAGAAGATCGAATCTTGGGGAATGAAGACAGCCTAGACATTGTAGAGAAAGAACATACAACCATCCAAGAGAAATCCAAGAAATATGAGAGATCTATCCAACACTTGGAAAACACCATCAGAAGGCCTAATCTAAGGATAATGGGTGTAGAGGAGCACCTAGAAACAGAAGTTAATGGTCTAGGAAATTTGTTTAACAGGATCCTAGCAGAGAACTTCCCAAACATGCAAAAAGATAGGCCTATTCAAATACAAGAAGCTCTTAGAACTCCAAATAGACCAGACCAGAATATGACATCTCACCGTCACATTATAATCCACACAGGATCAACTCAGACCAAGGAAAAGATCCTTAAAGCTGTCAAGGAGAAAAGATTAATCACCTATAAAGGGAAACCAGTTAGAATCACCTCAGACTTCTCAGAAGTGACAATCAAAGCAAGAAGAGCCTTGAATGGTATATGCCATGCCCTAAAAACAAATAACTATCAACCAATAATACTGTATCCAGCTTAACTCTCCTTCATAACTGAAGGCCAAATAAAAACCTTCCATAGCAACGAAAAATTGAAACAATACATCTCCAACAAACCAGCCCTACACAAGATTCTTAATGATGTTCTACACATAGAAAACCAACAAGACCACAATAAAGGTCAAGAAACTGCACCCAAACTGAGAATCCAAGAACCATAGGAAGAACCCAGTTTTCACAGCCCCCAAGAAGATTGATATCATTGCAAGAACTCCCAAATACCTCTCAGTCCTATCTCTTAACATTAACAGATTCAACTGTCAAATTAAGTGACATAGACTGTCTAGTTGGATTAAAAAACAAGGTCCTTCTATCTGGTGCCTTCAGGAGTCACATCTTGCCCATAAAAACAAACACATTTTCAATGCTGAAAGGTGGAACAAAATCTACCAAGCAAACGGCCCCCATAAACAGGCGGGAGTTGCAATCCTAATATCAGATAAAATAGACTTCAAATTAAAATTTGTGAGAAGAGAAAAAGAAGGTCGCTACATACTAATTAAGAGATCTCCCCTTCAGAAGGATACTACAATTCTTAATATCTATTCGCCAAACAACGGAGCACCCAAATTTTCGAAGAAACACTACATTCCCTCAAATCCCACATAGATCCAAAGACATCAATAGTTGGGGATTTTAACCCACCATTCTCCCCACTAGAGAGATCAACTTGGCGAAAACTCAACAGAGAAACTGCAGATCTAAACAACTGCATAGATCAACTAGATTTAACAGACATCTAACGAATATTTCACCCAGCAGCATCAGAATACACGTTTTTCACAGCAGCACATGGAACATTTTCTAAAGTAGACCACATTTTAGGCCACAAAGCAAACTTGTCCAAATTCAGAAACTTTGAAGTTATACCTTGCATTCTCTCGGACCACAAGGGAATAAAATTAAACTCAACAACAAAAGCCACCAAAGATAGTCCGGTAACACATGGAGGCTGAACAACACACTGCTGAATCATGAGTGGATCATGGAAAAGATCAGAAAGGAAATTCAAGTGTTTATGCTATTCAACAAAAACAAGCACAAAAATTACCAGCGCCTCTGGGACACAGGACAGGAAGTCCTCAGAGGCATGTTTATAGCTCTGAATTCCTACATCAACAAATTAGAGAGATCTGAAACCAAAAATTTCATGAGACTTCTGAGCCTCCTTGACAAAGAGCAGCAAGATAAACCCCAATCCAGTAGACAGAGAGAAATAATTAAAATTAAATCAGAATTAAATGAATTAGAATCCAAATAAACTATAGCAAGGATCAACAAAACAAAGAGTTGGTTCTTCGAAAAAATTAACAAAATTGACAGACCCTTAGCAAATCTTATCAGAAAAAAAGAGAACACACCCAAATAAATAAACTTGGAGATGAGAATGGAAACATCACCACGGAAACAATCAAGATTCAGAACACTTTAAAGGAATAACTTCTCAAAATTTTATGCTAATAAGTTTGAGAACGTGGCAGAAATGGACCTTTTCCTAGCAAATATTGATATGTCAAAACTAAACCAATATGAGTTAAACCATCTTAACAGGCCCACATAAAGCATTGAAATAGAAACAGCAAAAAGAGACCTCCCAACTAAGAAAAGTCCAGGACCAGATGGTTTTACAGCGGAATTCTACAAGGCCTTCAAAGCAGAGCTCACACCAATATTCCTCCAAATCTTCAATGAAATTGAAATAGAAAGTCCTCTACGGAACACATTCTATGAAGCCATCATAACCCTGATCCCAAAATCAGGCAGGGATTCATCAAAGAAAGAGAACTATAGACCCATTTCTTTGATGAACATTCATGCAAAACTTTTCAACAGAATTTTACCCAATCAACTTCAACAATTCATCCAAAAAATCATAAAGCATGATCAAACAGGATTCATATCAGGGATGCAAAGCTGGTTCAAAATAGGCAAATCAATCAATATTATTCATCACATCACCAGGAGCAATGATAAGAACCACATGGTTATCTCAATAGATGCAGAAAAAGCATTCAACAAGATCCAACACCCCTTTATGATGAAGGTTTTTTTCAAAATTAGGAATCCATGGAACATTCCTCAATACAATAAAGCTGTATATGACAAACCTACAGCCAGTTTTATACTCAATGGTGAAAAACTAACGCCATTTCCTCTTTACTCAGGAACAAGACAAGGATGTCCGCACTCTCCACTTCTCTTCAACCTAGTATTAGAATTCCTAGCTACAGCAATAAGACAAGGTGCAGACATAAAGGGGATCCAAATAGGGAAAGAAGAAATAAAATTCTCCCTCTTTGCAGATGACATGATCTTTTATTGAAAGAATCCCATAAACTCCACTCCCAAATTACTCAAGCTGATTCAAAATTTTGGCAAAGTAGTAGGGTATAAAATTAACACTCAAAAATCAATGGCTTTTTTTATTCCAACAATGAGAAAAGTGGGGCTAAAATTAGGAAAGCAACTCCATTTGTAATATCCCCACAAAAAATAAAATAACTAGGAATTAACTTAAGAAGTGAAGGACCTCTAAGATTAAAACTTAAAAAATTGAAAAGGAAATCGAATCACAACTTAGAAAATGGCAAAACCTCCCATGCTCCTGGATTGGAAAGATTAACATCGTGAAAATGGAAATACTTCCCAAGGCTATCTACAAATTTAATGTGATACCTATCAAAATTCCAACCTCATTTTTCAAGGAAATAGAAGAAGCAATCCAAAAATTCATATGGAACAATAAAAGACCCCGAAGAGCAAAAACGCTCCTCAACGGAAAGAACACTGCTGGGGGAATATCAATACCAATTTTCAAACTCTACTATATGGCCATAGTTATCAAAACAGCTTGGTACTGGCACAAGAAGAGACCTCAGGACCTATGGAATAGAATTGAAAACCCAGAAATGAACCTACAGACTAGCCATCTAATCTTTGGTAAGGGAGCTAAAAAAAATAGAATGGAAGAAAGACAGCCTCTTCAGTAAATGGTGCTGGCAAAATTGGTTAACTACTTGTAGAAAACTAAAGCTAGATGCTTATATAACATCCTGCACCAGAATCAACTCCAAATGGATCAAAGTCCTTGGAGTCAAAGCAGACACTCTGAAAACCTTACAGGATGGAATAAGAGAAACCTAGGTCTCCTTGGCTCAGACCGAAATTTTCTTAATAGAGACCCTGAAACACAACAAATCAAAGAAAGGTTGGACAAATGGGATTGCATGAAGTTGCAGAGCTTCTGCATGACAAAGGACATAGCTAGCAAGATCAACAGAAAGCCTCCGGATTCGGAGGAGATCTTCACTAGCCATACAAAGGACAAGGGTCTCATATACTTGGAACTCAAAAAATTAAATCCCCCAACAACAAATCCTCGAATAGACAACTGCCCAATAAATAAGTGGGCTAATGACTTAAAGAGAAACTTCTCTGAAGAAGGAAGACGGATGGCCAACAGACACATGAAGAAATGCTCAACCTCCCTAGCCATAAAAGAAATGCAAATCAAAACAACATTGAAATACCACCTCACCCCAGTTAGAATGGCAAGAATCAAGAACTCTAACAACAACAGATGCTGGAGGGGATGTTGATGGGAGCGTAAACTTGTTCAACCACTTTGGACAGTAGTATGAAAGTTCCTCAAAAGACTCCACATAGAGCTCCCTTATGACCCAGCAATCCCACTTTTGGGCATTTACCCAAATGTTTCCAAACAAGACCACACTAAAGCTACCAGCACAACTATGTTTATTGCAGCATTATTTACTATAACTACCTTATGGAACCAACCCAGATGCCCTTCAGTAGAAGAATGGATCAAGATAATGTGGTATATATACATAATGGAATTGTATGCCTCCATCAGAAAGAACCACATTGCCCCATTTGTTAGGAAATGGAAAGACTTCGAAAAAATTATATTAAGTGAAGTAAGCCAAGCCCAAAGAAACATAGGTCCCATGATTTCTCTTATTTGCAATATCTAGTATATGTATGAGTCAAGCAGAAAAGTTCAGATAAGGTGATGTTAGGAAAATGAACCCTAAGATATGTATCTTATATGTTTTTTCTTTCATGCATTTGTTTCTAACGCAATTATAAGATTATTTCTTTGTTGCTTTGTATGTCCCTCTCCAACAGTATAACCCCTGCTTTCACTGTATTTGATGCCGTTATAATTTGTGTAGGGGAAATGGAAAAACAAGACATTTAAATAAGGATACAGGTCAACCTGTTGCAACAATGAGAAGTACAAGTTGTCATATCAAAAACGAACTTTACAACTTGTGGGGGGAGGATTGGGTGTTGGGGGGGAGGATGGGAAGTGATGGGAAGGGTAAACAAAGAAGCAGGCTACAATGCTTGATAATAAATGTACTCACTATCTTGCCCATGTAATTGTAACCCCTCTGTACAGTATTTTCACAATAAAAAAAAGAAAAAAAAGAATAAATTGCCATTTGATTTTAACCGTTTTAATGTGTATTTGTTTTAAATCAAGTAGCATGAGACTTCCAGATTTTTCTGTGCATGTGATAGTGTAGAATTGAACCCAGGGCTTCATACATATGAGGCAAATCCTCTACCACTGAGCCAAGTAATGACAAATGTAGAAATAGATATGTAGATTGTAACACATATATACATAAGTATATATATATATATATATATATATATATATATATGTATGTATAAAACAAAACAGATTTCTGTATATTATCTAATTATATATACTATATTACTACCAATTATTGATAAGTTATTCCTTCATTCATTTAAATATTATGGTTAAATACATAACAAAGTATTAATTGAAAATTAGTCAATGTACTATAATTGTTGTGTATAATTTTATAATATAATCATATACTAACTACTAATGTAATTATTACTTTACAACATTCCATTCATATGGATGTATATTGGAATGTGTTTCTTAGGATCTCTCTCCATTCATAGGTGGCAGTCCTGGGATTTGCACCCCAGGCCTAGGTTGCTGGTTTGGGCCATGGCTTCCCTGACAGCCCACCAAACCAGCAGTGCAAGGTCATGTACATTTTCTGGGCCCTGTCATTTAGACCCAGGATGGTTGCAATGCAAAGGATAAAACAATGTACTACCACCTTCTGGAACTTCCCAGTTTTGTACTTCTCCTTTTTTCCCCTCCTGTTTTTTTCTTTTTTTTCTTTTTTGGATTTGGGGCCAGAACACTGGCTCTGGTGTTGTACCTCAACTCTTCACCTCAAGGCTATCACTCTACCACTTAAGCCATAGCGCTACTTCTCACTTTTTTCTGCTTATGTGGTGCTGAAGAATCGAACCCAGGGCCTTATGGATGCAAGGCAAGCACTCTATTACTGAGCTTCCTTCCCAACACTTCTTTTTTGCCAGTCCCAAGATTTGAACATTCGTCCTAGGATCTCAGGATGGGCTGTGGGTCCAGAGGCTGCACCCCAGCCTAGGATGATTGAAGCTGAGGCAGAGTAGTCACGAGTTGAGTTCAAGCCCCAGTCCTGGCCAAAAAAATCAAGACTCTGGCTTGGAATTTGCACCATTTTTCTGGCAGGCCTGGGATTTGAACTCAAGGTCTGGGTAACTCTGTGGCACTGTTGGGGAGAGTAAGCTCACCGTTGTTGAAGACAAGAATTTCAGCCCAGTTTCCAGGCACCAAATTCAAGCCCCCGCACTGAAAAAAAATAATCGTATATGAGATCTATTTATATACATGGGTTTATTCCATATGACATTTATTACCCTTATTTTTTTATTTTATTTATTATTATTACATATATAATATTTATTTCATTTATTACATCTTATCACATGGATGTATTTGCATAAGGATTATAGATCATACTGAGATCCAGGACTTTCACAGAGAAGGAAAAACATGTGTCAAAATTGGCTTCTGACTCCACATATAACTTCTGTCAATGCTGAGATTTGAATTCACAGCCCACAATGCTCAATTCATGAGAGTCAGTTGTACTACAAAAGTCTTTGGCAAACTGAGCTGCCAGCCAGTTCTGTGGAATAAGCCATAGTAATGGCTGATAGATATAGATATGGATAAAGATGTGGATACAGATAGATAGACAGACAGAGAGAAAGTGAGAGATAGATAGATAGATAGATGTGTAGTTTGCAATATATATGAGAGAGAAAATGTGAGGATATTAAATTATATATTTATGAATTATTATTAAATTATGCCTCCATTTAAAGAAGTAGCATTAATGTAAAAGTAGTCAGTATTCTTTAATTGGGAGAATCATACAAAGGAGCTAGAATGGAAGACATAATAAAATATTTTTCGTGTGGCATTCTATAAGAGAATCATGAACTAATTTCAAATTTAATTGTTACTTTTATAACATTCCATTAAGCATTCACATGAATAGGAAAGATTTTCTCAAGATCTCCCTCCATTTGTAGGTGGCAGTCCTGGCAATCAAACTCCAGGCCTGGGTAGTTTACTTCGAAATGCAAACCATTAAAATGACACTGTGAAGATTTCAGTTTGTAACAATGAAAAAAAGAACAAGAAGAAAAGAAAGGGAGGTGTCATTTACTCCTGCCTGTGATCCTAGCTCTTCAGGAGTATGTGAGCTGGAGAATGCCAGTTTGAATTCAGCCGGGACATGAAGCCCACAGCACTCTTATTCGAAGCGATCAAAGGAATAAAAAAACCCATGAGTGGAGCTGTGTCTCAAGGGCAGAGCTCTACCCTTGAGCAAAAAGAGCTCAGGCACAATGCCTAGGCTCATAAAACAACCCCCGGACCTGCCTAAAAACAAATAACAAAAAAATCAAGTGACTCCATGTCTCCCCATGTATGTTGGATCTATTTTTATTGGTGAAAGTCCAGAGTCCCTAAGATGAAAGGCACCCAGCAAGGAAATTTGCTTTGAATAGAATGATTTCATAGCAGAGACAGTGCTTTCAAGACAGTGCATGTTCCGCAGCTCCCCTCACTGTTCCATTGTAGCCTGAGGTTTTCTCGGCACCAGGGACTGCTGAAGGAAGTTTGCCTCATCGTTGGAACAGGCAGACAAAAGGCCTCACTCTTGTACAGTTGTGTAACAAGCAACTCCATCGAGGCCAATTAGTGAGGTGGAGTGTGGGCAGGCTCTGAAGGCCAGGAGAAAAAGGCCTCTTTGTACCCCAAGCTATCTCTTCTCCCTAGTGTTGTTTTGACAGGAAGCCTTCATTTGTGCCACCTCCCATGGCAGGCCAAGTTCCATGCACTCATCCTGTCTTTTTGTTAGACTATGTTCTAGTGTTGAAATAACCTGCTACAATTAATTCAAGGGTCCTTCTGGCAGACAACAAGGGAGGTGAACCTAATAAAATGATTTATTATTTGCAATGGTGTATTCCTAGGTTTCTGGAAGCTTGCTAAATCTAAGCACATGTTTAATATCACAATGCTTCCTGTCATTTAGGGCTGGTGAAGCTCATCAGGTTTTGAAACCTTTGACCTCTCCTAGTTAGACCCTTGGTGGTTAGGTTACAGGGTTGAACACAGGGTCTGGGTGCTGACCATGAGCTCAGAACAGGAGTTCAGTGATTTAACAGTTGGTTTCACAGCTTCACTTCTGGTATCTGTGTGTGTGTGTGTGTGTGTGTGTGTGTGTGTGTGTGTGCATACACTTGTCCTGAAGCTTGAACTCAAGACCTGAACACTGTACCTGAGTTTCTCTGGTACAAGGATAGCACTCTACCACTTAAGCTACACAGCCACTTCAGACTTTTTTCTAGTGATGTGGTACTAAGGAATCAAACCCAGGGATTCATACATGCAAAGCACTCTACCCCTAAGACACATTGCCAGCCCTCAACTTCAGGTTTATTTCTTTCTTCTCTTGGAAGTTGGAGGAATTGAGGTCTAGGCCTGGGTTCTGTCCTTGAGCTCTTCAGCTAAAGCAAAGTGCTCTATAAGTTGAGCTACAACACCCCTGCAGGTTTTTGGTAGTTCACTGGATAGAAGCCTTTCAAGGAATTTCCTGTCCAGCCTGGCTTTGGGCTGTGATCATCAGCTCTCAGGCTCCTGAGTAGCGAGGATGACAGGTGCAAGTCACTGGCGCCCAGCTTCCACTTCATGTTTTTATGTGGTGAATAGGAGACAGTAGTCTCTTAGGACCTTTTGTGTATGGGATAGTTTGGAACCCAGATCGTCAGGTCTCAGCTTCCTGAGTAGACAGGATGACAGACCTAAGCTGTCATCCTGTTACCTGGACTGTAACACTCTGTTTAAAAGGGTTTCTTGGCTCCACGTGGTTGGGAGCCAGCCATGAGCCCAACAGGGAAGGGTCAGTGGCTAGGCCCTGAGTTCAAAGTTCATGACCAAGAAAAATAAACCCAAACAATTGTCTGTAGGAGACAACTCACTAGAGTTAGGTACAAACATAATTTTGGCCTTGATATGGGGATATATCTGAGCCTAAAGTTTCTCATCTGCACAATCATCTTACTTGTGGAACTCTTATAAGAACCAGATGAAAAAATGCACCCTGTAAAGACTCAGCAAACAGAACATCATAAAGGACTCATCAAATAGCTGTATCCCACACACGGTTATTAGAATTATAGTGCTTTCATCAGTATAACCATTCTTTCAGAATAACATCACAAACCATACAAAGTTCGCATCTAATGATTTTGAGGGGTGGGGTGTTTTTGGAGGAGGTGGAGTAAGCCACAGGGATTCCATTGAAAGCTAGGGGGTAATGTCCTAAGATCTTTTGCTCAAGGCTAGAGCTCTACCACTTTGAGCCACAGATCAGAGTTTTGCTGACTTCCTGCCAGGACTGGATTTTAAACCCATCAGGGTCAGATCTCAGTCCCCACGTATCTTGGATGACAGGGATTAGCAAACCAACGGTATCTGGTTCTGTGGAGCCATTTACCTCTGGCTATGTCAGGTTACATGGCAGCTGTCAGCAACAGACTCCCGGCTTGCTCTGTGATGAGGTATTTGCTTTGCTATCATTACATAGTTGCAGTAAAAAATTCTATCTTTATTTGGTGCCATTCCTGGGTCTTGAGTAGGAGTCTATACACAGTCCCTCAGTTTTTATGCTCAATGCTAGTGCTCAGTCGCTTGAGCAACAGCAAGACTTCTGGATTTTTCTGTGCACACGGTAGTGAGGAATCTAACCCAGGGCTTGTTCATACTAGGCGAGCACTCTACCACTGAGCCCCAGTAGTGACAAGTGTATAAACAGTAAAATGTGTAGATTTGTAGATAGATAGACAGACAGACAGACAGACAGACAGACAGACAGACAGACAGACAGACAGACAGACAGACAGACAGATAGATAGATAGATAGATAGATAGATAGATAGATAGATAGATAGATAGATAGATAGATAGATAGATGGATAGATAGATGGATAGATAGATGGATGGATAGGGGTAGATGCATAACACAAGAGACACACGTCTGTATACTATGAAATTTCATATATGATATTTCTACCGATTATTGGCAATTAAATTATTCCTTCCTTTTTTAAGTATCATGATTGAATACATAATAAATTATTAATTGAAAATTCGTCAATGTAATATAATTGTCATGTATAATTTTATAACATAATCATACACTAATTACTATTTTAATTGTTACTTTTATAACATTCCTTTTATATGGCTGTATATGGGAAAGGATTTCTTAGAATCTCCACCATTCATTAGTGACAATCCCAAGACCTAAGTTGCCAGTTTCAGCTATGGCTTCCTTAGTAGCCCACCAAACATCAGCAATGCAGAGTCATGTACACTTTCTGGGCTTTGTCATTTATACCCAGGATGGTCACAATAAAAAGGAAAAAAAAGTAAAAACCATCTTCTTGAACTTGTCAGTTTTATGCTTTTCATTTTTATTTTTTTTGCCAGCCCCAAGATTTGAACTCGGATCCTAGGATCCAAGGCTCGGCTGTGGCAGAGATGCCAAGAAATGAGCAAGCCTTGTGCTTGGCTAATAATAAGAATAAGGCCATGGTTTGGAACTTGCACCATTGTTCTGGCAGGCCTTGTATTTGAACTCAGGGTCTGGATAACTCTATGGCAATGTGGGTGAAGGGGAAAGGCTCACTGTCCTTGAAGACAAGAAATTTAAACCAGTTCCCAGGGCCTGAATTGAAACCACAACGATGGAAAAAGCAATATTAATATATGATATCTATTTACATACATGGGTTTACTGCATATGATGTTTATTACCCTTATTTATTTAGTATTATTACAAATACAACATTGCTTTTATTACATCATATCACATAGGATATATTTGCATATGGATTATGCATCATACTGAGACCCAGGCCTTTCACAGAGAATGAAAAATCATGTGTCAAAACTGGCTTCTTACTCCACGAATAAATTTTTGGCGACTCTGGGATTTCAACTAATAGCCTACAATGGCCAATCCATAAATGGGGTCACAGTCTTAGAACATCAGCCTCCAGCATAGTGAGCTGCCAGGAAGTTCTGAGGACCTGTGATCAAGCCACAGGAGTGCCCCATATAGATAGATAGATAGATAGATAGATAGATAGATAGATAGATAGATAGATAGATAGATAGATAGATAGATAGATAGATAGATGTATATATATGTGAATATGGAGAGAAAGGGAATGTGAGGCTATTACATTATATACATATATTACCAATTTTACTAGTTATTAAATTATACCTTCATTTAATGAATTATCAAGGTTGAATACTTATAAAATCATTAATTAAAATTAGTCAATATCCTTCCATTAGGGGAATCATACCATGGTGCTAGAATGGAAGACATAAATCCAATAATTATTCTGTGGCATTCTAAAATAAAATCATGGATTAACTGCAAATTTAATTATTACTTTTATAACATTCCATTAGCATTCACATAAATAGGAATGAGTTTGTCAGAATCTCCTTCCATTTGTGGGTGTCTGTCCTGGCATTCGAACTCCAGGACTGGGTAGTTTACTTTGAATTCAAACCATTGGAATGACACCGTGAAGATTTCAGATTGTTATGAATACAAAAAAGAACAACAAGAAGAAAAGAAACCCAGGAGCCAGGGGCTCCTGCCTATAATCCTACCTCCTCAGGAGACTGAGATAGAGATCATGGGTAAAGCCAGGTTAGAGGAGGAAAGTTATTGATGAACTACCAAAAGCCAGAAATGGAGCTGTGGCTCAAGTGGTTGAGTGCTAACCTTGAGATAAGAAGTTAAGAGACCAGAGTCCAGACACTGAGTTCAGGATCAAATACTGGCACAGAAAAAAAATAAAGAAAAGCTTTCAGGAGCTCCTAGTCCACGTGGTAAAAGGTCAGATTAGCCGGGCCACTTGATCTGCCTTGAGAGTTTACTGTGACTATGCCTCAGGACTGCCCCCAGTTCTAGTTCGGCTCAGCTCATCATTACCACCATCCAGTGTGTGTGTGTGTGTGTGTGTGTGTGTGTGTGTGTGTGCGCGCGCGCGCATGTGGGCTTACGGATCTTAGTACTAGGGCTTGAACTCAGGGCCTGGTCTCTGTCCCTCACTTTTTTTCATTCAGTCTAGTACTCTACCACTTGAGCCACAGTTTTTCTTCCAGCCTTCTTGTGGTTATTTGCAGAAGAGAATCTCACAGACTTTTCTAGCTGGGCTGATTCTGAATGGCAATCCTCAGATCTCAGCTTCCTGAGGAGCTAGGAATATGAGAGCATGAACTATTAGCATCTGGTCACACTTTCCTTCTTGGCTAACACAGACTACCTCTCTCCCAGCCGAGCATCCATCTACCCCTCCAACCCCAGGCTTCAGACGAAATATAACCTCCTTTCCTGAGGATAAAGAAATGGGATCACGTTTGAGCTTTATGTTCTCCACAAAATCAGGGCCTGGTCGGAGCTTATGTGGAGGTCATAGATCTAGGCAAGGGCAAGTATACAGCTGTTAGAATAGATGAGAGAATGAAAAGACATCCTTGCAGCTGGATGCCAGTAGCTCATGCCTATAATCCTAGCTACTCAAAGTTGAGACCTGAGGATCAATGAAGATTCAAAGCTAGCCTGGGCAGACTCTTATCTTCAATGAATCACCAAAAAGATGGGAAGCAGAGCTACTGTATTTCAAGTGTTACAGCACCAACCATGTGCAAACAAGCTAAAGGATACCACCTAGTCTCTGAGTTCAAGCCCTAGTACACACATACACACACACACACACACACACACACACACACACACACACACACACACACACACACACACACATCTTTAGCAGATGCCAGTGGCTCATACAGCAATCCTAGCTACTCAAGAGGCTGAGATCTTAGGATGGCAACTTGAAGCCAGCACAGGCAGGAAAGTATGTGAGACACTTCTGTCTACTAAACTACTAAAAAAGATGAAAAATAAGCTATGGTTCAAGTGTTAGATTTGAGCAAAGGAATCTCAGGGACAGTGGAAGCTCTTAATTCCAGCTCTAAGATTTTTTTAAAGACAACCCCACAGTAATCAGGCCATAAATACAGATTTTGGTCATCCTAGATCTCACTTCTGCTCCAGCCACTTTCACAGCACAAGTGGCTGGTGTGTGGCCAGCCACAAAGAAGTAAACTTACACAAAGGGGACATAGCCAGGTCAAGGCTAATGCCCCAGAACATTGAAGTACTGGCCATACCATTCTCTCATCCCCCAGTTCCCTGGCCCTGGAATCTAAAGTGTGTGCCTCTGTATTGTGGGCATCTGGAATTGTCTGGAAGGACCTAGGGACCAGTGATATATCACACTCCATGAGAGGGCACACGAGGCCCAGGCAGTTTGGGGGCAACAAATTGGTTCATTTCTTTGTGTGGGCTTGAACTGAGGATGTGGGAGCTGTCTCTCTGGGTTTTCATGCTCAAGGCTGGTGGAGCCACAGCTCCACCTCTAATGTTTTGATGGTTCTATGGAGAATAAAATCTCACTGGCTTTCCAGCTTATTGATGGCTTCAATCTATCTTTGATCCTCAGAACTTTGCCTCCCGAGTACCCAGGATGTCACGAGTGAGCCTGAACCAGAAGTGACAGGCATCAGAGCCTTCCCTTTGAGTTTCTGTTTATCTTGTGTCAACTAGCAAGCCCTAGCTAAAATTGTCACTTACAGGAGATAAAGTTCCTCTCCTAGGTCAGTTAATCCAAGGAGATAAAATGTCTTTGGAAAAGGCTAGTCTGAGTTGGCTTACAGGATTGTGTGTGTGTGAGAGTATGAGTTTCAGGGATACCTATCCCCATCTCTCCAGTGCTTCATTATCCCAGTGGTGAGTACATCCAGGATCATCACCCCAAGGAAGGCGTGTAGTGGAGAGTATGTAAGGTCACATCAATTGGGATGATCAGAATTCTATCCTGCAACTGAAGCCAAGAGAGGTAATAGAGAGAAGGAGAGGTTTAGGGAAACATCAAGGGAAGCCCCTTACCTTTGGCTACAAGTACCAGAGAGAAGAATGAATCTATCCTTTTTGGTAGTAAGATAACAGGTGCCCACTATTCATTTATTTTACTTTTGTGAGTCCCAAGGCTTGGATTCAGGGCATCGGTGTCAACCCTGAACTTCTTTTCCTCAAGGTTGAGGCTCTACCACTTTAGCCACAGAACACATCTGGCACTTTTTGTGATGGGGGAGTGGTTTATGGGAGATAAGAATCTCACAGACTCTCCTGCCTGGGCTGGCTCTGAGTCACAACCATGAGACCTCAACCTCGCCAATAGCCAGGATGATGGGCTAGAGCTACTGGCACCTGACTGCCACCATCCATTTACAATCCTCTAGAACCAGTGCCGTGGCACCCGCACTGCACGCCCCCTTGCTGTGAGTGGGAAGCAGACATGGGTGGCTTTGATACTTCAACAGCCTCCCTACTTTGAGCATTGTTCTTGGTCAGTCTGATGGCAGCTTCCACCTTGTCCACAGCAATGACTTGGCTCTGTCACAAGAACAAATGTCCCCCAGGAGGTGTTAGGTCTGGGGTCTTTCCTCTGCACACCACCTGCCCTCCCTGAAACGACACACCCCAACAAAGCAAAGTAGAAAGAGCGAATTCATTTTCTTATAATCAGGGTCTGGTCAGATAGGTGGGGGTGAGGACCAGAGGCCCGGGGTCAGGCTGTGCGGTTGGACAATGCAACACCTCCTCATTCACTTTCCTTTCTTAGCAGAGGGTAGTGAGAAAGTATTCACCAGACGGACTGACAATGAATAATCATCATGGTCTAGCCTGGGCAGAGGGGGGCTTACCTGAGGGAGCGAGTTCAACAGGCTGAGCAAGAAAGCTTCAAACTCACAGCCTACCTCCGGAATAAGAGGGCCACCTTGGGTCATAGACACATGGGGATACTGGGCCACCTCCTCCAGCACATATTCAACAAGTTCCTGAGAGAGAGAGAGAGAAAGTGAGAGTTACACTAAAGCCTGGGTACCAGTGGCACAGGCCTATAATGGTAACTACACAGGAGGCTGAGATATGAGGATCATGTTTCATAGCCAGCCCAGGCAGGAATGTCTATGAGACTCTTATCTCCAAAGAACCACCAGAAAACCGGAAGTGGTGCTGTGGATCAAGTGGTAGAGTGCTAGCCTTGATCTGAGGAGCTCAGGGACAGTGCCAAGGCCCAGATTTCAAGCCCCACGACTGAAAATAAGTTGATTTCCCACCACAATATAGTGGACTGAATAGCACCCATTGTCCTAGGGAGTATGGCTGAGAAGACAGGCTGAGTTTCCTGTCAGCTGGGGGTCATGAGTAGTTCACCCACCTTCTCTGTGCCTCATTTTCCCCAGCTGCAAACTGAACAGTGAAGGATCCCCTCCTCATGGGGATAGGGTAAGGATGAAAGAGAGTCATGTTTTGTATCATAATCCCATACCTGTGGCACGATAAATAACAGGCCCCATCTGAACCCTTTCCAGGTATCTTCCTGTCATATGCTCACAGAATTGCCAAGAACTTTATCTGATGACCACTCCCTCTATGCCTGGTCCTGGCCCAGAAATTCCCCTGCATTGATCCCTTGTTTCCTCACAACTGTCCTGTGAGGAGGCTCAGGTCCGATGGTTCCAGGCCCAACCAAGAGCTTTAACTGTGGTCAAGAATCGGCTGCCTTGGACTAAGACTTTGGGAAATCCATCTGAACTGATGACTGAGCATGGTGCTACAGGTCTAGGATCCCAGCTACAGAGGACCAGGTGGTGGTGCACGCCTGTCACAGGAGGACCTCGATCCAGCTCCATCTGATCTTATATTGAGTCTCGATCTCAGAAATGCCCAAGAGAGAAAGGGTTGGCTCCGATGGTAGAAGACCTGATTGGCAAGTCTAAGGCTTTGAGTTCAAACCCTAATATACCAAAAAGAATTAGAGTCTCAGTGCCAGAGGCTCAAGCCTATAATCCAATCTACTCAGGGGGCTGAGATCTGAAGATCAGAGGGCAAGATTTAAAATAGGGTTGGCCTTGCCCATCAGACGTCATGATGAGAAGACCCAGATTCTAACCCATACCAATATGCTCCATACTAACAGGGCTTGTACCCTTACTAAGTGCTGGCGATGCTCTCTGCCCCCTTGGGGACCCACCCCCTGCGGCCCCACCCCCAGGTCCTCCCAAGCTCCCTATGCCACCAACCAGGCCCGAGCGAGTAGACAGTTCCAGGGCATAAAGATCCCTTGGTCTTATAATTTAATGGTGCTGATTCCCCCGGTGTGGCCACACTGGATTTGGATGTGACCTCAGGATCCATGACCCTCCTAAGGTCAGATGGGAAGCATATGACCAGAGGTGGCAGAGCATGTTACCTAGCAGGAAAGGAAGGTGATGGCTTCCAGGTCTGACAGTTACCTATGTAACAGATACTGGGCGGAAACTTAGCCAAGAGGGAGGGAGGTGCCCCTGTTCAGACTTTTAATAATTAAGAAAAAGGTTGAAGATTCTCTCAGGCTACCTCGTGTATGCAAGGGCCATTGACAGTAGGGGTAAAAAGCTGAGATGTGGTCCCCTCTTGGAGAAGGCAGCAGGCAACAGCTCTCACTTGGGCATTGAGTCCTTAGATGCAATCTGGAGGAGGCAAGTCTCTTGGATGAAGTCTGCAGAAGTCTCATGAGGCATTCATAAACTGAAAAAATACTAGAGAGCAAATTAATGGCAAGAGGAAGGACTTCAGGCTGAAAATGTTGGTAGAAATGTCCCTAGTCAAGTGACAAAGGCAAGAATATAGATTCCTGTCCAGTTGAAAGGTAGACAGGTATGGATATTTGATGGGCAGTCTTCTTACTTCTATTGACCTTCTGGCTCTGGTTAATTTTGAAAGGACAAGCACAAAGTGGATAATGTGATAGTATCTCCTTACTCTTCTCCATGTTCCCTTGTTCCCCAGACTGGCTGAGTCTACGTGCTCATTGCTGAGATGATTTGTCCCAGTTGGTATTCAAGGAGGTTTGAACTCAAGGCCTGGCCACTGTCCCGGAGCACTTCTGTTCAAGGCTAGCACTCTACCACTTTGAGTTATAGTACCACTTGCAGTGTTTTCTGGTTAGAGATAAGAGGCTCAAGCCATGCTTCCAGCCTGGCTCTTTGCAGGTTAGTTGGGAAATGGAGTCTGAGGGATTTTTCAGCTCAGGCTGGCTTTGAACTGTAATCTTTGCCACAAAAGCCCTTTGTTATTTCCAATTAAAGCAACAAGGAGATCAATAGAATAAGTAGAGCTTACCTGGTCCTTATCAAGAATTGAGCAAATATTCTGCAAAGTCAAAACTCATTAAATATGAGAATCTTAGCACAGATATGCCTAATATTTTAGAATCACGTACTTAGTACCAAACTACACAACACAAAACAAAAAAGGCAAAACTCAAAACCTAAAATGTTTGACAACAAGCCTTTGAGAGGGAACTTAGAGGGGCTACCCGGAACCCAGGCCATGTCACATTCTTCAGGGCACAATCCAAAATGTTTTAGAAAAGAAAGGGAGAGATATAGAAAGTTGAACATGAATAGCAGAGAGCAGAGAGAGCCTGAAAGTAAACAGACTTCTGACCATGTACCATTGCAGAGGCAAAAATTGTCAGAATCTGAGAACAGCATAAAAATAGTAGGTGCTCTGTCTATCCAGGGAGCGCAGGAGGCATTTCAGAGGGGTTTCACAGCTCGAGCATGACTCGCAGCACCCCATTGAATGTGTAGGAGAGTCAGTCTGGAGAGTGAAGGAAAGCTGACCAGGCAGAAGCAGCATTCCTACTTCCCCCAGAGCCCTATAGAGAGACATGGCCAAGCACCCAAACCAAGCATCCTCAGCATCGGAGGTTACCAGCCATTTGGCTAAAGGCCATAGGAGCTCTCTGGCATGACACCACATCTGAACAGAGATTGAGCAGCAGAGAGCCATAGAAAGTAGTTGCACTCAGCAGAGTAGAGAACTGGTGTGGACGTGGATATGAAGGCCAGCAATGGTATTGGTGAAAAGTCTCACATGGTGTTCAAAGCAGTTTGGTTGGCAGAAGAGGGTGGTTGGGAAATTCTAACATTTCCAACTCAAAAACCCCATCTGAGTCACGGCATCATATGTAAGGTATATTAAATAGGTAGAATTCATTAGGTAGTGGATGAAGAGAACACCACAAGCTATTCAGGCAGGAAAAGAAATTTATTTACCGGACTGCTGCCCCAACCATACATGGTGGAAAAGCGTGTCTGAAATGGAAAGAGAGGAGATAGCAATTTGTATTTCGGTAGAAATTCATCCATCTCTGCTAGGCTTTCCTTCCTTTGTGAGTACAGTCTATAATTATATCTTTATGATTAGATGTCTTGGACGTTTGTTGTAACTTTTCCTGTGGTATCTCTGATATTATTGATTTGGGTCTCCTCTCTTTTGTTCATTACTCTTGCCAGCGGTCTGTCAGCTTTATTGAGATATTTTTTTTAAAACAGCTTTTTGTTTTATTAATTTCATTTATAATTTTCTTTGTATCTCATTAATTTCAGCTCTTATTTCAGTTATCTTTTTCTGTCTAGCAACTTTAGGTTCAATTTTTTTCTTGTTTCTCTAGCAGTTTAATTGCATCATAACATTGTTTACTTGGTCTATGCTTTCTTTTTTTAAATTTTTTAATTTATTTTTATTGTGAAAATACTGTACAGAGGGGTTACAATTACATGGGCAAGATGATGAGTACATTTCTTATCAAGAATTGTAGCCTCCTCCTTTGTTTCCCCTTCACATCCCTTACCATCCTCCCCCTGCCCCCCCACCCAATCCTCCCCGGTCCCCCTCCCCCACACCAAACGTGTAAAGTTAGTTTTCGACATAATGGCTTGTACATCTCATTGTTGCACTGGGCCCACCTGTATCTCCATTTAAATTATTTGTTTTTCCCCTTCCCCTCCACAAATTATACCGACATCAAATACAGTGAAAGCAGGGGTTATACTGTGGGGGAGGGACATACAAAGCAACAAAGAAATATTCTTATAAATGTGTTAGAAACTATCGCATGAAAGAAAAAAACATTTGAATACATATCTTAGGGTTCATTTCCCTAACATCACCTTATCTGACCTTTTCTTCTTGACTCAGATATATACTAGATATTGCAAAAAAGGGAAACCATGGGACCTATGTTTCTTTGGGCCTGGCTTACTTCACTTAATATAATTTTTTCCAAGTCTTTCCATTTCCTAACAAATGGAGCAATGTCATTCTTTCTGATGGAAGCATAGAATTCCATTGTGTATATTTACCACATTTTCTTGATCCATTCATCTGCTGAGGGACAACTGGGTTGGTTCCATATCTTAGCTATAGTAAATATTGCTACAATAAACATAGTCGTGCTGGTAGCTTTAGTGTGGTCTTGTTTGTAAACATTTGGGTAAACACCCAGAAGTGGGATTGCTGGGTCATAGGGGAGCTCTATGTGGAGTCTTTTCAGGAACCTCCATACTACTTTCCAAACTGGTTAAACAAGTTTACATTCCCACCAACAATGAAGTAAGGTTCCCTTCTTTCCACATCCCCTCCAGCATCTGTTGTTATTAGAGTTCTTGATTTTAGCCATTCTAACTGGGGTGAGGTGGCATCTCAATGTTGTTTGATTTGCAATTCTTTTATGGCTAGGGAAGTTGAGCATTTCTTCATGTGTCTATTGACCATCCATCTTTCCTCTTCAGGGAAGTTTCTGTTTAAGTCTTTAGCCCACTTACTTATTGGGCAGTTGTTTCTTTGAGGATTTGTTGTTGGGTGGTTTAATTTTTTGCGTTCCAAGTATATTTTAGATATGAGACCCTTGTCTGTTGTATGGCTAGTGAAGATCTTCTCCCAATCCATAGGCTTTCTATTGATCTTGATATGCGTTCTGAGAGCAATAAATTTGCCCCTCAGGACTTCTTTTGCTGGGTCCCATAGGTTTCTTCGTGGTGTATTTCCATTTTCATTGAATTGTAGGAACTTTTTAATTTTTTCTTTAATTTCTTCTGTAACCCATGTATTGTTCAACAGAGTGTTGTTTAATTTCCATATGTTTAAGTTTTTTCTTCTTTATGCCTTGTTATTGAGAACTAGTTGATTCCATTATGGTCAGATAGAATACAGGGTATTATGTCGATCCTCTTGTATTTGCTTAAATTCCTTGTATGAACTAACAAATGATCTATTTGAGAAAAAGTAAGGGAGTTTGCAAGAATAAGACCCTGCTGGTGTGAATGCCTGTAATTCTAACTACTCAGGAGGCTCACATCTCTGTATTCAGTTTTAAAGCTATCCCAGGCAGGAATGTTCATGAGGATTTTCTGGGGTAGTTCAGCACCACATCCTGCCTCATGTCTGGGGCTGTTCACCACCTTTGCCAGCATGGGCTGGGCTGGGCTGTTTATGCAAGCCAGTATGGAGAGACACCGCACCCCTCTACACGTCCGTAGTTGTTCACTGCCGCTGTCGATGCCGCTGTTGTTGCCACATCTGATGCCATTGCCTGAGCTGCTGCCACTGCCCCAGGATCAGCTGGGCCACATATGCAAGCCAGGCACTCCACCACGAGTCAGGTGTTAGACCCTGCTGCTGCCTCTGGCTTGGCTGGGTCGCTTATGCGGGTCAGTATGGAGAGGCACAAACCACCATGGGTCTGGAGTTGTTCACTGCAGCTGTCCCCGCCCCAGCCACTGCTGTCGCCCTGGGCTGGTCTGGGCTGTTCCGGTGGGCTAGTGCCAAGAGACATTGTGCCCGGAGTCTTGGTGGTTTGCCGCCACTGCCACCTGCTGCTGCTGCTCCAGGTTAGGCTAGGCTGTTTACACCAGCAGGACAGAGGTACCACAGTGTGAGTCTAGGGTCATTCACCACTGCTGACAGCTGCTGCTGTTCCTGTCTGGATTGGGCTGCTTGCACCAACCAGGCAGAGGCGCCGTGCCAGGGCCAATGAGGGAAGTCTTCATGCCGGCTCTGCATTTGAGATTTCTGTTTGTATTCTCTGGGTTGGCATCGTACCTTGGGAGTCTTCTGGGAGCCTTGGGATGCTTGCCAGTGTGTGGTCTTCAGAGGGTCCAGAGCTGGTATACTTAAGCAGCCTGGCACGAATCCCCACAACTTAAGCTGCTCAGCACAGAGCCCCATCACCAACAAGGGGGGGGAAGGGTCTTCCCACTTTGCTGTCTGTGTAGGTTTTTCCCTTTTCTTTTTTCACTTCCTATATCTCTCTGAGCAATTGCTTTTTTTTTGGGGGGGTGTCACTTGGTGGAACAGAACATTGAAAGCCAAACACTATTTGGTTAGAGAGAGCTGTGGTGTTTCCCTGCTGTTCCATTGCCATCTTGGCCCCTCCTTTCAGGTGGAATTTTTCTTAGGCGGCAAGTGGGCCTTGGTTACCAAAGGATAGGTACATAAAAGAATATGTTGTAAAGCCAGCAGTTTGTAGTTAGACATTTCTGTTAATATAGCCTTCACAAGATTAGAGAACAAAGGGGGTGGTCTACCCTAAAGTATTTCAAAGGGATTAAATTCTTTAACATAAGGGCTACATCTTGCTCGAAGAAGAACAAAGTGAAGGAGACTTACGTAGCCATGGCCAGTCTCTGTATTTAATTTAGTTAAAGTTTCCTTTAAGGTCATATTCATTCTTTCTAGTGACTTGAACTCTGAGGTCTATATATAGAATGTAACTTCCAATTTATTCCTAGGGCATTAGTTAATAATTGAGAACTTGGGCCATGAATGCAGGGCCAACTTTGGACCCCACAGTTAAGGGTAAGTCAAATCAAGAAATTATTACATGCCTCAGCTCAGCCTGAAAGTGTCCACTATTATAATAGATACCAATACCCATACTTTCCAGGCTTTACCTCTGTGAAGTCCACTTGCCCCAATTCACCATCTGAGGTTCCTCTCATATGAATTCTTTCCATGTGTTCCAGCTTTTACCTGTTGGAAATTACCTACACACATTACAAAGGATTGTCAGGCTGAGGCCCCATTGGTTTTCAGAACAGTCTTAGGCAGTGGCCTCGGGCAATTTATCAGGTTGCAAATATCTACATGTAAACTGACAGAAAGCTTAAGCCTGTATGCATTTTTCTCAAGTTTAGTTTCAAAATTTGCACACTTATTACCACTGTTTTTGTTTCTTCCTTTAATGTTAACAACTAGTAGCTCTAGAGACCCCACTGGTTTTAGAGTGGTCTCCCAAGCTACCTAATCAGCTCAGATCTTTCTCAGTATCTTAAGGTCTCTAGTTTCTTTAACTCCTGTATAGTACTCTGAACCTTGGAGACTTCTTCCATTTTATTCTCCTCCTTTTCTCTCAAACTTGCTTTCATGATCCCACTCACCTTCTCAATGTGCTCCTTAACTTTCAAGTGTTTTGGCAGGGTCACAGGAGAGTTCCTTTGACTGGCCAACTGCTGTTCCTTCTCACAACCCCTTTGCTTGATCTTCAGCTCCTCACTTAAGTTCAAAAAAGGTGCTATTGAGAGGTTATTTTTCCCACCTCCATTTGTTCCATTGGGACATGATGTTTCTGCATTACATTTATGGTGAAGATCTCAGCAGTCTTTTTGGCCTTTTACTCTAGTAGTTTCTCTTTCTAGTTTTCCACTTCAGTGTATTTTTGAGACAGATCTTTCAACTTTTTCTTTAGATCTTCTGTTTTTCTTCCTAATGCTCTTTTCCTCTCCCAGGAATTCTGTATCAGACCATGTGATCCTTTAACTCTTACTGAAGAGTAACAACCTCTTTCTTGAGCCTGATATTTCCTGTTCACTTTTCTTGACCTCATCTTCTATGACATAGCACTTCCTCGTCTTTCTCTATAACTACTCTTATCTTCTTTCTCTGTTGTTTTGAATATCTACTGACACTCTTCAAAGCTTATAATCAACATGTACTTCAGCCTAATACATTCTTATATCAGTTCCAGCTCTTTTATTATGTCCACTATTTCTTAATGAAGGATTAGGATCTCTTCTTGGCTACACTTGTGGTTAGCAAGGATGGTAGCATTGCCCTCTTGTGCTTCTGTTGGCCTCTGACCTGTGGTCCACTAACTTGCCTCATGCTCACCCAGGCTAATGTACTTGAATTTCATTTGATTCTGACTGTTTTCTAGTTTCCTTTTGAGGATTTTCTTCTCATTTTTGACTCTCACAAGTTTGTAATTTATATCTTCAAAACTTTTCTTCACGTCAATAATTCTATGGTTTCTCCAGTGTACTCTTCTATTTGCTTTTAAGCTCTTAGTGGGTTTTGTTTGGCACATATTGGAGATTCAGTATTTTATAACTTGTGTTTTGAGATAGAAGTGTGTGAATTTTTTCTTTGCCACATTTCTTCTTAAGTTTATAGGGCTGTTTTTAAATTGAACACAGTTGGAATTCAGAGCCTCAAGCTCCTTTGCATGTTTCTCCAGAGATACAAACACATTTTCCAGGTGTTAATGGGGTTACATAACCTGTTATTTTCAATCTTTCTCCCCCTTGGGCATTCCTTTTTCCAATGTCCATTTTGCTTGCAATAAGCACACTGATCTAGTCCTAGATATTCCCTACTGCCATTTGCAAATGAATTGTACTATATTTGCCAAGGGTTTCTTGATCCCTATTCTGGGGCTCCTACCAAAACTCAAACCCCTTTCTTACTCTTTTTTTTCAGGGTACCTCCATTATCAAACAACCACTGGGCAACCACTTCCAACTCAAAATACACCTTTCCCTCAAAACCTTATAACTTTTGAAGCTTTCTTCTAAGATATGGTGCTGACTAACAAAGGCCATATTTAGGGCTATTTGATTCTCCAGGGCTTCAAGATCTATAGACCTATAAGTCCTATAGGGGTCTGGGAGAAGTTTCAGAAAAGCATTAGGGTACTCACTGGGGAACTCACCCATCTCACACACATTTCTGGCTTTCTAGCCTCTGCGGTATCCCTGCTAACCAAACCTGGCAATAATTGGTAAGCACTTTCATACCTCGATTGCTGTTAGTCTCAGCTTGGATAAGCCTGGGGAAAGACTTGATCCAAATGGTCTGGTTCAATAGTGGAGCTACTGTCTGGTCCAGGGACCACATTCAAGTTACCGATCAGGATTCACTCCCTCTTCTACCAAGTGAAATGCATCTGTAAAATTTGTTGACACTCATCCCAGTTGTACTTGTGTGTGAAAATTACTGTCTGTAATGAGGTAATGACCCTGGTTATTTGTTTTCTGAAAAGGATGGATTTTGCTGTTTCCAGTAATACAGGTCACTCGTTGTAAAGGGACCATATATTAAAAAGGGGGCCCGCCCACCATCTCCTCCATGTTCCTGTCACAAGGGTAATAAGGGTAACATACCACACTGTACCACCTCAGGATGGTACAAGTAACCAATTTTGGCATGGGAGGATGCAACAATAGAGGTGCTGATGGCAAAGAATAGGAGAAAGAGTACATCAGTGCATTTTCCTCTGAGGGGTTCTGTAACCCTGGGCGAGAATATTTTTTGGATATGACAAATTTAGACCTTATTCTCCCATCCTGAGAAAAGGAGTAAACAGAGGTGCATACAGGAAACAGATAGAACTATCAGCATGCACACACAGTACAATAGCCACAGACACTTAACCCACATGCCCCAAACCTCTCAATGTTGACCTCTATAGGAGGTCCGAGATGACAGAGAGGACATTCTAGATTGCCTCTTGAAGAGGTCGCAGATGACCTCTGGAGGATGTCACATATGTACTCCTTAGGAAGCCCTATATGACCTCTCATGGATGTTCCCAAGGAAGTGTCAGATGACCTCCAAAGGAGGTCCCAGAGGTCCTCTCAATGAGGCTGAGATAACCTCATGAGTAGCTCCCAGATGGTCACTCAAGGAGGCCATATATGAACTCCAGAGGAGGTTCTAGATAACCCTCTTGAGAAAGCCACAGATGTCCTCCAGAGAAGGTCCTATATGGCTTCTCAAGGAAGTCCCAGATGATGTCCGAAGACAGTCATAGATTTCTTATCAAGGTAACCTGAGATGACCTCCAAAAGAAGCTCCAGATGACCTCAGGAGCTGGTCCTAGATTGCCTCTTAAGGAAGCCCCAAACCAGATGCCCTTCAGTAGATGAATGGATCAAGAAAATGTGGTATATATACACAATGGAATTCTATGTCTCCATCAAAAAGAATGACTTTGCCCCATTTGTTAGGAAATAGAAAGACTTGGAAAAAATCATATTAAGTGAAGTAAGCCAAGTCCAAAGAAACTTAGGTCCGTGGTTTCCCAATCACTACTTTTATAGAGGTCTCAGATGACCTCCTGAGGAAGCCCCAAATGACCTCTGGAGAAAGTCCAAGATGGCCCCGGTAGAAGGCTCCAGATGACCTCCAGGGTAGGTCTCAGATGGAAGTTGCAGATGTACTCTTGATGAGGATCCAGATGGCTTCCCAAGGAAGGCCTACATGACCGCTCAAAGAGGCTCCAGATGGATTCCCAAGGAAGCAACAGATGACCTCCAGAGGGGATCCCCAAAACAGGCTGGCAAGCTTGTCCCTAAATGACTTTTGTCCATGATTCTCCTCCGGAGACAAACACTAGAGGTAGACTCTCAACATTGAGGTCTGACACTCTCACCTATGGGGATTTTTCCCTGAGGCCAAGGCCTGATGCCATCCAAATGGATTATCTCCATAGGGGGTCTCCAAAAATTAAGACCTCTATAGTTCAAGAGAATCCATACAGATACATTTAATATCATAAATGTTCTCCTAACCACCAACCCCCAAAATTATGAAATCCAAAACTCCAAACATCAAAAGGCAAGCCTTTTTTACCCTTCCTTTTGTCTCTCCACTACAGAACTATACTTCCTTCGAGGTCTTTCTTTTTTGCCTTCTACCAGTTCCTTCTTCTCTTCAGGTCTCTTCACTCTCCACAGGCATGAACTGCTTTGACTAGGTCATCAGTTGCCATCCTTTACCTCCTGCCCTCCCTCAACTTCTTCTCCTCCTAGGTCTTTCTCCTTCTGTTATCACACCACTTCCTTCCTTACAGGACTTTTCCCTTTTTCTCTCTCCTTCTATTGCTCTGAACCAGCAGCCTATATAAAGTTTGTACCCCTTCTCCACTCCAACTGCCTAACAGTTTTCAACTCTCAAATCCCAAACTGCCCACAGCCAAATCACTTCTTCACAGCTCAGCACGTGATGATTAATGCCCCAGCCCCTCCCACAGAATGCCCCACTTCTTTGGTGGCATACTTTATCCTCTCCAGCTGGCCAGGAGTTAGGGCCACACTAATTATCCAAGCCTGTAGATTATCGGAGCCCTGCTGATTCTTACAGTATCCTCCTTGTGAACTAGTAGCAATTGAAATTGGAAATTTGATTGTGATATTACAAACTCGTTGTGACATTACAAACACATTTTGACATCATACCACCACGACATCACAAACCCATGGTGACAACATTGTCATTGTGACATCTCAAATATGTTATGAACTCTTAGCTCCTTTGAAAAATCACATGCCCTTTTCAACATCAGTCCCTTTGTGTACCCATATCCTTGTTGTTAACTAATGACAATTGAAAGCAGACATGCCATTATAACATCAAAAAGTGTTTGTGACATCCTCAAAAGCGTGACATCACATTTTCATTATAAGCACATCATCTCATTGTGACATAACCAAACTCAATGACATAATCGTATTATGACAACAATTCTCATTTTGACATCATAGACACATTGTGAATGCCTATTCTGTGATTTCATTGTATTTCATATGTGGCATGAGAGTTGCTATCAGAAACGCATTTTTGTGCCTAAATAACCATTTTGACATCATAACCACTTTGTGCCATCACAGTGCCATTGTGTTATCACTAGCACAATGTGACATCACAAACTTCTCCTCTCCTCATAACATTTGTGACATGCTGACATTGTGATATCAGACTTTTTTTGTTGGGAGCCAAAAAAGTGTATGGAAAGATAAGATTCCTCCAGCCCTAAGCAAACAACATTTGGCTAACTATAAATATTTCTCTTATCTCCAGCCCTAAGCAAACGGCGCCTGGCTAACCATAAATATTTCTTAGAAAGACTAGCACAATGGCCAAAGAAAAGCATGAATCATCCCTGACCCCGGGACTTCTCACCCTTGCTTCTGCAAAATTTTTTCATTCTTTCCCTTCCCTGTCCCTATGGGTATAAAAACCCTACCCCAAGCTCAATAAAGCAGACCTTGACGCGACTCAGACTGACTTTGTATTTCTTTATGCGCGTGGTCTCGTTTCTCTCTCACCCCCATTGGTTTTTAGGAGGTGCCGCCTTGAGCCTAACAAAATAACTGGACCTGCTGGATGGGTCACTTTTTGCCCTCATAATTTGATTTCAACCTCATATTTCATGTATGATATTAAATACCAGAAATCCACTGTGACATCATGACCATTGTGACTTCACACTGACAGATGTAATGATCATCTTGTCACATTGTGGCATCACAAAAGGTTTTGATGTCACAATTAATTGATGATGACCTACAGGTAAGGGGTCATAGTAGGTCTATAATGTCACAGTTGTTTGGTGATATCCAAATGGCATAAAGGATCTCATTTATCATGAAATCACAGAGAATATGAGTTCCAAAACGGACTGTGCTATCTCCAAAGGCATGTGTTGTCACAAATGTGATGAAATCCTAGGAGGATTGTGATGTCACAGTGTGACACAGTATTTATGATGTCTGTCAGTATGATGTCACAATGATCATGATGTCACAGTGGATTTCTGATATCACATATCATAACTGAAATATTATGTTTGAAAATAGATTATGAACTCATAAAGGGCCTAAGACATTAAAATTGCAGCACATCACAAGACATGAGGACAGGGCAAGTTTGTGATGTCAGTGTGTTAGTGATACCACCATGGAACTGTGATATCCCAAAGTGATTGTGATGCCATATATTTATGAGATCACAATGGTTTTCTGATATCAACCCAGAGGCCACATCATTTGAAATAGAATGAAATAGAATAGACATTTACAATGTATCATGACATCACAATGACAATATAATGTCATAATGCTATGAGGTCATTGTAAATTGGTGATGTTGCAAGGAGATAGTGGTGTCAAAATGAATATATCTTGTCACTCTGATGATGGGGTAACAAAGGTTTGTGATGTTACAATGGCATATATTAATACAATTGTCATGTGTTCACAATGAGGATATGGGTACACAAAGAGACTGTAATGTCACAAATGTCATGTGTGTATTCAAAGGTACTTAGGGGCCATGATAGCTTCATGATACACAGTTGTGATGAGTTCACAATAGGTTTTAGATGTCAAGATGATTTTGTAATATCTTAAACACATGTCCAATTTCAATTGCTATTTCACAATGTGCATACAAGTTCACAGAAGGAGCTTGAAGTCTTAATGGACATGAATTTTTAAAAATGTTAAGAGGCCATATTTGGTTTGTGAATACACAATGGGACATTGATGTCACCATGGCAATGTCAACTCACTGCATCATGTCAAAATATTATTTTGGTGTCACAATTAGTTGATGATGCCACATTGGTGATGAGGTCACAAAAGAATGGTGATGTCACAATGTGTGGGGCATGTCACAATGGCATAGTGTTTCTCAACTGTCTTTAACTTACAATGAGTATCTGGGTTCAAAAAGGACTAGTTTTTCCAAAAGTATGTGTTGTCACAAATATATTGAAATTTTAAAAGGTTTGTGATGTCAGAATTTGGCACAATGGATATGACATCTGGCAGTGTGATGTCACCATGTTTATGATGTCACAGAGAATGATAGCAAATGTCATATGTGAAATCTAATGAGGTCGACAACAGGTCATGAGGACAAAAAGGCTTAAAAGAATTACAGCATGTCACAAAATTTATGATGACATGATAGGTTTCTGATGTCATGGTGGGTTAGTGATATCACAATGACAATGTGATGTACAAAGAGATTGTGATGTCACAATGGTTATGAGTTCATGATTTGTTTATGATATCAACCTACAGGCCACATTTGAAATACAATGAAATCACAGAAAAGGCATTCATAATGTGTCTATGATGTCACAATGACAATGTGAAGTTATAAATCTATCATATTATTTTAGTTTTGTGATTTCAGAATGAGCAAATGGTTTCAAAACTATAATGTGATATCACAATTGTGATGATCTCACAAACTTTTTGATGTTAAAATGTCATGTTTGATTTTCAATTGTCAATATTTCACGGTGGGGATTTGGGTACACAAAGGAACTGTGATGTCACAAGACTATGTATTTTTTTCAAAGGTTATAAGAGGTCGTAATAGTTTTGGGATGTCATAATGTGATCCTGGTGTCAAAAACAGCAATGTGATGTCACAATGGGTTTGTGATGTCACAGTGTTGGTGAGGTCACAATGGGTTAGTTATATCATGAGTTTGTAATATCACAAATTTGTCCAATTTCAATTTCTCCTTGTTCACCATGATACACTTAATAACCAGCAGTGCCCCTCTCATCCATGGGAACAGATAGTCATCATGGCCTCCTGGTCTGGACCACCGGACAGGAGGATGAATGCAGCTGAAGGGGGCAGCACATGCTGCTGAAGGAGATAGGTTGTCAAGCCCCACATGGTGAGCTGCCATGAAGTGATTGGGCATGGACATTTGGGAAGAAATGATTGAAAACTGTTACGCAAGAAACATACTGCAGTGGGGGAAGGGTACAGCCTATACATAGGCTGCATGTTCAGAGAAACAGAAGGGGAGAGAAAAGGGGGAAAGACCTGGAAGGAAAGAAGTGAAGTGACTGCAGGAGAGTAAAACCCTGGGAGGAGAGGAAATTGAGGGAGACCAAGATGTGAAGGACGGCAACTGGCCACCGGGACAGGGCAGGGCAGGCCTGTCAAGAGTAGAGCAGCCTGAAGAAAAGAAGGGAATGGTGGAAGAAAAAAATGACAAGACCTGAAAGGTAGGACAGGTCTGTAGAGAAGGAGGATGAAGAGAAAGAAAAAAACCTTGTCCTTTGAAGTGTGGAGCCTTGGAGATCATTATTTTTGGGGTTGCTTGTTTGCAGACCAGATAACAAATGACTGGGCTGCTCTTTGGAGGTCTGAGGGTTCATGGTTGAAGCTGCATTTAGCTGTGGGCATCCAGCCCAGGTCAAGGTAGACACTTGTTACAAAATTTATGAGGACAAGAGAGGTTTGTGATGTTACATTGTATTAATAATATCACAATGTCAATATGAGGTCACAAAGGGATTGTAATGTCACAATGGTGATGTGGTCACAATGGGTTTCTGAAATCAACCTATATGTCACATTAGAGATATAATGAAACCACAGAATAGGCAATCACATTGTTTCTATGACCTAACAATGAAAATGTGATGTCATAATGCTATGACGTCATTGTCATTTTGGGATGTCACAATGATTTGCTGGTATCATAACAACAATGTGATCTCACTCTGGAGATGATGTGACAAAGTGTTTGTAATGTTACAATGGCATGTCTGATGTCAGTTGTCCTTTGTTTAAAATGAGGATATGGTTACCCAAAGGGACTGTGATGTCACAGGTACCATGTGCTTTTTCAAAAGTGCTAAGTGGTCAAACAGATTTGGGGTGTCACAAGGTGACCGAGATATCACTGTGGCAATGTGATGTCACAATGGGTTTTTGATGTCACAGTGGTGATAAGGTCACACTTGGATAATGGTGTCACAATGAATTTGTAATATCACCATTACTTGTCCAATTTCATTCTACTAGATCACAATGAAGATACTAGTTCACATAAGGAGCTAGAAGTCAGAAAGGCCATGAATTTTGTAAAATATTATGAGGAAATAATTGGTTGGTGAAAATGCAATGGTGAAAATCCGATTGGTAATGTGATGTTACCATTACATGGGATAGTATTGTTTTGAAATCACAAATAGTTGGTGAAGCCATACAGGTGATGAGGTCACATAGGTTTGTGATTTCCCAATGAGATGGTGATGTGAAAATCTCATGCCAGATCTCTAATTGACAATGAATATATAAGTTCAGAAGGGTTAATGATGTATCCAAAGGCATATGTTGGCACAAATGTCATAAGTCTTAACAGCTTTGTGATGTCACAATGTGACTCAGTGGTCATGATATCTTGCAGTGTGATGTCACAATGGTCATGATGTCACAGTAGATCTCTGATATCACATGTCATACCTGAAGTATTATGAGTTGAACAGTTTATGAACTCAGAGAGGCCAAAGAGATCACACTGGAAGCATGTCAAAAATGTATGATAATAGGACAGTTTGTGATGTCACAGTGGGTTAGTGATATCATAATTGCAATATGGTGTCATCAAGGTATTGTGATGTCATAATGGTTATGTGGTCACAATGTATTTCTGATATCAACCCACCTGCCACATTTGAAATAGAATGAAATTACAGAATAGGCATTCCAATGTGTCTGTGGCATCACAATGACCATGTGATATCATAATGCTATGATGTCATTGTTTTATGATGTCATGATGGGCTGATGTCATAATGACAATGTGATATTACACTGGTGATGATGTCATAAAGTTTTGAGATGTTAAAATGGCATGTCTCATCTCAATTGTCATTAGCTCAAAATAAGGGTATGGATACCAAAAGGCCTGTGATTTCACAAAGGCCATGGTTTCTTTCAAAGTTTCTGAGGTCATAATAGGTTTGGGATGTCACAATGTGATCATGGTGGCACAATGGCAATATGATATCCCAATGAGTTTGTGATGTCACCACGGTGATAGGGTCACAATGGGTTAGTGATGTCTTATCAAGTTCGTAATATAACAATGACATACACAATTTCAATTTCTTCTAATTCACTATGAGGATACTGTAATTACCAGTGGGGCCAGAATTATCTGTGAGAGCTGATAATCATTGTTAGTTCTTGGCCTGGCCCACGGGAGAGTGTGGGTAATGCCGCCAAAGGCGAAGTGTCAAGCCTCACATGGTGAGCTGTCAAGAAGTGATTGTGCATTGGGCAGTTTGGGAAGTGATGGTTGAAAACTGTTGCGCAGAAGACCCGTTGGAGTGAAGAGAGGTAAACCTATATATAGCTTGCATTTTCGGAGCATTGGAAGGGGAAATAAAAATAGGTGCTACCTGGCTGGAATAAAGGGAAAAACCTGAGAAGAGAAGAAGTTGATGGAGAGCAGAAGGCTGGCAAGTGGTCACTGGGGCAGAGTAGGGCAGGCCTGTGGAGAGTGGAGAGGCCTGAAGAGAAGAAGGAAGTGGTGGAAGGGATAAAGGGAAAGACCAGGAAGGAAGGACAGCTCTGTAGTGAAGAAGGGAGGAATGGAAAAGTAAAAAGCCTTGCCCATTGAGGTTTGGAGCTTTGGAGATCATAATTTTTTGGTTGGTGGTTTGCAGACCAATTAAAAAGGGTGGGGCTGCCCATTGAAGTTCTGAGGTTTGTTGGTAAAGGATGCTCTTGGACCTGGGTATCCAGTCCAGGATAAGGTAATTACAGTCACCTTTCTATTGTAAATTGTTTTATTATAATAATTGTGACTCGATGGCTTGTCTCATTGCCTTAGTGGTCATAACTACATGAGTTCACAGAAAAAGCTTGAAATCTCAAAGGCCATGGATTTTCTAAGATGTGATGTCGCCATAATAGGTTTGTAAAAACACAATGGAACAATGATGTCACAACGGCAATACCACAATATAATGTCAAAATAATGATTTGATACCACAATTAGTTGTTGATGCCATTCTCATGATGAGCACAATAAATTTGTGATGTCACAATGGGTTTATGATGTCAGAGTGGCATGGCAGATCTCAATTGTCATTAATTGGCAATGAATATGAGTTCAAAAAGGGACTGTAATGTTCCAAAGGCATGTGTTGTCACAAATGTGATGCTGTTCTAACTGTTTTGTGATGTCACAATGTGACACAATATTCATGAAATCTGGCAATATGATGTCACAGGGGATTTCTGATATCATATGTCATACCAGAAATATGAGATTGAAAGCAGATTATGAGCTCACAAAGGGCCTAATATATAATGAGGGCAGCATGGCACAAAACTTATAAGGACAGGACTGGTTTGTTATGGCACAGCAGGATAATGACATCACAATGGCAATATGATGTCACAATGTATTGTGATATCACAATGGTTATATTATCAAAATGGGTTTCTGAAATAGAATGAATTCATACAATAGTCCTTTATGCTGTTATGTCTCTGATGTAACAATGTCACTGTGATTTATACTGCTATGATGCCATTGTCGTTTGGTGATGTCACCATGAGCTCATGGTGTCATAATGACAATTTGATGTCAATGCTGATTTATGATGTTACAATGGTTATGAGATCACATTATGTTTCTGATATCAACACACATGTCAAATTTGAAATAGAATGAAATAGCCTTGCACTGGTGGCTCACACCTGTAATCCTAGCTACTCAGGAGGCTGAGATCTGAGGATCATAGTTCAAAGCCAGCTCAGGCAGGAAAGTTCATGAGACTCATCTCCAATAAAAACGACTAGAAAACCAGAAGTGGTGCTGTGGCTCAAGCGATAGAGAGCTCACCTAGAGCAGAAGAGCAATGACAGCAACCAAGCACAGAGTTCAAACCCCACAACCGGAAAAAAAAAACAATTAAAAAAAGGCATTCACATCTATCTGTAACATCACAATGACAATGTGATCTCATAATGCTATCTTGTCATTGTACTTTTGTGATGTCAAAAGTAGTTGACACTGTCATAATGAAAATGTTATGTCACACTGGTGATGCCACAAAGGGTTCGTGATATTACAATGGCATGTCTGATACCAATTGGAAGTTCATAATGAGGGTATAGTTACACAAGGGGACTGTGATGTCACAAAGGCCATGTTTTCTTCAAAGGTGCTAAGAGGTCCTAATAGGTTTGGGATGTCAAAATGTGATAGTGATGTCAAATGGCAATGAAAGTTCTCAATGGGTTTGGATGTCAAATTGGTAATGAAATCAAATAGTTTTGTGAAGAAACATCTTATAATCCCATGTCCAATTTCAGTTTCTACTATTATACAATGAGGATATAAGTTCACAGAAGAAGACTGAAGTATAAAAGGCCATGAATTTTCTAAAATGCTATGAAGACATTCTAGGTTTTAGAAAACACAATGGAACAGGGATATAATAATGGCAATGTGATGTTGCAATATGATAACTTAATAAGGTTTTGATATCACAATTGGTGATGCCACACAAGTGATGTTTACAAGAGGTGTGTGATGTCAAAATGGGTTGGTGATATCAAAATGACACATGTGATCTCAATTGTCATTAACTCACAATATGTATATGAGCTCATAAAGGGACTCTGGTATCTTCAAAGGCATGCGTTGTCACAAAAGTGATGAAGCCCTAACAGGTGTGTGATGTCAGAATGCGACAAAATGCTTTTTACATCTTTCAGTGTGATGTCACTATGATCTAAATGTCACACTGGATTTGGGTATCACATTTCATACCTGGATTGGGTATGAGAGGATTGGAATTTCACAGTGGGTTAGTGATATCACTATGGAAATGTGGGGTCACAAAGGGATTGTGCTAGCACAATGGCTATTAGATCACAATGTGTTTCTACTATAATAAGTTTGTGCTGTCACAATTTTTTTGGGAGGGGGTTTGTAATGTCTTGTTTTTTTTTTTTTGTTTTTTTTTGTTTTTTTTTGTTTTTTTATTGTGAGAATACCATACAGAGAAGTTACAATTACATGGGCAAGATAACGAGTACATTTCTTATCAAGCATTATTGCCTCCTGGTTGTTTCCCCTTCCGAACTCTTCCCATTCTCCTCCCCTCTCCCCACCCAATCCTCCTCCAACCCCCCACCAAAGTTTTTAAGTTTCTTTTTCCACAAAATGAATTGTACATCTCATTGTTGCAATGGGTCCTCCTTTATCCCTAGTTAAAGGATTTGTTATTTTTTTCCCTTCCCCTCCACAAACTATACCCACATCAAATACAGTGAAAGTATGGGTTATACTGTGGGGGAGGGACATACAAAGCAACATAGAAATCATCTTATAAATATGATAGAAAAAATTTCATGAAAGGAAAAAAAATTTGAATACTTATCTTAGGGTTCATTCCAGTAACATCAACTTATCTGACCTTTTCTGCTTGACTCAGACATACACTCATTATTGCAAATAAGGGAAACCATGGGACCTATGTTTCTTTGGGCCAGGCTTACTTCACTTAATATAACTTTTTCCAAGCCTTTCTATGTCCTAACAAATGGGACAATGTCAATGTCATTCTTTCTGATGAAGGCATAGAATTCCACATTTTCCTGATCAATTCATCTACTGAGGGGCATCTGGGTTGGTTCCGTATCTTAGATATGGTAAATAATGATGCAATAAGCATAGTCGTGCTGGTAGCTTTAGTGTGGTCTTGTTTGTGTCACAACTGGTTGGAAATATCACAATGGTATGCTGAATCTCAAATGTCATTAATTCACAATGAAGATATGAGTTCACAAAGGGACTGTGTTGTCTCCAATGTCATGTGTTGGCACAAATGTGATGAAGTCCTAACAGATTTGTGAGTTCACAATGTGACACCATGGTCTTGGTCTTGATGTCTATCAATATGATGTCACAATGGTCATTATGTAAGTCAATTTATGATAGATATCATATGTCATACCTGAATTATTATGAGTTTGAAAACAGATTCTAAGCGTACTGAAGGACTAAAATATCCTAATGTTTGCATATCATAAAAGTTATGACTAAAAACTCATGGTCTTTGGAGCTTAAGATTCTTTCTTTGAAATTGTAACCTCGGAGTTCTGGGAAGATGGCAGAGGAGAAGCTGGAATCTGAACAAGCTCTTGCATAGAAAACAGTTTCAGAGTTCCAGTGAACAGTCCCACGCCAGAGAATCACACCAAGTGTGCCATCACAGGACAGAGAGTTAGTCAAGAGAGGGGAAGCCAAGCAGACACATCTGAGCGCCTGCCAGCAGCTGCTGCGGCGGCGGCAGGGTCGCGGCAGTGACCACCGCCACGGGGGCACACCTGAGACACAGTCCGGGACTAAGGAGCCAGACGTAGCAGATGAGCGGATTCTACTCAACACCAGCAAGAACCGACAAGGAGCTGACAACTTCATCCTGCAGTTTGCAGACCAGAGACTACCCGGGATCCAAGACTCGGTGTGAGTAGAAGCCCGACTTCCTCACTCCTTCTCAGGGAGCAGTGGAGGGAAGGCCACCCCTCCCCCCCGCCAGCACCGTGATCTCCATCTTGGATACCGACAAAGCTCGGAGGAGCGGCTAGCTCCAGCTCAGGCCCTGGAATAAAACTAGTCATTTAGCAGGTCACAAAAACTTAACGGCGAAGTGACCTCACAGACTCAGTTCCATCTAGGGAAAAGTCACCCAGCTCAGGCGCCAGCCATTGGAGTGGCTCTCCTCACCGGGTAACCAGAGCCAGAGGCTGCCCCTCCCTCTAGCAGCCACCACAATCAATTGAAAAACAGAAACCCTGAGAATGGCTCCAGGCTGGGTGCTGTGAGTTTTTTTTCACAAAATAGCCCCAGGGAAAAGCTACTGTTTGTTGAAAGGCCTCAACTCTACCCAGAACCTAGCCTCATCACTGCATCCCCCTCTTTTGTGATTCTCAAAGCAGATCACCCTCCCAGTAAACTAACCTGGGAGGGGGATCTCAAAATCTTGGGTAAAGCAGAGCATTTTTCGGCCTGTTCCAACAAACTGACTTAAGAAACCAATCAAGCCACAGGACCTCAAGCTGACCAGAGACTCCAACCAGACTCTGGTTACAGACAAAAGGGAGATACAGGACTCTTCCCACCCCTCCCCCCCCCAAAAAAAATCAAAGAACTTTTTTTTTTTCTTCTTCTTCTTTTCTTTTTTTCTTTTTTTGTTTTTTTTTTTCGTTTTTTGTTACCTTATATATATATAAAAATTTTTTTGCTTTTCTAAAACTTTTATTAATCTTTAATTTTTGCCTCTTCTGAAAAAATAATTGTTTTCCATTAACTTTTATTTTTTCTCCTCTTATAATTTTTATTTTAGGAATACATGAATGTGTGTTTTCCTTTCTTTTCTTGTCTTCTTTCTCTTTTTCTTTCATTCTTAATTATCTTTTTGTTTTTTGTCTAGCTCTACTGAACTTCTGATCTTTTCTTCTCACTTCCCTATCCTTTCCATCTTTTACTCTTTGTTCTTCTTTATGTGACTTAACTCTTGTCCTGCACATCCTCAAATAAACCCGTAGTTAACCAGTAGACCCTATCCCCCATTGTGTATACACTTAATCCACAAACTTATTACTCAATTCAAAACCTCTGAGACTTAAATTAAGTAATAGCAGTACTACCTCTTTATACCTATATAATATTTTAAGCATTTTTTTTAAAGTTTTTCACATCTCCTCTATGTCCCTCACTTTCTCTCAACCTATTCATATTCCTCTATAAATAGATGGTCTTTTAATCTCTAAAATAACATTAGTTTTTACGTTTCTATTATTTTTTCTGGTCTCTTTTCATTCCCCTTTCCCTTTCTTCTTTTTCTCTCTCTCTCTACTTGCATCCTACCCAACCTATTTCCTGCATTGTGATTAGGACATAGTTAACTCTCCCTGTGCCTCCCCACACCAATCTATTCCTATTTTTTACCCACATCTCTCCCTAACCCTAATAATTTCTGGTTTTCCAAATTCTTCTCTGCGGTTCAAAGTCCTTTAACATATAGTTGTTTGATGTCGAATAGATGTATCTGTTGAACTAGATTGTATCTGTAGACTATTGACTGTACAAATGCAAACTTTGGTTGATGGTTGCCTTAAGATAGTGTTCTAGCACAAAACTGGTGCTATCTTCATATCAAATGGGCAGAGTAAGCCAGAAAAACACAAGAAAAATGGCAAATTCGGGTATCTCAATTCCCAATCTTGATAATCAGGGGTTAGAACAGATAATGAATAATCCAGAGGAGATTTCCCAAACAGCTCTACAAACACTACTGGCAAACATGATAAATGAAAAGTTTGACAACGTACAAAGGACTCTGTATGAGCGTGATAGGGAGAGAGAGGAGGCATCCCAGAAGTTTATACAGGAATATCATAAGCGTGAGGAAGCTACTCAAAAACTGATACAGGATTTGCGTGAACAACTTGAGAATACTCAAAGAGAAAGGGAGGAATGGCATGAGCAGGCTGAGAACACTCAAAGAGATCTGCAGGAATCCCACGAACAGGAGGAAGCTAATCAAAGAGTAATACAGGAATTGAGAGACCAGGTAGAGAACACACAAAGATCACTAAAGGCATTCATGGAATCCATTAACAAAGAGCTGAAGGAAGTCAGGGAGACCACAAAGGGAATGCTGAATGGAACCCAACAGAAGGAATGGGAGCCCAAAGAAACCATAACCAATCAACTAAGTGATTTGAGGACAAACACTGAACACCAAATTAAGGAAGTAAAGAAATTCATACAAGACCTAAAATAGAGCTTCAACAAAGAACTTGAAGCCATCAAAGCCGACCAACTAGAAGGAAAAGAGATAAAAAACGAAGTAGAGAGTCTTGACAGCAGGTTAGACCATGCAGAAGATCGAATCTCAGGGATTGAAGACAGCCTAGATATTATAGAGAAAGAACATACAACCATCCAAGACAAGTCCAAGAAATATGATAGATCTATCCAACACCTGGAAGACACCATCAGAAGGCGTAATCTAAGGATAATGGGTGTAGAGGAGCACCTAGAAACAGAAGTTAATGGTCTAGGAAATTTGTTTAACAGGATCCTAGCAGAGAACTTCCCAAACATGCAAAAAGATAGGCCTGTCCAGATACAAGAAACCTTTAGAACCCCAAATAGACCAGACCAGAATAGGACATCCCTCCGCCACATTATAATCCACACAGGATCAACTCAGAACAAGGAAAAGATCCTTAAAGCTGTCAGAGAGAAAAGGGTAATCACTTATAAAGGGAAACCAATTAGAATCACCTCAGATTTCTCAGCAGAGAAAATCAAAGCAAGAAGAGCCTGGAATGATGTATGCCATGCCCTCAAAGCAAACAACTATAAACCAAGAATACTGTACCCAGCTAAACTCTCCTTCATAACTGAAGGCCAAATAAAAACCTTCCATAGCAAAGAAAAATTGAAATAATACATCTCCACCAAACCAGCCTTACAAAAGATTCTTAAAGATGTCCTACACATAGAAAACCAACAAGACCGCAATAAAGGCCAAGAAACTGCACCCAAACTGAGAATCCAAGAACCATAGGAAGAACCCAGTTTTCGCAGCCCCCAAGAAGGTAGATAACATGGCAGGAACTCCCAAATACCTCTCAGTCCTATCTCTTAATGTTAACGGACTGAACTCTCCAATTAAGCGACATAGACTGTCTAGTTGGATTAAAAACCAAGACCCTTCTATCTGCTGCCTGCAGGAGTCACATCTTGCCTGTAAAAACAAACACATTTTCAATGTTAAAGGCTGGAACAAAATCTACCAAGCAAACGGACCACATAAACAGGCAGGAGTTGCAATCCTAATATCAGATAAAATAGACTTCAAATTAAAATTCGTGAAAAGAGATAAAGAAGGTCGCTACATACTAATTAAAGGATCTCTCCTTCAGGAGGATATTACAATTCTAAATATCTATTCGCCAAACAATGGAGCACCCAAATTTATCAAAGAAACACTACTTTCCCTCAAATCCCATATAGATCCAAAGACATAAATTGTTGGGGATTTTAACACACCACTCACCCCACTAGATAGATCAACTCGGCAAAAACTCAACAGAGAAACCGCAGATCTAAACAGCTGCATAGATCAACTAGACTTAACAGACATTTACCGAACATTTCACCCAGCAGCATCGGAATACACATTTTTCTCAGCACCACATGGAACGTTTTCTAAAATAGACCACATTTTAGGCCACAAAGCAAACTTGTCTAAATTCAGAAACATTGAATTTATACCTTGCATTCTCTCTGACCACAAGGGAATAAAATTAGAACTCAACACCAAAAGCCACCAAAGAAAGTCCGGTATCACATGGAGGCTGAACAACACACTGCTGAATCATGAGTGGGTCATGGAAGAGATTAGAAAGGAAATTCAAATGTTCATGCTATTCAACAAAAATGAACACACAAAATACCAGCTCCTCTGGGACACAGCAAAGGCAGTACTCAGAGTCAAGTTTATAGCTCTGAGCTCCTACATCAACAAATTGGAGAGATCTGAAACTAACAATTTAATGACACATCTAAACCTCCTTGAAAAAGAGCAGCAAGATAAACTCCAATCCAGTAGACCGAAAGAAATAATCAAAATTAAATCAGAATTAAATGAATTAGAATCCAAAAAAACTATAGATAGAATCAACAAAACGAAGAGCTGGTTCTTCAAAAACTTAACAAAATTGACAGACCCTTAGCAAATCTTATCAGAAAAGGAAGAGAAAACACCCAAATTAATAAACTCAGAGATGAGAATGGAAACATCACCACGGAAACAAGCAAGATTCAGAACATTATAAGGGAATACTTCTCAAAACTTTATGCTAATAAGTTTGAGAACTTGACAGAAATGGACCTTTTCCTAGCAAATATTGACATGCCAAAACTAAACCAAGATGAGTTAAACTATCTTAACAGGCCCATATCAAGCATTGAAATAGAAACAGCAATAAGAGACCTCCCAGCTAAGAAAAGTCCAGGACCAGATGGTTTTACAGCGGAATTTTACAAGGCCTTCAAAGCAGAGCTCACACCAATTCTCCTCCAACTCTTCAATGAAATTGAAAGAGAAAGCTCACTACCGAACACATTCTATGAAGCCATCATAACCCTCATCCCAAAACCAGGCAGGGACTCATCAAAGAAAGAGAACTATAGACCCATTTCTTTGATGAACATTGATGCAAACTTCTCAACAAAATTTTGGCCAAATGACTTCAACAATTCATCCAAAAAATCATACACCACGATCAAACAGGATTCAATTCAGGGATGCAAAGCTGGTTCAATATACGCAAATCAATTACTATTATTCATCACATCAACAGGAGCAAGAATAAGAACCACATGGTTATCTCAATAGACGCAGAAAAAGCATTTGACAAGATCCAACACCCCTTCCTGATGAAGGTTTTGGAAAAATTAGGAATCCATGGAACATTCCTCAATACAATAAAGGGTGTATATGACAAACCTACAGCCAGCATTATACTCAATGGTAAAAAACTAAAGCCATTTCCTCTTAATTCAGGAACAAGACAAGGATGCCCACTCTCTCCACTTCTCTTCAACCTAGTATTAGAATGCCTAGCTACAGCAATAAGACAAGATGCCGACATAAAGGGGATCCAAATAGGGAAAGAAGAAATAAAACTCTCCCTCTTTGCAGATGACATGATCTTGTATTTAAAGAATCCCATAGACTCCACTCCCAAATTACTCAAGCTGATTCAAAACTTTGGCAAAGTAGCAGGTTATAAAATTAATCCCCCAAAATCAATGGCTTTTCTGTATGCCAACAATGAGAAAAGTGTGGCTGAAATTAGGAAAGCAACTCCATTTGTAATAGCCCCACAAAAAATAAAATACCTAGGAATTAACTTAACTAAAGAAGTGAAGGACCTCTATGATGAAAACTTTAAAATCTTGAAAAAGGAAATCAACACAGAACTTAAAAAATGGCAAAACCTCCCATGCTCCTGGATTGGAAAGATTAACATCGTGAAAATGGCAATACTTCCCAAGGCTATCTACAAATTCAACGCAATACCTATCAAAATTCCACCCTCATTCTTCAAGGAAATAGAAGAGGCAATCCAAAAATTCATATGGAACAATAAAAGACCCCGAATAGCAAAAACGCTCCTCAACGGAAAGAACACTGCTGGAGGAATATCAATACCAAATTTCAAACTCTACTATAAAGCCATAGTAATCCAAACAGCTTGGTATTGGCATAAGAACAGACCTCAGGACCAATAGAATAGAATTGAAAACCCAGAAATGAACCTACAGACCTATAGCCATCTAATCTTCCATAAGGGAGCTAAAACAATAGAATGGAAGACAGACAGCCTCTTCAGTAAATGGTGCTGGCAAAACTGGTTAACTACATGTAGAAAACTAAAGCTAGATCCTTATATATCACCTGCACCAGAATCAACTCCAAATGGATCAAAGACCTTGAACTCAAAGCAGACACTCTGAAAACATTACAGGATGGAATAGGAGAAACCCTGGGTCTCCTTGGCTCAGGCCGAAATTTTCTGAATAGAGACCAGGAAACACAACAAATAAAAGAAAGGTTGGACAAATGGGATTGTATAAGGTTGCAGAGCTTCTGCAGGGCAAATGACATAGCTAGCAAGATCAATAGAAAGCCCACGGACTGGGAGAAGATCTTTACTAGCCATACAATGGACAAGGGTCTCATATCTAAAATATACTTGGAACTCAAAAAATTAAACCACCCAACAACAAATCCTCAAAGAAACAACTGCCCAATAAGTAAGTGGGCGAAAGACTTAAAGAGAAGCTTCTCTGAAAAAGAAAGAAGGATGGCCAATAGACACATGAAGAAATGTTCAACATCCCTAGCCATAAAAGAAATGCAAATCAAAACAACATTGAGATATCACCTCACTCCAGTTAGAATGGCAAAAATCAAGAACTCTAACAACAACAGATGCTGGAGGGGATGTGGACAGAAAGGAACCTTACTTCATTGTTGGTGGGAATGTAAACTTGTTCAACCACTTTGGAAAGCAGTATGGAGGTTCCTCAAAAGACTCCACATAGAGCTCCCCAATGACCCAGCAATCCCACTTTTGGGCATTTACCCAAATGATCACAAACAAGGCCACACTAAAGTTACCAGCACAACTATGTTTATTGCAGCATTATTTACCATAGCTAAGATATGGAACCAACCCAGATGCCCCTCAGTAGGTGAATGGATCAAGAAGATGTGGTATATATGCACAATGGAATTCTATGCCTCCATCAGAAAGAATGACATTTCCCCATTTGTTAGGAAATGGAAAGGCTTGGAAAAAATTATATTAAGTGAAGTAAGCCAGGCCCAAAGAAACATAGGTCCCATGGTTTCCCTTATTTGCAATATCTAGAATAGGTATGAGTCAAGCGGAAAAAGTCAGAGAATGTGATGTTAGGAAAACGAGCCCTCAAATATGTATTTTAATGTTTTTGTTTCTTTCATGCATGTGTTTCTAATGCATTTATAAGATTATTTCTTTGTTGCTTTGTATGTCCCTCCCCCACAGTGTAACCCCCGCTTTCACTATATTTGATGTCAGTATAACATGTGGAGGAGACGGGGACAAACAAGTCGTTTAAGGATTCAGGTGGACCTGTTGCAACAATGAGAAGTACAAAATGTCATGTCAAAACCAGCTTTACAATGTCGGTGGGGGGGGAGGTGGGTATGATTGGGTGGGGGGGAGGAGGGTGGCTGGGAAGGGAGGTGAAGGGTAAACAAAGGAGGAGGCTGCAATGCTTGGTAAGAATGTATGCATTATCCTGCCCATGTAATTTTAACCCCTCTGTACAGTATATTCTCAAATAAAATAAAATAAAATTAAAAAAAAAAAACGAAATTGTAACGTGATTGTGAACTAGTAGAAATTAAAATTGGACATGTCATGGTGATATTACAAACTCATATTGACAACACAAACTCATTTTGACCTCATCACCACTGTGACATCACAACCTCATTGTGACATCACATTGCTGTTGTGCTTTAACAATCACATTGTGACATCACAAAGCTATGTGAGCTCTTATCACCTTTAAAGAAACACATAACCTCTGTGGCATCACAGACCTTTGTGTAGCCATATCCTCATAGTGAACTAATGAAAATTGTGATCACACATAGTATTGTATCATCACAAATACTTTCTGCAATAATTATGACTGTGAAATCACATTGTCATCATAACAGCATCATCTCATTGTGACATCACCAAACCCAAATGACACCATACCATTTTTCTCCTTTTTAAAATTCTGTGTCTTTTATTATAAGTATAGTGTGCAGAGGGATTACAGTTATATGAGCAAGGTAATGAGTTCATATCCTATCAAACATTGCTGTCTTGACATCACTTTGTCATTTTGATGTCATAGACCCATTGTGAATGCCTATTCTTTGATTTTGTTCTATTTCAAATGTGCCATGTGGGTTGATATCAAGAAATCACTGTGAACTCATAACCTTTGTGACATCAAAATCTCTTTGTCACAGCACATTGCCTTTGTTATATCACTAACTCACTGTGCCATCAAATACCTCTCCTGTCCTCATAACTTTTGTGACATGCTATTGTGATATCTTAGGCCCTTTTTTGTGAGTAGAAAAATCTGTGTTTGACCTCATATTTCAGATATGACATGAGATATCTAAAATCCAGTGTAACATATTGATATCACACTGCTGGACATCATAACCTTTGTGTCACTTTGTGACATCTCAGATCTTTTAGTTCTTCACCTTTTTGACTACATATACATTAGTGACATCAGAATCCCTTCCCAAACTCATATACTCATGGTGAGTTAATGACAACTGAGATCCCATATGCCATTGTGACATCATGAACCCCTTGGGACATCTCCAATCTATTACGACCACCTCATCAGTATGGCGTCACCAATTGTGACATCAAAACATTCTTATAATAAGATGTTGAGACATCACATTTTGTTTGTGAAATCACTGTCCCATTGGGTTTTCTCATAATATGACCTCATACTATGAAGCTTCTTCTATCTCCTGGTATCCTCATATTGAATTCTAAGTAATTGAAATTGGATATATCATTCTGATATTACAAACAAACTGTGACATCACAAAACTGTAGTGATCTCATCACCACCACGGTGACATCAAAAACACAATGGCACATGTCATTTCCATTTTGACATTATGAATCACATTGTGCCATTCCAATTAAGACCTCTTACCACCTTTAAAACATACATGGCCTCTGTGACCTCACAGAACCTTTTTTGTATCCATATCCTTATGGGGAACTAATGACAACTGACAGACATACCATTGAAACATAACAAATCCTTTCTGACTTCATCATAATTGTGACATCATGTTGCCACTATGACACCATCAGCTCATTTTGACATGTAAAACTACAATGACATCATAGCATTGTAACATCACATTGTCATTCTGATGTCATACACACGTTGTGCTTGCCTATTAAGTTTTTCATTCTATTTTTAATGTGGCATGTCGGTTGATATCAGAAACCCATTGTGAGTTCATGACCATTGTGATATCACGATGTCTTAGTAGCATTACATTGCCATTGTGATGTCACATTGCCAAATTGATGTCACAAAGGGATTTTGATGTGACAATGTTTATGACATCACAATGAGTTTCTGATATCAACCCACATGCCACATTTCAAATACAATGATTAGGCATTCATAATGTGACTATGATGTCACAATGACATAATGGCAAGTGCTATAATGTCATAAGCTAAAGGTGTTATAACAACATTGTGATGTCACACTGGTTATGACGTGACACAGAGTTTGTAATGTTACAATGGTTATGAGGTAACAATGTGTTTCCGATATCAACTAATAATGCCACATTTGAAAAAGAATGAAATCACAGGATATACATTTACAATGTGTCTATGACAGCAAAATGGCAATGAGATGTCATAATGCTATGATGTTACTGTAGCTTGGTGATGTCACAATGAGCTGATGGTGTCATAGCAACAGTCGGATTTCACACTGGTAATGATGTCACGAAGGGTTTATGATGTCACAATGGCATGTCAGAATTTAATTGCCATTAATTTATGATGATGATATGAGAGTGAAGTCTGAACATACACAAATGAAGTATAATGATGCAAAGGCCATGTTTTTTATTAAAAGTGCTAAAGTTGCTAACAGGTTTCGGTTGTCAAAGTGTTAATGATATAAAAATGATATAATTATTGATATAAAAATGAGTTAATGATGTCCAAACTAGTTTGTAATGTGGCATCTTATTTCATATTTCAATTGCTAGAAATTCACTATGATACAATTCACAGAAGGGGCTTGATATCCCAAAGGCCATGAATTTTCTAAGATGTAATGAGATCATAATAGGTTTGTGAAAGTATGTAATATCACAATTGCAATATGATGTCAAATTATAATGTCATAATAGTGTTGTTATATCACAATTAGTTGGTGATGCCATAATAGAGATGAGTTCAAAATAGTTTTGTGATGTCGCAGTAGATTGGTGATGTGATAATGGCAGTCCAGACCTCAATTTTCATTAACTCACAATGAGTATATAAATTTAGAATGGACTTGTGACGATTCCAAAGCATTTGTTGGCACAAATGTGATGAAGTCAGAGCAGATTTGTGATGTGACAATGTGACACAAGGGTAATTAAATCTAGTAGTGTGATGTCACAATTTTCATGATGTCACAGCATAGTGCTAATATTTCATATCACACCTGAAATAATATGTCAAAAAGAGATTGAGCTCTTAATGAGCCTAACATAACACAGTGGCAACATGTCACAAAACATGAGGAGAGGTCATGTTTGAGTTGTTACAGATGTATAGAGATATCACAATGGCAATGTTACATCACAAAGAAATTATGATGTCACAATGATTATGAAGTCAAAATGTTTTTGATATGATCCCACATGCCACATTTAAAATATAATGAAATCAAATAATAGGCATTCATAACGTATATATGATGTCACAATGACAATGTGATATCATTCTGGTATGATGTCATTACATATTTGTGATGTCACAATGAGCTGATGTCATAATGACAATGTAATGTCACATTGATTATATTGTAAATCCTTTGTGACATCCATAGATCATCCATCCATACTCAGAGACATGGAGTTATTGCCTTCTTTTATTTCTTTGGCAGGTCTGAGGTTGAAATATGAGCCTAGGCCCTATCCCTGATCTCCACTTGCTCAAGGGTAGTCCTCTGCCCTTGAGCCACAGCTCCAACACATGGGGATATTTTCCTGGGATCTCTTAAAAATAAGCTGAATTTAAATTGGCATTCTATACATCTCAGCCTCCTGAGGAGCTAGTATTACAGGCAGGAACCACTGACACCTGGCTTTCTTTTCTTCTTGTTGTTCTTTTTTTCAACGTGACAATCTGAAATCTTCACAGTATTATTCCAATGGTTTTCATTGGAGGTAAACTACCTAGCGTTGGAGTTCGAATGCCAGGACTACCACCCACAAATGGAGAGAGATCCTGACAGACTAGTTCCTATTTATGTGAATGCTAATGGAATGCTATCAAAATAATAATTAATTTTGCAGTTAATTCATGATTCTATTTTAGAATGCCACACAAAAATTATTGGATTTATAGCTTCCATTCTAGCACCATCGTATGATTCCCCTAATGGAAGGATATTGACTAATTTTTATTAAAATTTTTATAAGAATTCAGTCATGATACTTCATTAAATGGAGACATAATTTAATAACTAATAATTGGTAAGTGTATTTATATAATTTAATGATATCCTCACATTCTCTCTCTCTGTATATATATATATATATATATATATATATATATATATATATATGTGTGTGTGTGTGTGTGTGGATATATATATGTATATATATATATATATATATATATATACATATATATATATATATATATATATATATAGCTTTCTACACATCTATCAATATATATATATATAGGGCACTACTGTGGCTTGATCACAGGTCCTTAGAACTTCCTGGCAGCTCAGTTTGCCAGAGGTTGGTGTGCTAAGACTTTGACCCCATTTATGGATTGGCCATTGTAGGCTGTGAGTTGAAATCCCAGCATCGCCAAATTTTATTCATGGAGTAAGAAACCACTTTCGACACATTTTTTTTCTTGAAAAAAATTCCTGGGTCTCAGTGTGATGTATAATCCATATGCAAATATATCCTGTGTGATAAGATGTAATAAAGGAAATGTTATATGTGTAATAATAATAAATAAATAAGGGTAATAAATGTCATACTTACTAAACCCATGCATGTAAACAGTGATCATATATGAATATCATTTTTTCCAGTGCTGGGCTTCAATTCAGGCCCTGGGAACTGGTCTGAATTTCTTGTCTTCAAGGACCGAGAGCTTCCCCTTCACCCACAATGCCACAGAGTTACCCAGACCCTGAGTTCAAATCCCATGCCAGCCAGAAAAATTCCAAAAAATTCCAAAAAAAATCCAAGCCAGGGCTTTATTTTATTATGTTTTTTGGCCAAACATGCGGCTTGAACTCAGGTCTTGGCATCTCTGCCACAGCTGAGCTTGGGATCCTAGGACCCAAGTTCAAATCTCCGGGTTAGCAAAAAATAAAAATAAAAAGGAGAAAGATAAAAAGGAGAAGTTCCAGAAGGTGGTTTTACATTTTTTCGCTTTGCATTGTGACCATCCTGGGTCTAATTGACAAGGCCCAGAAAGTGTACATGACCTTACATGCTGATGTTTGGCTGGCTATTATGGTAGCCATAGCTGAAACCTCAACCTAAGCCTGGAGGTCAAATCCTGGGACTGCCACTAATGATTGGTGGGAGATTCTAAGAAACGCATTCCAATATACATCCATATAAATGTTATAAAAGTAACAATTAAGTTAGTAGTTAGTGTATGAATATACATATAAAGGTTATAAAAGTAACAATTAAGTTAGTAGTTAGTGTATGAATATAGTATAAAATTATACACATTGACTATATACATATACTACATTGACTAATTTTCAATTAATACTTTATTATGTATTCAATCATGATACTTAAAAGTCGAAGGAATAATTTTTCAATAATTGGCAGTAATATAATTTATGTAATTTCATAATATACAGTCATCTTTCTTTTGTTTTATACATATACATATATTTATACATCTACATATATATGTAGACACATATATATGCCAATCTACATATTTATCTGTTTATAAATGTCACTCCTGTGGCTCAGTGCTATATAGTGATGGCTACCACATACAAAGCCCTGGATTTGATTCCTCACTACCACATGCACATAAAAATCCGGAAGTTGTGCTGTTGCTCAAGCAGTAGAGCACTAGCTTTGAGCATAAAATCTTAGGGACTGTGTGTAGAGCCTTACTCAAGACCCAGGACGGGCACCAAAAAAGATTGAATGTTGTGACTGCAACTATATAAGAATAGGACTTCAAATACCTCATCACAGAGCAAGGTGGGTGTCTGGTGCTGACAGATGCAATCTAATCTGAATACCCAGATGTATACCACTGCAACCAAGCGCCATGGAACCAGATGCTGCTGGCTTGCTCACCCCTGTCATCCAAGATACTTGAGGGCTGAGACCTGACACTGGTGGGTTTAAAACCCAGCCCTGGCAGGATGTCTGTGAAACTCTGAGCTGTGGCTCAAAATGGTAGAGCTCTAGCCTTGAGCAAAAGATCTTAGGATAGTACCCCCAACATTTTAGTGCAATCCCTTTGGGTGACTCCCCCCCCAAAAACACCCCTCTAAATTATTAGATGTGAACTTTGTGCAGTTTGTGATGTGTTTCTGAAAGAATCGTGATACTGATGAAAGCACCCTAATACTAATGACAGCTTGTGGGATACAGCTATGTGATGAGTCCTTCCTGGGGTTCTGAGTCCCTCACGGGGTGCTGTGTGCTGAATCCTGCACAGGATGTAATGTGCTGAGTCCTTCACCGGCTTCAGTGTGTTGAGTCCTGCATTGGGTGCTGGGTGCTGAGTCTTTCACAAGATGCTGTGTGCTGAACCCTGTAAAGAGGGTTATGTGGAGCCAGGCACCGGTGGCTCATGCATGTCATCCTAGCTACTCAGGAGGCTGAGATCTGAGGATCGCAGTTCAAAGCCAGCCCGGGCAAGAAAGTCGGTGAAAACCTTATCTCCAATAAACCCCAAGAAAACCAGAAGTGGTGCAGTAGCTAAAATTGTAGAACACTAGCCTTGAGCTTAAGAGCTGAGTGACAGAGCTCAGGCCAAGAATTCAAGCCTCACGACAGAATAAAAACAAAGAGTGTTATATGTTTTGTCCATCAAAGGGTGCATTCTTTCACCTTGTCCTTGTAAGAACTCCACAACTGAGATGATTATGCAGATAAGAATATTGACAATCAGATATGTCCCCATGGGAGGGACAAAATTATGTATTACTGAAGACTAGTGAGGTGTCTCCTGCAGAAAATTGTTTTGTTTTGTTTTGTTTTTCTCAGTCATGAACCTTGAACTCAGGGCCTAAGCACTGACCCTTAACTCTTGGGCTCATGGATAGCACTTCACCACGTGGAGCCAAGGAACCTCTTGCAACAGAGTGTCATGGTCTAGTGTTCTATAGCAGAGGTCTGTCATCCTGCCTTCCCAGGAAGCTGAGATCTGAGGATCTGGGTTCCAAACTATCTCAGACACAAAATGTCCCATGAGACTATTATCTCCAATTCACCACTAAGAAACATGAAGTGATAGCTGGGTGCTTGTGGCTCATGCTGATCATCCTAGCTACTCAGGAGGATGAGATCTGAGGATCATGGCTCAAAGATAGCCTGGGAAAGAAAGTCCTTGAGACACTTAGCTCCAATGAACCGCAAGAAAACCAGAAGTGGCTCTGTGGCTCAAGTGGTAGAACAACAAGATTTGAGCTGAAGAGCTCAGAGACAGCCCGAGGCCCAGCTTTCTACTCCTACAACCGGCAATAATAAAAAAAAAATAGATACACACTAACAAACTGAAGTAGAGGGCTGGGAATGTGCCTTAGGGGTATAGTGCTTTGCATATATGAAACCCTGGCCTTGATTTCTCAGGACCACATCACTAGGGAAAAGCCTGAAGTGCCTCTGTGGTTCAAGTAGGAAAGGGCAATCCTTGTAGAAGAGAAACTAGGTACAGTGCTCATGTCCTGAGTTCAAGCTCCAGGACTATAATATGCATACACAGAGAGAGAGAGAGAGAGAGAGAGAGAGAGAGAGAGAGAGAGAGAGAGAGAGAGAGAGAGAGAGAGAGAGCGAGAGCGAGAGAGAGAGAGAGAGAGAGAGAGAGAGAGAGAGAGAGAGAGAGAAAGCAGAAGTGAAGCTGTGACACAAAATGGTAAAGCACTAGACTTCTGTTCTGAGCTCATTGCCAGCACCCAGGCCCTGTGTTCAACCCTAAAACCTAGTCACCCAGGGCCAAACTAGGAGAGGTCAAAGGTTTCAAAATCTGATGAGCTTTACCAGCCCTAGATGACTGGAAGCTTTGTGATATCCAACATATGCTTGGATTTCCAAAGCTTCCAGAAAACTAGAAAAGGCATCATCGGCCCATCATTGCCCCCAATGGAATATTTCATTAGGTTCAGTGCCCTAGTTGTCTGCCAGAAGGACTCCTGAATTATATTGAGCACTGTATCTGAGCCCTGGAATATAGTCTCACAAAGGCAAGATGAGTGCACAGAATTTTGCCTGCCATGGGAGTTGGTACAAATGAAGGCTTCCTGTCAAAAAAGAGCACTGGGAAGAGAGATAGCTTGTTGTACAAAGAGGACTTTTTCTCCTGACCTTCAGAGCCCGCCCACACTCCTCCTCACTAATTGGCCCAGATGGAGTTGTTTGATACACAGCTCTACAGGAGTGAGGCCTTCTGTGTGCCTGTCCAGACAATGAAAAAGACTTCTTCCAGCTGGCCTGGGATGCAGAGAAACCCTCATGCTACAATAGGAGCAGTGAGGGGAGCCCTGGAATATGTAATGTCATAAAAGCAATCTCTGTGTTATGAACTCATTGTATTGAATACAAATTTCCTATCTTGGTGCCATTTATCATAGCTACACGGGAGCTTCACTTATAGGAATGTATCTATACATACACAAAGACATGGAGGTGCAGGTTCTTTTTGAGGGGGCAGGTCCAAGGTTTGAACTATGAGCCTAGGCCTTGTACCTGAGCTCCTTTTGCTCAAGGGTAGTGCATTAAGTTGGAGTCACAACCCCACTTCTAAGTTTTTCTGTGATCTCTATGAAATAATAGTGCCATGGACTTTCCCATGCTGGCTGGATTCAAACTCAGATTCTCTACATCTTAGCCTCCTGAGGAGCACGGATTACAGTCAGCAGACACTGGCACCTTCTTTCTTTTCTCCTTCGTTTTGTAATCTGGACAATCTGACTTCCAATGGTTTAGACTTATAAGTCAACTACCCATTGTTCTTTATAGCTACATTCTCTGAGAAGGATTTTCTCTACTCATCATCCCCTCTGGTCATAGGTTTGAAACCAAAAGTGAGAATTGAGTGTCACAAGATTTATGAGCATGTCCACAAGACATGCCAGTTCTGTCACTTAGCATTGAGATGCAGTTAATTTACTGTCTCAGGGTATGAGGACCGAAAGCTAGAACGATGCTCATACTGTCTGCATTGCTCCTTTTGCCTAGAAAGTGATCTAATAATTATGTGTTTTGTGTCTCCAACCTTAAGTACCTAGAACACACTAGAAGCATCTTCCTGTTTCCATTTTTCTCTAATACCTCTCGAGATTTAGATGAAAGATTTGTGTGGAGTGGCTCCTAGGTGAATCCCTGAGGAAAACCACTTGAAGCCTCCTCAGGAGATCATGATTGAAAGCCAGCCCTAGCAGGAAAGTCTGTGGGACTCTTGTCTCCAATAAACCACCAGAAAACCAGAAGTGGAGTAGTGGCCTAGAGGGTAGAGCTTCAGCTTTGAAAGAGAAGGCCAAATAAGAGATACAGGCCAGACCAGGCAGGAAAGCCTGGGAAGCGCTTATGTTCAGTGAACGACCTGATGGCTGGCAGTGGAGTTGTGGCAGTGGTAGAGCCTCAGCCTTGAGCAAAACAGCTGAGGAAGGTATCACACACTGAGTTTAAGCCATGGGATGGCTACCAAAAAAATTTCAAAAAGCAAAGTCCAAGTTTATGTATTAATGCCCTACTTACAAGTGTATATTACCTCCCTGAGTGCAAACAGGCTGTATGCAATGCTTCTGCTTTTATTTACTGATTTATTTTTCAGATATGCTCATTGCGCATAATGCATCATTCTGTTCATTTCAGCCCCATCGTTTTTCTCTTCTCAGATTCCAGGCCTGTGTCCTTATATGATGCACACTAAAGCTCTCAGCAGCCTTTATTTACATTTTATTATGAGGCCAATGCAGGAACTGTCACAAATCAGGCAGGGGAAGAATAGATCGGGGTTCATAGGAATAACCTGTGTTCCAAAAATACACCTGGCGATGTAAAATGCTAGCATACTTATGTAAAACTAACTTTAAGAAAAAAGATGAGGGGGCAGGGAATGTGGATTAGTGAGAGAGTGTTTGCCTAGCATGCAAAAAGTCCTGGGTTCGATTCCTCAGTAGCACATACACAGATAAAAGCCAGAATTGGTCCTGTGGCTCAAGTTATAGAGTGTTAGAGACAGTGCTCAGGCCTTGACTTCAGCCCAAGAATTATCAAAGAGATAGCTAAGGTGGTAGGTAGGTAGGTTGGTAGGTAGGTGGGTAGGTAGGTAGGTAGGTAGGCAGATAGATAGATAGATATGCAGATAGATAGATAGATAGATAGATAGATAGATAGATAGATAGATAGATAGATAGATAGATAGATAGATAGATAGATAGATAGATAGATAGATAGATAGATAGATAGATAGATAGATAGATAGATAAGTAGATAGATACATAGTTACATAGATACATAGATAGATAGATAGATAGATAGATAGATAGATAGATAGATAGATAGATAGAGAGAGAGAGAGAGAGAGAGAGAGAGAGATAGATAGATAGATAGATAGGTAGGTAGATTAGATAGATAGATAGATAGATAGATAGATAGATAGATAGATAGATAGATAGATAGATAGATAGATAGATGATAGATAGATAGATAGATAGATAGATAGATAGATAGATAGATAGATAGATAGATAGATAGATAGACAGACAGAAAAATGGTAGATGTATCTGGTCTTGGACATCAGCAGGAAAGAAGGGAACAATTCCCAGTAATGAGGCCTTCTGCAATGTGTCAGGCCACCAGCATCACCTTCACACAACCACAGAGGAGGAAAACTGTCTTTTCCCCACTTTTCAGGTAACCAAAGGGCCCAGAGACAAGAGGGCAGAGCCAGGCTCTAATTCAGCTGCTTGGAGACAGAAGAGAAATAACCATGCCTCTCCTTGAACTGGGGATTTGCATTAATGATGTGGAGAATGAAGGAAGGAGAATGGACTGGCAAAGGTAGAAGAAGGGCCTTCATATCTGCCAGATGGAGTCAAAAAACTACTCCCTTATATCAGAGATCAGGGATTTTCTACTCTGATCTTCGCCTCTCCCCCACTAAATTGGCTCTCTATTGGTAACCTAATGATAGCCTGAGGCTCCCTTCACCTGAGGAAGGAAGCTTTATTAGTCATTGTTTGAAGAGGCTGAGAAAAGCATGACCCTGGTGTAACTCTAACAAATATTTCAGGTTTCCCTTCATTGCTGGCTGTGCCTGGAATGAATGAAGTGGTTTTGCAACTCACGTCCCTGTTGAGTGTGTACATTCTGCCTCCTAATCCTGCAGGCCTTGGTCTCCTTACCTAGCCTGGCTTTTGCAACTGTTTTCTGTCCTTCAAATTCAGTGTTACACTGGAGTTCATCCTGCTAACAGGGCTAGGGCTTGGATTCTGAGAACTTCATTTGAACCCAGGATGGGTTAATGATGTTTCTTTCCTTCTTCTATAGCTCAGGAACTCTAAGAACATTTAGAGTGCAAGTAAATATTTATTTATTCAGTGGAATATACATATATAGAGAGATGTATATGCATTTGTAGCAATTTACACACCTATCTATTTATATATTGGCCACTCCTGGGGCTAGAATTAAGGTCCTGGGAACTGCCTGGCGGTGAATTTGTTTGAGGCTGCTATGCTTACACTGACCCCTTGATGAATTGGGCATTCCAGTCCCTGAGTTCAAATCTCAGCAATGCTGAAGGCAATAGGTAGAGTAAGAAGCCAATGTTGACCTGTTTTCCTTTCTGTGGAAATATTGTGTCCTAGGTAAAAAGTGTAATATATATACAAATACATATATATGATATATATTATACATGTATATGAATATTATTTTTTCCATTTCTGGGGCTGGAATTCACGCCCTGGGAATTGATCCTGAATTTTTTTTTCTTCCAGGAGGTTAGCTTCCACTTCACCCAGAGCACAATGGAGTTATTCAGTCCCTGAGTTCAAATCCCAGGTATGGCTGATAAAATGGCCCAAATTCCTAACCAGGACTTTCACATTTTTGGGGGGCAGGCACAGGGCTTGAACTCAGGTCGTCACAACTCTGCCTCAGCCTTGATTACCCTAGTCTGGGGTGCAGGTTTTACACCCACAGATGATCCGGGGTTCCTAGGCCCTGAGTTCAACTCCCAGCTCTGGCCAAAAAACAAACAAACAAACAAAAAAAAACAACCAAGACAGAGGAGGAAAAACTAAACCAGGAAGTTTTACACAACAGTTTTACATTTGTTACCTTTGTACTGTTACCATCCTGGGCCTCAATGACTCGGCTTGAAAATTGTATGTGACCTTGCAGAGCAGAAGGATGGTGGGCTGTCAGTGAAGCTTGAGCCCAACCCAGAAACCTAGGCCCTGAGTTCGAACCTGGGACTGCCACCTACTCATTCCTATCTATAGGAACAATATATAAATTTATTTATAGATGCATATACATATGTAAATACACATATACACGCACTGCAATCTACACATCTATCTGTTTATATATTGGCCAATCCTAGGGCTTGATCTCAGGTCCTCAAATTTTCCCGACAACTCAACTGGCATCAGACTGGTGTACTAACATTAACCCATTCATGAAGTGGGCCTTCTAGGCCCAGAGTTCAAATCACAAAACTGCCAAAAACTTAATCCTGGTGGAAGAAGCCAATTGTCCCGCTTGTTTTCCTTGTAAGTGAAAGTCCTGGGTTTCAGGAATGATGTATAATACATAGGCAAATCTATGTCCTATGTGATAGGATATAAAAAAAATTTATACATGTAATCATACTCTCTAAAATATATGATAATTAAATAAAACACAAAATAAAATGTATGCATTAAACATGTGCATATAAATAGAAATCATGTATTTAAAATGTATACGAATATTATTTTGTCGAGTGCTAGGGCTTGAATTCAGCTCCTGGGAACTGGCCTGTCTTTTTTGTTTTCCAGCACTGTGAGCTTTCCCTTCCCCCACAGTGCTGCAGATTTATCCCAACCCTGAGTTCAAATCCCAGGCCTGGCAGAAAAAAGGCATGAATTCCAAGCCAAGGAGCCTCATAATTTTTTAAATATTTTTAATGTATGTATGTATGTATGTATGTGTGTATGTATGTATGTATGTATATATATATATATATATATATATATATGTATATGTAGGTAGGTAGGGAGGAGGTATTTTTACTTTGTCAAGCACAGGGCTTGAAGTCAGGGCGTGGCAATCTGCCTCAGCTTTGATCACTGTAGGCTGGGTTGCAACTACTGGACCCACAGCAGTACCTGGGTTTCTGGGCCTCAAAGGGTGACAGGAAAAAATAAATAAAATGACACAGAAAAAAAACCTGGCAACTTGCTGATGGCTTCTGGTTTTACATTTGTTTTCTTTTCAAGGTGACCATCCTGGGTCTGAATGACACGGCTGAAAAATGTTGGTAACCTGATATTGCTGAAGGCTGGTGGGCTTCCAGGGAAGCCATAGGCCAACACAACAACATAGGCCCTGTGTTTGAAGCTGGGTCCTGACCCCTACCAATAGAGGGAGATCCTAATATTCTAGTTCATATTCATAGGAATACCGATGGAAGGTTATGAATGTCAAGGTTGACTTAGTTGTTCTTGAATGATACTAATGATAAAAGTAGAGAGTGATTTTAGGAGGCCAACGGATTTAATGAATATTTTTGACACATTGAAAGAATACTATTAATTACCGGGACACAATAGTTTCGGGGCAATGGTTGATTTAATTAATAATTCATTAAGGATGAAAACAACCATATTAATTACATGGACACATAATAAATACAAAATAATTGGTAGGAATGTAGCCAATATAACTGAATAATATATAGAAATCTCTGGCACTCTATAATGATCTATATGTATTTGTGTACTATCATCTACATGTCAATCTGTTATTTTGTCTATCCTTTGGGCTGGATCTCAGGTGCAGGGAACTGCTTGTCAGCTCCATATGCCCCAGGCTGGCATACTGACACTCACCCATTCATGAATTGGGCCTTGTAGGCTGTGAGTTCCGATGCCACCACTTACAAAAATTGAATCGTGCAGTAAGAATTCCATGGTGACACATGGTTTCCTTTTCTGTGAAAGTCCTGGGTGTCAGGTGTGAAGTTTCATACATAGACAAATGTATAATCTATGTAATAAATATAGTAAAAATTCCATGTATTATAGCAGTCAATAAAATAAATGGTTAATGAATAAAACAAAAAATAAAATGAGTAACTACACTAAGCGCAATTTGCAGTCAACATATGGGGCTCCATCTCAGGGCTTGGGCACTGCCTGGCAGCTGAATTGGCTAGAGGCTGCTGCGATGGCATTCACTCATTCATAAACTGAGCCTTCTAGGCCCTGAGTTTAGATCCCAGCACTGCCAAAAATATAATCGTGGAGGGAGAACTCGAGCATGACTCATAAGTTTTCCTTTCTGTGAAAGTGCTCAGTGTCAGGTAGGATGTATAATTTGGGTGCAAATCTATATACTATGTAATAGGATGTAATGAAGGTAAAAAATATCATAGGTGGAAGAATTGTCAATACAATAAATGATAAAGAGATTGAATTAGTAGTGAATTATTCTAGAATAAAAATTAGACACAGTAGGTATAGGATGTGCATTAAGTTTAATTAATATTTTATTAAGCATTAACAAAACAAATATTACATGGAGACATAATTAAATAACTAATAATTGGTAGCAGCACATGATGCAGAATTTAATAATATATCAGCCTCAGTCTATGAAATATGAAATATGTATGGATATATGTACATATATGATAAAATAATAGGATATTGAGTAATTATTAATTAATGCTTTATTATTTGTTAACTGGGACACATCATTAAATGGAGATATAATTTAATACTTAATAATTGGTAGTAATATCTATAATGTAATAATATGCAGAAATCTCTTTTTGTGTATATACTATTTATATACAACAATCTCTATTTATACCTCGTTCACTCCTGGAGCTCAGTGGTTGAGTGCTCACCTAGTAAGCATGAAGCCCTGGGTTCGATTCCTCAGTGCCACATAAACAGAAAACCCAGGAGTTCTATTGCCTTTGAATCAATTGAGTGCTAGCTTTGAGCACAAACGCTTAGGGAGAGTGTCTAAGCTCTTACTCAAGCCCCAGGACTGATGCAAAAAAAACAGTAGGATGTTCTAACTGCAATTATAGAAGGAGAGAACTAAAAATACCTCATAACCGAGCAAGCTAGGAGTCTGGTGCTGACAGCTGCCACCTAACATGACTTATCCACATGTAAACCTCTGTAACCCAGCTCCACGGGTTACCCATGTCTTCGTGGCATATGCCTATCATCCTAGCTGCTTGGAGGCTTTAAAACCCAGTCCTGACAGGAAGTCTGCGAGACACTGCAAAATGTGAGTCCAAGTGGTAGAGCTCTAGCCTTGAGCAAATGTTATTAGAACATTATCCCCATGCTTTGAGCTCAACCCCCAGGGGTAACCTCCATCCCCAAATAAAAACACCCCACTAAACCATTAGATATGAAATTGTGTGGTTTGTGAAATGTTCCTCAAAAAGAGAAGTACAAAATGTCATGTCAAAACCAGCTTTACAATGTCGGGGGGGGGGGGAGGGGGGGTATGATTGGGTGGGAGGGAGGGGGGAGGCTGGGAAGGGAGGTGAAGGGTAAACAAAGGAGGAGGCTGCAATGCTTGGTAAGAAATGTATGCATTATCCTGCCCATGTAATTGTAACCCCTCTGTACAGTATGTTCTCAAATAAAATAAAATTAAATTAAAAAAAAAAAATGGTGATACTGATGAAAGCACTCTAACTCTAATGACAGCTTGTGGAATAGAGCTCTGTGCTGAGTCCTTCATAAGGTGCTCCGTTCTGAGTCCTGCACAGGGTGCTATGTGATGAGTCCTTCAGAGGATGCAGTGTGCTGAGTCCGACATTGGGTGCTGGGTGCTGAGTCTTTCATAAGATGCTGTGTGCAAAGAGTACCATGTGTTGTGTCCTTCCCCGGGTGCATTTTTACATCTTGTCCTTATAAGAGCTCCACAACTGCAATGATTATGCAGACAAGAATATTAGGGCTCAGATAGGTCCCCATGGCAGGGACGAAATTATGTATTACTGAAGACTATGAGTTATCTCCTGCAGACAATTGTTTCATTCTGTTTTTTCTCCATCATGAACCTTGAACGTGGGGTTTAGGCGATGACCCTTACCTATTGGGCTCATGGCTAGCATTCCACAACGTGGAGCCATGGACCCCCTTGCAGCAAAGGTCGTGGCCAAGGGGTTGGTAGCTGAAGTCTATCATCCTGCCTTCTCAGGAAGCTGAGATCTGAGGATCTGGGTTCTAAACTATCCCAGACACGAAAGGTCCCATGAGACTATTATCTCCCATTCACCACTAATCACCTGAAGTGGAAGCTGCGTGCTTGTTGCTCATGCCTGTCATCCTAGCTACTCAGGAGGATGAGATCTGACGATCATCGTTCAAAGCTAGCGTGGGCAGGAAAGTCCTTGAGACACTTAGCTCCAATGGACGACCAGAAAACCTGAAGTGACGCTGTTGCTCAAGTGGTAGAGCACAAGACTTGAGCTGAAAAGCTCAGAGACAACACCCAGGCCCAGACTTCAACTCTTACAACTGACAACAACAACAACAATAAAAAAAGACAGAAATAAACTAACAAAACTGAAGTAGAGGGCTCGGAATGTGCCTTAGGGGTTGAGTGCTTTGCATATATGAAACCCTGGCCTTGATTTCTTAGGACCACATCACTAGAAAATGTCTGACGTGGCTCTGTGGCTCAACTGGGAGAGGGATATCCTTCTACAAGAGAAACTAGGTACAGTGCTCAGGCCCTGAGTCCAACCTCCAGGACTCATGTATGTGTGAGCATGAATACACACACACCAGCACACACGCACACACACACACACACACACATTCACAGACCAGAAGTGATGTTGTTACACAAAATGGTAAAGCACTGGGCTTCTGCACTGAGCTCATGGTCAGCACCCAGGCCCTGTGTTCAACCCCAAAACCTAGCTACCCAGGGCTCAACTAGGAGAGGTCAAAGGTTTCAAAACTTGTTGATCTTCACCAGCCCTAGATGACAGGAAGCTTTGATATCAGACATGAACTTGGATTTCCAAAGCTTCCAGAAAACTAGGAGAGGCTTCATAGGCCCATCCTTGCCAGCAATGAAACATTTCATTATGTTCAGTGCCCTAGTTCTCTGCCTGAAGGACTCCTGAATGATACTGAGCACTGTATCTGAACACCAGAATATAGTCTCACAAAGGCAGGATAAGTGCACAGAACTTGGCCAGCCATGGAAGGTGGCACAAATGAAGGCTTCCTGTTAAAACAGAGCACAGGGGAGAGAGATAGCTTGGGGTACAAAGAGGACTTTTTCCCTGACCTTCAGAGTCCACCTACACTCATCCTCACTAACTGGCCCGGTTGGAGTTGTTTGTTACCTAGTTGTACAGGAGTGAGGCCTTTTGTATGCTTGTCCACACAATGAGAGAGACTTTTTGCAGCAGTCCTAAGTTGCAGAGAATCCCTCAGGCTACACTGGGAACAGTGAGGTGAGCCCCAGAACATGCACTGTCTTGAAGGAAGTCTCTGTGTTATGAACTCATTATATTGAATACAAATTTCCTAGGTTGGTGCCATTCATCATAGTTACTCGGGAGCTTCACCTACAGGAATATATCCATACATAGACAAAGACATGGAAGTACAGGCTCTTTTTGAGGGGCCAGGTCCTGATGTTGAACTATGAGCTTAGGCGTTGTCCCTGAGCTCCTTTTGCTCAAGGGTAGTGCATTAAGCTTGACAGCCTCACTTCTGTTTTTTTCTGTGATCTCTTAGAAAAACCTTTGCCATGGACTTTCCTACATTGGCTGGATTCAAACTAAGATTCTCTACATCTTAGCCTCCTGAGGAGCTGGGATTACAGTCAGCAGCCACTGGTACCTTCTTTCTTTTCTCCTTCATTTTTTACTCTTGACAATCTGACTTCTTAACAGGGTCATTCCAATGGTTCGAATGTATAAGTAAAGTACCCAATGTTTATTTTCTCTCTTAATCTTAACATCTGGTCTTACCATCTGGTTTGAGTCCAAAATTGAGAAATGAGTGTCACAGGATTTGGGAGCAAATAACCACAGGACATTCCAGTTCTGTCACTTAGCATTGAGCTGCTGTGAATTTACTGTCTCAGGATGAGAGGACTGAAAGCTGGAGCAATCCTCATACTGTAGGCATTACTCCTTTTCCCTATAAAATGATCTAATAATTATGAGTGTTTTGAGTCTCCAACCTTAATATCTAGAACACACTCATAGAATTTTCATGTTTCCTTTTTTCCCTAGTACCTCTCGAGATTTATACTTAGGGTTTGTGTGGAGTGGCTCTTCAGTGAATCCCTGAGGAAAGCCACTTGAAGCCTCCTCAGGAGATCGTCATTTAAGCTGGCTGAGCAGGAAAGTCTGTGAGACTCTTATCTTCAATAAACCACCAGAGAACCAGAATCTTTTGGTGGTTCATTGGAGTTAAGAGTCTAACAGGCTTTATTTACCTAGGCTGGCTTCAAACTGTGGTCTTCAGATCTCAGCCCCCTGAGAAGATAGCGTTCCAGGTGAGAGCCACCGGAATCTGGCCTATTGCTTTCCCCAGACCTGGGGCTTGAACTTAGGGCTGGGTACTGTCTCTGAGCTCTTTATTCTCAAGCCTACTACTGTACCACTTGAGCCATTCCACAGCTTCTGGATTTTTCTGAGTATGTGGCAATGAGGATTCAAACTCTGGTTTCATGCATGCTGAGCAAGCTCTGTACCACTAAGCCACATTCCCAGCCCCAACCTTACAATTTTATTCCTCCACTTGCCTATTCTCAAAAAAAGTCTTCTGAGTATAAATCATCTAACTAAATCCCTATAGGAAGTTGTCCAAAGATAAATATGATAAAGATCATACTGGGGATAGACTCCAAATATGGGATGGCTATGACAAATGCCTCCATTTAATTATGTATCATGTTTCAACACTTAATAAGTATTAATATAAAAGAGTCAGTGTCCTAAATTATTTTGTATAATTTTATATTAGATGTACAAAACATAATAAATAGTATGTGTATAATAGTACTAAATACAATAAACAAAATGAATAAAATAAAAATAAAATTAATACAAAATCAATCATAATATGAAATAAACATATATATGTACCTATATATCATATATTACACATGTATACAAATATTTTTTCCGTTGCAGGGCCTTAATTCAGGCCATGGGAACACTAGCTTGAATTTCTTTTCCTCAAAGACAGTGAGTTTCGCCTTCACAAATGGTGTAAAAGAGTTACCAGGATGGTGAACACAAATCCCATCGATGGCAGAAATACTGGTCCCAGTACTGAGACAGTGACTTAATATTTGTAGTGGAAGCAGTTATGTTTATTCAGTTCCATACTGAACGTTAAAAAATATCAGTGTAGAATTTTGTACAGCTATTCAGACCTCCTTCCCTTACCCCCAAAGTGCTTCTTGAGCACTCCATTATTTTTGTAAGTTTTTTATTGTAAAAATGTTGTACAGAGGGCTCACAGTTGCATTAGCAAAGTAATGAGTACATTTCCTATGGAGCATTGTTGCCTCCTCCTTTGTTTTCCCCCTACCACCCCTTATTTCCTACCTCCACAACTACATTTCCCTGCTGAGCAGTGACTTAATTATTTATTTTTGGTTTGGCATGGGGTTTGAACTCAAGTAGTGGCAACTGTGTACCTTCCCTCACATTGCTACGGATTTATCAAGACCCTGAGTTTAAATCCCAGGCTACGAAAGAAAACTGGCAGAAATTCCAAATCAGGGAATCTTCTTTTTAAAAATGTAGTTAATTAATTAAAGCAACCACGGGGCTTGAACTCAGGTCGTGGCAACTCTGCCTCAGCTTTGATCTCCCAAGGCTGGGGTGCAGTCTCGGGACCCATAGCCAATCCCGGGCTTAGGCCCAGAGGGCTTGCAGGAAGAAAAAAAAGTGGAACAGCACAAAAAGTGGGGAGCTGTAGAGGGCTTGGGGTCTTACAATTTTTTCTTTGCACAGTGACCATCGTGGGTCTGAATGACACAGTTGAAAAGTGGACCTGGCCTGCCAGTGCTGATGGCTGGCAGGCTATCAGGGAAGCCATAAGCCAACAAGTCAACATAGGCCCTGGGTTCGAATCCTGGTCCTGACACCAACCAATGGCAAGAGATCACAAGAGACTCATTCCTATGCATAAGAATACCGATTGAAAGAATAGTTCATGCATTTGTCTAGTCTAAAATTGGATGCAATAATCCTAGGATGCTGATTGATCTTCATTAATAGTCTATTAAGCATGAAAAGAATATTATTTCAATAATCAATATAATAAATACCTAAGATTTGGTAGGAACGTAGTAAATGTCATTTAATCATAGATAGATGGCTCTTGAATTCCTTAACAATATATATTTATTTGTATACCACCCTCTGCTTATCCATGTATTGCTGTTTTGGCCAAACCTGGGGCTCAATCTCAGCACCTGGGAACCACCTGACAGCTAAGCTGGGAAGGTGGCTCAGTGGTAGAGCGCTTGCCTTGCATGCATGAGGCCCTGGATTCGATTCCTCAGCACCACATAAGCAAAAAGAAAAAAAGCCAGAAGTGGCTCACGTGGTAGAGCGCTAGCCTTGAGCTGAAGAGCTGAGGGACAGCACCGAGGCCCAGAGTTCAGGCCCCATGACCAGACCCCCCCTCAAAAAAAAAAAGAGTCATTCTGTCGTCAGAAGCCAGTCATTGCACATGTTTTCCTCTCCTCTCCTGTGAAAGTCACGGGTCTCAACTAGGATGGGAATGCATAGACAAACCTATAACCTTGGGAACAGGTTGTCTTCCAGGTAAGCACAGTTATAGCTGTCAACATACTCAGTAAAATACACAATACGCCCATGAATTAGAGACAAAATAAGGAGAAGAAGTGCACTGAATGCAAGATGCTGTCCACACATGTATGTAAACATTTAAATTATGAATTTATGAATATCTGCCCCTCATTGGGTCTCAATGTCAGGTCCTAGGAATGGCCTACCTCCTTCCTTACTCATAGCCTGGTGTCCTTACCTAGACCCTTTCCCCAATTGGGACTGCAAGGCTCTGAGTTCAAATCAAAACACTGCCAAAAGATGAATCCTGATGTGAGAAGCCCATCGATTCACCTGTCCTGTGAAAGTCCTGGGTCTCATCTATGATGGAGAATGCATAGGAAACCCTATATCCATGGCAATAGGTTGTCATCCATGTAAGCACTGTTATATCTGTCACCATGCTCAGTAAAATACAGAATACTTCCATGGATAAGACAGAAAATAAGTAGAAGTACACCAAAGGCAAGATGCTGTCCACACATGTATATAAATATAGATCCTATGTTTAAAAAATGAATTTATGACTACCGTGGCCCACCCTGGGGGTCAATGTCATATCCTGGGAATGGCCTAACTCCTTAGTTGCTCACAGGCTGGTGTGTTCACCTTGAACTTTTCACCAATTGGTCCTGCTAAGCCCTGAGTTCAGATCCCAGCACTACCAACAATTGGATAATGTAAGAAGCCGAGTGTGAATTTTTTTTCTCTGAGAGTCCAGGGTGTCAGGCATGCTGGAGAACATGTCTACAAATCTAGATGCCATGTGATAGCATGTCATCAATGTAATAAACGGAATGGGTGTCATCATAGTAAAATCAACAGTAAATAAATGAAGAAAACAAAAAATACAAGGAACAACCACCCCAAATGTGTATGGACTGAACATCCATAGGTACAAATCCTGTCTTTACAATGTATAAAAATAGTATCTTTTCCAGGGCTGAGGCTTGAATTTAGGCTTAGAGTACAAGCCTGACTTTCTTATCTTCAAGTATGGTGAGCTTCCCCTTCTTCCACAGAGCTGCACATTTACCCAGACCCTGAGTTCAAATCCAAAGCCTGGCAGAAAAAACGGGTGAATTGCAAGCCAGGGAGCGAATTTCTTTTAATATTATTTTTGGCTCAACAAGGGGTTTGAACTCAGGTCGTGGCAACTCTGCCTCAGCTTCGATCACCCAATGGTAGGGTGCAGCCACTGGACCCACAGTTGATTCTGGGATCCTAGATCCCCCGGCCTTGTGTGGGAAAAAAATGCATAGAAGAAATGCAGCGAGATGGCTTTTTTACCTTTTCTTCTTTTGCACCATGACCCTCCTGAGTCTGAATGACACTGTTGCAAAGGTACTTCACCTTGCATTGCTAAAGTTTGGCAGACTATTTGGGAAGTCATAGACCCAGATGGCAATGTAGGCCCTGATTTTGAATGCCCCTCCTGACACCAACCAATGGCAGGAGCTTCTAAGAGATTCGTTCCCATCCATAGGAATAACAGTGGAATGATATCAATGTTACGGTTGAATGAGTTGATTGTGAATGATGCTCCTACAAAATTAGACAGCATGATTTCAGGAAACTGATTTTATTTAATGTTTATTAAGTATTAAAAGAATACTATTGCTTACAGTGATGCAATAATTTCAGCACCCTGATTGATTTACTTAATAGTTTGTTAAGGATGAAAACAATAACATTAATTACATGGAGGCATAATAAATACCCAAGAATTGGTAGGAATGTAGTCTATATAACTGAATATCTGATAGACATCTCTGGCACTCTCTCTCTCTCTCTCTCTATATATATATATATGTATATATATATGTATATATATTTATTTATTAGCATACTACCATCTGTGTGTCAATCTATTCTTATTTTGTCAACCACTGGGGCTCGATCTCAGGTCCTAGGAACTGCCTGTCAGCTCAATTTTCCCCAGAATGGCATGCTGACACTCAACCATTCATGAATTGGGCCTCGGAGGCTGTGAGTTCAGATGCCAGGAATTCTAAAAAATGAATCATGGAGTAAGAAGCTGATGGTGACACGTTTTCCTTTTATGTGAAACTCCTGGGTGTCAGGTATGAAGTGGAATACATATGCAGACCTATATCCTATGTAATCAATGTTCTATGTGTCATAATACTCAATAAAATGAATAGTCAATACATGAATAAAAAAATAAAATGAATAATTACACTGAACGCACTATGAAGTCAACATATGTGTGTAAACATAAATCACATATTTAAAATGTACACAAATAGGATGCTTTCTAGTGGTGGGTATTGATTTCATGCCTAAGGAACAGACTTGAATTTCTTGACTTCAAGGAGGCAAGCTTCCCCTTCCCACACAGTCCAACAGTGTTACCCAGACCATGAGTTCACATCCCATTCCTGGCAGAAAAAAATGCCACCTTTATACTATGTGACGTCCAATTTTTAGGTATTTCATTATGCCTCCATTTAATGAATGTAATTTTTAAATGCTTCATAAAGTATTCATTAAAATCGATCAGTGTACCATAATGTAATTGTGTAAAATTTTATCCTAGAATCATTCAAAAACTGCCCATTCAATCATGACATACATCACATTCCATTGGTAATCATATGGATAGGAATGAGTTTCTTAGGATATTTTGCCATTTGGAGGTGGCAGGACCAAGATTCAAACTGTGGGCTCCAGCTCCTACCAATTAAACCCGAGGATAGGGAACTCACCGATCTGTCCGAGAATATCAGCAAGACCAATGATTAGGCAGGCACCAGTGGCTCTCAGCAGTCCTCCTTCATACTTACAAGGCTGTGACAGGAGGATCATGGTGAAAGTTATCCTAGGCATGAAAGTTGTTGAGACCCCTGTCCAATTGTGCCAACAAAACCAGAAAAAGAGCTGTGTGGCTCCAGTGGTAGAGGGGTAGCCTTGAGCAAGAGCAGCTCACGGACTGTGCCTATATCCTGAGTTGAAGGTCCAAGAGTGGCAACAAACAGACATACAGAACAATCTGTGCAGCCATCCCGCTAAAGCATGTCTCCCTCTTGTCTCCAACTGGATTGGACAAGGCACTGCTGTCATCTTGACTCCACCCATTCTGCCTGGATCACAGGATCCAGACCCCCATTCTTTCATGGTTCTTTCTGTTCAATGGGATACAAGAATGGTGGCCACACTCACATTACATTCTGCCCTGTAGCACTGGGATTCCCTCTGTTGGTTGACACCACTACCAGGAGTTGAGGAAGGTAGAGGTGACTGAGTGGTGAGCAAGAGACTTGAGGCCTTGGAGAAGAGGCCTTGCTCAGCCCCAGCACATGCCCGCCCGTGCCTCAGCCTTCTACTACCCTTCCCCGCGGTGCAGCATTTCAAACCTTGTGCTGCCTGCTCAGACCTGTGGTGTCTCTTGTAGTCCTCAGGCAATTGTGCAATAGTGCACCACTGGCTGGCTTGCGGCTCTGATCTGTTCCTGGCCACCCTGTACTCTGTTCCGGACCTGAGTGTCCACCATGCCTCTGCCATCGCTGCTCGCCAGAGCAGCTGCCAACAACTTCTTCCTGCAGCACATGTGAGTGGCTGCCATGCAGGCCCTCCCTGCCACCCCATATTCCCCTTTTCCCCCCTCCTTACCCAGACCCACACCTCCCTGGTGCCCCGCATTCTGGCCAAATGCATCCCAAGGTGGAGATGGGTGTTGACCCGAGGAAAAGGGGAGATGCAGGATTGGGTGAGGACTGGGCGCCACGGAGCCCCTGACTTGGAGCAGTGGGAGCCACAGAGCTGCACATCTGCACTCTTCCTCTCCCTGCTTGGAACTTGGTGGCTTTAGTCAGAGGGGAACAACACATCCACACCTGCCTTCTGGTGTCTTTTCGTGGGGGTGGGGGTGTTGGATGCAGATGATAGAACCCCCTTGCTGTGTGAGCCCTTGTCTTCTGTGCTTGGTCACCCTTTTCAACTGAAGAGGGTCCCAGAAAAGCCCAGTAGGGAGGTAAGGGTGCAGGGGGTCAGAACAGAAGGTGAATATCTGGGAGGAACACCCCCCCACACACACACACATACACCCGGCCTATCTCCTCCCCCCCCCCCAGCTGTCAACAGTTCTCATAGGCTGATCACATTTTCCAGCTCTGCCAGCTTCTGCTGGTGCTCCCGGTCCATCTTGTCTCCAAAAAACTCAGGAGAGGCACTGCTCTGAATCTATATGTGTGTGTGTGTGTGTGTGTGTGTGAGAGAGAGAGAGAGAGAGAGAGGGAGAGAGAGCGAGAGAGACAGACAGACAGACAGACAGACAAACAGACAGACAGAGAGATGGAGAGACAGAGAGACAAAGAGACAGGGAGAGACCGAGAGAGACAATGAAAGAGACAGAGAGACAGAGAGACAGAGACAGACAGACAGACAGAGAGACAGAGAGAGACATAGAAAGAGAGACAGAGAGATCATCTCTCTCCTTGTACGGCCTGACTGTACTGAAGTGAGTAATAAGTTGGCAAATTACAGGTGCTGCATGGATGAGTGTTGTCACTGGTCTGGACGTGTGTGTGTGTGTGTGTGTGTGTGTGTGTGTGTGTGTGTGTGTGGGTGGGTGCGTGCACGTGCATGTGTAGAAGTGGGTTGTAACAAGGAGGCTGGATGTTTTGGTAACTTCTATCTGCTATCTTTGAGGGGGGGTGCATGGGCTTCACCGCTGAAGTCTGGGGGCCTGGAAGGGTGAGACGCTTGAAGGGGACTCAGCACATTTAAAGTACAAGAATAAGGGATCTCTTTTACCTGGAGCTGTGTACTCTCGGGTCTGGTAGTTGGCAGTGGGGTGCTTGGGAAGACCTGGGAGTGGCCCGCAATCGGTGGCTTCCCAGGAGTACAGAGAGCATGGCCAACACTTAGTAAGGATATGAGCCCTGCTAGTATGGAGCACAGCAACATATGTCAGACTCCGGGTCTTGTCATCATGATGTCTGATGGTCAAGGCCAACCCTGTTTTGAATCTTGAGCTGTGACATTCAGATCACAGCCTCCTGAGTAGCTAGGATTATAGGCATGAGTTTCGGGTAGTGGGCCTCTGGTTCTTAGGTATGTTAGGGATTGACCTCAATGCCTTAGGCTTGCCAGTCAGGTCTTCTACCATGCAAGACAAGCTTTTCTGTCTTGGGTATTTCTGAGATGGAGACTTAGTATATGCTAAGGCTGGGCTGGATCGAGGTCCTCCTATCTGTGACATGTGTGCGCCACCAGGCCCTGTCCTCTGTAGTTGGGATGGTAGACATGTGGTGCTACACTCAGTCATTGGTTTAGATAGATTGTCCCAAATTCAGTCCATGGTAGCCGATTCTTAACCACAGGTTAAGCTCTAGGTTGGGCCCTCACCATTGGACTTCAATCTCCTCATGGGACAGTTGTGAGGAAACAAGGGATTAATACAGAGAGATCTCTGGAGCACGGCCAGGCACAGAGGGAGCAGCCCTCAGATACGGTTCTCAGCAGTTCTGTGAGCATATGACAGAAAGATACCAGGAAAGAGCTCAAAAGGTGTGTGTTAATGGTATCCCTATGAGGAAATGGATCCTTCACTTTGTTCAGTTTTGCAGATGTGGAAACTGAGGCACAGAGAAGCTGGGTGACCTACATGACTCCCACATGACAGGAAGCTCAGCCTGACTTGCCGAGTCAGGCTCCCTAGGACAATGGGTGCTATTCAGTAATTTCTTGTGGTAGGAAATCCACTTCTTTTCAGTCGTGCGGCTTGAACTCAGGGCCTGGCTGTCCCCGAGCTCCTCAGCTCAAGGCTAGCACTCTACCACTTGAGTCACAAGGCCACTACCGATTTTCTTGTGGTTCTTTGGAGATAAGAGTCTCACAGTCGTTCCTGCCCGGGTTGGCTATGAAGCATGATCCTCATATCTCAGCCTCCTGTGTACTTAGGGTTATAGGCCTGATCCATTAGCACCTGCCTTAAGTGTATTTCTGAACTTCTTTCTCTTTCTCTCTCTCAGGAACTGATTGAATGGGTGCAGGAGGAGGTGGCCCAGTTTCCCCATGTGGCTGGAACCAAGGTGGTCCTCTCATTCTGGAGGTGGGCTGTGGGTCAGGAGCTGTCTCGCTCAGTCTGTTGTATGAGCTCCATGAGGTAAGCCCCTCTATGCCTAGCTAGACCATGATGGTTATTCATTGTCCATCTAGCCTTACTTGACACAGTATTGTGTTCAATGTCCTTTTCTAGCAAAAATTTCTGGCCAAATTTTGATACATAGTTACAGAATGAAAATGTAATGCCATCTTAAGAAAGTCATTTAAGGCTGTGGGATTGTGGCTTCATGGTATGGTGATTGCTTAGCATGCCTGAAAACCTGGGTTCAATTCCTCAGTACCAAATAAACAGAAAAAGAAACACTGGAAATGGTGCTGTGCATCAAGTGGTAGAGGGTTAGCCTTGAGAAAAAAATATCTGAGGAATAATTCTCTATCCCTGAGTTTAAGCCCCAGGACTGGCAAAACAACAACAACAACAACAACAACAAAAATTTACCTAGTAAATGCAAAATAAAGAACCTATACTTGGAACATATAATTACTCCTTCCATACTGATACCTGACAATAGTCCCTAATTCATGTACTTTACCTATATTAGGATACTGTGTTGAAAAAAAGTTTTCTTCATAAGGTCATGGCAATTAATGCCAAGAATGTGCTTAGATGTCAGGTGAAGATTAACTCTGGAAATTCAAAGATTCAAGGCTTTTGAGTGGTCACTGCTAATCACAATGAGAAGGGTAGTCTATGTGAGATTTGGAAAACTTTTTGGCCAGTCATGGCACAAAAAAGGCAGAGGCTAATTAATAGTTGTGACAGAAGAGGAGGAATAACTCCAGATGGAAGGAATAAATGACAGTAACTATGGTATAGCAGAAACCATTCTAGGGAATCATTTTTGGTTATTGAAGAACTAATTATCAACTACGCTTATTCCTCATTGCCTGTAGCATTCTAAATCTCTTAGGCTAGTTCTTAATCTCTGTGTGATAAATGTATCTCCCTCTATGCTGTTCTTTCATACCTTATATCCTTTGCTGTCTAAAAACATCTTTCCGTATTTCTGTATGAACCTTTCCTGATACTGAATACACCTACACAGATGGAAGAGGATGCTAATGTAAGGGTTCCATAGCTCATGAGTAATTAATGTAACAGCATGGAAAAGTAGGACATATTTATTGCTACCTCAATTAATCTGAAAAGCGGCAATGTCACATAATTTGGTTCAGATTTCTATTCTTTGTATTTTGTCTTTTGTCTATTGTCATTAACTGCACTAAACACAAATATGAGCCGGGTGCTGGTGACTCATGCTTGTAATCCTAGCTATTCAGGAGGTTGAGACCAGAGGATTGTAGTTAAAACCAGCTTAGTCAGGAACACCCATGAAATCCTTATCATCATTAAACCACCAGAAACCCAGAAGTGATGCTGTAGCTAAAGTGGTAGAGCGCTCAACTTGAGTTGAATATCTGAGGGACAGTGCCCAGGATCAGAGTGCAAGCCCCACAACTAACAAAAAAGTGCAAATGTGACTTTAAGTTTCCCCAAAAGGAATGATGAAGTAAATAGTAATCTTCCCAAGCAGAGAGAGTAATTCCAAAATGATTCAGTGCACCTACTTTTGCTGAGTTACTTAAGTTATGTCTTCTTTGCTGAACATATTCTCTTCTTTTAAAAATTGTCAAATATTAACTTAATAATAATCTTCATCTAATATTTCTTAGTTCGAAAGAGAAGTCCATACATTTGATGTCACTTAGCTTTCTTACTATCTTAGTTCAAAGTCAACTCAGGAGGCAGAGTCTGTCAAACTCTTAACTGTAATTAAACACCGAAAAAGCTAGAAGTGGAGTTCTGGCTCAAGCAGTAGAGTACTAGCTTTGGAGTCAGGTGGGCAGGAAAAATAACTGTAGAGGGACAGGGTGCACCCTCTGAGTTCAAACCCCAGAACGAGCACAAACTAAACAAACAAGCAAACAAAACAAACCCCAATATTTCTTTGGGACCCTCTTTGAAGGAGTACTGGTCTGCGGAGAGGCTCCTTTTGCTGCTCATACTCACTGGATCCTGCTTTTTTGAAATCCTTCTTGCTATTGAAAACTCAGGACCAGAATAGAGGAATTGATAACTGAATCCTGCCACAAGAGAATCATCTCAGGAGTGAAACATCCATCCATAAGACACTTTAAACCTCCATATCTTTGTTTCTTTGCAGTATAACACTTTTTTTTTTGGTGGGGGGGTCCGGTCATGGGGCCTGAACTCTGGGCTTGGGTGCTGTCCAGTTATAAACAGTGTTGGATTACATACAATAAGAATGACAAGAGGAGAGTTTCAATATCAATAAATAAAATCACATAAGCAGGTACAGACAGTAAAAATTACTAACGTTATTCCTGCAATTTTTCTAATGTGTACTCACTTTTCTTGGTGGTATTTTTTCTAATAAATAAAATCGTTTATTTCCACATTTGATGGACTAAGCTATAGTTTTCACCTAAGTGTGATTAGTTCAAATAACATTCTCATATAGATAGTATTCAAACCAATGTTTCCAAAGATATATTAAGAGTATGTTCTTCAGTACAGCTGTAAACACATGACTCAATTTACATAATACCACTTACATACCTGTAGTTACCATAAAAGGACACAGGCCGTAGAGCCAGTAGTTAAAATTTATTTTTATTTCTGTGTGAAACTATTTGTGAATGTATACCAACAAATTGAATTTGACTCTTTGTTTATAAGCTAAGGTGGAAAACGTAAGGACTCTTCACATATCATTTTTCTTGCTCCAGAAGTCAACAAATATATTCTTCAATATTTCTGGTAGATTACCTCCATTTACAGATGAGAAATGTAAGGCCAACAATCAATATAGTGAGTAAATAATGATACTGGATTTTGTATATGAGCTCTTCACTCTGTGTGCTTAAAAGGAGAGTAACTTGGTGATGGAGAGGACTAATATGAAAAGACTATGTGGAAAAATCATACTTTGTAAACGGTTGTTTTAGGACTAGAGGATCAGTCATGAGTATTTGAAACAGGCTGGTGTCAGGTGCATAAAAGGGAGTACATAGAAATTGTGTTAGTGACAGAAACAGAAAATCTTGATCATTCATCTTATCTAATGGCAGGGAGTAGAAGGGTAAGAAGAAATCTAAAGTGCATCCACATCTCTGGCTAGCATTTGTGTTAGTTATATTCTTGGTGATAAGGACTACAAGTGGAAATGATGGATTTAGAGGAAAAAACTCTCAGAAAATTCTAAAGTTTATGTTACACAGATGCAAAGATAGGTCTGTTTAGATATCATCAAAATATCCACGACCATAAATATGAAAAAATAATAAAATCAGGGGTATTATTAAAGGGAAGAGGAAAAGGAAAATTCTGAAAAATGTGCGAGCAATGTGAGCAACAGTGTGGACAAGATTAGAAGAAAGAGATAAATAAGGAAACAAAAAAGTAATAAACACAGATTTCAGAAGTAAAGGAAGGAAAGAATTTGCAGGAAGGTATTGAATGAAATATGCTATTTGGATTTGAAAAGTAAACGACATAGACAAGTTCAAAAAGAACAGTGTTTTGGTGAAAGTCATATTGATAAAATTTTGAGATATGAATGTGAAGTCATGAAATTCTGGATCCATGAATTCAACAGATCCTGTTGATTTTAAATGCAGGTAACAAAGGCTTATATCCTGACCTTAGAAGAATTATACAGATGTAACTCTCATTAACTACTTAGAGGTATTCTGTGAATATTTTTTGAAGACTTTTTTAGCCAGGAGTTTATAGATTGAACTACAGCACAAACCAGCCTAATTTGTGCTACAGTTCCAAGGAGTGACCCATGTATCCACACTAGTTTGGGATTTTATTGAAATGTCTTTAGATATGGTTGGATATCTTATCAGCCTAATCATTATAAATGTAGGACAATAGCACCAAGTATTAGGTTGAACATACAGCTTTACTGATGTGACTGAAGACTCCTCGAATTGATTCTTCTTTAGAATAAAAAAATGCCTCAATAGCCATTGACAAATCATAACTGCCATATACTCTATTTAAATCTAATTTTTGTTAGGAATATCTCCATGCTGTAATAACCCTGTCAATCAACCTGCCACAAATTCTTATATGTAGGAAGTGCTCTTATAACCTTCAAGTTTTATTGAATGGAAGAGTTCAGACATTACCCTCACCACTAGGATTAAATGCCTAAAAAGATTAGACATTTTGTGTTAATGCCATTCTTTTATTTTTTCATACACATTGGCAAGTGGGGAACGATTCTGATGTAACAATAATACAATTTTGACTTGTACTAACACAACATCTAGAATCTAGTGTTAATTCAGATACTTACTAATTAGCTCCATAATTTGTGGATATTTATATTTCTCCTGGTAAAACTAATGAGCTCCAAGAAAATGCCCCTAAGGAGCCTTTCAATTACAATATCACTGTTTGTCTCATAATGCTTTAAATTCTACATCCTCGAATGTGGGCATAGGTTTATACTGTGGAACTTTTCTCCTCAGAGAGTGAGTACTACCCTATTGTTTAACATGGACAAAGTACCTTGATAAATAAACTGGGCGTGTGCAAACAAGAACTGGTAGTTGAACAATGTTTTAGCAGTTTGTAAAGATGAAATGGAAATAGAGCAACCATGATCTCAAAAGGAATGTGCAAAGAAGACAAAGGCAAAAAGTAGAATGTGCCAAGGGAATGCTGAAGTATAATTTCAAATTATGTGCTCAGGTGTGAGGATGTGTTCAAAGTACTGCTTCTGAGAATGTAGTTTAATATCTTGGGGAAAACTGCTTTAAACTAGTCTGGCATAATGGTACAAGTAGAAGCCCCTAACTCTGACTGTAATCAGCCACAACATAATCAAATTAGGGACTATTTTCCAAGTGCAACGTGAGAAAAAGAGGGCTCATCACAGTTAGTGTTCAGGTTGAAGTAATGGAAATGATATAATTTTTCTTATAAATCTTCATTTATTTTTGGAGCATTAAAGTAGGGAAAAGACAAGTAAATATATTGCATGTTCCTAAATTAAGCTGGATGTATCATATTGTTCTCTCTTTTAGCTTGGAAGTTGTAGATTATATCTTTTTATACTCTAACTTGGGACACTGCTCTGCTCTCAGTTATTTCTTCTCTTCCCCTTCTTTTGCCCATCCGCTTACATAATTTTTATTCAAAGAGACATACTTGAGCTTGCATTTCTAAATTCTTCAAAATTATCTGAATTTCTTCATACTTCTGGCAGCATCCTAAATCTTTCTTAAGAGAATATTTGTCACTACCATTTTTATCCTATAGGACATCTTCCTGCCTAATTCAGTGCAAAATATACATTAGACTCATCCAGATATCTCAACACTTTACCAACATCAAATACTATCTTACTTAGAAATTATGATTTTAGTATATCTGGGGAGGTGGCATCTGTCGTTTTTGAATGACCCGAAGTGATACTTACATGAAATCATGTTTTAAACCAATATGCGACTCAGAAGATGAACGAATTGATAAAATCGATGAAATCGATATTACACACACACACACACACACACACACACACACACACACACACACACACACACAAGGTGGAATTTTATGCTTCCAATTCATAAGGAAATGGAAAGATTTGAAAAAATTCTACTAAGTAAAATAAGCAAGACACAAAGAAACAGATTCCATGGTTTTCCCTCATGTGTAATAAGTAGGGAATGTCTAGGATGGTCCTAGCTGATGAGCAGAATGGCTCAAGAGCTATGTATATATGACCATATAAGTGGATGCTGAGCAAAATGAACTCCTAGACATTGAAATAGAAGTTTTCCTTTGTGGTTGTTGTTTTTAATGTACTATGTAATTTCTTTTTTCTTTTGTGTTTTCCCCTGTGGATTATCCCCTGCTGCATATGATTTCAGTATCCTGTGTATTGTATACATACTTAATTTAGCAAGGAAAGAGGAACAACGAAATGGCGACACAAAGGATAAAGGGCAAACCAATGCAATAGCAATACTCACAAGACAACATGTTGGAAATTTCCACTACAACTTGTGAGGGGTATTGTGAATGAAATGTGTGAGAAAAATGAGGGAGGGGGTAAAAAGTTCGATATGTTATGTATTCACTACATTACAATTACTGAAACCCCTTCTATATATTAAACTGACAATAAAATTAAATTTAAAAATAAGCTACATAAAATATAATTTCGCTGTATTGGTATAGTAAATATTATTCTATGTGTATTACCTTTAAAAATGAACAATATTTGGCTTCTAATTTGAATTAATTGCCCCTTTCTTTATCAGAGGGTCATCAACTGGAATGTTATCAAACTATACAAAATTTTCAGAATATACTTGCCATTATTTTGAAAAAAATTTATTTTAGTATTGTCTCATACTAAATAGAAAAAAGTTCAATTCTCTGGAAACTCTTAACTTTTAAAACTGAATTTTTGTTAAGAGGAGAGAATATATGTGTTCTTCAAAATTCGTATGACTGCTAACTATTCATTTTCAATTCTGAACATGCCATAGCAGAGACATTTAAAACAGTGCCTGTATGCATTTTATTCAATTCTGCAATAGATGCAGTTTCTAATGGGGTGTTACATAGTTAAAGGTCAATAGAAAAACTAGCCACATTCTGGTAGAAGATAAAACTATGAAGAATCTATAATAATTACTCTAGAGTAAACATTTGTTCATCAGAGTAAACTATTATTTCTATGACAATCAATCCCAATATTTTATGCATTGAAGTCATTCTAGCCCAATATTTTCCAACTTGTAAGGTGCACCTTAAAATTCCCTAAATTCACAGCATGACTAGCTTAACACTATTGTGAAAAAATTCTACACTTCTACTAATGTGATGACCTTTCTATTGTTCTAAGAACACTGCACTAAACTTTGCTGCATCATTTTCCCCCAAGTGGTATTATTGAGATCAGAAAATTTGCAAATATTCTTTATACTTATCTTTTATCTATAATAGATATTCAGGAGGCTAAGATCTGAATATTATAGTTCAAAGCACACCCAGGCAGGAAGGTTTCTTACATTCTTTTCTCCAATAAACTGCTCAGGAAAAGACAGACACAAGTGGCACTGAAGTTCAAGCGGTAGATCAGTAATTTTGACCAAAAACAGGCTCAGGGTCAGTGCCCAGCCCCAGAGGTCAAGCCCTAGGACAAACAAAACAACAAAAACAAAATGAAAAAAAACCCTGAAACCCAGCATATTTCTCATTGTATACAGAGGTACGTAATTGAGGAAATTACTAAGAATTTTACAACTTTGGTGTGGGTGGGGCGAGAAGGAGGACTGCTTGGGGAGGTGTGAGGAGGCTGAGAAGGGATGTGAAGGGTAAACAAAGGAGGAGGCTGCAATGCTTGATAAGAAATGTACTCATGATCTTGCCCATGTAATTGTAACCCCTCTGTACAGTATTTTCACATTAAAAAAAGAAATTTCTTCCTGTGTTATGTATAGGTAGAAGAAAAAAGATGTCTCACAATAACTCTCTTCATGCCATGTTACACCAAAATCTCAAAATATTGCTCTTTTTCTAAATTTATAAATTACTATCACCCATTTGTTGGCAACTCTTTCTAGATTATTCACATTATCACGTTATACATGAACTGTTGGAATTATCTATTAACTAAGTCCTAATTATAACTCTCTTGAAAGAATATTCTAGACAAATAGAATGCCAGAATTATTTGTGAATTTGTAAATTAAAACTTCTACTTAAAAAGAATTTTGTAATATTCTGTAGAATATGAAATTACAAACAAAATATTTATTTTGAAACTAAATTCTCATTTAGCCAGGTCTACAATGTGCTACATTAGATATCTTTTCTATTTCTCCAGGCTTAAGCTTTTGTAATCCTTCATCATTTCTTTGGAATCCAACAGAATGATGCTTACTTTTTCAAATTTTTGGTTCGGAGTCATGAGCTATTTGCATCTAGTAATATTCTGTTATGAAGAGAGCATGTAAAACATGACTGACGATGATATATGAGTTGCATTTAAATAGGAAATGACTTCTCAAAACATAATGACAAAATTATCCCAAACTTCCAACTGTGAATTCCTTTCTTGTCCTTTGGTTTGTTTTATTGAGCAAAATTATAGTACCTAGCCAAAGGAAAGTATCACTATGCAATCCACTCTCTAATCTCCTGTCCTAATCTGAGTGCTAGAATTGCAAGTTTGTATCACATTGCCGTGCCATAGGTTGTTGGTTCATTTAATCTAGAAACATACTAGTAATTGTGAACTTCTCCAATGTTTTTTTCCTCTAGACTGACTGCTCAAACTTTTGATGTACAATTTTCAAAGATGTCCTAACATTTGACATAGGATATGAACATTTTCAGATGCACCTGCAGGGGTCTCTGATTCATTCCTCGATGGATCCCATCCCTTTAGTAATGATTACTTGATTCTCTTACTATCTCTGGTCCCTACCTATATAACATTCTCAAGCTTTTGTGGGGAAAGTTCACTTGAGGACTTTCTAATATTAAAAATTATTACTTGATTTTATTCTTACTCAGGACATATTTTCTATTATTTTCTAACTTTTCTACACATTCTGAGAGTTGTTTCATATTTGTGTTTGCTCATATAAGTGCTTCTGTGTGTATGTGAATGTTTGTATGCATGTATGCAAAAATCTCAAGTTCTTATTCAGCAATCTTGCTCATAACTAGTATTATATCACTTGAGCCATTCTTCCAATGCAGCTTTTGGCTGGTAAATTATAGGTATTGTTCCAAAGACTATTCTGCCCAGGCTGGATGCAAATTGAATTTCCCAGACTCTTGCATTCTTAGTTTTATTTTTTCAATGAGTATCAAGTTTTAAACTAGAAATACTTTTATTAATGTAAAGTCTAAGCTGTAGCCCAGATTTTTAACTCAAGAATTCATACAAAGATAGATGAACATACACATTACATATCCTGAGTGTACATTCCTAGGAAAGTTTACTGAGGCACTTATCTCCAATTAACCACCAGAAAAAGGAATTGACACTGTGGCTCAAGTGGTAGAGCTCTAACCGTGAATTGAAGAGTGGAGGGACATCACCCAGGCCCAGAATTTAAGACCCATACACATCATAGCAATAAAGAAAAAGAAATGTGATCTTATCCACCAGTTCATTGCTAGTATAATTCCTGCTCTCTCAACATAGCCTTTTCTTCCAGTTAAGTCCATGCTCTTATATCTGACTTCTTTGGAACCAGAATAATTCTTCCCTTCTACTTTTTACAAATTTGTATGATTAGCTACCATGATTTAGAATTAGTAGAAAACAAGAGTGGCCTCATCATTCATGTTCCACTTAGTAGTAATGCTCTCTATATCCCATAGATCTACATACTGGAATGGCTTTATTGTTTCAAAGTTTTCTTATTTGCAGAGTCTTCTGTAGTGTATTGAACCATTATACTTAAGTACAAAACTTCTTTTTTTTCTATTATTCCTATTGTTTCTCTTAATGTTAACTTATGTACACTTGGGAAATAATGCAGAACACACACACTCACAAATATATGTTTCTGAGAACCTTCTTCCCACGTAAAATTGGTCTTAATTACAGTGCACACAGGAAATTTGAACTTAAACTACTCCACGATGATTTTTTTCATGTTTTTTATTATAAAATGGTGTAAGCAGGGGTTAGAGTTACATAAGTAAGTAAATGAGTACATTATCTATTAAGCTTTGTTACCTCCTCTTTTGTTTTTCACCTTCCATCCCTTTCCTCCCCACCGCCCTAACTCCCTTCTTCCCTGCTCAAGTTGTAAAGTTCATTTTCTACATAGTTCCTTGTATAACTCATTGTTACAATGGGTCATACTGTATTCTTTTTTCAGCTTTTTGTTATTTCCCTTCCCCTCCCCACATTAGAAAAATGTATATGCAAGATGCAGGTCGCCTACATCAAATATAGTGAAAACAGGGGTTATACCATGGAGGAAGAAAAAAAAATCACATAGTACATGTTAGATACATTAAAAACAATAGCAAGAAAGAAAAAGCAAGTTGTGTCCCTATCTTGGGGTACATTTCACTTAACATCATCTTATATGTCCATGTGTACATGGATAATCTTTTATAAAACATTTAAATTACATATTTTCTCATTACGAAGTTATCTCTGAAACACATTACCTCATGTCCAAAGATGTGCTTGTGCTATTTCAATGAAGCCAGAAAATATTCATTTTACCTGGGGCAGCATCATAGATTGTTACTGGAAGTAAGTGGAAGGAACTGTTACTGCAAGTGGAAACTGATCCTAAGAGAGGAATTGAACATAGAGAAATGACAAAGTTCAAGTTAATTTGTGCTGTCCTTTTTTACTATACAAGAAAATAATCCAAGGCCTGAAGGAAACTCTGTCCCTGATCTTTTGTTGTGTGTCCTTTACTCATATAAACTTGTCTGTAAACTTCCAGTTGAGAATATAACAAAAGGAAACAATATGCCATTTGAAGGCAAGCATAGAATAAAAGAAAATAACTTTTTTTAAAAGAGTCCTACTGCAAAGAAAGAAAGACATGCAGGTTTTAAAGTGTCCTATGCACGGATATTCCTCTCCTGAGATGATTCTCCTATTGCAGGAGTCAGTTATTCATTTCTTTAGTCTGGTCCTGAGTCCTCCATAGCAATAAGGGTTCCAAAAATCAGGATCCAGAGAGCATGATCAGCAAAAGGAGCTTCTTCTCAAACCAGTGCTTTAAGGATGGTCCCAAAGATATATGTGGGTTTTTTCATTTTCTTGTTTGTTTGTTTAGTTTGTGCTGGTTCTGGGCCTTGAATACAGAGGGTGGACACTGTCCCTGTACAGTTGTCTTTCCTGCACACCTGTCCCTTAACCTAGTACTCTACTGTTTGAGCCAAAACTCCACTTCTGGCTTTTTTAATGTTTAATTACAGGTAAGAGTTTGACAGACTCTCCTGCCTGGGTTGACTTTGAACTGAGACAGTAAGAAAGCCAAATGACATCAACTGTATGGCCTTCTCTTTTGAAACAAGAAATATTAGATGAAGTTTATAATAAAGCTAATATTTGATAATTTTTAAAAGAAGATAATATGTCCATCAAAGAAGCCATAACTTAAATAACTCAGCAAAAGTAGGTGTACTGAATCAGTTTGTAATTATTTTTTCGGTTTGGGAAGATTACTATTGACTTCGTTGTTCCTTTTGGGGATACTCAAAGTCCTATTTGCAGTTTTTTGTTGGTCATGGGGCTTTATCTCTGATCCTGGGCTCTGTCCCTCAGCTCTTCAGCTCAAGTTGAGTGCTCTGCCACTTTAGGTACAGCACCACTTCGGGATTTCTGGTGGTTAATTAAAGATAAGGGTCTCACGGACTTTCCTGACCAGGCTGTCTTTGAACCACAATCCTCTAGTCTCATCTTCCTGAGTAGCTAGTATTACAGGTGTGAGCCACCAGCATCCGGCTTATATTTTCATTGATGTGCACTTAATGACACTATGTAGACAAAGAATGGATATTTCAATCAATAATGACATTGCAGCTTTTCAGAAAAATTGAGGTAGCAATAAATATATCCTCCTTTATCATGTTGTTACATTAATGATTCATGTGTTTTGGGACTCTTACATTAGCATTCTCTGCTGTCTGTTTATGTGGACTTAGTATCAGAAATTGTTCATAGAGAAATATAAAAGACTAAGATTTTTAGAAAGCAAAGGAAGTAAGGTATGAAAGAATAGAATAGAAGGATATACAATTTATCACACAGAGATTAAGAACTAGCATAAGTGACTAGAATGCTAAAGGCAATGAGGAATAAGCGTAGTTGATAACTAGTTCTTCAATAACCAAAAATGGTTCCCTAGAACAGTTTGTGGTATAACTTAGTTATTCTTATCAGTTATTCACTCCATGGGGAGGTATTCCTTCTCTTCTATCAAAGCTATTAATTATCCTATGCCTTTTTGATGCCGTGTCTTACCAAAAAGTTTTCCAAATCTCACATAGACTACCCTTCTCATTGTGATTAGCAGTGACCACTCAAAATCCTGGAATCTTTGAATTTCCAGGATTAATCTTCACCTGATATCTAATCACATTCTTGGCATTAATTGCCATGACCTATTAACAGAATTTTTTTTGTTTTTTTGGTTTTGTTTTTTTTGGGGTCCAGTCGTGGGGCCTCAAATCTTGGCCTGGGCACTGTCTCTCAGTTCTTCAGCTCACGGCTAGCACTCTACCACTTTTGCCACAGCGACACTACCGACTGTTTTCTTTTTGCTTATGTTGTGCTAAGGAATCGAACCCAGGGCCTCATGTGTGCAAGGCAAGCACTCTACAACTGAGGCACCTTCACTGCCCTTTAAAAAATACTATTCTAATATAGGTAAAATAAATGAATTACAGACTATTGCTAGGTATCAGTTGGAGTGAGCAATTGTGTATTCCAAGTATGGGTTATTTATTTTGCATTTACTAGCTAAATGATTTTTTGCCAGTCTTGGGGCTTGAACTCAGTTGCAGGGAACGTTTCCTGAGCTTTTTTTTTTGGCTGAAGGCTAACACTTTACCACTTGAGGCACAGCTCAAATTTCAGTTTTTTTTCTATTTATGTGGGACCGAGGAATTGAACCTAGGGTTTGAGTCATGGAAAGCAATAACTGTTCCATTTAGCCACATTCCCAAAGCCCTAAATAACTTTCTTACTTTTTTATATTAATACGTTTTCTTATTGTGAAAATACCGTACAGAGGGGTTACAATTACATGAGCAAGGTAAAGAGTACATTTCTTAGCAAGCATTGTTGCCTCCTCCTTTCCCTTACCATCCCTGCCCACTGATTCCCCATCCCTCCGCCACCAAAGTTGTAAAGTTCGTTTTCAACATAACATCTTATACATCTCATTGTGGCAATGGGACTTGGTTAAGATGGCATTACTTTTTCATTCCATTACTATGTATTATAATTTAGGCCAGGTGGTAGAAAAGGAAGTGGAAAACAATACTAAGTCCAGTAAAGCTGACATTCCTATCACATCACTAAGGAATTACAGTGATAAGGCCTGCTGGACTCATAAAGCTGTCGCATGTGACATTATTATGTAAAACGTTATTGACCATCATCTCCGACATCCCTAATATTCTGCTTCCACTTTCAAGGTCACGAGCCAAATATCTAAGTCTTTTTATTGATAGGGTGTGTTTTCTAGGAAGGAAGAAGGAGGATGTGGAATGTGAAGAAATGCTCAACCTCTCTAGCCATAAAAGAAATGCAAATCAAAACAACATTGAGATACCACCTCACTCCAGTTAGAATGGCAAAAATCAAGAACTCTAACAACAACAGATGCTGGAGGGGATGTGGACAGAAAGGAACCTTACTTCATTGTTGGTGGGAATGTAAACTTGTTCCACCACTTTGGAAAGCAGTATGGAGTTTCCTCAAAAGACTTCTCATAGAGCTCCCCTATGACCCAGCAATCACACTTTTGGGCATTTACCCAAATGTTTACAAACAAGACCACACTGAAGCTACCAGAACCACTTTGTTTATTGCAGCATTATTTACCATAGCTAAGATATGGAACCAGCCCAGATGCCCCTCAGTAGATGAATGGATCAAGAAAATGTGGTAAATATACACAATGGAATTCTATGCCTCCATCAGAAAGAATGACATTGCCCCATTTGTTAGGAAATGGATAAACTTGGAAAAAATTATATTAAGTGAAGAAAGCCAGGCCCAAAGAAACATAGGTCCCATGGTTTCCCTTATTTGCAATATCTAGCATATGTATGAGTCAAGCAGAAAAGGTCAGATAATGTGTTGTTAGGAAAATGAACCCTTAGATATGTATTTTAATGTTTTTTTTCTTTCAAGCATTTGTTTCTAACGCATTAATAAGATTATCTCTTTGTTGCTTTGTATGTCCCTCCCCCACAGTATAACCCCTGCTTTCACTATATTTGATGTCAGTATAACTTGTAGAGGAGATGGGGAAAAACAAGCCGTTTAAGGATACAGGTGGACCTGTTGCAACAATGAGAAGTACAAGTTGTCATGTTGAAAACGAGCTTTACAAAGTTGGTGTGGGAGGGGGGAGGCGGGGAGGATTGGGTGGGAGGGGGGGGAGGATGGGAAGGGATGTGAAGGATAAACAAAGGAGGAAACTGCAATGCTTCATAAGAAATGTACGCATTATCCTGCCTTTGTAATTGTAACCCCTCTGTACAGTGTGTTCAGAAAAAAAATAAAATAAAATAAAAAATAGAGGATTTTTATATTTTTTATTGTTTACACTAAACAAATACACTTTTCTTCTTTCCAAGCCTGACTTTGAAAAAGTTAGACCATCACAATTATTTTATATACAAAAGTTTACTGCTTTGGCTTAGGTGTTTTCCTACCTTTGGGTGTTGTTCTTTATTAATTTGGTAATTACATAGAAAAAACAAGACAAAGCCATTATGCTTATGTTGAATTATTCAAAGTAAAGCTCTCTTCAAACACAGTTTTCTGTTCCCTTCTTTACTGCTAATTAAAGTTTAATTAATGCTCTTTAGTGATAAAAAAGTGATACTTTAAGGTATATTCTCATTGAAACTGATTAAAACAGGAGTGTCTGCGATTGCATTTTAAATTTTTTTCATGTATTTTCCTTGGCTATTTTCATTATTGCCTTTGTTCCGGTCTTCTAATCAGGAACAGAGGGTTACACAAAAAGATCTTCCTAAGATATAGGATGTTATGCAGAAAAAATTAGATGTATAATTAAACATTTTCATCTCTTAAGAGACTAAGAAACTCAGAAGACATTTTGCTATTACTGGCCTATTTCAGATGACTTAAATGTTTTGGTTCTTAAACTAAGTGAAATACATGTAAAATGTTACAGTTTTTACAAACAATGATTATGGCTTATACTTTTCTGCTGCAATGAGTTGAAACCTTTGACAAGATTGGAGGGCATATCGATTTCAGGGGAGAAGTGTTAATGTTAGAATGCCAAGAGAGATTCCTAAAACAGCACTGCCTATCACATATCTATTAGTTATACTTATGGCATATAAGTGTATGAACCTACAAATATGATTTGAATAAGAAATGTGTGATTTACACAATTCATTCAATAGCAACTAAAACACGAAAATTCTTCTACCTATTTATATAAACTAGTATATGTAGTGAGGATTTAAAACTTTTTAGAATATATATTTTAACATTTATTTCAAAGTACTGTTTATTTTTAACGGTTTATTTTTAATTGTTGTCAATTTGGGGGCTTGAAATCTGGACCTGGACACTATCCCTCAGTTCTTCAGCTCAAGATTAGTGCTCTACCACTTGAGCCACTCCAGTTTTCGTTTGTCTCATTGGAGATAATATACTCACAGACTTTCTTGCCTAGGCTGCCCTTGAGCCATGATTCTCAGCTCTCAATCTCCTTAGTAGCTAGGGTTACAAGCATGAGCAACTATATCCATTAATATCTGCATATAACATTTCTTTTTAGTGAGAATGCTCAAAAACTTATCTTCTCGCTGTGATGAAATATATATTCTTAACTATGATCACTTTTATTCTTGTAGTATAAAATTAATATATTAACTTTTAGTTATAATATATATATTAATATATATTATTTTTATATATTAATTATATTAATATATTAACTTTTAGTCATGGAAGTCTGCTAATTAAAGTTATATAAAACGTTAATTGTAAAGCTAAAGAAATTCATGGTTCTATTTCTTGTTTTAAGTAAACAATTCTGCGTTTCGTTTTCAATTATATTTCTTTGGGAATGTGTAATATTCATTGATTTAACTGTTAAAATTGATAACAATTACATTATGTCAAGTTGATTCAAACTTGTATTTGAAAATTGCACCCTTACCACAAATATACTTCCACTTTCCTCTATCACATAATTAAAATAACAGTAAACAAAGATTGGTGTTAGCCATTCATGTGTAGAATCCTAGAAACTCAGGAGGCTAGGACCTGAATACTTTAGTTCAATGTCAGTCCAAACAGACAAAAATGTGAGAAAACTTATCTCCAATTATCCAGCAAGAAGCAGAAGGTGAGAATGTGGCTCAAGATGTAGAGCAAAAAATTAGAGCAAAAAAATTGACCAAAAAAAAAACCTATGAGCAAAAAATTCAAGGAAGACCATAAAACATTGAGTTCCAGACCTAAAAATGGCATATGCACACAAGACAACAACAAAACGTAATATGAACATCAATAATGAAGACAAAATAGTAGAAAAGATCATGAGAAATATGTAAACATCTGGAAGACAGAAATCATTTGACAGAATTTTGATTCATGAAAGGGAAAATTGGCAGTCTCATTTGTACAATCTCCTTGTAGTCATTTTTACTGAAACCTGTCTATTGGGTAACATGTGAAAGAGTAGATTGGATTACCTGACTTAGCAGACCTTGCCTGTGACTATGCACCATCCCACTATGCAAAATGTAAAATAATGCTTGTTAATTTAAATAAAACCTCATGTTAGAGACTCTTTGGCCCACATAGACTGAGGTCCTTATATTGAGGCTTCAGACCAGTGCTTTTGTTTATAACCACTCCTGTTTTAACAAGTTGGGACAAATAGAAGTAGTGAGTTTAATTATAAAAGGGAAGAATGCTACAGATTTATTTTTGTTGCTAAGGCTCTAACCACCTTAGATTATTTTCAGGCCAAGCCACCCTTGAGTAATGATCGCTTACTTATGGCTTCCACAAACGTGAGATATCAGGAAATTTCATTATATCTAGCTTTCTTTGATTTTGTAGTTCCTCACGAATTTGTGTTTTTCAGAACTGGCCCTCATATCAGTCTTCTAAATCTCAGCTTTCTAATTAGCAAGGTATATTTCATCTCAAGCTTGGACCCACATTATTTTTCAATGTAAACATTCAATATTGACTTCTGTTTTCTAGATATTAAATTCTATCGAGGTTAGTATGGATATTTATGATCTTATAAGAACATAGATAAATCCCTTGAATACTTTTTCCAATTTATTTAAACATTTCTAGTATGACATCACAAATAGGACATTAATATGTCTCAAGTACCTTATGCAGACCAGTTAATTTAATGATTTTGTGCACATATTAAGTCCAACATAATTTTATCAAATCTATATTAATATCCAGTAGTTATAGATACGTTTATTTACCAAAAATAATTGTCTCATGTTTCCCTTTTATAATTAAACCCAGCACTTCTCTTTTTTCCATCCGAAACCTGTTTTATCCTGGCAACCAACACATTTTTTTCTCCGACTTTTAGATCATGCAATAAATAAACAATGATTGCCATCAAATCTATGGTAGATTATTCCCAGTTATTGTATGCCTTAATTTTTTATTGCATTAACTCGAGTTGCCTTTTGGTTCTGTTATTAGAGAATGTAGCACAATTCGTTTCCCATTCACTTGAAGAAAGCCTGAATTGATTTCCTTTTCTTTGACTAGAGGAAATAATGCTGCTATAATCCTCTGTGTTTTGGCGTTTGGGCGAATGTTACATTTTATTTCTATGAGACAAAGCCTGGAAAGATCAATTCCTGTGCTATACAGTGGGTATTTGCTTATTTCATATGCTAAGAACCTGTCAAATGTTTTCAGAAGTGGATTTCCCATTTGACATTTCTGCCAGCATCCATTTTCTCTGTTTCTTGATAACATTTAGTATGGTCATTATAGTATTATGTGAAGTAATTCTTATACATGTTTTATGATTTCATTTTGGTTTTAATGTCCATTTATTTGGCGACTGATGATGTTTTTCTTATGCTTATTTTCACAAGATATACTTTGCTGGTTTCTAATTGATGTTCTTTTTTACATTAAGTTTTGAGAGTTCTATGTAGAATCTAGATTTGAGGCATTCTTCACGTATAAGATTTATACATATTTTATCCTTGACTATAGGTACACCTCATCATCATTATAATCATCACCATCATCATCGTCATTATCAGTATTACTACTATTACTTTTCCACATGTATGTATGGTCCTGGGGCTTGAACTCAGGGTCCCTGAAATTTCTTGCAATTTGTTAAAAATTTACCATTTCAGTCATGCCTCACTTTTGGATTTTTGCTGATTAATCAGAGATAATATTCTCAAGGACTTTATTTTGTGGAGGGCTGGCTTCAAACAGCAAAACTTAAATCACAGGCTCCCAAGTAGCTAGGATGAGATACGTGAGCCACCTGCTTCCAACTTCTATTCACTACTTGTATATGAGCTTTCACAGACCAAATTATTTTACCCTTTCATTGAGTTCTACTATACTGTTTCTCTTGCCTATAATTTTAATGCCAAATTTAAGAAAGCTTCATCTCCAAAATTATCAAGAGCTCTTTCTTTGTTTTACATTTACATCACTCGTTTTGTTTTATTTGCCACGTTTTAATCCTGCTTGATGTTAATATTTGAATAAGTTGTTATGTTTAAGTCAATGTTTACTTTTTAATTCTCCCCAATATTGTCTAACCTATCACCACTTATTAAAAAGAATGTCATTCCACAAATGTTTGGTTTTACCCCTTACTAAATATTCCTTGGTAATATTTATGTGGAGCTAATCTTGTGCTGTACAGACACATTGAGCTGTACAATTTTCCTCTACAAATATAACAATTTTATACTAACAGTTTATTTTCTTTGTGAATGAGTCAGAGTGCTGGTCAGGTGTTTTTAGAAGTTGTCATAAACATAAATAAAACTGTGAAGCTGGACGGATGTTGGATCATGCTTGTAATCCTAGCTGCATAGGAGGCTGTGACCTGAGAATTGTGGTTCAAACCAGCTGGAAAGGGAATGTTTGTAAGACTCTTATGTCCAATTAACCACCAGAAAACCAGCAGTGCCAGAGTTTCTCAATGGGTAGAGCACTCATTTGAGCTGACAAGCATTGGGTCAGTGCCCAGGACCAGATTTCAAAACCCATGAATGACCAATAAATAGAGGAGGAGACAATTTATATCTTGGCTCAATTGTATCCTCCAATCCACAAAAATTATATGTCCCCATTTATTTAGATTTTTGCTTTTATATTCAGCATTGTATAATTTTCAATGACGGTAGGTGAACAGTACTTTAATAATTTTGACGATGTGTGAAGTTAGCAGAAAGGAATTCATAGAAAACAGTTGAAAAATAAAGGGCAATGGGAATGGAGAAAAAAACAGGTTAATCAGGCCCTTGATCAATATGAGAGTGTGTAAAGTATTTTAATAAGATTTCTTCGTACAATTAATATACATCAATTAATAAATATCTTCCAAAGGCATTTGTATTCAAGTATGACATAAAGGATATATACAGATTCTGTGGTGAAATGAAAGAAAGATAGATTGAGAAAATACATACTTATAGTAACTGTGTAAATAAAATAAGAAATTTGGTTAACATCGTGAGGACACATGGCTCATTAGATGAGAAGGCTACTGGCATCTAAAATAATACCAAAATGTCAGACTTGAGCCTAACTTTAAGACTGCTTAATACTATTGCTTTTTGAGTCAGTATTCTTTTTGTGGTTGTTATTGGTGGTGGTGGTCGTGGGCCTTGAACTCTGTGCCTGGGTGCTGTCCCTCAGCTCTTCAGCTCAAGGCTGGAGCCATAGCACCACTTCCAGTTTTCTGGTGGTTTATTGGTGATACCAGTCTCATGGATTTTTCCTGCCCAGGCTGGCTTTGAACCACAATCATCAGATCTCAGCCTACTGAGTACCTTGGATTATAGGTGTGAGCCCCCAGCACCAGGCTTCAGTCAGTATTCTTAGTACAAGGAAAAAATACAAATGGTTTGGAACCAAGCTGTAGAAGACTGCCTTTTTTGCTTTAGAAGAGAGCTGTCAGGTACCTTATGAGATGATAGATTTAACAAAAATTGAACATATCAGTCCACACTGAATGCTATCAAACATTTTGCAAAGTTCCAAAAATGATAAGAACATTAACTGTAATAATTACCTCGGCAATAAAGGACATGTTTGAGTGTTCTGTCTTTATTGTTACTGTAGTAAATGTACAATGCCATTTTATTCATTTTTGTTGTTGTTTCCTTTATATGTTATTTCCCCTATGGCATATCCCCTGTTGTCACTGTACTCAGTTTTGATACCCTGCATCTTGTATATACATGTCTAATCTGGGGAGAGGAAGGAGAATTACAAAACGGTGAAACAAGGACACAGGATGACACATTGCAACAAATATACTCACAAGACCGTATATTGGAAATGAACTTTACCACTTCATGCAGTAAGGGGTGGGTTGATAGGAATGTGAGAGCTGGGGGAGGGAAGGGATAGTGTGACAACACAAGGAAGGGAAAGGGTAACAATGATCAACAACTAATGTACTCATTGCCTTACTCATGTAACTGTAACCCCTCTGTACATCTTAACCATAAAATAAAGTAAAGTAAAATCAATAAAGGACATGTTTGACAAATAAAGTAAAATGATAACTTACACAGAAATGAAAATAATAATGTACATATATGTCTGTATATATGTATATACACATATGTATATTCATATATGTATACATATATAGGCATTTGTATGTATACACATATAAGTATGGATATATGCACATGTATACATAGTGTGTATTCATATTCATTTACTTAAAACACTTGAATCAGAAATATATTAAGAGCATATTAATACCAATGAAAAAAATTAACCATCGTGAATAAATTATCAAAAAATTGAAATACATATCTCTATATTAATATAACAACAACCAAGGAACATATGGAAGTATCGTAACATACCTAGACATTGCATACATATAGAGATTAGTGGAAATAGAAACAACAATGAGATTGCACTGCACAACTACTATGTAGAAATTGGAATTCTTATACATTGGTGCTTGTCACTTAAAATGATACAGTCAGTTTGTTAAACATACTGGCAATCTTTAAGATATTACACATAGAGTTGCTTCTATGATCCAGCGTATTTTTTGTTTTCTTTTTGTCAGTCATGGGGCTTGAACTCTGGGCTTGGGCACTGCACTCTTCAGCTCAAGGCGAGCGCTCTACCACTTGAGCCACAGCGCCACATCGGTTTTCTAGTGGTTTATTGGAGATAAGAATCTCATGGACTTTGCTGCCTGGGCTGGCTTTGAACCTTAATCCTCAGATCTCAGCCTCCTGAGTAGCTAGGATTACAAGCATGAGCCACTGACGCCCAGTTTGATCCAGCATTTTGAAGCATAATTTTATATACAAAATATATTTCAACATATATCCAATGAGACACATGTACAGGAATATACGTAGCAAAACCTTTTACAATAACATATGATGAAATATTGAAATGTCCATTGAGGATATTATATAATTATTCACATGCATACAAAACAATATACTCCATCCATGAGAAAAATTTACATGGGCTTCCTTTGGAAACAGTAATATTACATGGAAGGAATGGATAGACTACATATTATAATAATGTGAGCATTTTAAAATTGGCACATCTGTAGAAGTAGAATATGAAATAATAGCTGCTCAAGAGGAGGGAGGTTGAAATGATGACAGGAAGTGACTACTAATAAATATTGGAGTATTTTGAGAGGGTAGTGATGATAAAATGTTCTAGAACTGAAGCTGATGTTCTTACTCCAACTCTTTAACATTTTAAGAATCATTGTATTTTATTAAAGAATTACAGAGTGCATTTGCATAAACCTGAGGAAAAATTTTTATAATAGCAGTGTGTGAATCTGAATAGTAGTGTGTGCAAATTTAGAATTTAAAATCCCAGAAATCTGTAATGCATAACTTTAATATGTTGATGAATAAAACTAGCAATAAAGTATAATCATTGATATATTCTCTGAGTGACGATATATGATATTGCAAGTAAGTGAATATTCTACAAAATTATGTAAATTGAGGGATGAGATAGGATTGAGAAGGATGAGGGATAATGATCATCAAGGTGCATTGTATTGGCCATGGAATGTGGCTTAGTGGTATACTGCTTGCCTTGCATGTGTGAAGCCTTGGGTTTGATTCCTCAGTACTACATAATTTTTAAAAAGCTGGAATTGGCAATATGACACAAGGTGTAGAGTGCTAGAGTGAGGAAAAGAAGCTCGCTAGAGTGAGGAAAAGAAGCTCTTGGGCATTGCCAAAGCCCTGAGTTCAAGCCCCAGGACTACCAAAAAAAAAAAGCTTCATTGTATAAGCCAGGCAGTAGCTGCTCACCTGTAATCCTCAATAATCAGGAGGCTGAGGATTGAGGTTTGAAGCCATCCCAGGCAAGATTCCTATTTTTCCTATTTTTTCTATCTCCAATTAAATCTCAGAAAAATCTGATAGTGCTGCTATGCCTCAAGTGATAGAGTTCTAATGTTCATGCAAAGGAGCTCAGGGACAGCTCCCAGACCCAGAGTTCAAACCTCAGAAGACAAAAAAGAAAAAAAAAACACACTAAACACTATTCATAAACTGCTTTGTCAAACAGCAACTCCCATACAATTACTTAAAGTTAATTAAAAATATGATTAGAATAAAATACAAATCACTTTGGGAACCAGACATAGATAGAATACAGGGGACAGAGTAAATTTTATATCACACAGATTGAGTTGAAATGTGTTCTTCAGTCTTCTTACATCATTTATGAAATTGAAAATACTTCCAAATATAGGTCAATTTCCTTGAGGAATAGTTTGAATTCTATTGTCTTTTCATAGTAAACCATAGAGGTTATTTTTTGCCTCTTTTTGAAGTATATCTGACACTTTAAAGTAGATTTTTCTTAATCTAATATTAATTTAAACAATAATTTATTAGGGTGATATTGGTCAGATTTTTTTCCAGTAAATCTTATCCCTTATAATAAGTGAGAGCATGCTGTGTCAGTCTCCTATCAATATGACAACATATGTTATAAAATTAACTTAAATTGGGGAAAGATTAATCTTGGCTTCTGATTTTATACATTTCAGTTTATGTTTCTTATCCTCCTTGCTTTTGGTTGGTGGTGATACAGTACCCCATGTCAGGAACATGTGATGGAATGTGTGTATTCATAGAAGCCAGGAAGTAAAGAAGAGGAGGAATAGGAGTGAGAGAGGGAAAAAGAGGAGGAGGAGAAGAGAGAGAGCGAGACGGAAAAGGAGAAGGGAAAGGAGAAGGAAACAGAGAAGGAAAAGAAGGAAGAGGAGGAAAGGACTTGATCTTAACATCCTCTTTGATCACAAGTTCTCAGTGACCAAATCTCTACAACTCTGCCCACTTAAAAGAGTTCACTTCTTTAAGGCAACATAATGAAAGCTAATTATTAATCCCAATCCTTTGTGACTTCAGATTTAATTTCTAGAGTGGTGGGTAGATATTTCTACACATTTCAATAACTTCTGTTCCTAAATATTGACTTGAATTAATCAGAGAAGCTATTTGGCATGGAGCTGGTTTGGTTATACCATTGCTGGAGAGATGAATGAAATATTTGAGTGCAAATAATTTTTATTTGACAGATAAGAAAGCTTCAAGAGATTTCATTTTGTGACCTTCAAAAATGACTATTTCATCTAACTCATAATGACTTGAATTTTTCATAAACTTTATGGCATCTACATTCAAGTTTTTGTCATCTATAGTGAGGTTCTTTCTTTCTACTTGAAGGAAAAATTATTATTATCATGATCATTTATTTCTTAAATATTTTATAGAGAGTAGGTATAATATGAATTTCCTACCATTCAAAAATAAGTTATATTCAAGTCTATAGTGTAATGCCAAAGTCGCAGGACCCCCCACAAGAAGACCACCGAGAGTCAGACTCCACAGCTGTTTTATTTAAACGGGCTGCAGCTTGAGCCTCTTCCTACACTCCAACACAGTGGAGCCGAGGAGGAGAGCCCCGAGCTAAGGATTTGCAGGTCTTATATAAGCACACAATCAACCAGGTGTTTTGATTACCACCACGTGTTGCTATGCTAAGCAATACGTGTTGGTCATTGCCTCAATCTTTAACCTTTCATTCCCCCCCTTGACTTATGGTCTGGAGCCACAATCTTGTGGCTCTGGCTCAAAACTAAACTCCAACAGCTCTTGATTTTGAACGAGTATATCAATAAAAATCAGTCCATTTTTCTTTTCTTCAGGAGTGGTTGGGTAGGATGCTTGGAGACTTCCCATGTTTCCCCATGGTCGTCCAAGACAAAGGGGTCAGCTGGTCTGGTGTGGGAACAGTGGATCCAAGCAGCAATGCCATCCACCTTAAGGAGCACCATGTAAGGTCCCTTCCACCATGGTTCCAGAGATCGCAAGTTGTGCCTTCGAACAACCACCCAGTCCCCTGGTTTAAACAAATGTGGGGTATGAATAGAAGCAGAATCATATAATGCTCTAAACTGGGGCCCCATACTCTTATGCACCAGCTGTAAATAGTCAAGCTTACACAGAAATTCAGTATCATCCAAATCCGCAAGCAATTCAGTCTGAAGGCTAGGGATAATGGGTGGAGGGTGTCCATACATTATTTCAAAAGGAGTAAAGTAAAGCTGATAGGGTGAATTTCTCATTCTAAACAAGGCAAAAAGAAGGAGCGATACCCAGTCTGCGCCACTCTCCAATGCCAATTTAGTTAAGGTCTCTTTTACAGTCAGATTCATTCTTTCTACCTGCCCTGAACTCTAGGGTCTCTAAGCACAGTGCAATTTCCAATCTGTTCCCAGTACCGCGGCTATTCCCTGACTTACTTTTGAGACGAAGGCCGGTAAATTGTCCGACCAGATGGTGGATGGGAAGCCATAACTGGGTAGGATTTCTTCCAGGATCTTCTTAGTCACGACGTTGGCGGTCTCATGCTTTGTTGGGTAGGCTTCAATCCATCCTGAAAAAGTATCTACAAAAACTAGCAAATATTTATATCCAAAATGTCCAGTTTTAATTTCTGTGAAGTCTACTTCCCAATGCACACCTGGCCTATCTCCATGGAGGCTAGCTACTTTTGTAACCGATTTATTGGGGACATTGGTGAGCTGACAGGTTTTAAAATTTTTAACAATGTCCTCAATGAGTTGATTTCCTTGCCTAATTTTTACATCTGAGTGTCGGAGCAAGTCCTGCATTCTTTGGGTTCCTGCCCCAGTTTTCCACCAGTCTTTGTTTCCTTCTCTGTCTGGGGGTTTATAGGCCATGGGAATTTTCTTTATCCACTCCAAGTCTTCTTGGGAGTACTGAGGCTCAGGAGGCAACACGTGGTGGTCACTGCCTCAAACTTTAACCTTTCAATAGGAATAATTGGATAAGTGCTGGAATATCTTGCTTTAGTTTAGATTTAAAGTTAAATTTACAAAGTGCCTTATAGTTCAATTTTGGCAATAAAAATGAAAAACAGGCATGTTTTATCCTGAAGAATGTCATTATTTTATGTGTGAAAAAATAAAATAAACGTAATATTAATTCAGTGGAAATAAGAAATCAAATTCTTATGTAATGCATCGATTCCATAGATTATGAAATATATTGGTAAAATTAATAAAACTTGTATTAAGTATGTTACTTAAAACATGAAGCAAGTGATAATTTTGTTTTCTAGGTGATGTTGATATAGAAATCAAAGCCCAAAGATTCCAGAGTTCTGTGTGATTGATACGTGTCAATTTACACATATGCTTGTCTCATCTCAATGTTATTTCAGCATAACTGAGAACAGAACTAAATAAAAATATCACTCAAATGTTTAGCTTTATTTTGTTACTAAATATGTCATTTTGTATCTATTTTATTTGAAAAATCTGGTAAATTTATTTAAGTCATATCAACAATAATGAGAAATAAGCAGGATCTAGCTCCTTAAAAGAGAATGAATAAGAAAAAAAAAATTTCTCTATTGTTTTCTTCCAAGGCTGAATTAAGCCAGGCCCAAAGAAACATAGGTCCCATGCTTTCACTTATTTGCAATAACTAGTATTTGTCTGAGACAAGCAGAAACGGTCAGATAAGTTATGTTAGGCAAAATGGACCCAAAAATAAGGATTCAAATGTTATTTTTTCTTTCTTGTTATTGTTTCTAACATATTTATAAGATGATTTCTTTGTTGCTTTGTATGTCTCTTCCCCATAGTATAACCCCTGTTTTCACTGTATTTGATGTTGGTATACTTTGTGGAGGGGGAGGAAAAAAAACTTATTGTTTAAATAGTGATAAAGGTGGACCCATTGGAATAAAGAAATGTACAAGCCATTTTGTTTAAAAACAAACTTTACAACTTTGGCGGAGGGGGGCTGGGGTGGGCATGGGAAAGGATACGAAGGGGAAACAAAGGAGGAGGCAACAATGCTTGTTAAGAAATGCACTGATTACATGGGCCATGTAATGGTAACCCTCTGTAATGTATTTTCACAATTAAAAAAGAAAGAAAAAGAAAGAAAGAAAAAAGTGAAACAACAAAGAAAAAAATTGAACATCATTTTGCATTTTGACTTTGTATATTCTGGTGCTTTGCAATTGTGTATTATGTGACTATCCCATAAATCTGGGCTCAAATCACTAGGGCCACTGGAAGAAAATTTCAAAATCTAAAGCAGCTAACACCGCTGTGCAGTTGTTTGTGGGTTTCACTACAGTAGCAGCAGGGCATTGTTATACCTGGAATGGAGACCCTTCAAAAATCACCAGAGACCAAGATCAATGTAAGTGAAAAAGAAGTTGTTTATTTGCAAGTTCAAGCTTGGTCCTCCATGCACTCGGTAACCCGTGACACTAAGAAGCCCTGAGCATAGACTCAGTACAGTTTTCATGTTATTGAATACACAACCTTAAGGGAGTGTTACATGAGATATTACATGATTGGCTAATATTTTAAGCAAATTAAGCTACACATACATGATTGGTTATTATTAATACTGACTTGTTATTGACGGATACCACTTGGCGACTGGGTCACCTTGTCTCATATAGCCACCCAGTGTTTGGTTGATGTATCCAGAGAAAATTCCTGTAGCTTGCCCAAGGATTATTTATTTTTCAGTTGCCTGGCAATTGTTTCCTTTTCTATATCATTCCTGGGTCAAATTCATGGTTCTTTTTACAATCCGTACCTCACAAGATGGTTGCTAGTCTGTAATGGAGTTACTTAGTTATTTATTGTGCCTCTTTAAGTCTTAGACTCTTCATTCCCCCGTTTCTATTATGCACCTGAAAGGCTAATCATTGTCCTTACGGGCCTGCGTTATGTCTTTTATCAGGGATTAATTGATATGGCGTTCTCAAGACCATCAGTTGTACGGTATTGACTCGTTTCTTAACACACATCACTAATGGATTTACAACACAAGGCCCTATAGTGAACACAAGCACTATAATGATAATGGGACCCAACAGAGTGGATATTAATGTAGTAATCCAAGGGGAATAGTTAAACCATGATTCAAACCATCCTACTTGCTGTTCCCTTATTCTTTTACAACTCCAGAGTGATTTGCATAGAAGCAACATTCTTCCCCAGGGCAGCACATAGACCTTCTTGCTGTAAGAAAATTAAGTCCAGCCCTTGCCTGTTTTGTAACACCACCTCAGGTAAGAAATCATGAGATTTTTGAAGGTAGGCTGTAGAACGTTCCAGGTTTTTGATATCCTCATCTATAGAAGCACAAAGGTTAGAGTAGGGTGTTCTCTGAGTAACCAGGCATGCTACTCGAGTCCCTACTCCAGCTAAGCCCACCAGGGCCACGATAGTCACGGCTGTTATTATTTCTATTTTAGCTCTTTGCGGCCAGTAGCTTGCTGTGGACATTTTTATCATCTTGTCTTCCAGAGAATTGTAAAGTAATCGTGGGATGAGTTGCACCGTGACACAAAAGCTGTGGGTCCTATTTAAAACCTCCAATGCACAAAAGGGGTTAGGTCAGTTGAACATGTCTACCAAACATCTTGGAGAGGTAATCGATAAGCTTCCCCGGGAGTCCATTCTTGGGTCTGATTACATAAGTGAGTAAAATTAGTTAGTATTCGTCCTACACATAACCGTTGTCCTATAACTGCCTTTAGGGTAAGTTTTGCCTCTTTTTATTCCCATCTGCATGATTTACTTGTTTTAGTTACATTCTGTAGCCCTGCAATACCCTCATAACATGGGGGTCTCATATCATAACACATCCAACATGTACTGGTAATATCAGGGCAGGTCTGATTTATTAGATTATAAGTTTGAACCAACAGCTGCCATAGAGAATCCTCCAGCAAGGGATGTTCTCCCTGAGGGGGTCTCCTCTTTTCGGAGGAGATGGGGTCACTACAGCCTAGGGCTTTTTCTTTTCACTTACTTTGGCTTTTGTGGCAGAAGCCGGTCTTAAAACAGTGTTTGGTCCCATTACTGAAAGGAAATAGCTAGCTGTGGCAATTGTCTGTAGAATTCTAAGTGTGCCATTGTGAGTCTTTCAACATCGGTAAAATCTTAATCCCCAAGTCTTTCCTAGTTCCCAACCTAGGACTTGTTTTCCCTTGTCTGTAAACTGAACTTTCTCTCAGGCATCAGAATCCTGGGAAACCCTAATTTGTTGGTGCACAGGCATCCCATTAAACTGGATGCCCACTGGCCCTTGATTTAGTAAAAGTAACAAGGTCTCCTCCTTTTCCTTTCCATTTTCCTGAGGTACTTGTTTTGCAGCCCCAGCTCTTACAGTAAAAATCCTCTGGTCCTCCACAATTACTAGTCCTTCCTTCCCCTGGGCAAACATACCAGTGTCTCTATCTACACTCAACAAGCCTAGGTCCTTACCATACTCCCTCAGCGAGCTGGCACAAATTAAATATGAGCCTGTATCGAAACCATAGGGAGGGTCCCTCTTTCACAGCCAGAGGGAAACGTTTTTCCATTACCTGATTACTAATAATCCAAGCCCAATTATATGGGCAATTAGGATTGCAGGCATCCACTATTATGTCAATACAATTTCCAAGTAAGGTATACGTCAACAACCATTTCATGACTTAGTCTTTTTACGGCTCAATTTGAGCTTTAAGGATTGTCTTTGGAAATTGAGACTTATCACTCTGAGTTCTCTCCAATATCGCTTATGGGATCTGCAGGCTTTGCATGCAAATGGTGGATCCAGGTAGCGATGCCGTCAACTTTGAGGACAGTTGGATTCGTCAAGATGACCACAAAGGTCCTTTCCACCGCGGTTCCAGGTTTTCCTGTCGGTGTCTTTTCACCAGGACTCAGTCCCGGGGCAGAAGTGATGTGGGATCGTTGGAGGGCCTGACTCGTACAGCACATTCAGTCTAGGCCAGACATAAAGGCGAGTCCTCTACAGGACCCTGAGAGAGAACAAAAGTTCAGAGTCATCATCTTCCCTAAGAAACTGCTCTGAAAATTAGAAATTATGGGAGGGGGCATTTCGAATACAATTTCATAGGGGGAAAGACCAATTTTCAAAGGGGAGTTTCGTACTCTGTATAAGGCAAAGGGAAGGAGAGTTACCCACTCACCACCAGTCAACATAGTCAATTTGGTCAGGGTCTACTTTACAGTTCTATTCATCCTTTCTACCTGTCCTGAGCTTTGGGGGTCTATAAGCGCAATGCAGTTTCCAATCTGCCCCAAGAGCATTAGCAATTCCCTGACTTACCTTCAACACAAAGGCTGGTCCATTATCTGATCCTATCATGCTAGGGAAGTCAAACCTGAGTAAGATTTCTTCCAGCAATTTCTTAGCCACCACTTGTGCTGTTTCATGCTTTGTAGGAAAGGTTTTTACCCATCCTGAAAAGGGAAAACTAATAGATATTTATATCCATACTTGCCAGGTTTGATTTCTGTGAAGTCCACCTGCCAGTAGGTTCCTGGTCTATCTCCTCTTATCCTACTGCCTGGTCCTGCCTGAATTTTCCCTGCATTAGTCAGCTGACATGCTTTACAGTCCCTGACAATCTGTTCTATTTTAGCATGTCTATTCTTGACCCTAAGACCAGTATTTCTCACCAGGTCTTGCATCTTCCTCCCACTCATGTGGGTGCTCAATGCATTTTCAGTAGTATTTTACTCCATACCTGTTCAAGCAATACAATGTTGCTCTTAGAGTCTCTCCATCAACCATTCAGGCATTGTGCCATTGTTAGTTGATCAATCCATTTTAAATCTTCTGTGGTATATGTAGGATTGTCCAGGAGAGTTCTTGCACCGGGGTCTGGCAGGTTTATCATCGTTACAGAGTCTTTTTGTGTTGTCATTTCCCTGGCAGTTCTGTCGGCCAGGTTATTGCCTTTATTCACAGCATCTTTAAGTTTTTGATGTCCAGGTAAATGAACAATGGTCAACTTCTTAGGCAACCAAAGAGCAGCGATTAAGGCCAAAATTTCATCTTTATTTTTGATGGACTTTCCCTATGCTGTCATTAATCCTCTTTCTTTGTAGATAGCTCTGTGTATATGAGCCATTGCAAATGAATACTCACTATCACTATACAGAGTTAGTCTTTTATTCTTTCCTAGCGTTAGTACTTGGGGTCAGGGCTATTAATTCGGCTCTCTAGGCTGACGTGCCTATGGGCAGAGGTTCGGCCCAAGCCACATCAGTCTCAGTCATTACTGCTGCTCCCGTGTACCTGTGTCCTTGATGAACAAAGCTGCTCCCATCTATAAACCACACGAGTTCAGCATCTGGTAACACTGATCTCTTAAGTCCTCTTGGATATTACGGACTTGTGCCAGGATCTCCGAGCAATCATGTAGTGACATGTCTAGGTCTGGATCTGGTAGAAAAATCGCTTGGTTGACAGCTGAGGGAACCAGGAAATTAATTCTGAGAGGACTGAGTAGCAGTCCTTGGTAATGGATTAGTCAGGCATTGCTGAGCCATCGATCTGGTGGCTGCTTTAACACACTCTCAATAGCATGGGCGTGTTCACATACAATTCCTGCCCCATAGTTAATTTGCACCTTTTACCATTAGAGCAGTAGCCACTTTCATTCTCAGGCATGGTGGCCATCCTGCTGCCACCGGTCTAATTTCTTTGATAAGTAGGCTACTGGTCTTCTCCATGGGCCTAGATATTGGCTTAGGACTCCTTTCATAATCCCATTATGTTCATCCACATACAAATTAAAGTGTTCAGTTGTATCAGGGAGTCCTAATGCTGAGGCTGTCAATAAGGCAGTTTTTATCTGTTCAAAGGCTTGTTCAACCTACTCCATCCATAAAAACAGCTGCTTTTCTTTGGTAGCCTCATAAAGGGGTTTAGCCAACTCCGCAAACCCAGGAATCCACCGAAAACAAAAGCCTGCTGAGCCCTAAAGCTCCCTTACATGGTGCTGAGACTGGAGTGTTGGAATTTTAAGGACAATTTCTTTTCTTCCTTTTGTAAGCCACTGCTGCTCCCCTTTCAATAAATAATCCAGATAAGTTACCTCTGATTTGCAGATTTGAACTTTCTTGGCCAACACTCAAGAAACCAAGGCTTCCCAAAGTCTGGAGTAAATCCTCCATTCCTCGGATGCATTCTCTTTCAGTTTTAGCAGCAATTAATAAGACATCCACATATTGCAACAAAGTCAAGCTAGGGTGGCTTCCCCAACCTCACCTAAGTCCTCATGCAGGGCTTCGTCAAAGAGTGTTGGTGAGTCTTTAAATCCTTGAGGAAGTCTTTTCCAGTTCAGTTGTCCATTAATATCTCTTTCTACATCTGTCCACTCAAAGGAGAAGAGATCTTAGCTTTTAGCTGCCAAGGGTAGGCTGAAAAAGGCATTTTTTAAATCTAATACTGTGTACCACTGCCTTTCGGGAGGAAGGGGGCTCAGGAGTGTGTAGGGGTTGGGTACAGTCGTGTGAACGTCCACTACCCATTTGTTTACCTCCCTTAAGTCCTCCACTGGCTTATATTCATTGGGGCTTACAGACTGATAGCAGGGGAGTGTTCCATGCCAACTGACAGGGCGCAGTATATCCAGTTCTAGCAGACACCTAATGTGGGGGGTTATTCCCACCCGTGCCTCCATGGATATAGGGTACTGCCAGACTATGACTGGGTCAGCTCCTGGCTTTACCTCAATAAATAGAGCTGGTCTATTTTTCGCTAGTCCCACTCCTCCAATCTCTGCCCAGGCTTATGGATACCTTTCCAGCCAGTAGGTGATTTCTTGTTGAGGAGCCTGAGGTGATTGCTGCAACCGGTACTCGTCTTCCAGGCTCAGAGTCAGCCCTTGTATTGTTCTCCCTTGGGCATCTGTCATCTGGGAGCCTTCTGGATAGAAGTGAATCTGTGCCCCGACCTTAGTCAACAAGTCTCTTCCTAATAAGGGATAAAGGCTGTCTGGGATAACTAAAAATGAGTGAGACACTCGTCCCGTCACCAGATCCACTGTTCTTTGGGTGGTCCATGAGTATCGTTTAACTGCTGTGACCCCTTGCACCCAAGAAGTTTTGTTCGAAAGTTTTCCATGGGGCTTTATTACTCCTTGGGACATTTTGAGTTGTGGTCATATCCCAAATTGCTGAAAGTATCGGCTATTTCATTTTGTGACAATTGTAATTAATTTTCTCCTTTCCTCTGGTCTTATGTGTGGATTGATATACATTGAAATGGGTCAGAACCAGAATGCACCTCACACTCCCCTTACCTTCCTAACAAGTAATTGAAAGAATGTTAAGGACAGAGCTAACAATGTCCCAATGTGTAAAGTGTGGACTAGCTGGTTTGTCTAAGATCCCAAAGGGGTAGACAGAGACACTTTGCGATATTCTAGCAGTGGCATCCGATAGATTACCTGACTCCAGCTTTGCTTCAAGTGGCCAATCTTTCTAGGCCAGATTTCACCCTTCGAGGTGGGAAAATAAGGGGGTCTGAAAGAGAAAGTAGTTATTTTTGGATGAAGAAACAGAGCGAAGACTAGCAGCCTCAAACAGAGAGAAACAGAGTCTCTTGACATCCACCTCCGGATGAACCTGAGTGAGGAAATGTTTCATAATACTCATATTACAAACACACAGACATTAGGACAAGACACACATTTAACATCATGCCCATGGTAGACTGTCAGACAGAAAGTGAAGAATTACAGACAGGATAAATCCCAAATGTCCTCACTAGTGGACAGTCTACCTTATAAACTATCAGAAAGAAAGTTTCTGGCAACAAACAGGCCCAAGTGTCCACACTAGTGGATAGTTTATCTTCCGCGGGAAACGGGGGACCTCTCCCACCAGTCCAGTTGGCTGCCTTATAGCACTATCCGATAGGACTTCTTGTCAACTCCAATACCAATCCTGCTGGACATAAAGACCCCAGACAGTTACAAAGTGGCAATGCCTTAACTTACCAGCCATTCTTTGCTACTCTCTGATCAGGTATCTGGGTGGGTTTATGAGTTTATCCCGGACGAGCCTCCACCTGTTATACCTCCTCCAAAGATCACCAGAAACCAAGATCAATGTAAGTGACAAGAGTGGTTTATTTGCAAATTCGAGCTTGGTCCTCCGTGCACTCGGTAACTGGTGACACTAAGAGGCCCCGAGCATAGAATCAGTACAGTTTTTATAGTATTGAGTAAACAACCTTAAGGGAGTGTTACATGAGAAATTACATGATTGGCTAATATTTTAAGCAAATTAAGCTACACATACATGATTCCTTAATTTTAATACTGACTTGTTATTGACGGGTACCACCTGGCCACTGGGTCACCATGTCTCGTATGGCCACCCAGTGATTGGTTGATGTATCCAGAGAAAATTCCTGTGGCTTGCCCAAGGATTATATATGTTTTAGTTGCCTGGCAATTGTTTTCTTTTCTGTGTCATTTCTGGGTCAAATTCATGGTTCTTTTTATAATCCGTACCTCCAAAGGTGGTTGCTAGTCTGTAATGGAGTTATTTAGTTCTTTATTGTGCCTCTTTAACTCAGACATTTCAGCACAAACTCTACAAACTCTTTGCAGGCAAGAATGTGATGAAAAGCATACTTTTACCGTCCTACATGAAATAAGAAGACACACTTTAAAAGCTTACTAAGTGATCAGTCCTTAAATAACTGTGCCAGTTTTAAGGCACTCTAGATAATTCAAGTCCTTTACCTCCCCACAACCATAACTGCCATTCACAAATCATTGCCAAGGTGAATTTCTAGGTCTTTTTGATATTTCAAATGGCTTAGGAGTAACATAAACAATAATTCAACTGGTTGAGAAAATTTAATTTAGAATAAGCAAAAAATCAGAGTCAACTACATAGCATAACCTTTAGGGAAAATGAATTAAGGAATATGGTATGTCCTTTGTAAGTTAATATTAGACATTAGGGCAAAATGCCAGTAACAGGCTCTGCAAGAAGGACATAGAACTCTTTAAGATATATTAAAGATTACCTAGGGACAAGTAATTTTACCTACATTTTCTATTATATGATAGCACATTTGTATCTGCTGATCAGAGAGACTCAAAAAGTTTTTAAATGAAAAATGCATTGTCATGAATGAATGAAATCAGGGATTAGATGGCTTAGGAGCTGGGTGGTTCTGTTAAGTAATCTCATTATTTTGAATGATCTAGTTTTTTGTATTTGTGGAATTATGAAAGTATTTTATGACTGGGCAAGGAAGTTTATTATTAGATAGATCATTTTCTCATACCCAATGTCAGGAACTTAACCTAAGTTAGATTGGTAAATATGTGAGTATGAGTGTGTGTGTGTGTGTGTGTGTGTGTGTGTGTGTGTGTGTGTGTGTGTGTGTGTGCCTGCAAGCATGTATTTAGAAGGAAGAATCTTCTTTCTCTCAGGGTATATACTTAATTGCATTAGTTATAATAAATTAATGACAGTAGATAAAGGTAATTAATATTTTTTGCCATGTTTATGTTCCTAAGAATGCATGAACAAACTAAAAATTATGTATGGGATATGAGTTTTTTGGAAGGTCTGCTGAAATTATAAACATTTGGAATCTTGAGAAGGATATCAATGGCAATGATTTTAATGTAGATCAATTTTAGACAACAATTGCAAGGATATGTAATCCTATATGAAAATGCAATATTTATTGATTTTTCCATAGCTATACTATTCTATAAATTTGTGGGGAAACAAGTTAAATTATAGAAATATAAAGTAATGTCATTATTTATTGCATACAGTTTTACACTTTAGTTTCTTCAAGTAGACATCCCATTTGTTTCTACTATATAAGAAGGAAAACCCTAAATATTACATTTTGTGCCATATTTCACATTGGGAAGCTTTGTCTATATCAATAAGTTTATGTATTTTGTTTCTGCTTTCCTATTCATAACTCTGTTTCTCATAGTATTCTTCTAAGAATTTTTTCTTTCTCCCAGTTTGGGGCTTGAACATACCTCAAGCTCTCAGTTTGTTTGCTAATAGCAGTAAATCTCCAAAAAGAACCATGTAGTTATTTGGAGATAGAACATCATGAACTTTCCTACCAGCCTGAAAACCATTATCCCTCAAGTCTCATCCTTCTTAAAAACTAGAATTATAGAGATGAGTCATGGACCCCAAGCGTCAATGACTTTTCATGTCTTATAGATTCCTCATGTTTTCTAGTAATTGTAATAATAAACCACCACAGTAAATACTTTGCCTCTGAGTTGGTAGAACTAGAACTCCAAGATCAGAATTGGCTTCTTCTGAGTCCTCTTTCCTTAGTATATTCAATTCCTTCTGCTTCTCTTGGAGGAGAATTCAACTTAAATGCTACCTTTGAGATACTGTATCCACATGCAGTGAACGAGTTTTCGATTTTAATATGACTTCAGTGGGACAGTATCCAACAAATAACATATTCCTTAATGGATAAAAGAAAATCTCTAATAGGAACTTATTTGGTTTGGCCATGGAAATTATGATTGTACTTTAAAAATTAACAAAAGAGGTAAAGTTTTTATTAGAGCTTGTAAAACCAGTATGAAGTCTTGACTTTAGACATGCCATTCTTAACCTGGCACACATTTAAATTCCTAGTGGTACGGGAGGATTGAACCCAAAACCCTGTACTTGTGAAACAACACCTCTACTACTGTCATACCTGCAGATTGTAATTGGATACTTATTTTGAGGTAGTATCACTATGCGTGGGCCTTATTGGACTGTGGTCCTCCTAAAACAGGCAAGAAAACATTGCACCGAGCAAATGGTTAGTTTCTGAAACTTCTTTTTTTGTCTGGGCTTGCCTGGAACTGGAATTCTCTAATCTTTGTTTCCCAAGTAGATAAGGTTATAGGTTTGAGCCACTTTATCTAGTAAAGGTATACAATTTCAAAATGTCTGGATATTGCCTGTATTTGTGCTTAACATATATACCTAACCTTAATTTTCCCCCTCTTATGTTTAGTACTCTGAGTTGAAAACATTGGCTTTTTTGATATACATGGCTTTGTTTGGAATGGAATCCCATAACAATCAAAAAAATCTCCCAAAAGTTTATGTCAAAAACCATGGAAAAGAAGACTTCAGGCTGGAAAAAAACACTAATCCTTAATTTATAAATTCAATATATTTATAGTGTTAGTCAGTGCTTTCTTAAGTATGAGAAGAGAACGAAGGCAGAAATGTGAAAAATGTCAGATATAATTTTGATAACATTCTAGGTCTCTGTAGAAATTTTGTAGTTGTCACTTCATGTTATCTTACTATCTTAAAGCTTGCTTTATTAAAACCCTCTGGGTAGATATTGCTTGGGCTGACTGGTAATCTTCTCCAAGAAATGAACCTTATTTTAGAAGGCTGATGGTGTAGTAAATAAAGGAATGTTGAGAAAGAGGACAGGTATTGTCACAGAATGAGCCGACCAGGTTCAACAGCTGAACAGCAAAACAAAGCAGTTTCAATTCTGATGATCCACTAGGGAAGATATTTGGATATCTATATACACATATGCATATGCATGCATGCATGAAATCGTAATTCTCCAGTAGAATGTTGAGAAATTTGGCCTGACAATTATAAAACTATATCAAACTTGTTGCAGGAAAGGTACAGTAAAATATTAATATTTTAGCATAGATTTTGCATTGATTTTGTAAAGAATGAAAATTCTTCCTTCGTTTTATACTTTACAAATATCCTTAGTAGAGTCTGTTTTTTCATATTGTAGTAGGAGAATCTATACAATGCTGAGAATTGGAATTACACAAAATATGCAATTTGGCTGGGAACTGGAATTTGAAGTATGTAATCTTAGCTAGTTAAGAGATTGAGATCTGAACATAATAGTGTAAAGCTAGCCTAAGAGGGAAACTTCATTAAATTCTTATCTCCAATTAACCACCAGGGGAAATGAAGTTCCAGTTCAACTTATATGTAGAGCACTGGCCTTGAACACAAAAGCACCATCCAGGCCCTGAGTTTAAGCCCTAGGATCACCAGAAACAAAAACACAAGATACAACATGGAATTAGATATTTTATAATGAAGTATATTTTAATACAATCTACATTGTTACAAAGACTAGACTTCTGTGTTAGCTTTATAATCTACCATAATAAGTGATATTGTCCATTTACTAAGCAGAAAGGCTTACTCAGATTTACAAGTCTGAAGGTTTCAGTGTATGTTCAGTTGGTTTTATTGTTTGGAGGGCTGTGACAAGACAATGTCAAGGTGGGAAGTATGTCAAAGAGAAATGTTTTTTACCTAGAATGATTTAAAGATAAAAGACGAAAGTATGTGAGAGGCTATGTTATCATGGGTTTCACTCTGAAGAACGTAATCTCCAGAAGAACTATTGAGGTATTCTCCACAATCTGGGAGGAAGTGGAAAGTATTTTTTCTTTAGCACATAGGTCTTTCTGCGGCATTCTAAATTCAAATGGCAACATTTTCACCAATGATAATGATTTGTCCAAGGGTGACATTAATTAGATATTTCAAGAAATTCTAAGCAGATCTAAGCAGACTAAATATTTTATGGAATTCCTATTAAAATATTTTCTTTCAGACTGACTGGGTCTTAATATTACACATGTGTATATCTGTGTGTTTGTATGTGTGTATGTGTTTGAATAAATTAATACAACGATGTAGCTGATAAAAATAGTCCTATGGCCTTTTGTTTTTCTTCTCATAATATGAAAGCCTGTAAAAATTACCAATCAATATTTATTGCAGCATTATTTACCATAGCTAAGATATGGAACCAACCCAGATGCCCCTCAGTAGATGAATGGATCAAGAAAAAATGGTATACATACACAATGGAATTCTATGCCTCCATCAGAAACAATGCCATAGCCCCATTTGTTAGGAAATGGAAAAACTTGGAAAAAATTATATTAAGTGAAGTAAGCCAGGCCCAAAGAAACATAGGTCCCATGATTTCCCTTATTTGCAATATCTAGTATATGTATGAGTCAAGCAGAAAAGGTGAGATAATGTGATGTTAGGAAAATGAACCCTTAGATATGTATTTTAATGTTTTTTTTTTCTTTCATGCATGTGTTTCTAACGCATTTATAAGATTATTTCTTTGTTGCTTTGTATGTCCCTCCCCCACAGTATAACCCGTGCTTTCACTATATTTGATGTCAGTATAACTTGTGGAGGAGATGGGGAAAAACAAGTCGTTTAAGGGTACAGGTGGACTTGTTGCAAAAATGAGAAGTACAAGTTGTCATGTCCAAAACGAGCTTTACAACGTCGGTGCGGGGGGGGGGGGGGGAGGAGAAGGATTGGAATTGGGGGGGTGGGGAGAGGCTGGGAAGGGATGTGAAGGGTAAACAAAGGAGGAGGCTGCAATGCTTGGTAAGAAATGTATGCATTATCCTGCCCATGTAATTGTAACCCCTCTGTATAGTAAGTTCACAAATAAAAAAATGAAAAAAAAATTACCAATCAAATAACATCCAAGATTAAAACATTAGTTCTGTCCAAAAGATTTGCATGCAAACCCAAGAACGTGCACCTCATTTCAGACCACCATGTTTTAGGAAAATTTAAGTCTATAAATTATGTTGTCACCAAGGAAACAACATACAATATTTCTTTTAAAAATACCTAGATTGCAGAACACTTTACCGAGAAAATTGAAGGAATATAATTTATGCGATTTAATATAAATATTTAGACACTTAAATGTATATTCTATTATTATTATTATCATTGTGAAATATCTTACAGAGGGTTTACAATTGTTTCCTCCTCCTTTATTTCCCCATACCATCCCTTCCCCTCTCCCCCTCATCCACACATCCCTCTACCACCACCCTCCCCACCACCCCCTCCGCACACTCTACCAATGTTGTAAAGTTCATTTATCGACATAACGTCTTATACATCTCATTGTTGTAATATGTGTCCAACTGTAAACCTATTTAAACTGTTTTTCCCATTCCCTCCAAAAATTATATCAATATCAAATACAGTGAAAGCAGCACTTATAGCCTGGGGGAAGTACATACACAGCCACAAACAAATCATCTTATAAATATGTTGAAAACAATAACAAGAAAGACAAGAAAACTTTTGAATCCATATCTTGGGATTCATTTCTCCAAACAACAACCTGTCTAACAGTTTCTGTTTGTCTCAGACATATATTAGTTATTGCAAATAAGGGACACCATGGGATCTATGTTTCTTTGGGCCTTACTTTGGGACTTACTTCACTTAATATAATTTTTTCCAATCTTTCCATTTCCTAACAAATGGGGAAATGTCCATTGTGTATAGATACCACGTATTCTTGATCCAATCAAGAATATGTCTAGATTGGTTCCCTATCTTAGTTATGGTAAATAATGCTGCAATGAGCATAGTGATGCTGGTAGCTTTAGTATGGTTTTGTTTGTGATCATTTGAGTAAATGCCCAAAAGTGGGATTGCTGAGTCATAGGGGAGCTCTATGTGGAATCTTCTGAGGAACCTCCATAACAAATTCCAAAATGGTTGAACAAGTTTCTACTCCCACCAAAAATGCAGTAAGGTTCCCTTCTGCTCACATCACATCCAGTATTTGTTGTTATTAGGGTTCTTGATTATAACCATTTTAACTGCGGTGAGGTGGTATCACAATGTGGTTTTCATTCGCATTTCTTTTCTGGCTAGGGAGGTTGAGCATTTCTTCATGTGTCTATTGTCCATCCTTCATTCGTATTCAGAGAAGTTTCTCTTTAAGTATTTAGTCCACTTATTTATTGGCCAGTTGTTCCTTTGAGGATTTGTTGTTGGGGGATTTCATTTTTTGAGATCCAGGTATATTTTAGATATGAGACCCTTGTCCGATGTATGGCTAGGGAAGCTCTCCCAATCAGTGGGCTTTCTATTGATCTTGCTAGCTATATCCATTGCCAAGCAGAAGCTCTGCAAATTCATTCAATCCCATTTGTTCCACCTTTCTTTGATTTGTTGTATTTCTGGGTCTCTATTAAGAAAATATTGGTCTGGGCAAAGGAGACCTAGGGTTTCTCTTACGACATCCTGGAATGTTTTCACAGTGTCTGCTTTAACTCTGAGTTCTTTGATCCATTTGGAGTTGATTCTGATTCAGGGTGATATATAAGGATGTAGCTTTAGTTTTCTACAAGTGATTAACCAATTTTTCCAGTACCATTTACTGAAGAGGCTGTTTTTCTTTATTCATGTTTTTAGCACCCTTATTGAAGATTATAGTTCTATAGGTCTGTAGGTTCATTTCTGGGTTTTCAATTCTATTCCATCTATCCTGAGGTCTGTTCTTATGTCAGGACCAAGCTGTTTTGATTACTATAGCTTTGTAGTAGAGTTCATAGTTTGATATTTATATTCCTCCAGCACTGTTCATTCTGTTAAGGAACATTTTGCTATTTGGGGTCTTTATTATTCCATATGAATTTTTGGATTGCTTCTTCTATTTCCTTGAAGAATGAGGTTGGAATATTGATAGGTATCACATTGAATTTGTAGATAGCCTAGGGAAGTATTTCTGTTTTCATGATGTTGATAATTCCAATCCAGGAGCATGGAAGGTTTTTCCACATTCTAATTTCTGTTTTAATTCCTTTTTAAAGTTTTTAAAGTTTTCATCATTGAGGTCCTTCACTTATTTGGTTAAGTAAATTCCTAGGTATTTTATTTTTTGTGGGGCTATTACAAATGGAGTTGCTTTCCTGATTTCAGCCACGCTTTACCCATTGTTGGCGTACAGAAAAGGCATTGATTTTTGAGGGTTAATTTTATACCCTGCTACTTTTCCAAAGGTTAGAATCAGCTTGAGGTATTTAGGACTGGAGTCCGTGGGATTCTTTTAAGAGAAGATCATGTCATCTGCAAAGAGGGAGAGTTTTACGTCATCTTTCCCTATTTGGATCCCTTTTATGTTTGCATCTTGTCTTATTGCTGTAGCTAGGCATTCTAATGCTAAAATGAAGAGAAATGGAGAGAGTGGACATCCTTGTCTTATTCCTGAGTTAGGAGGAAATGGCTTTAGTTTTTCACCATTAAGTTTTATGCTGGCTGTAGGTTTGTAAGTTTGTCATACACAGCCTTTATTGTATTGAGGAATGTTTCCTAGATTCCTAATTTTTCCAGAACCCTCATGACAAAGGGTTATTGAACCTTGTCAAATGTTTTTTCTGCAACTATTGAGATAACCATGTGGTTCTTATACTTGCTGTTTGTGATGTGATGAATTATACCAGATTATTTGGTTATATTGAACCAAGTTTGCATCCCTGAAATGAATCCTGTTTGATGCTGGTGTATGATTTTGGGGATGAATTGTTCAAGTCAATTGGCCAAAATTTTGTTGAGAAGTTTTGCATCAATACTCATCAAAGAAAGAGAACAAAGAAATGGGTCTATAGTTCTCTTTCTTTGATGAGTCCCTGCCTGGTTTGGGGATGAGGGTTATGATGGCTTCATAGAATGAGTTCGGTAGTGAACTTTCTCCTTCAATTTCATTGAAGATTTGAAGGAGTATTGGTGTGAGCTCTGACATGAAGGCCTTGTAGAATTCCACTGTAAATCCATCTGGTCCTGGGCTTTTCTGAGGTGGGAGGTCTTTTATTACTGTGTCTATTTCAATACTTGATATGGACCTGTTAAGATGGTTTGACTCATCTTGGTTTACTTTCAGCATTACAATATTTGCTAGGAAAACGTCCATTTCTGCCTGGTTCTCTAATTTATTAGTATAAAGGTTTGAGAAATATTCCGTTATAATGTTCTGAAGCTTAGTTGTTTCTGTGGTGATGTTTCCATTCTCATCTCTGAGTTTATTTATTTGAGTTATTCTCTTCTTTTTCTCATAAGATTTGCTAAGGGTCTGTCAAATTTGTTAATTTTTCAAAATACCATTTCTTTGGGGTTTTTTTGGTTCTTTCTGTTTACATATTTGGATTCTAATTTGTTTAATTCTGATGTAATTTTAATGATTTCTTTCCATCTACTGTATTGCGTTTATCTTGTTTCTCTTTTTCAAGGTGGTTCAGATATCTCATTAAATTGTTGGTTTCAGATCTCTCCAATTTGTTGATGTAGGAACTCAGAGCTATAAACTTGCCTCTGAGTACTGCCTTTGCTGTGTCCCAGAGGAGCTGGTAATTTATGTGTTCATTTTTGTTGAATATCATGAACATTTTAATTTCCTTTCTCATCTCTTCCATGACCCACTGGTGATTCAACAGTGTGTTGTTCAGCCTTCATGTGTTACAGGAAGTTCTTTGGTGGATTTTGGTGTTGAGTTCTAACTTTATTCCTTTGTGGTCTGGGAGAATGAATGGTATAAATTTAATATTTCTGAATTTGGACAAGTTTGTTTTTTGACCTAAAATGTGGTCTGTTTGGAAAATATTTTGTGTGTTGCTGAAAAAAAGGTGTATTCTGATGCTGCTGGGTGATATATTCAGTAGATATCTGTTAAATCTAGCTGATCTATGCAGTTGTTTAGATGTGCAGTTTCTCTACTGAGTTTTTGACGTGTTGATCTACATAGTCAAGATAGTGGTTTGTTAATGTCGCCAGCAATTGATGTCTTTGCATCTATGTGAGATATGAGGGAAAGTAGTGTTTCTTGGATAAATTTTCGTGTTCTCTTCTTTGGCAAATATATATTTAGAATTGTAATAATCTCCGGAGGGGAGATCCCCTAATTATTATGTAGCGACTTTGGTAATCTCTTCTCATTAATTTTAATTTGAAGTCATTTTACATCTGATATTTGGATTGAAACACCTACGTATTTATAGGAGTCATTTGCTTGGTAGATTTTGTTCGGGCCTTTCACTTTCAAAAGTTGTTTGTTTGTATGGGCAAGGTGTTACTCCTGAAGGCAGCAGATAAAGGAATCTTGCTTTTTAATCCAACTAGACAGTCTATGTTGCTTAATTGGAGAGTTAAGTCCATTAATGTTCAGAGTTAGGACTAAGTGGTATTTGGGAGTAGCAGGATACAACTGTAACATCATTATGGATGTTGACACTGGCATGGAATTCATTTCCTCTTTTATCTGACAAATGAATATACAAAATAACATAACTTTAACTAAATATCAAGACCTAACTAAACATATTACCAGAAAAGTCATCATGCAAGCCTTATTGCAACTAGGGTAAAAGAAAAATCTGTCATACTCATTCTGTATTTCTTTTACATGTTGATTTTTTTCTTAAATTATTTACTTTAGCTCGCATCTTAAAAACATTGTGTTAAATGATGTATATTTTGGTAATTAATTTTGGATGCCTCCTTAAATTTTGTTTTGAGTATAATGTCTCACTTCATTTACTAACTCATGAAATGATGCTGATTACAAAACAAATGCTAATAACCACTGTTTATAATACACAAAATCTCATAAGCAAGATTTCATGAAGCACTGGTTAACATTTTGATTTCATGGTCTCATGATGATGAGGCCTATCTGCAGGAGTACAGTTGTACCTAGATTCCTCAGCCTAAATTTAGCCACAGTTAAAAAATGTTTATATCTTTATCTGTCATCCATCAGAGATTAAACTTGAGTATAAAACCTAAGAAAATGGTAAGGTAAGAATTTAGCTTTTCTGGACATAAAGTAAACAATATGCCTCATAGAGTAACTCATTAGTTTAAAGTCAAGCTGTTTCTCCAAAACATTCTAAATACTTCCTTACAATGTATATTATTCTAAAGAATGGAATGGGGAATGTGAGAAGAAGACTAACCAAGTATTGTCTTCAAATATACATAATTTGTATTTACCTCCTTTTTTTCGTTATAAGCATTTTTGATAAAACTCTTTGAATAATTGTTTTCCTGGTCTGCTATAATATGTCTTAGTTGCATATACCAACTACATTCAGAAAATGGTATGTAGTAATTAGGTAAGGAAAACATATTCAATAAATTGCAAAAAGTATATACCTATAGGGATAATATTTTGAAGAGTGCATTTGAAATATTCTAATATAATTATTAATTTGATTGTACAATTTCACATTGACAGTAATGAAGTAGATTACTTTAATGCTAATTGGACAAGATTGTCTTTCTAAATGAGCAAAACCAATATCTCCTTCTACTTTATCAAGGAAACAACTGAGCAAAAAATGGAAATTAACATATGAATCTATAACATCTTGAATGAATTTTTGTTTATTAACAAATATTAATTTCACAAAGTATTTTATTGTGTTATATACATCTGTCCATATAATGTAGCTTGGTAAATTATATTCCTTTTATTAATTTCATTATCCTATTTTTATACCCACGTTTTATTCTGTCATCATACTAACATAAAATATTTGAATATATATACTCCACAATATTTCTCTTCATCTCCTCTCTTACTTTTTTCCAAATTTAATCCTTTCCAACTTTTACACCTGAGTCATTCATTTTATTTTCTGAGTCTAGAGTCTGCATAAGAGAAATCTAGTATTTGTTTTTCACACTATGGCATATTGCTTTAATATGAATGTTTCCAGTTCTAACTATTTTCTTGAAGATGAAATGATTTCCTTATTATGTGTGGCTAAATAATATATCATTGTGCATATATGCATATATATTATAATTTCTTTAGTCAATCAGTGATTAAGGAACATTTAGTTTAATTCTGTAGTTATTTATGTTTTTTATGTGGGAGAAGGAAGGATGGAAATAATGATGTTTGGACTGAGAAACATGCTCTTTAGGCAGGCACTCTAGTATTTGAAACATCTTTCCGCTGCTCTTTCATTAGTATTTCAGTAATGCATTATATTCAAAAAGTAAAATTTAATTACATTTGCAAAGGAATTCTTTTTCAGTATCAATATTATTTTTTATTACAGTTTTACATTTAGTATGTCATATGAGTATGGGGGTGTATGTGAGCATGAAAATGCATGCATGTTTGTACATGTAGCTGACTCTAAGGAAATGGACACTGTGAGAAACAGGATTCAAATAAAAGTTTGAGACCTGTAAGTTGATAAATTAGTGTATAAGTCCAGTTTGTGGAGTGTGATTTCAAGATCATATTTTTTAGGCTTCATACCAACAAAGTAGATGTTTCTAATCAAAAATCATAAGGAATAAAAAGCTACTCTGTTTCATAATCATTGTCTTAGTACTCTAGACATTTTTTATTAGTGAAAAATATGATTGGTCAGTAGTAAGCCTTTAGAAACTCTACATTTTCCCCAAAATCTTCAGATGTACTATTAGGAAATAAATTACAAATATATTTATAAACATACAGATACAATATGATTTTATATATCTAAATATATGTATATAATATAAAAGTATCATATATTTAGTTATGATTTAAATGTGTATCTTAAATATTTATTTAATTTTAAATGTAATTCATTTCATCATATATATATATGATGAAATGAATTACATTTAAAATTTAAAAAATATATATATATACATATATATATATGTCCACATATTTTTTTGGTAAGTCATGTGGCTTGAACTCTGGGCTTAAGTGCTATCCCTGTGCTCTTCAGCTCAAGGCAAGAGCTCTACTGCTTGAGACGTATGTCTACTTCCAGTTTTCTGGTGGTTTATTGGGGATAAGAATGTCAAGGTAAGTATTCAAATGTTTTTCCCCCCTTGGTATTATTTCTAACATATTTATATGATGTTTTCTTTGTTGCTTTGTATGTCCCTCCCCCACGGCATAACTCCTGCTTTCATTGTAGTTTATGTTGGTATAATTTGTGGAGGGGAAGGGAAAAAAACAACTTGCTTAAATAGGGATACAGGGGGACTCATTGCAACAATGAAATATACAAGGTGTTATATAGAAAAATGAACTTTACAACTTTGGCCGGGAGGTGGGGGTAGATGGGAAGGGATGGGAAGGTGAAACAAAGGAGCAAGCAATAACGCTTGATAAGAAATGCACTAATTACCTTGCCCATGTAACTGTAACCTCTCTGTATGGTATTTTCACAATTTCAAAACAAAACAAAAATAAAACCTGAGAGAGTCCAGGACAAAGACGCCAGAAGCAGCAGGAGAGCAGATTCTGCTCAACACCAGCAAGAACTGACAAGGAGCAGATATCTTCATCCTGCAGATCACTGAACAGAGACCGGCCAGGAACCAAGACTGTGGTGTGAGTAGAACCCTGACATCCTTACTCCTCAGCCAGCAAAGGAGGGAAGGCCACCCCTCCCCCACCGCCAGAGATCTCCATCTTTGATCCTGACAAAGCCCCACTGAGCAACTACCACCAACTCAGGCCTTGGTCAAAACAAAAGAGTCATTTAACTGCTCACAGGAACCTGACCTGACCTGCCAGGCTCAACTCCACCCAGAGCAAAGTCACACATCCCAAGCAGAGATTGCTTGGCCTCCAGAGGAGTGACTTTCTACATTGGGTAAACAGAGTCAGTGGTTGCCTCTCCCTACAGCAGACTAGATAATCAATTGAAATTTATTAAACAAAAAACCTAAGAATGTCACTAGGCTGAGCTCTGTGAGTGTCTCAGGAGCTAACCCTTCAGGAAAAACCCTTCAGGCCTCAACCCTACCCAGAACCTAGCCTCATCACAGCATCTCCAAACCAGAGGAAACAGCCATCTCCCTCTTTTGTGATACTCAAAGCAGATTTCCCTCACAATGAACTAGCATGGGAGGCAGATCACAAAATCCTGGGTAATGCAGAGCATTTTTCTGCCTGCTCAAACAAACTAACTTAAGAAACAAATCAAGCCAGTGGAAAAACAACCACCACAAGCAGACCAGAGACTCCACCAAGAGACTGGTTAGGGACCCAGTGGGGATACAGGATTTTCCGATTCCCACCAAAAAGAAATCAAAGAACTCTTTTTTTAACTTTTTTAATTTTAATTTTTTTTGAAAAATATTTTTTCTATTAATCTATTTTTTTCCTCTCATAAATTTTTAGGGGTGTGTGTGTGTGTGTGTGTGTGTGTGTGTGTGTGTGTGTGTGTGTATGTTTTTTATTTTTTTGACCTTTTAGTCTTTTTTTAATTCTTTACATTTTTTTTCTATTTCTTCCTTTTTTACATGACTTAATTGCTGTTCTGCTCATCCCCAGATAAATACCTGCCATTGATTATTAGACCTTATGCCCCATTGTGTACATACTTAATCCAGAAGTTTATCACTCAATTGACAACCTCAGGTTTAACTTCTTCATTAGCAGTATTATATCTTTATACCTATATCATTTTCAAGTAATTAATTTTAGGAAATTTTATTTTTTAGTTTTTCATACCTCTTTCTATCTCTCCCCTCTTCTCATCCTATCCTTTTCTTCTCTCAATATCACTTCTTTAAACTTATATAATTTTTACGTGTTTCATTTTTAAATTTAAATTTTTGTTTTTCCATTTTTTCTTGTTTTTTTGTTTGTTTGTTTTACTCACTCTCCTATCATTCTGTCGAATCCATTTCCCTCTCTGCGATTAGGATTTGGTTAAATTCACTCTTTTTTTTACCTCTCCACATCCCTCTAATCCTATTTTTCAACACATTTCTCCTTAAACCTAAAAATTTCTGGTTTGCCAAATTTATATTTGCTGTTTTTAGCCCATAAATCCATAGTTGTTTGATGTGGAATAGATCGTATCTGATGAACTAGATTGTATCTGCAGCCATTTTGGTACAGTACTTTGGTTGATGCTTGCCTTAAAACAGTGTTCTAGCACAAAATTGGTGTTACTTTCATACAAAATGGGCAGAACAAGCCAGAAAAACACAAGAAAAATGGCAGGTCCGGGTATCTCAAGTCCCACTCATGACATCTGGTAACAGAACAATTCATGAATAATCCAGAGGAGAGTTCCTAAAGAGATCTACAAATACTACTGGTGAACATGGTGAATGAAAAGATTGAAAATCTGCAAAGGACTCAGTGTGAGCATGATAAGGAGAGAGAGGAGGCAAAGCAAAGGTTAATTCAGGAATCTCGTGAACATGAGGAAGCTACTCAAAGATTGATACAGGACTTGAGTGAACAGGTTTTCGAACAGTCAAAGAGAAATTAAGGAATTGTGTGAACAGGCTGATAACAGTCAAAAAGAAAGACAGGAATTGCATGAGGAGGCTGAGAACAGTCAAAGAGAACTACAGGAATTGTGTGAAGATGAGGAAGCTAATCAAAGAGTAATACAGGCATTGTGAGAGTGGGATGAGACTAGACAAAGATCAATAGAAGCATTCATGGAACCCACAAACAGACAGCTGAAGGAATTCACGGAGATCACAAATGGAATGCTGAATGGAGCCCGACAGAAGGAATGGGAATCCAAGGAAACATAGCCAATCAACTAAGTGATTTGAGAATAAACTCTGAACACCAAATTAAGGAAGTAAAAAAGTTTATACAAGATCTAAAACAAAGCTCCAACAATAAATTTGAAGCCATCAAAGCTGACCAATTAGAAGGAAAAGAAATAAAAACCAAAGTAGAAAGCCTTGACAGTAGATTTGATCATGTAGAAGATACAATCAAGGGGATTGAAGATAGCCTAGATATTATAGTGAAACAACATACAACTATGCAAGACAAATCCAAGTAATATAACAGATCTATTCAACATTTTGAAGACACCATCAAAAGTCCTAATCTGAGGATAATGGGTATAGAAGAGCCCATAGGGACAGAAGTTAATGGTTTAGGAAATTCATTTAACAGGATGCTAGCAGAGAACTTCCCAAACATGCAAAAAGTTAGGCCTTTTCAGATACAAGAAGATTTTAGAACCCCAAATAGACCAGACCATAACAGTACATGCCACCATGACATTAAAATCCGCAGAGGATCAATTCAGACCAAGGAAAAGATCCTTAAAGCTGTCAAGGAGAAAAGATCAACCACTTATAAATGGAAACCAATCAGAATAATCTCTGCTTTGTCAGCAGAGACAAAGCAAGAAGAGCCTGGAATGATGTATACCATGCCCTAAAGACAAACAACTATCAACCAAGATACTGTACCCAGCTATACTCTCCTTCATAACCTAAGGTCAAATAATAATTTGCCATAGCAAAGAAAAGCTGACATAATATATCTCCACTAAGCCAGCCCTACAAAAGATACTTAAAGATTTCCTCACATAGAAAACCAACAAGACAACAATAAGAGCAAAGAAACCGCACAAAAAGTGAGAATCCATGAACCATAAGAAGAACACAGTTGCCTCAGCGCCCAAGAAGTTGGATAACATGGCAGGAACTCCCAAAAACCTCTCAGTCATATCTTTCAACATTAATGGGCTTAACTCTCCAATTAAGCCACATAGATTATCTAACTGGTTTACAAAGCAAGATTATTCTATCTGCTACCTTCAGGAGTCACACCTTGCCCATAAAAACAAACATATTTTGAAAGTGAAAGACTAGAACAAAATGTACCAAGCATTCTTTGTGGTGAGGTGGTATCACAATGTTGTTTTGATTTGCATTTCTTTTATGGCTAAGGAGGTTTAGCATTCCTTCATGTGTCTACTGGCCATCCTTGTTTCCTCTTCAGAGAAGTTTCTCTTTATTGTACAGTTGTTTCTTTGAGGATTTGTTGTGGATTTAATTTTTTGAGTTCCAGGTATATTTTAGATATGAGACCCTTGTTCATTGTATTGATAGTAAATATCTTCTCTCAATCCGTGGGCTTTCTATTGATCTTGCTAGCTATATCCTTTGCCGAGAAGAAGCTCTGCAATTTCATGGAATCCAGTTTGTCCAAACTTTCATTGATTTGTTGTGTTTTTGGGTCTCTATTAAGAAAATTTCAACCTGTGCCAAGTAGACTTAGGGTTTGTCCTATTCCATCCTGTAATATTTTCAGAGTATCTGCTTGACGCCGAGGTCTTTGATCCATTTGGAGTTGATTCTGGTCAGGGTGATATATAAGGATATAGCTTTAGTTTTTTTACAAGTGATTAACCAATTTTGCTACATCATTTACTGAAGAGGCTGTCTTTCTTCCATTTTATATTTTGACCTCCCTTATCTAAGACTAGATGGCTATAGGTCTGTGGGTTCATTTCTGGGTTTTCAATTCTATTCCATTGGTCCTGAGGTCTGTTCTTGCGACAGTACCAAGCTGTTTTGATTACTCTAAATTTTTAGGAGGGTTTATAATTTGGTATTGATATTTCTCCAGCACTGTTCTTTCTGTTAAGGATTGTTTTTGTTATTTGGGGTCTTTAATTGTTCCATATGAATTTTTGGATTTCCTCTACTATTTCCTTGTAGAATGAGATTGGAATATTGATAGGTATCGCATTGAATTTGTAGATAGTCTTGGGGAGTATTGCCATTTTCATGATGTTGATCTTTCCATTCAAAGAGCATGGGAGGTTTTCCCACTTTCTAATATCCGTTTTTATTTCCTTTTTCAGATTTTTAAAGTTTTCATCATAGATGCCCTTCACTTCTTTCGTTACTTTAATTCCTAGGCATTTGAGTTTTTGTGGGGTTATTACAAATGGAGTTGCTTTCCTGATTCAGCCAGACTTTTCTCATTGTTGGCATACAGGAAAACCATTGATTTTTGAGGGATAATTTTATATCCTGTTATTTTGCCAAAGTTTTGAAGATGCTGGAGGGGATTTGAACAGAATGGAAAATTACTGCAATGTTTGTGGGGGTGTAAACTTGTTCATCTACTTTGGAAAATGCTATGGATATTCCTCAAAAGACTCCACATATAGCTCCCGTGTGACCCAGCAATCCTACTTTTGGGCATTTAAGAATATGATCACAAACAAGACCATACTAAAACTACCAGCACAACTATGTTTATTGAACATTATTTACCATAGCTAAGATATGGAACCAACCCCGATGCTCCTCAGTAGATGAATGGATCAAGAAAATGTGGTATACATACACAATGGAATTCTATGCCTCCATCAGAAAGAATGGCATTGACTCATTTGTTAGGAAATGGAATGACTTGGAAAAATTATATTAAGTGAAGTAAGCCATTCCCAAAGAAATATAGGTCCCATGGTTTCCCTTATTTGCAATAACTAGTATATGTGTGAGACAAACAGAAACTGTCAGACAACTTGATGTTAGGTTAAATGAACCACATGTTAAGGATTCAATTATTTAATTTCCTGTGATTGTTTCTAAGATGTTTATAAGATGATTTCTTTGTTGCTTTGTATGTATCTCCCCCAGAGTATAAGCCCTGCTTTCACTGTATTTGGTGTTGATATATTTTGTGGAGGGAAACGGAAAAAAAAAACAACTGTTTAAATAGGCTTACAGGTGGACCCATTACAATTATAAGATGAACAAGAAGTTATATTTATAAATGTACTTTACAACTTCAGTGGGGTGGGAGGTGGATGGGTGGGGATGGGGCGGTAGGGGCCTGTAGGGGTGGGGGTGTGGAAATGGGAAGGGATCTTATGGGGAAACAAAGGATGAGGCAACAATGCTTGATAAGAAATTTACTCACTATCTTGCCCATGTAATTGTCAACCCTCTGTATAATATTTTCATAATAAAACAAAACCAAACAAAACAAAAAAAAATCTACCAAGCAAATGGCCCCCATAAACAGGCGGATGTTACAATCCTAATATCTGAAAAAAATGACTGCAAATTAAAATTACTCACAAGAGATTAAAAAAAAGTTTATTATATACTAATTAAGGGTTTCTCCTTCAGGAGGATATTACAATTCTGAATATCTATTCACCAAACAACGGAGAACCCAAATTTATGCAAGAAACACTACTTTCTCTCAAAGATCACATAGATACAAAGACATTAAATGTTGGGGGATTTAACACACTACTATCACTACTAGATAGATCAACTCTTCAAAAACTCAATAGAGAAACTGCACATCTAAACAACTGCATAGATCAACTAGTTTTAACTGACATCTACTGAGTATTTCAACCAGCAGCATCAGAATACATGTTTTTCTCAGCAGCACATGGAACATTTTCCAAAATAGACCACATTCTACGTAACAAATCAAACTTGTCTAAATTCACAAATATTGAAGTAATACCTTGCATTCTTTTAGAATACAAGGGAATAAAATTAGAATTCCACACCAAAAGCCACCAAAGAGAGTCCTGTAACACATGGAGGCTGAACAACACACTGTTGAATCACCAGTGGGTCATGGAAGAGATGAGAAAGGTAATTAAAATGTTCATGATATTCAACAAAAATGAGCACACAAATTACCAGCTCCTCTGGGACACAGCAAAGGCAGTACTCAGAGGCAAGTTTATAGCTCTGAGATCCTACATCAACAAATTGGAGAGATCTGAAAACAACAACATCTGAACCACCTTGAAAAAGAGGAGCAAGATAAACGCCAATACAGTAGATGGAAAGAAATCATTAAAATTAAGTCAGAATTAAACAAATTAGCATCCAAATATGAAAACAGAAAGAACCAAAAAGATAAAGAATTGGTACTTTGAAAAATTAACAAATTTGACAGACCCTTAGCAAATCTTATGAGAAAAAGAAGAGAATACACTCAAATAAATAAACTCAGAGATGAGAATGGAAACATCACCACAGAAACAACTAAGCTTCAGAACATTATAATGGATTATTTCTCAAACCTTTATACTAGTAAGTTAGAGAACCTGGCAGAAATGGACATTTTCCTAGCAAATATTGTAATGTTGAATGTAAACCAAGATGAGTTAAACCAGCTTAACAGGCCCATATCAAGTATTGAAATAGAAACACTAATAAGAGACCTCCCATCTCAGAAAAGCCTAGGACCAGATGGATTTACAGCGGAATTCTACAAGGCCTTCATGTCAGAGCTCACACCAATACTCCTTCAAATCTTCAATGAAATTGAAGGAGAAAGTTCACTACCGAACTCATTCTATGAAGCCATCATAACCCTCATCCCCAAACCAGGCAGGGACTCATCAAAGAAAGAGAACTATAGACCCATTTCTTTGTTCTCTTTCTTTGATGAGTATTGATGCAAAGCTTCTCAACAAAATTTTGGCCAATTGACTTGAACAATTCATCCCCAAAATCATACACCAGCATCAAACAGGATTCATTTCAGGGATGCAAACTTGGTTCAATATAACCAAATAATCCGGTATAATTCATCACATCACAAACAGTAAGGATAAGAACCACATGGTTATCTCAATAGTTGCAGAAGAAACATTTGACAAGATCCAACATCCCTTTGTCATGAGGGTTCTGGAAAAATTAGGAATCCAGAGAAGATTCCTCAATAGAATAAAGGCTGTATGTGACAAAAACCTACAGCCAGTATAAAACTTAATGGTGAAAAACTAAAGCCATTTCCTCTTAACTCAGGCACAAGACAAGGATGTCCACTCTCTCCACTTCTCTTCAATTTAGTATTAGAATGACTAGCTACAGCAACAAGAAAATAGGCAAATATAAAAATGATCTAAATAGGGAAAGATGAAATAAAACTCTTCCTCTTTGCAGATGACATTAGCTTGTGTTTAATGAATACCACAGTCTCCACTCCCAAATAACTCAAGCTGATTCTAAACTTTGGCAATGTAACATGGTATAAAATTAACCCTCAAAAATTCAATGGCTTTTCTCTATGCCAACAATGAGAAAAGTGTGGCTGAAATCAGGAAAGCAACTCCATTTGTAATAGCCCCACAAAAATAAAATACTTAGGAATTAACTTAACCAAAGAAGCTAAGAATCTCTGTGATGAAAATTTTAAAAACTTGAAAAAGGAAATCAAAACATAAATTCGATAGTGTTCCCATGTTCCTGGATTGGAAGGATAAACATCGTGAAAATGGCAATACTTCCCAAGGCTATCTACTAATTCAATGCAATACCTATTGATATTCCTACCAGATGTTTCAAGGAAATAGAAGACGCAATGCAAAAATTCATACGGAAAAATTAAAGGACCCAAATAGCAAAAACAATCCTTAATAGAAAGAACAGTGCTGGAAGAATATCAATACCAAATTTCAAACTCTACTTCAAAGCTATAATATTCAAAACAACTTGTTACGGGCACAAGAACTGACCTCAGGACCAATGGAATAGAATTGAAAACCCAGAAATGAATCCACAGACCTATAACACTGTAATCTTCAATGAAGAATCTAAAAACTATAATGGAAGAAAGATAGCCTCTTCAGTAAATGGTGCTTGCAAAATTGGTAAATTACTTGTAGAAAACGAAATCTATATCCTTATATATCACCCTGCACCAGAATCATCTCCAAATTGATCAAATACCTCGGAGTCAAAGCAGACACTCTGAAAACTTTAAAGAATAGAGTAAGAGAAACCCTAGGTTTCCTTTGCATAGACCAATATTTTCTTTAAAGATACCCAGAAACAGAAAAAAACAAAGAAAGGATGGACAAATGGGATTGCAATAAATTGCATAACTTCTGCATGTCAAACACATAGCTAGCAAGATCAATAGAAAGCCCATGGATTGGGAGATTTTCACTAGCCATACAAAGAACAAGGGCCTCATATCTAAAGTATACCTGGATCTCAAAAACATTAAATCCCCCAACAACAAATCCTCGAAGAAACAACTTCCCAATAAATCAGTGGACTAAAGACTTAAAGAGAAACTTCTGTGAATAGGAAAGAAGGATGGCCAGTAGACACATGAAGAAACGCACAACCTTCTTAGCCAGAAAAGAAATGCAAATCAAAACCACATCGTGATACCTCCTCACCCAAGATACAATGGCTATAATCAAGATCTCTAATAACAACAGATGCTGGAAGGGATGAGGACAGAAGGGAACCTTACTGCATTGTTGGTGGGAGTGCCACTTTGGAAATTAGTATGGAGGCTTCTCAAAGACTTTATATATAGCTATTCAATGACTCAGCCATCAGACTTTTGGGCATTTACCCAAGAGATCACAAACAACACCATACTAAAGCTACCATCATAACTATGTTTATTGCAGCATTATTTACCATAGCTAAGATATTGAATCAAACAAGATGCCCCTCAGTAGATGAATGGATCAAGAAAATGTGGACTATATACCCAATGGAATTCTATGCTTCCATCAGAAATAATGACATTGCCACATTTGTTAGGAAACACAAAGAATCGGAAAAAGTATATTAGATGAAGTAATCCGAGCCCAAAGAAACATAGTTCCCTTGGTTTCCCTTACTTGCAATCCCTAGTATATGTCTGAGACAAGCGGAAACATTCAGATAAGTTGATGTTTGGCGAAATGTACCCCAAAGTAAGGATTCAAATGTTTTTCTTTCTTATGATTGTTTCTAACAAATTTATAAGATGATTTATTTCTTGCTTTGTATGTCCCTTCCACAAGGTATAACCCCTGCTTTCACTGTATTTTATGTTGGTATAATTTGTGAAGGGGAAGGGAAAAAACAAATGTGGATTCATTGCAGCAATGAGATGTACAAGATTTATGTCGAAAAACGAACTTTACAACTTTGGCTGGGGGGGGGGATTAAAGGGGAGGGGGAGTGGGGAATGGGAAGGAATGGGAAGGGGAAACAAAGGAGGAGGCAAAAAAGCTTGATGAGAAATATACTCATTCCCTTGCACATGTAATTGGACCCACTGTTTACTATATTTTCACAATAAAAATTATCTGAAAAAATTGTATGAATGGATAGTGCATATGATTTTATTTTTCATTACAAACATAGAATGTAGTAAAAATTTTCATAGCAATTACACTGCACTAGGTTGAGGTCAGATTCAAATGTAAATAATATACTGTGTTCATGTACAGAATTTGAGCATCAAAAAATTTAATATGCCTGTGGTCCTAAAACCAATACCTTACTGATATTGTGTGACAAATACAATTTCCTATAAGTACAGAAATTTTCCTTGTATCTTTTTAATACATATTTTTATTGTAAATGTCCTGTGCACAGGGTTTAGAGTTACATAAATAAGGTAATGAGTACATTTCTTACTGAGCATTTTTATCCTCTCCTTGTTTTTTCCCATACCGGCCCTTCCCTCCACACCCCCCATCCCTTCCCTCCACCCCCCCGCATCTGATAGAATGTCTTGTACATCTCATTGTTACAATGGGTCACCTTGTATCCATTCCTTGTATCTTAAATGAAGAAATGCTGGCTTGATTTATGCTGATTCTACTTGTATAGATACACCTAAAATCACTCGCCAAGTCCAAGAGCACATAAATCATATGCACATCACTTTTTTTCATTTTGTTATAATTGTGTTATACACATTTATTGACAGGTTACAAATTATTCTCAAATTTTAATGCATTAAAATACTTTCTTTTTTTCTTATTTTCTTAGCTAGGAAATCAGCAAGACCTCAGTAAGTATTCCTCATATAGGACTTTTCAAATGGGTTGGTGAAATGTTGAGCTGAGCTCCCATCTTCTGAGGACTCACACTTCTGCTTAGGAATTGATGCTGGCTGTTGGAAAAGAGCTCAAGGAAGAATGTCATTTAAAGACTTATAACTTTATTCTGCACCAGGGTATTTTCTTGCTACTTTGTTTGTTGAGAGTGTCTACAAAAACAAGCATTCCCTGGGGAGCAGGGAGATGCCATATGAGGTTTTCTTACTGAGATTTCTGAGTGACTTGCTATCACTTGTACTGCATTTTGCAAATCAAATCTGTCAAAACCGTTTTAAGAGATAAGAGGAATGGTAAAAGAACTTATAGAGATAAATACTTCTTCAACATATTTGGTTCCAAGCATTCTGTCTAAGGCATATTCAACAATTAGTGAAACTTGTGTTGTCTGTAGCTATGTGTCATTCTCAATGTGTGCATTTATACATGTGTATAGGGATGTGTGTATTTTTGTGTACAGTAACATGCATGTCTACATATAGATGGGCATATACACACATATATTCATATACAAATAAATATACATATATAAATATATGTGCATATATATATATATATATATATATATCAGTTGTTCATTGATTCAATCTATAGTTCCCAGCATATTGCCATTCTCACAAAGTGTACATGGTAAACTGCTCTGAGGATATTAGTTCTATGATAGGCATCTTTTTTACTCACTTCCCCCATTAACCTTGTTTTTCATCCCTGAATATCTTCTGTCTACTTTCCATAGGTTAGCATTGTTTTCATTATATGTATTCACTGATAATAGAAGAAAAAATTTGTTTGTAAAAGAAAAAGAACTTTTAGGTCAGAGGTTAAAAGTATCCTAACGTCTCAATGATTCCTATGAGATAAAATTTGTAATGGTAGTATAAGTGAAAAGGAATTCCTAGATCTGTTGTTTTGCCATTTAGAATAGGAAAGAATAACATCATGTCACTGTAATAACTCTTAAACAATGCAAGGGTAACTGATGGTCGCTATCATGTTTCCACAATACCAGTGGATTCTGAAGGATAACAGTAGACCAGCAGAAATTCTAATTACCAGATATGGAGCATGAAAGAAAAAGAGAGGAAATGAGACAGTGAAAGAGAAAGAGAAATATCACAATACTGAAAGTGCATAACAGATAAACAAGAGCTGTATGAGAATATTCATACTGCTATCTTTAGACTCTACATCTACATTTGGAGGTATTTGATGTATGATAACCCATCAACATGAAATATAAAGTTATTTTGATAAAAATAAAAATGATTCAGAAGAAATTATAAATGCAAAAACAATCTTCACAGAAGCAAATTCTCAGAAATATTTCATCACTTTGAAAAGGATAAAGTGGCTGAAGTTAGTAGTATGACAATTCACAAAGACATAAAAAGATATTAATATATTTCATTATATATCCCAAAGAAGAAAGCAATTATTGTTTAGATGATTTTTTAAAACACAGTCTCTCAGGTGTTGGGAAGGTGGCTCAGTGGTAGAGTGCCTGCCTAGCGTGCACTGGGTTTGATTCCTCAGCATGACATAAGCAGAAAAAGATGGAAGTGTGTTGTGGCTCAAGTGGTAGCGCTAGCTTGGAGCTGAGGGAGAGCACCTAGGACCCAGAGTTCAAACCCCATTACCAGAAAAATCAAAATATAAAACAAAACACAGTCTCTCACTTTTGTGGCCTCAACTCTGTAATACCACTGCTTCAGCCTAGGGCTAAGGTTTTAAGTGTGGATATTTATCAACACTCCTGATTCAGACTCTACTTAATCATTTTTTAAATAAATATTTTGTTCTTAATTTTCCTCTTTGTAAATTCACATCCTCTATAAAAAATGGTTTGGCCATCCCAGTAACCTTCTCAATGTACCTCCTAATGACGACTTTCAAAAAGTTGTATTATACTACAAGGAAAACAATGCTATAAATAAAGAAAACCAATAACAAAATATTAATGATTAAAATAAAAACTAAAATAATTATCAGTGTTTTCAGTATTTGAAGGGTATTACCTATTAAATTTTACTATTTTCTCATATCCCTGTACATTTAAAACAGGTTAAGGTTATGATATTCAACAAGAGGTTTTTAGGTTATGAGTAATCTTTAAAGTTACCCACTAAGATTACTATTTAAGTCTCATCTAATCATTTGTATATGTCTTATATCATTATTTGTTCCTCGCTAACATATAAAATAAGGAAGCCAGGGGCTAGGAAGGTAGCTCAGTGGTAGAGAGCTTGCCTTGCATGCTTGAGGCCCTGGGTTCGATTCCTCAGCACCACATAAGCAAAAAAATAAGCCAGAAGTGGCGCTGTGGTTCAAGTGGTAGAGTGTTAGCCTTGAGCTGAAGATCTGAGGGAGAGCGCCCAGGCCCATAGTTCAGGCCCCTGACCGGACCCCAAAAAATTTTTAAGACATAAAATAAAATAAGGAAGCCCTATAGTTTTAACAGAAACTTTGTAGTTAATAAAGTCTTAACTCTTTATATTCTGCTTCTTTACACAAAGACTTGGCAACTTCTCATTAGTAATGTTCATATAAACTCTGAAATATACATACATAGTAGCATATGTCTGTTACCACAAATCTTAAATACTTTAACGAAAAGTTTTATTACCTGCCAAACAGTCCTTGTTTTAGCATATATAAGCAAATTCCCAAAATATATTTAAACCATTAAAACTTTTAACTAAACTTAACACTTGCTGCAGTGTTCATTATGACAGGTGCCTTGTATAGAATAATTGAATTCCTCCTCCTACACATCTCTTGAACAACAAATATCTGGAATTATTTTGTTTTTGACCTGTCCATCTTGATTTTATTCTTAAATGTGTGCTTATGTAAGAAGTATATGGCTCTAAAATTTCATGAAAATTCTTTAAACTTACTTTTTGTTGAATTGTCTAGTTTAAGAATATCAATTACACTTTATTTATAAAACATGTTCTATGTTCCATTCAGCATCACCTACTCTAACATTGGAACGATACAGAGAAGATTTGAATGGCCCCTGTGCAAGGATGGCAGGCAAATTCCTGTACCATTCCATACTTTTACAACAACAGATGCTGGAGGGAATGTGGCCACAAGTTAACTGTACTACATTCTTGGTGGGAGTGTCAACTTGTTCAACCACTTTGGAAAGTAGTATGGAGGTTCCTCAAAAGACTTCACATAGAACTCCCCTAAGACACAGCAATCCCACTTTTGGGCATTTACCCAAAAGATCACAAACAAGATGGTACTAAAACTACCATCACAATTATATTTATTGCAGCATTGTTTAAGATAGCTAAGATATAGAACCAACCCCGATGCCCCTCATCAGATAAATAGATCAAGAAAATGTGCTATTTATACCAATGAAATTCCATGCCTTCATGAGAAAGTATGGCATCACCCAATTTGTTAGAAAATGGAAAGACTTTGAAAAAAATTATTAAGTGATGTAAGCCAAGTCCAAAGAAACATAGGTCACAGGGTTTCCCTAATTTTTAATAACTAATATATCTGGGATAAGCAGAAACGGTCAAAATCTATGCACATATGACCAGATAAGATGTTGTTAAGGGAAATGAACCCCCCAATAGGAACACAACTGTTTTTTCTTTCTTGCTTGCTATTGTTCTAACGTACTTATAACAGGCTATGTGATTTTTTTTGTTTCTTTATATGTTTCTCCCCCATGCTATAACCCCTGTTTTCACTGTGTTTGAATTTGGTGTGCCCACCTCTTGTACATACGCTCCTGTAATTTGGGGAGGGGAAGGAAAAAACAAAATGCTGAAATAGGGATTCAGGTTGACCCATTGTAACAATGAGATGCACAAGACACTATGTTGAAAACTGAACTTTACAATTTAGGCAGGGGAAGTGGGGAGGGGAGTGTACTTGTAGAGGTGGGCGGGAAAGGACGGTAGAGGGAAAATAAAGGAGGATGTAACGAAGCTTGTTAGGAAATGTACTCATTACTTGCTCATGTAAATGTGACCTCTCTGTACAGTATTTTTAAAATTAAAAACATATGAAAATGTTCTGAGATGAAAGAGTTTATTTCCTTTATTTTACTCATATAATATGGCTAACAAAGAAATTAATGCAAAACACTGATATGAAGGTATTTTGAATGAATGTGTATGTGTGCACGTGCACGTGTTCTCATGCACTTGCATATATATTGGTGTGCTCACAGTTTGAAAAAAGGGCGTCAAAGTCTTGCTAGGCCTGCTCTCTAGATTGGTGAGCTACTATATGAGCTACATCTCCATTCCTGGCCCTTTGCTAACATTAAAATTTTTGAAAAATAATCTCATGAATTTATTTTGTCCTGATTGGCTTCCACTGTTATCCACAGATCTCTGGATCCTGAGTAAATATGCCAAGTAGTTAGGATTACAGGTGTGACCAACCAGCACAAGGCTTTCAGAATAATTTTAAAAGTGGAAGAAAGTTTACTTCACGGGGGCTTGTTTTATCATCTCCTACTTATAAAGCATTTTGGAGTGATTATTTGTGATTTTTTTTTTCGTTTTTTGGATTCTTAAGAAAGTGATGATATTTAAAAATTTAGTACTTTTTAAAATGGAACCTGGAAAAATGGGACAGAATATATTTGTCTCTCTTATAAGCTCAGCTCTGTGCATGATAACCCAATGTCACCAACACAGTCTGTGTTGAAGACAAAATGTAACAGAAAACAATCACCATGGCCAATAATTGCTATGGTATTATTTCTTGGACAATATGAACATTGAATAGAGAGTGTAAGAGAATGGAGAGATTTTACCTACCTTTTGTGTATTGCTGTAAGACTTTTGGAAACTTTGACTCATTTCCTTCCTCACAGTGTGTGCTTGGGCCATGCACTTATTGCCTTTAATTACAATTTTCCCAACACTAAAATGGCAATAACATTAGCATTATAGAAAATGTTATCTTAAGAATTAAGGAAATTAAAACTTGTGAAATACTTAACATAAATTTCCATGAATGAGTTTTAAGTTTAGCCAGCAGTTTTTTTTAAAATACTAAAAAGAATGCGATAAGTATTACAGAAATCATTGCATATAGTGAGCAAACAGAAGTAATGTTATCTATTGACTATGCTCTTCTTCCAAGGAAGCCAGGTGGATTATTTCTCATGCTGTAAATCAAACTTGTTATCTTATGTCTTGATAGTGTAAAAATATCAGGACAAAATAATGAAGGAATGTTGTAGACTGAGGTGAAGTCCATATGAAAATGTGCAAAACTGATAAAACATAAAAGTATCTGAGCATTATATTGTGTTTTACATCATTTAAGTTACATTGCAAAGTTAAGTAAGACCTAGAAGAATGGATTCTCTTTTTGATGTCCTATCATAGGTCCTTGGATGAACTCTTTCCTCATTCTTGTGAAGACATCATCAGATGAGAGGAACTATATTATTTTTTGTTTGCTTCCGTACATTTATTCTTCATTTGAAATCTGAACTACTTGAGACAGAAAGAAAATAAGGAAATTAGACCCGCAGTCTTTGGAAAGAACAATCAATGTGAAATAAATAAAATGCATACAACCTTGTAAGAGGTCTGACTAAAGTGAGTTATATAGTCTCAAGCATAAACAGAAAATGATTAAGCAATATCATGTTATTTAAAATGGAAAATGTTAGGAGTTGCTTAATATTGCTGCTTTCTAATACCTTGAATTAATTATTGATTTTGTATAGAAAGATTAAAGATGAGATTAAAAAGAAACTTGATTAAAAGTGGACAAAAGTTCTGAATAGACATGCTCTCCTTAAAGCCCTGAAAATTTCCAGTGGGTTTACAAAGTTCTTTAATACCACTTCTATGCTGGTTTAATTCTTTTTCAGCAGAAGTCATTAGAGAAATGTAATTCAAAATTACTATGATACTACTTCATAATTATTGTAACTTTTATCAAAAAATCAAAGGAATCGGGTGTGGTAGTAAAGGCTTTTAATTCCAAGCATATAGGAGGTTGGATTTAAGTCTAAGGCCAGTCTGGAGTACTGAAGATAATAAAAACCTGCCCTTTATTACCTTATAATAAAGGTAATAATGCTGAGAGTGTGGAGAAAAGGAAATTTTCTACACATTTCAACAAAATGCAGGTTAGTATTCTCCTTGTAGAAAGTAATATGCAGCTTTCTAAAAACTTCAAAGTTGAAATATCATCTGCCCCACCAATCATGCGATTATTTCTCTATGAGTAACTCAAATATATCTGCAGTTCATTGTACTCATCATTCACAGCAACAGCCAAGATATAAATCGAAGTTCAGTGTTCAACTACAGACTAATAAAGCAACTGTGGTACATGCACAAATATCTTTTTCTGTTTCATCCTTAAAATAGCAAGAGACTTCTCCCATTAGCCACAACTTACAATGACCTGAAAGATGTATTCTAAATGAAGAAAAATATTGTCTTCTGATCTTTGTAAACACACACACACGCACACAGAAACACACACACACACACACACACACACACACACACACACACACACACACACACACACACAAACCAACATCAAACATTAAGAGAGAAATTTTTAAAAAGTAAAGCAACGTGGAATTGCTGGGGCATTTAGGTCACAATGTAGAAGATAGTAGATATACAGGATGAACCGGTATAGAGTTGTAATGTACAACATGAGGATACAGGGGACAACACTGGCCTTACATGGTTTCCCTTATTTGCAATATCTAGTATATGTCTGAGTCAAGCAGGAAAAGTCAGATAAGGTGATGTTAGGGAAATGAACCCTACGATATGTATTCAATTTTTTTTCTTTCATGTGATTGTTTCTAACACATTTATAAGACTAGTTATTTGTTGCTTTGTATGTCCCTCCCCCACAGTATAACCCCTGCTTTCACTGTATTTGATGTCGGTATAATTTGTGGAGGAGAAGGGGAAAAACAAATCGTTTAAATAGGGAAACAGGTGGACCCATTGCAACAATGAAATATACAAGTCGTTATGTCGAAAACAAACTTTACAATTTTGGTGGGGGGGGGAAGGGGGGAGGTTTAGGTGGGGGGCGGGGGGAGGTTCAGAAGGGATAGGAAGGAGAAACAAAGGAGGAGGCTACAATCCTTGTTAAGAAATGTACTCATTATCTTGTCCATGTAATTGTAACCCCTCTGTACAGTATTTTCACACAAAAAAAAAAATAGAATGAAGCTAAGTAAGTAGGAGTTGTTCTTCTGAGTAGGGGTTGCTCTTTTTGTTGTGCTTCCTTCAGTAGTGGATAAGATGAACATAATTCTTTAAATATACCTGCCTGCTTGCAGAAATAATAACAAACACTATACCAATAATGTTGCATGCTCAACATAGAACAAAATGTCAAATTAAAATACATGATATTATCCTTGGTGTAAACTAATTATTGCAAATAATGGAAACCATGGGACCTATGTTTCTTTGTCCAGTTTACTTCACTTAATATGATTTTTTCCAAGATCTTCCATTTCTTTAAAAATGAAATGGTACCTTTCTTTCTGATGAAAACATAGTATTGCATGTACGTATATCTCTCTGTTGTGTGTGTGTGTGTGTGTGTGTATGTGTGTGTGTGTGTTTCACTTTCTTGATCCATTCATTTACTGAGGGGCATCGGGGTTTATTCCATATCTTAACTAGGGTAAATACTACTGTGATAAAACATAATTGGGCTGGTAGCTTTAGTGTGCCCTTGTTTGTGGTCACTAGGGTAAATGCCCAGAAGTGGGATTACTGGGTAATAGGGGAACATTATTGTGTACATCAAGGATATTAATAGTTGAGCAGAATAGCTCAATAGCTATGTACATATGACTCTATAAGGTGATTCAAAGTTAAATCAACAAGTGTTGATTTAACTTTTTGTTGTTCTTAATATACTACGTGATTTGTTTTTATCCTTTTGTGTTTTCCACACCTATAGTTCATTGCCTGAAGACACTGTATTTAATCTGATGCCCGGGTATTGTAAATATGTTGTTCTGAACTTGGAAATGGAAAGAGAAAAAACAAAATGGTGAGACAAAGGACAAAGGAGTAACCTATGCAACTGTGATACTCACAAGACAATATGTTGGAAATAATCTTGGGGGGGCATTGGGAGAGAAGAGGGAAAAATTGGAGAAGGGGTAACAAGTTAGAAAAGAAATGAATTCCTTACCTTACTTGTGTAAGTATAACCCCTCTGTACTTTTCCTTAACAATAGAATTTAAATAAAAAATAAAATCTAAGAGAGCAGCAATACAAGAGATAGTAGAGGGGGGAAATACTGTAGTATAGTGCAGTAAAACAGCTGTGGAGACCAGAAATTTTACTTTTACATAGGAAGTAAGAAACTAGCACACAGATTTTCAGTCTCATGTCAGTCATTAAAAAGGGGAAACAAAATGCACAATCAGCAAACCAATAGAGATAAAATAGAAAACTAAGCAAGTTGAATGGATGACTTGGACCAAGAATAACAAATGACACAATTAGGTAACAAATAACAAGCTGGTAAGTTTAAAAAATATTACCCATAATTCTATTAAATGTTGTGTACATCACAATTTGTTAGCACTATAATTCAAATCACAGTTAAATAATGTATCATTATTATAATGTTATTTATTTTTGATTTCTTAATATTGAATGTTTAATATAAAATTTTAATTTTAGCAGCTATAAAAGAAGAAAGTGAAATTAATTTTAATGATATATTTCATGATTTTAAAATTGAGAAACAGTAGAATTTAAAGAAATAATATATCATTATTGTTTTATTTCTGTGAATTAATGTAATAATTCCAAGTGTATTCTACACTTAACACTCATCTTAACATCAAATAATAAATTATTTCACATGACTTGGTTTTAAGTGGAAGGATTTAGCACTGTGGTAAAATTCATACCACACAATACACGAGGGAATGTCCCCTCTCATCCAGTTTAAGTTGTGGAAATTTGATTTTTACATGAATGTTATATTCATGTCTAGGTGACATATATACAAGTATATAGAATTATATGCATGAGGAGTACTTCAGATGATACTTAAAAGTCATATTCATTAATTAAATTTTTATTATTTTGTACCAAATAAATATTTATAGAGAGAATGAATTTCTGAGTAGATGATTGTGTATGTGGGCCAGATTATGCACATTGAGGCTTATTTTATATTCCTGATATTGTTTCTACAGTTAGATTTAATTTTCCATAACTGGGTTAAGTTATTATATTGGATATATGAAAGTAATTTTTTGTCATTAATTCTTTGCCAGTTGTCTAATACTAATATAATTTATCCATGTGTTAGAAGTAATGGAAATAACAACAGATATAAGCAAGATAAATCAGTCTGAGGTAGAAAAGAATTTTCACCTTTATTTTGATAGCTGGTCCTCTTCTACACTACAGAATATTCTTGGGAAAATGTGCTCCATGCTGGCCACAACTGCAGAATATTATGGTTTGATCTATCAAAAGAGAAGGAAGGATGGGGAACCTCCCTTCCAAAAGTCTGCTCCCAGAGATGTGATCTGCTTTATGGTGGTTACTTGAAAATGAACATTTTTCACAGTCAACCTTGAAAAGCCATCTTGATAGACCATTTCTGTAAGTGGATTACTACAGACTTGTTCATGGCTTTGTAAAGTTGCCAGATTTCCTCATTTTGAGACAAGTTAACAGGAATTTAGTCACCTGTTTCTGTATCTTTCAGGGAAAAACCAAATGACCCTAAGCCAGGGAATCACTGGGGCCCAGAAAAGCTACTACCTTGAATAGTAATCCTAGACCTCTAAAACAAAACACACACGCACGCACGCACGCGCGCGCGCGCACACACACACACACACACACACACAAATTAAACAATCAAACAAACAAAAAAATCCAGTTAGTACAGCCAGTCAGGGCTGCTATGACAGCCTACTTGAAGTCAGGCAAAAAAAGAGAATCTGAGAGTTATTTAGCTGATAACCAATATATTTTTTATGAGGTAGACTGAAATGAGACCCCAGAGAGAGGGTCAGGAAGACTGATCAGAGAGACTAAAATTGGCCACACAAATGTTGGAAAATAAAATTCTTTGCAGAACAAATAAATCATAGTAAGCCTGCGCATATAAGAACAAGACAGCAGACCAAATTCCAGAAATGCACATTTTCTTAGAGGTCAGCTTAATGAATTAGCAATGGAAATATTTGAAATCTTAAATATTTGAACACATGTGGAAGAAGGCTGAAGAGAAAGAAAATGCCATCATTCTGTTAGGAGGTCCAACATCACATTAGGAAATAATCAAGCACAGATTTGTAATAAAAAGAGTAAATAATTATTCCAAATGAGGGCTTCATTTGTTTTGATCTAACAGTTCTTGATTTAGGTGCTAGCAATTACCATACAATTGATCCAGTCCCACAGCTGAGTTAATACTGACCGCATTATTCCCACATGAAGGAACAGAGAAAATTTACAAATGTCTGATGAAATGAGTAGAGAGTGAAATGTTCTAATAATTATATCTGAGATTTAGAAACAGGTGATGAGGTGGATTTTCTTTTCTAAAAATCCCTCATTTTTAGCCTGGTGCCAGTGGCTCACAGCTGTAATCCTACCTACTCAGGAAGCTAAGGTCTGAGGACGGCTGTTCAAAGCCAACCTGGGCAGGAAACTTCCTGAGACTCTTATCTCTATTTAATCACCAGAAAACCAGAAGTGGCACTGTGGCTCAAGAGGTGGAGCACTCACCTTGACTTGAAGAGCTTAGGGACAGTGTCCAAGCACATACTTCAAGCCCCTCAACCAACAACAAAAATCTCCCTTTTCTTGGATCTTTTCCTAACATTCAACAAAGAAGCCATTTTATCAAGCACTACATTTAAGTCCTATTCTAGCTACTGCAAATAGAATGATTTGGTATCCTATGACAAATGGTTCATATTTGTGGAAAGAATTACCAGCAGTTGTAACTTTTTTTCCAGTCCTTGAACTCTGGGCCTGGGCCCTGAACATGGTTATACTGGCAGCTTTCATTTGAGCTTGTTTGTTATTTATTGGATTACTGCCAATGAGGGTAATTACTGGGTGTAAAGGAAGATATATGTTTAGTCTTTTCAGGAGACTCCGTACTGCATTCCACAGTGGTTGAACAAGTTTAGTTTCCCACCAACAGTGTAATAGAGTTCCCAATTGGTTACATCCATGCCAGCATTTTCTATTGCTAGTTTTCTTGATAATGGGCATTCTAATTGGGATGAGGTAGAATCTGTCTTGTTTGCTTGTAGATTTGTGGGCACCTTCTAGATACCATGAATGAATCCATGAAATCTGTATTGCTCGGAGTCTGCATTCCTTTCTCTTTTCTCTTAGTATAATTTTCCCAAGCCTTTCATTTTCCTTAATATTGGTGAAAAGTCATCCTTTCTGATGGGTGAATAGAATTCCAGTGTGTGTGTGTGTGTGTGTGTGTGTAAGATGATTATAGGCCCATGAGTTCATTTCTATGTGCTATGTTTCATGTGTACTTTTGTAATTCCATATTAAATTTGGATTGCTTTCTTTACTGCATTGAAGAATATTTTTAGGATTTTGATGAGTATCGCATGGTCAATTGTTTGGGGCAATATTGCAGTTTTTGACACTTCAATTCTTCCACCCAAGAACATTGAAAGATTTTCCATATCCTTGAATCTCCTTCAATTTCCCTTTTTAGATTTTAATGTTTTCACAGTAGAATTCCTTCACATTTTTAGTTAAATTAATTAACTCCTAGTTATGCTGTTGTTATTTTTTTGTTTAGATTAGATTAGATTTTGAGGGTAATACATATGAGGTTGTATTTTGGATTTCAGGTTGGTTCCTCTCATTGTTGGTAACACAGAAAAACTACCAATTCTTGGTGGGTTTTATACCGTGCTACATAGCTGAAGGTTAGCATCATCTTTCCTAACTTCAGGGAGGAAGCTATAAGGACTTTTAATACAGGATCATTTCATCTGTAAAAAGGGATAGTTTTACTTCTTCCCTATTTGTATCCCCCTTTTTTTTTCTCTTTCCAATTGTTCTTGCTAGAAAGTCTGCTACCATTTTGAAGAGTAGTAGAGAGTGGACATCCTTGTCTCATTCATGATTTTAATGTCTTAATGCTTCCACCGTTAGGTAAATGCTAATTATCTCTATCATAACCATACTCTGTATTAGATTGAGGAGTGTTCCATGCATTCCTAGCTTCTCAGACTTTTTTAATCATAGAAGGGTATTGGAGGTTTTTAAAAGCTATTTCTATATCCATATAGGTGATCATGTGTTTCTCACCCCTGCTTCTGCTGACGGTTTGTGCTATGGTTATTGACAAGAATATTGAATCAAATTGTATCCTAGGATGAATCCTATTTGATCTTACCATATGGCTTTTTTGTTAGTTACTGAAATTGGCTGGTGAGAATTTTATTAAGAAGTTCTGTAGTAATGCTTATCAAAGAGTTCTCTTTCTTTGGTGAGTCCCTATGTGATTTAGGGAAGTGTCTAATTCTATCTTCATAGAATGTGTTTGATAATTCCATTTCCCTTTCCATTCTATTGAAGAGTTAGAACTGCGTATTGTAAGTTCTTTGCAGGCCTTAATTTCATGGTAAATTCATTGAGTCCTAGCCTTTTCTGGAATGGGAAGTGGTTTATTGACATTTAATTTTCATTAATTCTTAGGTTTTACTTCTTGCTTCAGATTCAGTATAGGAAAGCATCAATTTCTTCAGGATTCTCCAGATTATTGGCATAAGGTTTTCAAAGTACTCTCTTATAACGTTCTCAATTTTGCGTATATCTGCTGTGTTGTCTCATTTTTGTCTCTAATTTTCTCTATTTGAGTTAGTCCTCTTATTTTTTTATTATGAAAGTCATATACAGAGGGGTCGTTACAGTTACATAAGTAATGAGTACATTTTTTTAAGTGTTAACCCTTCCCCATTTTTTCCTGCTTCCCCCAACCCTGACATCCCACTCCCCCAAAGTTGTAAAGTTCATGTCTAACATAGTGTTAGAATCAGGTTAACATGTATAAGACAAAGGGTACAGAAATAAAAAACAGTGAGTACAAGGAATTACCCAAAAGGTAAAAACTAAATAGAAATAACCAAAAACAGCTCACTATACAATCATCTTGTATCCATTTCTTGAAGCTCTTTTCGATAAGCATCATTTTATATGGTAATATGCATATTGCTTTTGAGCTATTGTGACTATTGTAGACATATTCTAGTGTTTCCAAAGGATTGAAATCGGTGGCCTATGATTCTTTGGGTCTTGCTTGTTTGACTTATTATATTTTCGAAGTGATTCCATTTCCTTACAAATGGGGCAATGCCATTCATTCTGATGGAAGCATAGAGTTTTGTTGTGAACGTATATGACATTTTCTTGATCCCTCATTGCTGGCTCATAGGGGAGCTCAATTGAGGAACTTCCATACATCTTTACAGAGTATTTGAACAAGTTTACATTTCCACCAATACTGTAGTAATGTTCCTTTTTGGCCACATCCCCACCAGCCCAGCATCTGTTATTTTTAGTTCTCTTCATAATGGTAACTCTAACTGGGGTGAGGTGGAAGCCCAATGTTGCTTTGATTCGCACTTCTTTTATGGCCAGAAATGTTGCATATTTCTTCATGCGTCTATTGGCCATGCATATTTCTTCTTCAGAGAAGTCTCTCTTTACATCTTTAGCCCACTTATTAAGAGAGTTGTTATTTCTTTGAGGATTTGTTTTTATTTGGGGGGGAGTTAACTTTTGGGGCTCTAAATATATTTGAGATATGAGGCCATAGTGTGTTGAAGAGCAAGTAAAGATCTCCCAATCTGCTGGATTTTTTATTTACTTATCTATATAAGTTCTCTTCTTAGTCAGATTTGGTATGGTTGTGTCAAGTCTGTTAATTTATTTAAAAAACCAACTCTTTTTAAAAATTCTTTCTATGTTTTATTTGGCTTTATTTATTTATTTCTGATTTTTTAAAACTTGTTTCTGTCTACTGCTTTGGGTTAGGGCTTGCTCCTGTTTTCAAGGAGTTTGAGGTATATAATTAAAATATTTGTTTGAGATTTCCCCAATTGCTTGATGTAGGCACTCAGAGCTATAAATTTTCCTCTAAGTACTGCATTTCCTGTGTCCCAGAGAAGCTAGTATTTTGTGTGTTCATTTTTGTTAAATTCCAGAAACTTTCAGTTGTTTTCTAATCCCTTCAGTGTCCCACTGGTCATTCAGCAACGTGTTATTCAATCTTCATGGGTTTGAAAATGTTTTTTTTTTTTTTTTTTTTTTTTTTGCTTTAGCTGTTTAATTCTAAGTTTATTGTGTTACATTCTGACAAGATATGGGAATTCAATTAATTTTTCTTTCAATTTGGACAGAATTCTGAGTGACATAGGACATGTTCTATTTTGGAGAATCTTCCATGAGCTGCTGTGAAGAATGTATATTCTGACGATGAATGTATATTCTGTAGATGTCTGTTTGGGCTAGGTGGTCAATGTAGTTATTTAGGTCTGAAGTTTCTTGGTTGAGTTTCTCCTGGACAGGTCATTCATGGATGACAATGATGTGTTGAGATGTGTTTTCAGGTTAAGTAGTATTTGGTTGATGATGTGGAATGCTCCAGGATTCAGGGCATTGATATTTAGACTTGTTATATCCTCCTAATTGAGCGTTGTCTTTATCAATATGTAATGTCTCTTTGTACTAATTTTAATTTAGTTCTATTTTATCTTATGTTATTAATTCTACTGCAGCCTGTTTATGGTGTCCATTTGCTTGAAAATATATCTTCCAGCCTTTCAGTTTGAGTATGTGTTTGTTTTTGTCAATAAAATATGTCTCTTGTAGATGCTAGATGGATGTGACTTGTTTTTTGATACTACTATTTAATCTATGTCTTCTATTTGGAAATTTAAGTCCATTGATGTACAGAGTTAAGACTGAGAATTTCCTGATAGTCCTGCTATGTTATACATCTGCTGTTAGGAGCTGTGCCTCATCTACTTTTAATATATTTACTTTGTTCTTTGATAAGGAGCATTTTACATAATCAGTTCCTGTTCTTCTTGATCTTCTCTATGTAGGATATATTTGATTAACTTCTATCCTGCTGATTTGGTGGAGATACATTGTTTTAAGTTGCTTTGTAATGAAATATTTTTATATTTCCTTTAAATGTTAAGGAGTTTGGCTTGGGACCGTATTAATGATTGGTAGTTATTTACATTTAATGTTTGTCGTATATCATGCCAGGGTCTCCTTTTTGCCATATCAGCTAAAAATCTGCATTTAATCTGACTATATATTCTTTATAAATAATCAGTCTTTTCTCTGTAGCAGCTTTAAAAATTCTTTCCTTGATCCTTAATGATCCTCTAATGGATTTTGATGTAGTGGTTGATTGTTCAGTTCTAGAATTCTCTGTTTGGTGTTTTAAAGGTTTCTCTTTTCTGAATGAGCCTATCTCTTTGGATATTTGGCATGTTCTCTGCTATATTTCTGTAATAAGTTTCCCATCCATTTAGTTTCCTGCTCTTCTCCTTCTTGATACCTATCTCCCCGAAATTTGATTTCTAAATGAGTCTTGTACTTCTGTAAATATCATATCTTATTTCTTGTATTTGTTCTAAATGATAATTTCCTCTTTCCTGTTAAACCTATTCTGTCTTTGACCCTGAGATTATCTTATATGTCATTTATTTGCTGTGGAGACTTTCTATTTTGTTTTCAATTTCCCTGTCTTCTAATTAGCCCTTTTTTAGGGCTTCTATCTCTTTATTAAAGATTTGCTTTAGGCATTGTATGGAATTTCTGTACATTTTTTATTTGGTTGAGTGGGTTGCAAAGGTTGTTTTCTTAGCTTTGCCTTCTCTCATATCTTTTAACTAGGCATCCATTTTTTCCTTGGACTCCCTTTACTTCTCAGAATTTATTTATCTTTGTTTCTTATCTCCACGAATTATTTTGCTAATCTTTGTTTGGTCTCATCTTGTTCACAAATTTCCTTGTAGAGGTTTTCTCTCTTTTCATTAATCACATTTTCAGCAGCATTTGTAATGTATTTTGATATATCTTCTAGGTCCTTGATTGTCTGTTCTAATGCCTGGTTATTTACTGTGTGAATTGAAGTACCTTGACATAATTTTTCTTGTATTTTTTTCTGATTGGTTCTGTCCATTTGGAGGTTTTCTCTTGGGGAAACTATGATGTTAATTATAGACTCTCTATGTTTTTGGTTGATTTGCCAGGTGTTGGTTTGGTTTTCTGTTTTGATTTGTTTTTCTGGAATTAGGTTTTTTCTATACAATTAAGTGCAGAATTATAAATCAGTTATGGTGAGATGTTGTGATGTTAATACTTATGGTCCCAGTGACAGTTCGGACTGTCCAATGGTATGTTGAATAGCTCTGTGTATGGATGTGGCTTTCTCTGATTCACACTTCTGTTTCTACTTTTTTTCCACGTGGCCCTTTTATTTCTACATTGCAGATGAGCTTTTGAATATGTTGGTCAATACAGTCACAGTAGTCACCTGCCTGGCTGGCCAGGTTTTCATAGATTTCTGTTTTCTAGTGAAGATAGTATAAAATCATCTTATGAATTTTATGTCTATAATTATATCTATAATTACAGCTGTATATCTATAATTATAGTTGTCTTGGTGTGACCCTCTAGAAGTGGAGAACCGGCCAGGACTCTGTTTCATTAGAGAGAGCTAGGGAAATTTTCTGTTGTTATTCTGCCATTGTTTTTCTTCTTCCTCAGATTTATTTTATATATTGTTGATTTTTTCACATAATTTAAGATTTGTGATGGTTGTATCAGGTTATTTTTGTTTTTCTGCTTGTGTTATTTTGAAGTAGTTATTTCAGGCTTCTATGAAGAGACAGAAATATTTGTTATTACATTGAGAGAAATCGAGAAGACATTTTAACTTATTTGCTACAAGTAAATTAATATTAAGCAAAGCTAATGAAAATAATCACTTCTTACTCTACAGAGGACGAGTATAGTACTCACGAATATCTTGGAGGAAAAGACTTTAGACTCATTACAATTGATGCCTTACATTGAAATTACTGGCTAAACATTCTTCTTCAGAAAGTCAAAAGCTCTATTTCTTTCATTTTAATATTATAAAATCATAATACCTGCATGTTGAATTGTTTCCCTCTGCTATTTTCAATTCCATTCTTCATCCATTACACATCTTTGAATGACCAATTCCTTCAAATACCTATATTTCTTATATTGTGTTATAAATCTCAGTAATATTAATACGAATTTATCTCTGAGCCTCATCTTGAGCTACATTTATATGTAATTTATGCAGTCTCAAGCAAGAAACCTGTTTTACTCTATGTTTTAATCAATAAATGCATTCTCTTTAGAAATATGTTCTCATCTTTTATATTGCTCCAGTAAACATCATATGTCTAGTACTTTTAATGAAATATAAGGTTTGGAACTGGAAACCACCCCCCCCTCATTATCACTTTAACGTAAACCCCTGGAGACTATTTTACATATAAATACATAAAAGTGCAATGCACATGTTTATATATAAATAATATAATGGTTAAGACAATTAGACACAAGGACTACCACATCAATTCTCAATTGACTTAAAGGCACCAAATCATTGTGTTCATGAATATCACTATTATTAGAAAATGACTAGTCAATACAAAGTTTATATTATATTTGAAGTTTACAAAATGAAAATTACATCCAGATTTGCTGTCAATATCCTGTTTCCAGGAATACATTTTTTCAGCAAACAGGGAAATAAAAATAAGGGTTTGACACAGAATGTAAGATGTAGAAGTAGACTGTCTTTCCTTAAGATGATAAGTACCTGCAAATCATGTGATATATTCAAAGATACTATAAAAATTCATAAGAGGATGTATGATCAGAAATGATAGGTAAGAAAAGTAACTAGAAAACTGTGTATGTAAATTGAGCTTTCAATATAAGATGGCAAGTTTTCAATATATGGGCCTATAGAAGGTGATTCTGTATTTCTAACTCACATACAATATTCTGCATTTTTCCACATACTCCCGTTCTCTTACCTCAGTTCCTGATCAATATTCTTCTATTTCATGATGTCAATTCCCACTAAAATAAAAAGGTGGATGTTTTTTTGGTCTCTAGATCCAATATATTTTAGTATTTTGGAATAGTATGAGTTCATGGAGTTTGACTTGAATGTCAAGATTGTAGATATTGTATTCAGGTTACTGTTAATTGGCCTGAAGCATACAAAGACACACAGTATACTAAAAAGAAGGGACTTGATCTCAGGGAAACATACAGGTCCAGGTAAGATCCTGAAGCAAAGAAAAATCAATGGAGCAAACAGCAATCAACTATAAGTACAAAGGAATGGAACTGATCTCTGATGTTTCTGGGTGGCAGCTGTGTGTGTTTGCATGTGTGTGTGTGTTTGTGTGTGTGTGTGTGGAGAGAGAGAGAGTTAGAGAGAGAGAAAGAATTTTAGTGTTGCTTCCATATTTATAGTCCATAGAGCAATACTTATTAGGGAGGAGGTGCTCATATCAGACCTCTGATACCATTGTCTTCATTTTTTTACTACGAAAAACACTTGCTTAATCTCTAATTAAATAGGGAAAATAAACTAACATCTAACGCGATTGTTTTGACAATTTATTAGTATATTGAAGGCGAAAGGGAGCAATTGGAGATCAGTTTAACCTTTCTCCTCTCAGTTGAATATTACACAGCAATAGATGTGATTTCAGGAGTCTCTTGCAATGTACTGACAGCTGAATTATTAATATGTTTAATAATATGAAACATATGATGGAGAAATAGATCAGCCAGCAAGCACAAAGTACTAGTGATAAGACCGAACTTTTGAGCAGGTTGCCACATCTTTTAGGAATGTAATTCGTTCATATGAACTTCAAATTTTGTGGCTTTCCCTTTGTGATTAAATGGTAGGAAAGTACTGTAGGAAAATACTCTACTGTTCAGCCAAGTAGAAAATGCTCATGATCCCATCTTCATGTTACAAATTTCCATTCCATACCAAATCTATTTTAGAGTGCTTTCATTTAATATACTGCAGCACCTAATCCTTCCCTGTGGGAGACAGGAAAAAAGATAATTTTGTTTGAATATTAAATTACATAAATTAGTGGGTACAGGCAAGATTTGTAAAATTATAGAAGTTTGTAATAAATGTAAGTAGGGAACATGTCACAAACAAAAAATATAATTAAAATCACATGACAAGACTAGAAGTCACAGCATTTTGTGCAAGGAAACATACATTAGATTAGTTGCAGAATTTCTAATTTGAGATAAATTATATATTAAAGCATAATTCCCTTTACCTAAGGATTGAAACATTTTATTGAAAAATATATTTCTTAGAGATATTTTTGCTTCATAATTTTAGGGATACAGGTGAAACCATTGCAACAATGAGATGGACATGTCAGTATGTCGAAAAACGAACTTTACAACTTTGGCCTGGGTGGGGTGGAGATGGGAAGGTATGGGAAGGGAAAACAAAAGAGGAGGCAACAATGCTTGATAAGAAATGTACTCATTACCTTGCCCTTGTAATTGTAACCCCGCTGTACGGTATTTTCACAATAAAAAAAAGAAAATAATTTTAAGAAAAACATAATCCCAAAGTAATAATTTTTCGTATTATTTTCCTATTTCCATGTGATTTAACTCCAAATTAGAAATCCAGATATATGATTTAATTTAGTTTAACCGAAACTATTATTGAGTATAAGGTTCTTATACTCTCTACATTCGTCACACTAAGATCATCAAATATGGTGATTTTGAAATGATTAGTCTCTTTGTGAACTATGTTAACATTATTTACAATGTGATTGAAATGTTTAAAAATAGTATTTATTTTAGTTTAATTACTCTGAAGAGACAAGAACTGATATAATAAAACGCTAAAAATGATTAGTTTTTAAATTGAGAATTTAAGAAATGTTTTTGACCACACTGGTTACTGGAGCCTTCACAACACCCTCATGAGATAATTTATACTGATGAAGCAAAAATCCTGGAGCTTAGACATTTACAACTAAAAAAATTATGTCATTCTGAAAATTTAGATCACATATTAAACAGAAAACTTAACATTCAAATATCTGAATATAGTAATACATTGAATTGCAGGGCAAGTACTTGTTCTGAAAGGAGATAAAATTGCATTTATTTTTAAAAGTAAACCTAAGTATACATTTGAATAAAAGACAATGTTTAAAATATCACTCATGCAAGACAAAAGATGTACAATTCGTGGTTTTTCATGCCAATTATGTTCTCTAAACTTACTAGAAATACTAGATTAGTAACCCTAAATCATTGTTTTGTAAGGAAATAGAAATTTAGTTTCCTAAAACTCATTACTATAACTTTTTCTCAAGCAATTTCTAAGTAATTGTTTATATTTTTTGTCATAGAATCTTATTTGATTTTTATTCATTAAGTTAATTAATTAGCCAATAACAATATAAATTATGCATGAACATTTACAAATAAGGGAAACAATGCTTGGTAAGAAATGTACACATTATCCTGCCCATGTAACTGTAACTCCTCTGTACAGTATGTTCACAAATAAAATAAAATTAAATTAAAAAAAAAAAAAAAAAAAAAAAAAGAAATGTACTCATTATCTTGCCCATGTCATTGTAACCCCTCTGTACAGTATTTTCACAATAAAAAAATAAAATAAAATAAATTTTAAAAAGAAAAAAAAAAATTATGCATGAACAAAGTTTATCTAACAAATGTATTTCTTTCAAAAGACAAATGGCACTCTTAAAGAACACAGGAAGGGGGCTGGGAAGGTGGCTCAAGTGGTAGAGTGCTAGCCTTGAGATGAAAAGCTGAGGGACAACGCCCAGGCCCAGAGTTCAGGCCCCATGACCAGACCACCCCCCCCCAAAAAAAAGAACACTGGAAGGCAGTGTTATGTATTTATTAATTTTTAGTTATTTTGTTAATGGTTATTAATTTTCAGAAGTGGCATTTTCATTATGCTCTTTCCATAATATATTTAAAACTTTTGATTATGCTTCCTCTATTTCCTTTTTATTATTATTTTCTCCAAAGATCTTCTGCATTTCACATCAAATTACATCTTTATATATGCACATATAATTTAATTTGGAAAACTTTATGTGAACTGCAACTTAATTCAAGATGTACAGTGGATTAACAGGAGGAACAAAACCTTGAGTATTTTCAGTTAATTCTGAATTGAGCTATCATTATTATTTTGGTTAGGGTTAAGATCCCAGACAGAATTAGAATTAGGGTTAGAGTAACAGAAAATTTAGGTTCAACACAGGATGACCCATTGAAACAATGATCCTCACAACACACTCTACTGAAAATGAACTTTACACCATCCATCATCGGGAGGGAAGACTGAGGGAGGTGGGAGAAGGAAAAGATAGTGGGACAACTACAAAGAAGGGGTTAACAATGCTCTACAAGAAAAGAACGGATTACCTTACACATGTAATTGTGATCCCTTTGTAAGCCTCTTTACAAAAAAATAAGATTTAAAAATTAATGAAAAATAAAACCTGACATAGAAATAGAAAATAGAAATAGAAAATGAAATAGAAAAACACTTTAAAACTTTAAAAATTTAGGTTCAAAATGCAAGTAAAATTTAGACCTACACGCTGAGCAAGAGATATGATATTTGTGAAATAGAAGCTTGCTATTATCATTATGATTCAGTTATATGTAGGCTTAGGATTCTGAATGGTGTTCCAGTTAGAGCTGGGGTTAGGATAAGATAAAAGATGTAAGATATTTTGTAAAACTCAACATATTTTACGAAGAATGAATGGCATCAAAGTTAAAATGAACGAAAACCAGTGTCAGTGGAATTTTAACCATTCAGATATAATTTGGTTTAAACTGTGAGTTACTGTTTTAGTTCTTGTTAGGATTAGGGAAGGATAAGCTTAAGGGTAAAATTTACTTTTCCACTAAGAAGTAGAAGCAAAAAAATGAGTGATTCAATAGATTCCAAACAATTTTACTTATATTAACCATTTGTTGTTAACTCAGACTGTGATTAGGATTTGGTTTCTCGTTAAAGGGGGTTGAGGATAGAGTAAAGAAATGGATTAAACTTGTGGCTCATGCCTATTATCCTAACTACTCAGGAAGTTCATTTCTGAGGATCACAGTTCAAAGACATCCCAGGCAGGAAAGTCTGTGAGAATTTTTTCTCCTTTTAACTACCAGAAAACAAGAAAAAAAGTGGTGCTGTATCTCAAGAGGTAAAGTGCACACCTTGAGTTAAAGAACTCAGGGATTGTGCCCATGCCTAGAACTCAGGGATAGGACCTAGGCCCAGAAATGATGCCCCACTACCAACAAAAAGAAAAAAAAGGAATGGGATAAATGTTTAGTAAATCTGAACTTATTTTAGGTTCTAAGAATTCAGGAAAAGATATTAGAAATACATTGTACTTCTATTATCACAGCTTTTCCTGAATGTTCTAGTTAAGTTTCAGATTAGAAAAATAACAAAATATTGAGCAAAACTACAAACTATTTTAAGAAAGATGAGTTGAATCAAAGAAGGGATTAATAAATCTAATTTATTTGTGTGGCTTTTAGAATCCAAATGCAATTGGTTCTAGGGTTAGGGTTACTTTTCTAATTTATGAACTCATGAATTAAAGGCACAATTCTTTCATTCTTACAAACCAAGACAGTCACGCTTTTGAAAACAATTTCAATTTTCTACCTGAAAATGTGTCTTAAAATATTTTCCAACCAAATTAAAGAATAGTGAACAGAGTGTCATTTATTAAAATTAGGTAAGTTGATGATAAAGCTTTCAAAAATATCCAAACACATGGGATAAAACTCAGACATGGTTCTGGGAAAACAGATATTCTACTTGCTCTAGCTGGGAAATTGTTTGTTTGTTTGCTTGTTTGTTTGTGTGTGTGTGTGTGTGTGTGCACCCACCACAGGTCTTCAACTCAAGCCTGGGTCTTGTCATCAGCTTATTCTGTGCAAGTATGGCACTAAACCTCATATCTATAGGTTTTCTTCTGGCTTTTTAGTAGTTACTTTGAGATACATATCTCATGGATTTTCCTGTCAGGACTTAATCTTCTGATCCCCAGCAATCCTTGTGCTAGTGTTTCTTTTTTTTTGGGGGGGGGGTCCGGTCGTGGGGCCTGAACTCTGGGCCTGGGCACTGTCCCTCAGCTCTTCAGCTCAAGGCTAGCGCTCTACCACCTGAGCCACAGCGCCACTTCCGGCTTTTTTCTTTTTGCTTATGTGGTGCTGAGGAATCGAACCCAGGGCCTCGAGCATGCAAGGCAAGCGCTCTACCACTGAGCCACGTTCCCAGCCAAACCTTGTGTTAGTGTTTCTGTGGGTGCTACCACAAAGTGACAGTTCATTAAACTGGGAGCAATATGTAGTACTTTTACTAGATACAAACTAACCAGTTTATTAATGTGGGAGTAACAGGATCACATTAGATTGCCTTCAAACACATTGTTTCTAATGAGTTTAACTGAAGCCAAAAATATAATCAAAACCTATTAGCCACAATGTATGAAGTAGCACATATTTATGATGTAGAATATGTACAATGAATTAAATCCTGAATCAAAAGTCTTTGCTGGGTTTGCAGCAAAGAAATAGAGAGTCATTGAAATGAAGTCCAAACTGGAGGTCTGTAGTGAGCAGCAGAGCATCTGCTTAGTGTATGTCCAACCCACAGGACCATAAAGAAGTAGAAGAAAGTGAAAGTGTAGGAGAAAGAGGAAAGGAAAGGAGGAGGAAGGGGAAGAAAGGAGGAAGGGTATGGCAGGAGGGAGAAAAGGAGGGGAGAGGGAAAAAGTAGAGGGGAGGAGAGAACCAAGAGGGGTTCATTACCCTGGGTAAGAGGAGCAGGAGAGGAGGCAGGAGGAGGAATATAAATGCAATATAACAACAAGAATTGTTGGAAAACATTTTGCATAAGTGATCTGCATGTGCATGGCAGGATTGATTTCTAATCAGAGAGAGATAGCACAGTGACAATATGCGTGTTACCTGTTGCTCGGTTATTTTATTCATTCTTCAGTGAGGAATTCAGATGAAATCCTGAGTTTGGTGTTTTACAGAACACTTCAGGATTTCTTTTTCATGAATCAAACATGGGAAAGAACTAATGCAACCTCCCTTAATTCAGAAAGAAAGTTTTAGTGGATGCTTTTCGGGTTTTCTTTTTTTGTCTTTTCTTTTTTCTTTTTTTGCCAGTTGTTCAGTGCTCCAAGGCTGTGCCCTGGAGCCCTTTCCAAGTCCCCATGTGAGCATCCATTCCTGTAGTCTCTGTGGTTGTGGGTGCCTCATCAGATCACCCGTTGAGAAGTGTGGCCCCTTCCCTTACAGTGGATGTGCAGTGAGTGTATGTGTGTGCATACTCCCCAGGATTGTCAGATTAACCCCGTCCACCCTGCCCACCTAACTTCCCAGTCTAAGTTTTTCCATTTCACCCAGGAGCTGGCAGCCATGGGGCTGGAATTGATTCCACTGATGCCCTCTCCTCCAGTTGTGCTGGTACTGCTCTGCAGTGGTCCTGGGTGCGAGTGCCATTCCAGGGAAACTCTGTTATAGGGTTACTGCCTGCACCCATGGTTGTGGGGTGGGGAGACACTATGTTTGTACACTGCACAGTCCATGTGAGAAGGAAGGTTGGGTGTGTAGCCAGCCAACTTGGGGCCAGGCAGTGCAACCTTGGTTCACCTCATCAGTCTTTAAGTTCATCTGTGGACTGGAGACGTGTGCTAGCCCCTCTGCCAGTGGGCTTGTGAAAGCTGCAGAAGCTCAGCAACCTGAATCTCCTTCAGCGTCTCTATAGACCTCCATTTTCTGGTCCCTGTGGACCCGGGTACAGGGCCATGCCTGCGTATGCCCATCACTGCCAGAGGAACCTGGACTTGCAGAGTATCAGCTGCAGCACCGGGAGCACGAAGCCCCTTTGGCTTTGCTGTGTAGCCTCCTCCATCGTCCTTCTGAACCACATGGGCCTAGCTCTGGGTGCCATTCCGGGGATGCTCTTTTTGGAGGCAATGGGCTCACCCCGTACCATCGTTAGTCTCCAAAGCAGGGGAATCGATTTGGCCTTGGCAATGTAGGCTGCACAGGTGGAAAGCAGGACTTGGGGTCTGCCCTGCCAATCCCCATGGCTTTGGCACTTGAGTCTGGATTTCTTGGATTGGTCAATGATGGAGCCTTGTTGGCTACCATCTACTGCAAAAAGTCCTGCACTTGCTGCAGCACCAATGCAGTGTCTTGGACCCCCTTAGGGACACCACATGGACATCTGATATGTCTACATTGGCTGGGTGTGGGTTTCATCCAAGGACTTCATTAGAAAATGCTACTATCCTTCATGGTACTGTAAGCAAGAGGTACCACATATAATTTCTACTTTGTAACATTTTCCTTCACTGAGATAAACAGAACTGGGACATATAAATAAGTTTTATAAAAAAATATATAACCTATATCACTTCAACTTATTAAAATATTGCAATATTTTTTATCCAGTAGGAATTCTGTCTGTAATTACTTATTTTACTTTTGAATGTAAATAATATAATATATTTTGTGTGTATTTTAGTATTCTAGTATAACTTCATTTGCACTACTTCCATACAATTTTTTTTCAACTTCTGAGATTTAATCATGTGTTTTTTGGATAAAAGTTTTGTTGTAATTTTATTTCCAATTGCCATTATGGCCTTATAAATACAAACAATAATATCCATTCTTGCTAGTATCAAGTTTAATGATTTTAGACTAGAGACTCAAGGATATATCATTATATATCATACAGTAATGTGTATCACTTTGTTTAAAATTGCTCCATAAAATAATAAGTAATTCAAGCAGCAGCCTCTTAATCTGGCATGCTTGTCCCTCTGGTGAAGTAGGATCCCAGTGGGAGCCTGCCCAACTCGGGCCCTTGTGGGCACCTCGCCTGGGACTGGGGGAGAAGATCAGGATGCACCTGCTTTTGGCCTTGGGAAAAAACACTGAGGCTGCTGAATGAATGACACCACTGACGCAAGACTTGAGTCACATCTAGCACCCAGCTGCCCCACGGGCTTGGGTCCTGAGGATCAGCCCCTGGGAACACACGCACCGCATGGCCATCCTAGGAAGGAGTGCAGACCGAAGAGAATCCACTCTGTGGATTAGCTTGTACAGTTTTTATCCTTCGTGGAGCAGGGGAAGATTCTGCTCCACTGTGGGGAGAAGACAAAAAAGACAGGCTCGGGGGGTTGATGCCAACTTTTGTATTCAGGCTGGCAAGGAAACTTTCCTCCAACCACTCTCCAGCATGCTCAGGAAGCCCTTTTATGGTTCTTGTCCATGGAGTAGCAGCCAGGGACACACACATCCTGTATTCCTGGCTGTTCTTTTGGGTTTGTATGTTAATTTATACAGAGAGCCCCTCTCTCAGACAGCAGAGTTATATTCTGGGTTTTGTTAAACATTCTGCATGTGAGCATTCCCAGTGTTTGGTTTTTGTATTGTTGCTTATAAATGCGTTGTGAAATTTGGGTTTTATGTGTTGAAGTGTGGGAGGAGGAGACAGATTATGAACATAGTTTCCTACAAGCCTTTCATGTACAAAAGAAAACAGATTCTCTCTAAAAATGCCTTTTAGGAAATAAATTTGATGGGGGGATAAAGGCTGTTTTCTCATGAGATCAAAATGTGCTATTTTTATATGCATATTTTATGGTTCGAAATACCATTAAGTACTTTACTATCTAGTAACAATTTTCCAGACCTAAGACTTAAGTGTCATGGGAGCTAGAGGCAGGTTGTATTTTTAGCTTTATCCAAAGATTACTTTGTAGAATCAAAGTAGTAATACAGAATGAGAAGCACGATAAACTTCTTTGCTATTCAAGGTTTTTTATTGTTCCATATGAATTTTTGGATTACTTCTATTTCATTGAAGAGTAAGATTGGGATATTGATAGGTATCACATTGAATTTGTATATATCTTTGTGAATATTGCCATTTTCATGAGATTAATCTTCCCAATCCAGGAGCATTGGAGGTTTCCCACTTCCTTAGTACTGCTTTTATTTTCTTTTTCAGGTTTTTAAAGTTTCCATCATAGAAGTCCTTCATCTCTTAAGTTAAATCTTAGGTATTTTATTTTTTGTGCGGCTATTAAAAAAGAATTGCTTTCCTAATTTCAGCTGCACTCTTATCATTTTTGGAATACAGGAAAAGCATTGAATTCTGAGGGTTAAATTTATACTACGCTAGTTTGCGAAAGTTTCTGATCAGCTCAAGTGACTTGGGAGTGGAGTCCACGCAGTTCTTTAAATACAAGATCATGTCATCTGCAAAGAGGGAGAATTTTACTTCATCTTTCCCTATTTGGATTTCCTTTAAGTTTGCATCTTGTCTTATTGCCCCAACTATCATTCTAATACTAAGTTGAAGAGTAGTGGATAGAGCAGACATTTTTATCTCATTCCTGAATTTATAAGAAATGGCTTTAACTTTTCACCATTAAGTATATGCTAGCTGTATGTTTGTCAATCCTTAGCAGAAAAAACACCACTGGAGCACTATCATTTCCAAATTTCAAACTCTACTAAAAAGCTATAGTAAAAGAACAGCATGGCAAAAAAACAGAGCTGAGGACCAATGCAATAGAAATGAAGACTCAGAAATGAACTTACTGACCTATTGCCACCTAGTCTTTCACAAGGGAGCTAGAAAAATAAAATGGAAGAAAGACAGCCTTTTGAGTAAATTGTGTGGGCAAAAGTGGTTAAACATCACTAGAAAACTAAAGCTATATCTCCCTGCACGAGAGTCAACTCCAAATGGATCAAGACCTCAAAATAAAAGAAGACACCATGAGAACATTACATGAAGGAGTAGGAGAAACTCTAGGGCTTTTTAGCCTAGGCAGAAATGTTCTTCATAGAGAACCAGAAACAAAAGAAATCAAAGAAATATTGGACAAATGACATTGCATGAAACATCAGAGCTTCTACAAGGGAAAGGACATAGCTAGCAAGATGAATAGAAAGCCTATGTTCTGGGAGAAGATCTTCACAAGTCATAAAATGGACCAGGTCTTATATCTAAAATATACTTAGAACTCAAAAAATTAATTCTCCCCAACAATAAATCCTCAAACAAATCCTCAAACAAATCCTCAAACAAATCCTCAAACTGCTCAATAACTAATTGGGCTAAAGACTTTAAGAGAGATTTCTCTGAAGAGGAATTAAAAATGGCCATTAGACACTTGAAGAAATGCTCAACTTTTCTAGCAGTAAAAGAAATGCAAATCAAGACAACATTGAGGCTGCATCTCATTCTAGTTTGAATGACTAAAATCAAGAAATATAATAACAATAGTTGTTGGAGGGGATGTGGCTAAAAGGGAACCCTACTGCATTTTTTATGGGAGTGCAAACTTCTTTAACCTCTTTGGAAAGCAGTATGGGAGTTCTTCAAAAGACTCCACATAGAGCTGCCCTATAACCCAGCAATCCCACTTTTGTTTATTTACCCAAATGATCACAAACTAGGTCATACCAAAGCTGCCAGCACAACAATGTTTATTGCAGCATTATTCACAATAGCTATGATATGGAACCAACCTCAATACTCCTCAGTAGATGAATGGATCAAGAAAATGTGATATATATATATATATATACATATATATATATATATGTGTGTGTGTGTGTGTGTGTGTGTGTGTGTGTGTGTGTATACAATTATATATACATGTATATTTATATACATATATATGTATATAAAGAGAGAGAGAGAGAGAGAGAGAGAGAGAGAGAGAGAGAGAGAGAGAGAGAGAGAGAGAGAGAGAATGGAAATCTATGCCTCCATCAGAAAGAATGACATTGCTCCATTTGTTAGGAAATGGAAAGACTTGGTAAAAATGATATTAAGTGAAGTAATCCAGGCCCAAAGAAACATAGGTCCCATGGTTTCCCTTGTTTGCAAGGACTAGTACATGTCTAGGACAAACAGAGAAGATCAAAGGCTATGCACATATGACCATATAAGATGATGATAAACGAAATGCACCCCAAATCAGAGACACAGTGGGTTTTCCTTTCTTGCTTTTGTTTTTAATATACTTATAATGTGCTATGTGATTCCTTTGTTGGTTCATCCCATCATGGTATAACCCTTGTTTTCACTGTATTTGATTCCAGTGTTCTGCATCTTGTATATACATTTTTGTAATTTGGGGAGTGTAAGGGATATAGCAGAATGCTTAAATGGGGATGGAAGTTCACCCATTGTGATGATGAGATGTGCAGGACATTGTGTCGAAAATGAATTTACAATGTCAGGCAGGGGTCAAGGAAGGAGGAGTTGGAGAGGTGGGGAGGGAAGGGATAGTAGGGGAAAAACAAAGGAGTAGGTAACAATGCTCGATAGGAAATGCACTCATTACCATACTCATGTAACGTTAAACTCTATATGCAGTACTTTTACAATAAAAATATATAAAAACTCTCTGCCCGGTGTAAATTTCCAGCGCTGCCCTTGGCATTGCATTTGCCTTTTCTGGCTGTGGTTGTCCACCTTCCCAGTGGATCAGTAGTCTTCAAGGCATCTTGGTCATGAACTGGGACTTGGCTTATCCAGTGGTGGTTGGAACCAGGCCAAGGACAGGACAAAACCACTTCCAGGACATGGCTTCTTAATCCCCAATGCAACTAGGATTGCAAGCAGAATTTCTCTGAATTTGACTCCAGAAAACAATCACGGAACCAAAAGGCAAGGTCACCAAACACCTACCCTCCTCCCCCCATTCTCTCCTTTCTTCCTCCATGGAAAAGTACAAAATAATTTTGCAGGTTTTGGCACACAAAAATTGCCCACCACCTCTCCTGGTAAACTAGGTTTCAAGTCACTAAGTCATGTAAACGGATAATGCGACAATCATTATTCTGGACATCATCTTCAGATTATTTGATGCTTTAATTGGTTGTTGGTGGTGGTTGTGGTAGGGGGCCTGAACTCTGGGTCTGGGTGCTGTCCCTGAGCTCTTCAGCTCAAGGCTCGTGCTCTAACACTTGAGCCCAGCACCATTTCCACTTTTCTCTGCTTATGTGGTGCTGAGGAATTGAACCCAGGACTTCATGCATGCAAGACAAGCACTCTACCACTGAATCTCCTTCCTGGCCCTAATGCTTTAATTCTTTAAAATTTATTTTAGTCAGTCATAGGGATTGAAATCAGGACCAGGGTGTAACATATCCCTGAGTTCTTCAGCTCCAGGGAAGCACTCTACCACTTGAGCCACAGTGCCACTTACTGTTTCTAGATAAGCAACTCTCAGACTTTCTTGCTAGGGTTTGCCTTGAACGGTGAATTTTAAAATTATTTTTCTTCTACTTGTTTATTGGATCATTACAGATTTTCTGAAATTTAAAGTTTTCTGTAAACCTTTGTTTTCAAGTAATCCAACAGCATTAAATATTACATTTAGAAGCTATCCTGTAGAACATCCTTTATGAAATTCTTATGTTAAGATGAAATTCTTATTCTTTGTAGAAAAATTCCATTAAATTCCAAATGGTAAATATGCTCATTTCAGCAGCCTTGAGTCTCCTTCCTATTTTTTTTCTCTCTACTATCTTTTCTTGTTCTGGAACAAGTGTCATGGACTGTCCAAACATTCAAAGGAAGCTTATTCCAATAATTTTATAGAAAAGGAATGTGGCCTGCCTGCATCTCAAGGCAACTTTGAGTAGGTTAATCTGAAAATTCACACTAGTGAATTTTCAAAGTTATTTTGATAATTTTTTAAACCATTCATTAAAGAGGTTCCAAATAGCAAGAATAAAAAACAATGTTCTGCTTTCTAAGAATGTTTTAAAAGCTAGTAAGTCAACAAAACACATTCTATTCTTCCAAGATTCCATGGTGAATAATTTCTCTTTTATCATAACCCTGATACTGATCTCTCCCTTCAAACTTGTAGCTTTATTCAGTTTTCCTGTTCCAGCTTTCGTTTAGGTACCAGCATCCATAATCTCCTTATAGTATATGACAATGAAATTCCATTTGTTTTTAGAAAGCTCAATTAATATTGCCAAAGGCAGGCTCATGAGCATATCACAGAGCATGAACTGTTGAATATCGTTAATGTGATCCTATGCAACTATTCCACCAATTAATATGAATACCACATAAATTGCATCTTCATATAATTTTTAAAATACAAAGTAGTTACATATCTATGTCATAAAATAATTCAGACCACTAAGCTAAACCTTTTATATCATCCCCAATATTTTTTGTAAAATTTTCTTTTCTCATTAACATTCATCTTAGGGCCTTCTTTCCTAGCAACAAGTTATAAGTCATGTTCTTGGATTTTAGTCATCTCTGAGTAACATCTTTTCTTTCCACTGCCAGTTAGTCCCTCATGTTAAATACCTGAGGAATTACTTGTCCCAATGTGCCTGTAAGAGGAGTATCCCAGTCGACTGCCTGTAACCACTCATCACTTAATTTGTTTGGGGATGGGGTATCAGAGACAGGGTTTTCAGGGATCAGGTGGCTGAACCATGGTATTATGAATTATGGGTAGCAGAAAAGAGTAGTAGAGACTAGAATACCAGGGACATGGTAGTTGTGATTGTAATTGCTGAGTTGCAGTGGCAGGAAATTGGGTAGCAGCAACAGCTAATACAGGCATACAAAACTGTTTAGCAAGGACAAGAAAACATCAAAAAAGTGAAAGAGTAAAAGTTGTGAGGGATTGTGGGGCACAATCAGGGTAACAAGGTCATGGGTGTGAAAATGGGTAGCCAGTACTATGGTACAAGCAATTGGAATGGTGGGCTGATGTGGTTCAAAGCTCTGGGTTTGCCTCTCCATTATTGGCTGTTAGATCTTTAGGGAACGAACTCTAGCAGCTCATTATCAGCTTGTTGTTTTCACGCACGTGCCATCTATAAATACCTACTCCAAGTAGATTGCATTCTTTGACACCAGCTATATTATATTTGCCCTAAGCATCCTGAGAGACCACACTCCACAATGCTGCAGAACAGGCTCCACATAGTGAGTTGCAATCACCTCAAACAACACTTGCTGCTCCTCTCCAGTGTCAATTATCATGATAGAAAGGGATCTGAGATGTGCTCAACAGCAGTGTTCCGAGAAGCTGCCAATTCTTACCCTGGCATTAGGGGAGCTCCCTAGAAATGGGCAAGAGCACTTGCTGATGCTCTTCCAACTTCTCTCTGTGGCTCTGGACAGCCAGACTGTTGTACCTCAGATGGGATACTTTGATGTCCAGCAGGCCTCAAATTAGCTCTATCTTCTCTCTCTAGGTGCTCATCATCTTCAGCTGCCTCTCCTTTTCCCTCCAGGTAGCTCGCTTCATTTCCACTTCCTTTGAATTGTGCTTCATGTCAACCTGTGGCTATCACACCAAGCCCTTCCACTTTCTCATCTATCTCTCTAGCTGTGAATCTGGCACAAGAATCTACATGTAACTTTTTTATCTGTTTATCAAGATTTCAGCTGGAATCCCAGGTGGTACTAGCTAACTGAGAACATGAGGAGCACCTTAAATACTCTCCTGCCATTCACTGCTCATTGAGAAAGATGCAAATGTGTTGTGGTCAGTCTCTCCTTCTCCATTTCTTGTTCAGTAGAATAAAGTGAATTCACAATGGAGATACTAGACAGCTGCTATGTCAGCAAGTGACCCAACCAAAGATAATTTAGTGAGGGGATACTTATCAAATATAGTAGGATAAATCCACTTATTTGTAGGACACTACTAAGGGCTTTCATCAAACTAGTTATTTTATGTCCCAATTGGCAGACCAATCTAAGGCTCTCCCCTAGATCTTCCTGATCTGAAGGCCTGAGGACTCCTACATACAACACAGACCAAATGACATGGGTGAATAGAAAAGTAGGTGAGTATGGATTAGTATTCTGAAGGTGTGTTAAGCTGTTGTCTTGTCATGATTACCATTAAATCAATGTCCTTTCTCTGACCTTCACCATATCTCTTTATTTGGCATAATTGGTAGGTTTCTTAGTGTGTCATTTTCTCCTGTTAGTTCAGTGCACAGGTTAAAACATTAGCATGCCAAACCATGGGTTTCCATTAGCATAGTAGACGGTTTGCCTTCTAGCAACTTCCATCCAGATAATTCTCTTCTTGGGCCCTCATATGCATCTGTTCTGAGAAGTGAATGTCTCACAAACAATGAAACATAGTTGCTCAATGATGATTAGCTAACACAGAGACTCAAGTAGTTTAGGTCTGGAGCCTTTCTGAGAGGCCGTGTACTATATACTGTGGGAAACATTGACAGAAATTCCTCAGAGCAATACCACTGGCAGCAAGTGAGCACTGACTACTACTCAGCCCTTACTAGTTCTACCTCGGGTATGAACACGTGAACAACCCTGATTAGCTTATTACACAGGGCCCCATCAATGAAATCATTTTGAGCGTAGGAAAAAACCTCCATTGGCAGTACACATAAGAAGCAGATGATACCCCACACTCAAATGCTCCAGGAGAACAGAGTGTAAGGCTGTCTACACAATTGAGAAATAGGATTCTGAGGGTGGGAAAGGATGAGTTTAGATAGCAAACATAGAAGTAATTATAAGTTTCTGAATTCCTAACCTAACTTCCTTCTGCCCCTCAGATCAAATTCAGGAAATGGTGGAATGTTTATGATCACAAAATGAAGTTTTTAATCCCAGGCCCAAACTCTAGGTGTTCTTGTTACATCTTCTCACCTGCCCCTGATGTAAAAGGTCAGAAAGGCAAAGGGGAAGGGAGGCCCATGCTCAGGAATATAATTGGAGCTTACAAGTCACTGAACTCTCTGACTTTCTATGTTGAAGGTAAGATAAAAGGCAGCTTGAGTTTCTAAGAACTCAGTTTCTAGGCTATATGGCTCCTTCAGAACTTTTTTCCCTCCTCCTGTGTTTTGAGAGCAACAGTTAGTACGGTACTTCTGTCTCTTAGGTACAATCTTTCTCTTCACACAATGCTTAAAGTAGACAATAGGTGGAAGCTGCTATTAAATCTAAAAAGAATAAAATAGCACACAGTAAGTGCTTCCCCTGAATTCCTGCACCCAACATGTTCCAAATTCTAAAGACAAAGTGATTATGGGTGAGTACTAACAACTTCCAGAGAATGGTGAGCTTAGAACAATTTTCCCTAGCAGGTTCTGTCCAGGTTATTACTATGGCTAAGATCTAGTGGATCAATGAACTTATAGACAGTGCAAGACAGAAAAGTCTATGATATTGAGTCCCCAAAGAAGAAATTGGACCAAGAAGAGAAAACTTATCATTGCTGGAAAAGGAGGAAGACAACTAGGAGGATGTTTCTCTGAATACAGACATGGATATAATTGTAACAAAAATGTAAGTTGTGGCTCATCAGTACAAACTATCAAATCAAACCTCACTAAAGCTAAAAATAAAACATCAAAATAAAAAAAAGCTATTTGGATTTCAGTACTAACATGTATTTTAAGGAGTGTGCATGGGGGTGGTGGTCTGAGATTAAATATGGGACAGCATTGGTTCTTAAAAATCATCATATTGACACTATCCTTTAGGTTTCCCATTCAAGTCTGGTGTCTTTCTAGCTCTACCAATTAAAAAACACAATTCTCGCTTTCCTCTGGTTAACTGGAGATAAACATGTATTGGATATGTCAACCTGGATTGGTTCAAACTATGACCTTCAGATCTTACTGTATGGAATAGATAATGTATGAGAGTGAGCCACTATGCTTAGCCCAGTATTTCCTGTAAGTTACTTAATTTTTCTGAATCTCAGCTTCTTCCTGTTTGGAAAGTGAACTTTAGAATCTGGTGGGAGTTATGACTGGGTGCAGGAAGTATAAGTGTTCAGGATGTGTGGACAGAGTCTGACACTCTCATAAAACTACTAATGTTTATATGAAATGAATTCCAGGAATTGGAAACAAGAGGGATTTTTTTGTTCTTGTTTATACATTTATGGGCATTGAGGGCGCCAGAGATATTCAAAGAGAACAGGGAAACAAATGCAGCAGTTGTATTCTGTAGATATGTTCACAATGAGGTATAACACTGTGAACAGGGACAGGAGGGAAAATCAGAGAGAGAGTGCAAAGGAAGTGATGAGATTTTCAAACAAGAAATGAACTCACCTGACTTACAAAATGGTGATCCACATGTACACTACCTTAACAATAACAATTTTTAAAATCCGGGTTTTTGCTTCTTTCCTCCACTTTTTGTAGGTACCCTTAAGACTCAGAACCACCGATGGAGTTTTTGAAGGTCAATTTATATGATAATGAATATAGAGCCAGAATATCTTAAGCAATATTATAAAAAGTATTTCATTCTTAATACCAGTTTCTCTTTGAGTGGCAATTCTATATGTTGTTGGCCGAGATTTTTTTTTTACTTATTTTTTTTAGTACTTGCCAGGTGTTGAAATCCTTCTTAAAGCTTTGCGACAGATGTCTGCTATATCTTGGCACCCTACCAATAACTAAAATAATAATCAACCTTTGAAATTAATGTACTTGAGTATGAGTTTTATTTATTTATTTTATTAGTTGATGTTGGTGAACTCTGGCCCTGGTTGCTGTCCTTCAGCTCTTCACCTCAAGACTAGTGCTCTACCACTTGAGCCACAGTACCACTTCCACCTTTTTCTGCTTAGATGGTGCTGAGGAATCAAACCCAAGGTCTCATGCATTAAAGGAAAGCTGTTAACCATTGATCCACCTTCTCAGCCCTTATGAGTGGTATTTTTGTGCAGGGGTGTATCAAGAAAATCTATTGAGCAAATGTATTATTTGCCAATAGACATATTCAAAATTATGAATTATCTGATATTTCAATAAATAAAATGTTATCATTGTTACTAGGAAATTTTTGTCTCCCCATGCTAAAAGCATGGAGGTGCTATTTTAAACTAAAACTACAAAAGAAATTTTAAGATCTTGATACTAATAAATCTGTCCAGGTGTTATTACATTAAACAGAGAATTCAAAATGGTTTTTCTTTATGAATACAGAGATCAAAGGTCTTATAATACTTATTTCAAAATACAAATTAAAGGGAAAATCAGTCAGGAGGTAAAATTTATATTGAATGTTAATTTTTAAAGAGGAAGAGAAGATCCTACATGGCAGACTAAAGTCAAAGCAATATCAGAACTGTATATGCTCAATAATAAATAAGAAGCCTTAACTGAAAAATTGAGCTGGAATATGCACATAGGGCAAAGACAAGCAATCAGAGCCCACCACCAAAAAGAAACATCATAATGTATCCCTCAGAAAAAAGAAAAATTGCAGACCAGGGCTCAACATCCTTATCCTTGATTTCAAGGATAACCCTTGATACACATACACCCCCCCTACACACACACACACACACACACACACACACACACACACACACACGAATATATGCAACAACTCAACCTACTCACATCCATTCAACATGAATCAAAGATCGTCCTGTAATATTTGAAACTTTAAAAGTTTTAAGTCTTGTAAATAATTGATAACAGATGCATAAGCAATTATTTTCTGAATAGCACTCTGATATGGAAATGAGAATTCATGGTGGTTATAACTACTTAAATATTTCTGAATCTTGAAAGAATTAAAAAAGAGACAATCCGAATTTTGGGACTATATATCTACCAGCTATTCTGCAAAGGCTTAATAAGAAGTTTTGAAATCCAAAATTAAATACCAAATTAATACAACTAATACTTGTGTAAATGAAGTGAAAGACACTGATCAGAGACCTATGCTTCCCAGTTCTCAGCCGGCTGCACACTGTGGCACCTTTAATTCTGCTGGGCCAGGCCCACAGTTGTCTTCCCCAGAGCCATGGCCATGTTGGTATTGGGGCTGGAGCTCTGTGGATAGGAGGGGAGGCCACAGGGGAGGCTGAGCTGGGGTTGGGGCTGGGGGTAGTAAGGAGAGGACGGGAGGCTCTGGCAGAGTCTGGTGAAGGGAAGAAGGAGGCAGTAAGCCAGTAGCTCAGAAAGCAGCAGCCCCAAAGGCAGCTGGGTTCTGGAGAGTGTTTGTGAGGCGGGGAGTTTGGCCCCTGGGGCTCGGTGGCTGGGTGAGGAGAGGATGGAGTCTCAAATCATACACAGACAATGAGAAATGAGATAACCGTGGCTGAAGAATTTCAAGAACAAAGGCAAGGACTTTTAGGTAAACTCTGGGGGCTGGGAGGGCAGCAATGCTGGGCCGGTGGTGGTCATGCTTCTCTGGAGGTCCTTGGAAGTGAGTGAGGGCCAGCTTTGCTGTGGGCTAGGCCTCAGTCTCCCCTTGAAGCAGGCATCAGGAATTGCCAGCAGAGCCTCAGTCTGCCCCACAGACATGGCCTGGCATGGGTGCTGCAGACCAGGCAGCTTCTGGGAGGCTTTGTGCAGCAGGGCAGAGGAAGAATGGCTGGTGGGCACTGCTCCATACCAGCCAGGCCCAGGGCCACTGCAGAAGTTCTGGCTTTGGATCAGGACCAGGGACTGACCCCCAGACAAGTGGCCTCTGGTGACCTGCATGGTGGCTGCCACGTGTGGGCTGGGAACTTCCTTAACATGGCTGAGGAGTCTCCACAGAGAGGTGCATTTGCTCTTGTGCCTCTCCCATCTTTTGGATTCCCGCTGTCCTCAAACCTCGTGCCATGTCCAACTATAAGAGTCAACTTCTCCTGGCCTCTGAGAGGCCATCCCGGAGATGCTCACTGGGCTTCCCCCTTCGGTTTCACCATGCATGCAGGGCTCACAGGGTGCCATCCTCCAGGCAAAGTGTACTCCCATTTCAGCTTGGCCACCCCTGCATAAGGGAACACAAACTGCATTCTTACACAGAAAGCCAGGGGAACACAAGGCTATCCTGCAGTCTAAGTCATCCTTTGACTCCTCCTGTTCAGGTGTGGGGCAACTGTGGAGCCAACCACCCCATCACGTTTGATAATTTAAAAGGAAGAGGAAAAAGCTTCATTGTCACAGATAGAGCTGCCCTTGGAGTTCTCTATGTACACTAATCTTGTGCTGAGATAAAGATCCCCAAAGACCACCCAGGAGCCAATTCCCATGCGAGCACATAAGAGTCATTTATTGCAAGCTCGAGCCTGGACTCACAACTGTCACCATCCCAGCGGGTCAGAGTTGAGAGCCCCGACCCTTCAGTTAACAGGGTTTTTATAGGGTATAGGACTGAGGTAAGGGGGTTCCTAGCTTGGCAGTTTCATTATTGGTTGACATTTAGTGAGTGAATATTATAACAATCTTATTGGCTAGCGTGCACAGGCTAAGCAATAAGCAGCAAACTATGTTAACTATGCTATCTTAAGAAACATCTGTACTTTTAGCTACCTTCCTGTCATTCGTCATCCGTATGAACCTGTCATCCATGGCTATTGCTAGGGGAATGATGGGCAGAACGTTATTGGGACATTTCCCATTTTTTTCGGGGAACCTGATTTATAACTTTCAGTAAAAGTCTTTCAGTAAAGGCCTTCACAATGGATACTTTCTGTAAAGACTTTCAAAATGGAGTCTAAGCCCAGAATGGCTGTACTTTGGCTAAAACTTCTCACTAGGTGTGTGTGTGTGTGTGTGTGTGTGTGTGTGTGCGTGCGTGCGTGCGTGTTTTTGTGTGTGTGTGTGTGTGTGTGTGTGTGTGTGTGTGTGTGTGTGTGTGTTTGATGTGAAAGAGTCAGCTGAGGTTTGGGGTCAAACACTTCTTCTTTTTAGCATTGAGTTTTGTATCTAGTGGTTGTTCCCGCTCCTGAATTCTGAGTTCTAAAGTTGTCCTTCCATATAGTTTTATCCTTTGATCTTCTTGATATTCAGTTTCCTAAGGTCTGCTTGTGAACTTCAGCATTTGCTTCATGAAAGTGGTGCCTTTCTTTTAACTTTTATGAAGCCCTTTGCTCTCTTTAGATGCAGTTTGTGCTTTGTTAGTTGTTTTACTTAGCCCAGACTTTTATGGCCCAGGCTGTGACTGTTAATTCTGAGATTAGTTTAGGCCAATATGAGATACTATCCTTTCAGTCTATATAGTGAAAGAAGTTCAGCATCCTTAATGTATTAATTTCCTTGCTTTAAAAACAAACAAAAAATCCAGTGAAATAAATGTACAATCAGTTGTTTTTGTTAATTGTGTACCATTGTAATGAAAAAAAAATCTTTTTACTAAAGTGAGTATTTAGAATGGGAAAAAATCGAATAATATAGTATTTAAGAATTGATCAAATACCAAAAGAAAAAGAAAGTCACTGATCAGAAATGAAGTGCAAATTTAAGATTTTAATAAGGAAATGAAATGTTTGAGATTCTTATCCACATAGGAAATACATAGAAAAATAAATAGGAAAGTCACTGAGTTCCCATCTTACACACCAGAATAGATATCACCACTCAAATAAATAAACTGCAGGAGAGGTTGAAATAAATCAGGAACTGTATTTGGTTTTGTGCCATTGTAAACTAGGGCAATCCATATGGCTAACATGATGGAAGTTTACATAATACCAAAAAGACACATATGTTAATGACCTTTAATGCAACTTGGATACATATTGAAGGAATATAAGTCAACATGAACATCCATGATCATGGCAGCAATATTCATAGCAACCAAGATGAGTAATCAATCTAGATGCACAAGAAAGAAGGAATAAAGAAAATGCGCTATTCATAGCTATAAACATATTCTGTTATATAAGAGAAGTGATTGTTTCTCCTGCATCATTGTTAAATATTTTGGGATATATACATAATCTTAATTTTGTGGCATTGTGTTTTTGTTTTAATGACGGAGCTCCATATTGATTTTCAGAACAGTTAAAATATGTTGAAGATATCCTATAATATGTGTATATCAAAGCATTTTCTAAGTGCAGTTTTAATTTCCTTTTTCAAGTTCTTAAAGTTTTCATCATAGAGGACCTTCACTTCTTTGGTTAAGTTAATTCCTAGGTATTTTATTTTTTGTGGGGCTATTACAAATGGAGTTGCTTTCCTAATTTCAGCCACATTTTCCCATTGTTGTCATACAGAAAAGCCATTGATTTTGGGGGCTTAATTTTATACCCTGCTACTTTGCCAAAGTATTGAATCAGCTTGAGTAATTTGGGAATGGAGTCCATGGGATTCTTTAAATACAAGATCATGTCATCTGCAAAGAGGGAGAGTTTTATTTCTTCTTTCCCTATTTGAAACCATTTTATGTCTGCATCTTTTCTTGTTGCTGTAGCTAGACATTCTAATACTAGGTTGAAAAGAAGTGGAGAGAGTGGACATCCTTATCTTGTTCCTGAGTTAAAAGGAAATGGCTTTAGTTTTTCACCATTAAGTATAATGCTGTTTGTAGTTTTGTCATATACAGCCTTTATTGTATTGAGGAATGTTCCATGGATTCCTAATTTTTCCAAAACCTTCATCATAAAGGGGAGTTGGATCTTATCGAATGCTTTTTCTGCATCTATTGAGATAACCATGTGGTTCTTATTCTTGTTCCTGTTGATGTGATGAATAACAGTAATTGATTTGCGTCTATTGAACCAGCTTTGCATCCCTGATCTGAATCCTGTTTGATCATGGTGTATAATTTTTTGGATGAATTGTTGAAGTCGATTGGCCAAAATTTTGTTGAGAAGTTTTACATCAATGTTCATCAATGAAATGGGTCTATAGTTCCCTTTCTTTGATGAGTCCCTGCCTGGTTTTGGGATCAGGGTGATGATGGCTTCATAGAATGTGCTCGGTAGTGAACTTTCTCTTTCAATTTCATTGAAGAGTTGGAGGAGTATTGGTGTGCGCTCAGCTTTGAAGGACTCGTAGAATTTCGCTGTAAAACCACCTGGTCCTGGACTTTTCTTAGCTGGGAGGTCTCTTATTGCTGTTTCTGTTTCAATGCTTGATATGGGCCTGTTAAGATGGTTTAACTCATTTTGGTTTAGTTTTGCCATGTCAATATTTGCTAGGAAAAGGTCCATTTCTGCCATGTTCTCAAACTTATTAGCATAAAGTTTTGAGAAGTATTCCCTTATAATGTTCTGAACCTTGTTTTTTTCTGTGGTGATATTTCCATTTTCATCTCTGAGTTTATTTATTTGGGTGTGTTCTCTTCTTTTTCTGATAAGATTTGCTAAGAGTCTGTCAATTATGTTAATTTTTTTGAAGAACCAACTCTTGTTTTTTTGATTCTTTCTATAGTTTTTTTGGATTCTAATTCATTTAATTCTGATTTAATTTTAATTATTTCTTTCCGTCTACTGGATTGGGGTTTATCTTGCTTCTCTTTTTCAAGGAGGTTCAAATGTCTCATTATATTGTTGGTTTCAGATCTCTCAAATTTGTTGATGTAGGAACTCAGAGCTATAAAGTTGACTCTGAATACTGCCTTTGCTGTGTCCCAGAGTAGCTAGTAATTTGTGTGCTCATTTTTTTGAATAGCACGAACATTTGGATTTCCTTTCTAATCTCTTCCAGGACCCACTCATGATTCAGCAGTGTGTTGTTCCGCCTCCATGTGTTACTGGAAATTCTTTGGTGGCTTTTAGTGTTGAGTTCTAATTTTATTCCCTTGTGGTCATAGAGAATGCAAGGTATTACCTCAATGTTTCTGAATATGGACAAGTTTGCTTTGTGGCCTAAAATGTGGTCTATTTTAGAAAATGTTCCATGTGCTGCTGAGAAGAATATGTAATCCGATGCTGTTGGGTGAAATATTCGGTAGATGTCTTTTAAATCTAGTTGATCTATGCAGTTGTTTATATTTGCAGTTTCTTTGTTGAGTTTTTGCCGAGTTGATCTATCTAGTGGGGAGAGTGGTGTGTTAAAATCCCCAACAATTAATGTCTTTGGATCTATGTGGGATTTGAGGGAAAGTAGTGTTTCTTGGATAAATTTGGGTGCTCTTTTGTTTGGCGAATAGATATTTAGAATGGTAACATCCTCCTGAAGGAGAGATCCCTTAATTAGTATGTAGCGAACTTCTTTATCTCTTCTCACATTTTTTAATTTGAAGTCTATTTTATCTGATATTAGGATTGCAACTAACGTATGTTTAAGGGGGCCATTTCATTGTTAGATTTCGTTCCAGCCTTTCACATTGAAAATGTGTTTGTTTTTACGGGCAAGGTGTGACTCGTGAAGGCAGCAGATAGAAGGATCTTGTTTTGTAATCCAACTCGACAGTCTATGTTGCTTAAATGGAGAGTTGAGTCCGTTAATGTTAAGAGATAGGACTGAGAGGTATTTGGAAGTTCCTACCATGTTATCCAACTTCTTGGGGGCTGTGAAAACTGTGTTCTTCCTATGGTTCTTGGATTCTCTGTTTGGGTGCAGTTCATTGGCATTTATTGTGGTCTTGTTGGTTTTCTATGTGTAGGACATCTTTAAGAATCTTTTGTAGGGCTGGTTTTGTGGAGATGTATTGTTTCAATTTTTCTTTGTTATGGAAGGTTTTTATTTGGCCCTCAGTTATGAAGGAGAGTTTAGCTGGGTACAGTATTCTTGGTTGATAGTTTTTTTGGTTTTTAGGGCATGGTATACATCATTCCAGGCTCTTCTTGCTTTCATTGTCTCAGCTGAGAAATCTGAGGTGATTCTAATTGGTTTCCTTTATAGGTGATTAGTCTTTTTCTCCTTGACAGCTTTAAGGATCTTTTCCTTGTTCTGAGTTGATCCTGGGTGGATTATAATGTGACAGTGGGATGTCCTATTCTGGTCTTGTCTATTTCGAGTTCTAAAAGTTTCTTGTATCTGAATAGGCCTATCTTTTTCATATTTGCATATTCTCTGCTAGGATCCTGTTAAACGAATTTCCTAGACCATTAACTTCTGTTTCTAGGTGCTACTCTACACCCATTATCCTTAGATTAAGCCTTCTGATGGTGTCTTCCAAGTGTTGGATAGATCTATCGTATTTCTTGGACTTGTCTTGGATTGTTGTATGTTCTTTCTCTATAATATCTATGCTGTCTTCAATCCCCGAGATTCAATCTTCTGCATGGTCTAACCTGCTGTCAAGGCTTTCTACTTTGTTTTTTATTTCTTTTCCTTCTAGTTGGTCAGCTTTGATGGCTTCAATTTCTTTGTTGAAACTTTGTTTTAGATCTTGTACTGACTTCTTTGCTTCCTTAATTTTGTGTTTGGTGTTTATTCTCAAATCACTTAGTTGATTGTTTATGGTTTCCTTGCACTCCCATTCCATCTGTTGGGCTCCAGTCAGCATTCCCTTTGTGTTCTCCCTGACTTCCTTCAGCTCTTTCTTAATGGATTCCATGAATGCCTTTCCATGAATGTGTATTCTCATCCTGCTCTCTCAATTCCTGTATTGCTCTTTGCTTAGCTTCCTCCCATTCATGCCATTCCTCTAGTTCACTTTGAGTGTTCTCAGCCTGCTCATGCCATTCCTGCCTTTCTCTTTGAGTATTCTCAAGCTACTCATGCAAATCCTATATCAGTTTGTGACTAGCTTCCTCTCGCTCATGATATTCCTGTATAAACCTTTGGATTGCCTCCTTTCTCTCCCTATCACGCTCATACAGAGTCCTTTGTATGTTTTCAATCTTTTCATTTATCATGTTTGCCAGCAGAGTTTGTAGAGCTATTTGGGAACTCTCCTCTGGATTATTCATTATCTGTTCTGTCCCCTGATTATCATGAGTGGGAGTTGAGATACGTGGGCTTGCCATTTTTCTTGTGTTTTTCCGGCTTACCCTGCCTATTTGGGATGAAATTAACACCAGTTTTGTGCTAGAACACAAACTTAAAGCAAGTATCAACCAAAGTCTCTATTTGCACAGTCAATAGTCTGCAGATACAATCTAGTTCAACAGATACATCTATTCAACATTGAACAACTATATATTAATAGGCTACTAACCGCAAAGAAGAATTTGGTAAACCAGAAATTATTAGGTTTAGGAAGAGTTGTGGGTAAAAAATAGGAATAGAGTGTGATGTGGGAAGGCACAGGGAGTGTTAACTAAGTCCTAATCTCAAAGCAGGAAATAGGTTGGATAGGATGAGAGTAGGGAGAGAGAATCAAAAGAAGAAAGAGAAAGGGAACAAAAAGAGACCAAAAAAATTAGAAAGGTAAAAATTAGAAATATTATACATGTGCAAAAACAAACTATTCAGAGGAGAATGTGAATATAATGAGAGAAGGGGAGGGATATAAAGGAGATGTGAAAAAATTAAAAATAAAGATACTTAAAATATTATATAGGTATAAAGAGGTAGTACTGCTATTAAGGAATTTAAGTCTCAGAGGTTTTGAACTGAGTAATAAATTTGTGAATTAAGTGTGTACACAATGGGGGATAAGGTCTAATAATTGACTATGGGTTTATCTGAGGATGTGTAGAACAACAGTTAAGTCACATAAAGAAGAATGAAAGAGAAGAAAAGGTGAAAAGGATGAGAAAGAAAGAAAAACGATCAGAAGTTCAGTAGAGCTAAACAAAAAGCAAAAATAAAAAACAAAAACAAACAAAAAAAGAAAGAAAAACAAGAAAAACGCACACACATTTATACCCCTAAAATAAAATTCTAAGAGGAAAAAAAATTACTAGAAAACAATTTTTTTCAAAAAGTAAAAATTAAAGATTAAAAAAAAATTAGAAAAAAAAATTTTTAATAAAGGGTACAAAAAAAATAGTTCTTTGATTTTTGGGGGGAGGGGTGGGAAAATCCTGTACTCCCTTGTGTCCTTAACCAGCCTCTTGTTGGAGTCTCTGGTCTGCTTGTGTTCCTGTGGCTTGGTTGGTTTCTTAAGTCAGTTTGTTTGAACAGGCAGAAAAATGCTCTGCTTTCCTCAAAAGTTTGAGTTCCTCCTCCCAGGTTAGTTCAATGGGAGGCAGTTCTGCTTTGAGTATCACAAAAGAGGGAGATGGCTTTTTCCTCAAGTTTGGAGATGTTGTGATGAGGCTAGGTTCTGGGTAGAGTTGAGGCCTTTTAGCAAACAGTAGCTTTTCCTGAGGGCTGGTTTGTGAGAAACTCACAGACCCCAGCCTGGAGCCATTCTCAGGGTTTCTGTTTAATGAATTTCAATTGATTGTTGAGGCTGCTAAAGGGAGGGGCAGCCTCTGCCTCTGATTACCCGATGAAGAATCCACTCCTGGGGCTGGCGCCAGAGCTGAGTGACTTTTCCCTAGGTAGAGCTGAGTCTGGCAGGTCAGGTTAGGCTCCTGTGGCCTGCTAAATGACTCTAGTTTACTTCCAAGGCCTGAGTTGTTGCTAGCAGCTCCGCCGAGCTTTGTCGGTATCCAAGATGGAGATCTGCAGTACTGGGGTGGAGGGGTGGCCTTCCCTCTTCTGGTCCCTGAGAAGGAGTGAGGACGTCAGGCTTCTACTCACACCGAGTCTTGGTTCCTGGGTCGTCTCTGGTCTGCGAATTGAAGGATGAAGATTTCCGCTCCTTGTTGGTTCTTGCTGGTGATGAGTAGAATCCGCTTGCCCTCTGTGTCTGGCTCCTTCATCCCAGACTCTCTGTGATTCAGATATGGCAGGTACGGCCGCCGTCGCCGCCACTGCTGCTGCTGCCGCAGCTGCAGCTGCTGGCAAGTGCTCAGAGCGGTCTCCTTGCCTTTATTGTCCCTCTGTGGCCTAACTCTCTGTCCTTTGAAGGCACACTTGGTGTGGTTCTCTGGCTTAGGACTGTTTGCTGGAACTCTAAAACTGCTTTCTATGCGAGAACTTGTTTAGCCTCTACCTTCTCCTCTGCCATCTTCCTGGAACCTCCACTAAATTATTTCTTTTGGATTATATATCCATAACAAACTATTCACTGTGTATTCATGGTACTTCATGATAAAAGCCTGTGTTTATCAGCACAAGTGTCTTTGACATGGAATTGGTCTCCTTAAGCAATTACTCCAGGAGTAATGAAAAGTGGAAGCTGAATGATTTTCATTCATGTATTTCATGAGAAATGAAACTGATCTTTGTTTGGTTTAAAAATCACTTACACTTACATTAGCCACACCCTTTTCATTTAAAACTATCTATATTCTGAAGCATTGTTATTGCCATTATAGAAAGATAATGAGGGTTCATCTGCTCCATAGCTCTTGAAAGTTAATGAATATGATAAAGAATATCCTCAGATATGCCTGGTGTAAAACTGGATTTGAATTATGTGTCTAGAACTGATCAGTCTTGGGTATTTGGGAAATTTGCTTCACCTTGTTGCTTACTTCTGTTTTTAATAAAATATTTAATTCATTTTCTAACTTGAAAAACACTCATAAGCACTACAATTACCCTAATGCAGGTGCAGTGCTTGGAATAGTGTCTGTGCAGTCTGTAGTAGGTCCCAGAGAAGTCAGCTTCAATTAACATGGTCAGAGCATCCTTCCTGAATGCCTTAAGAAATATATACCCAATTGATGTTAATATCTGTGAAAATTTGTCTACTACAAAAAAGGTCTTTTCTTCATATGAACAATGAAAGTAATGATGGGGCTGTCCTGTGGCTTTTACTCTGAAGTAGTTTTGCCTAAATTTCACTTTGAATGGTAGCAGTAATATTCTTTAGTGCTACCCTTCATGTATCTAGTTCTGTGTTCCATTTGGAATACTATTTTAACTTACTTTATAAACTTTGTTATCAGAATAAATAAACTGCAACTGCTGAAGTTTTCAATAAAGAGTCATTACATTACATTTTATGTGCTTAATACTTTCCTGAAATTATGTCTTTGGGAGTATATATAGCTAACAGACTATTTTTTGTGATTTCTTATATGATTTATATAGATTTCTTATGTTATTCTTTTATGATTTCTTAAAGATCCATAAATAAAACTGCTCAGAACAGAAAAGAGTAGGTAAGAAGTCATAAACAATAGTATTATGGTGGTCTTAATGGCTAAGCATAATGAATATGTAACAAAACTGTTGGAAGATTCATTTGCTCTTTTTGCTATTCTCTCCCCCTTCTTTGTAGAAAGGTTCTTACTATGAGGTGCCAAATGGTCTGGACCTTTCAAGCCTTGTCTCAGTGACAGAAATGATGGAATTAAGGACATGTGCTTCCATGGATGGCGTTTAGGAAGTTCACAATATAGCAATACCAATACACACAAAGAAACTTTTGTGAGTGATGTTTATTCACTTCCTCAAATAACAAAATTTAATTCACATGTGAAAACATCAAATTACTTACATTATAATATATGCAGTTCAACTGGCATTACTAACACCCCCATAAATCAGATGCAAACTAAAAGTTCTACTTCAAAAACCAACATCTAAGGCAGTGTTGGAAATATAAGAAGATAAACAATAAATCTAAAGAGTGAGATCTTTAACACTAGCAATGAGCAGTGATAGCTCAATTGTTAACCAGGCTTGAAAAGTTCGGGTGTCCACTAACTATGTGGTTAGAGTTGCAGTGTTGACCTTAGTACCAAGATTGGAGGTAACATTCAAAGGGAGCTGAGGTTGCTGCAGTATTGTAGCTCAATACAGTGTGACCCTGCCTGATAATGGTAAAGCACAAAGTAGAAGTTAAGTCAGTAAAATGTATAGGAAAGATTCTCCACTGAGAATATTTGCAGGGGTGATCATCACTATTGCATTGAAAATGTATTGCCCATCATTCTACTTTAAGCTCTAGCATGTTTCTGATCTGATGACAATTATAACACGCGAATGTGCCATGAGTGCTGAGAGGTGTATATTACTCTAATCTAGGTATAAATCCTCACAGGTATAGAATGGCCTGACCCTGATACTTCATTCTGTGTTGCTGAGTTTCATGTAGAAATGGTCGTAATTAGGCAATTCACACTCACCTAAGTGTAATTCAGGCAAATGGGTCATCACTCCAATGACGTGGTCTGACCTATGAAATAAATAACATTATGTCACAATGTATATGTGTTTCTGAAAATATATGCAATACCAAATACCAAATATACAAAAGGGACAATTATCCATCTCTTATATTATCAGAAGTAAAGATAGTCCTGAATTGCACTTTCTTGCTAGAGGATCAGAGGTTGACTGCTGATGTTTGGTATCTTTCCAGGTGATCCTATACATTTGTCAATCTTCTTTGAGGAAGTATTTTTATGTGGTTTGTTTTGAGGTATTCAGAATATCAGTACTGTCATTAACCGCAACCTTGGGACAGCAAATATGATGGAATACCTGGCCAAAGAACTGAGAAATCACAGGAAGTGACAGGAATGAAGACACCAGAGGACCCAAAGCCACATTACCAGCTTCTGGATCCCCAAATCCTGCTTAACAGACTTTATATTCATTCTACTATAGGGGGGTGCTCAGTGGCTACAGGTAGGTCCACAAACTAAGGCATCAATCTAGTTTGTGGTTATAATTATTGACATGAGGTATTGTTTGTAAACATAGTGATAATTGAATACCTTATTGTTAGGGAGAAGAAGGGAGCAAGAATCATTACAATTATAGCACAGACATCCATCTTGTCTCCAAAGTCTTAATCTTTTAGTGTCCAACAGCTCTAACTTAAATACCCTTGAGGTAATAACTCATACCCCTTTCTTCCCTTGACTGTTTGATCTTCCCAGAGCAAAGCTGTTTGAGATGGCTTCCCAATCTATCCCTTTTCAGGTCTAACAGCTTGACTCTAGAATCTCTCACAAGTACTGTGAGAGATGTATGATCTTGAAAAGGATATTATTTTTAGGATAGGTTCAATTTTTAAATTTTATTTTATTTCAAAGATACTTTACAGAGTGGGTAGAGTTACATGAGTAAGGTAAATTCCTTGTTGAATATTGTTTCCCACTCCATTGTTATTATCATATTCTTTCCCACCTCCTACCCCTCTCCCCACCCCAAGGTTGTCAAGTTCATTTCTGACATAGTGTCTTGTGAATATCATTGTTGCAGTGGGTCGCTCTTTGTACTTCTTTCATCACTATGTTTTTCCTTTCCTTCTCAAAATCAGATAAATGTATATACAAAATGGAAGGTACCAGAATTAAGACAGAGATTGCCAGGGATAAACCAATTGAAAAAGACAAATGAAATAAAATAAGATCTAGATACACTACTTTAGAGATATCAAGGTTGACATCTGAAAAAAAATGACTTGTTTCCATACCTTGGAGTTCATTTCAATTAGCATCATTTTGTAAGGTCAAATGTACATAGCTCTGGAGCCAGAAATCCCACTCCTGGGCATTTGTGGAAATGATCTCAAGCTAAAACACACTAAATCTACAACTATGTTTTTGGAAGGATTATTACCATATCTAAGATATTGAACCAAACGAGAAGCCACTCTATATATGAATAGTTCAAGAAAAGGTGGTATATATACACAATGAAATTTTATGTTTCTATCAGAAAGAATGACACAGCCCCTTTCTTAAGAAAATGGAAAGACTTGGGAAAATAGTCATGGAACCTAGGTTCCATGGTTTCCTTCATTTTTATTAATATATGCTTACGATAGTCCTGGCAGACAGGTTCACATTTTAAACTCTTAATATTCCCTTTTTTCTCCCTCTTCCTCTCTCATTCCATTTGTGTGTGTGTGTGTGTGTGTGTGTGTGTGTGTGTGTGTGTGTGTGTGTGTCTGCGCGTGCGCACGTGCGCCACACAGTAATGAAACTTGACTTGGAGCCTCAAACTCTTGCTTGGTTTTTTCACTAATGACTGACTGAGTCTGTACTATTTGATCCAAAGTTTCAATCTGTCTTTGATTGAACAATTGAACATAAATGTCTCATGGATTGCTACCCCAGCCATCGGTGAACTATGATCTTCCAATCTCAGGCTCATGACTATCTAGAAATAAGGATAAGGCACTGGCAGCCAGCTCTATTGCCAAGTGTCTTTTGCTTTGATTTGTTTTTGTTTTTTGTTGTTTTTGTGCATCCAAAATCTGTAAGGAAAACAAATCATTTACAATCAGGACTATTCACATAAAATATGTATTGTTTAAAGATTACCTTAATAATGTTATCCTTTTGCATCCACATTATGTGATTTGACATTTTTTTATCTCTACTATTGCAAACAGTCAAGTAACATACACATTTTGAATCTTCTTGTCTTGGTTTTATAGTTTGTTAGGTGTTTCACAACAGAGTTTATCAAGGTTTAACTCTTCACTACTAAAGCAAGACTTTTATGATTATTCAATGTCCTATAAATCGTAAGTTCATCACTTCTTGTGACACCTTATGAGCACAGGTAGTTTCCTATAATACCTACACATACTTTAGACCTCAATGCGATGTGCTCTACTGCCAAATATGCAAGGGCATCCTTTGTAATTCTCCTTGAATTTTCACTGCTCTTTTCTCTACTCTCCAGTGCTAAGTCCTGTGATGATCTTGTTGATTTTCTCCCCCGGTACATTCATCATTGTATCTTGGGAACAACTGGTATGCACTACTGTACTTCTGTCCATTCTCATTATGCTTTGGCTTAACCTTTCTCACCCTGGAGGGCCAGAGATGGGGATATTTTCTTCAATCTTTAGCTACGACATCTATTTTTATACTTTCTAGAACTGCATGTATTGAATTCTTTCTGTAAAGTCTAAGGCCTTGAAAATAATTACTGCATTTTCATGGCTTTTTGATTTGGCATTAGGGAAGAATATAGGTCAGTAACTGTAACTTAGGTAAAAGAAGATTGCAATCATTCCTCCATACCTGTTGTTCATTGGATAATGTTTACTTCAAGGTCTGCCTGCCTGCTTCCTTTTAATTGTTTATTTTTCAATGTAGCCTTTTCTTCTGGAAAGTATTTATGGGCCGAGTGAAAATAAATTCCTTCTGTAATTAGTCATTAATTTTATTCCAACATAATTTCACAGATCCCTCTGAGTTTCTTCAGGGTCTGTATAGTAGTGCTTCACATTCTTAGATATGTTTTAACATTGATGCATCCAATGGTAAAGACACATTGCTTAAATCACCATTTTGATGACTGCAATAAACCATGTTGCAACCTCACAGATACCCCACCCTAACTACTCTAGTCCCTCATAGTCGCATTGCTCCCCTTTCTTAGTACATCCAAGCTCCTCCCTTCCCTTTCATACCAACTAGCCTTCTCCCTCGAGCCTCTCCTGTTTTCATCAGAACCTCTGCCCATAACTATCCTACTTCTAAGTGGACTAAACTTTCAAACCCAGCCTTGAACCTACTTCTTCTCACAAAACCCATCATGCAATACCAAACACCCTTCACCTCCCTATAACTGCCCTTGAATCTTCACCTTGCTTAGCTAGAAGCTTCTCACACAGCCCATCTCCTGCCTGGAAAGCCAGCCCTGTTCCACCACAAGCCTCTCCACCTCCCACAAGTGTTCTCTCAATGCCCTGTCTTACTCCTCAAATGAACCCGACCCCTATTGGCTCCTCCCTCAGATCCACACCCTACTCCACCAGATACCCTGCCCATAATTATCTACACCTTTGTATCCCTTCAACTCCTTCTCAAAGCCCCTCCTCCAACTAGCCCTATGGCTCCAAGCCCTGGCTTGCTCCAGAAAAACCCCACTAGAATACCCCCAACACACTATCCCATCTCTCAACACCCACATTGCTCCACTAGAAAGAACTGCACCAGTTGGCCTCCATCTGGAAGCCGCACCAGGCTCAACTGTAAATCCCTGTCCCTCCGTATTCCATTTTTGAAGGTTGCTTTGCCCTACTGGAAACCCTGTACAAAGACCATGGCCTGGCTTGCAACACTGAAATCCCCACCCAACATTACTCCTCTTTTCAAAGTGGTGATTGACTATACCAGAAACCCCATCTTAACCATTCTGGTGCACTGGATCCTATCAGTGCTCTCACAAAGCTCTGTTTCTGAAAATCTCCTCCATACATTGTGACTGCACTCTTCTCTGCAGGAAACCCCACTTCCACCCTAACATACTCTCCAAAGGCCTGCTGTTGTCCACCAGAAACCCCGCCCCTTACTAGTCCATGTCTTCCTTTTACCACCCTGACCTCTCAAAGCCAGACCTTGAAAAGCCTCCTCCCTCATAGCTCCGCATTCCTGCACCAGAATCCCCACATTCTGTCAGCCTCTTGCCTACATTCACTGCCCTGCCTTATGGGAAACCTCATCCTACATATCCCACAAGGGCTCACAATGCTCACCCAGAACGTTTCCTCTAAGTAACCTCCTCCTTTGTAGCTTTGTTCTTCCTTCTCAAAGCTCTGCCCCAATCAGCCTCCAGCCCTGTGACCCAGCCTTTTTACTAAAGTACCGCCTACTCTACAAGAGTCAAGGCCCCTAACAAGTCTAGTACTTCCTTTCTCCTCCCTGCGGTCTCAAAGCCCTACACAGACTGGTCTTCACCCCCTAAGACTCACCATGTTCCACTACAGGGACTGTGCCAATACCAACTCCCCCTTTAAACCAGAGAGGGCTCCACCAGAAACCCACACCATCTCATCCATGACGGTCCAAATCTAGTAACTGTTATTAGATATGTGATATTGTACTGGCCATAGAATTCATACTAATCAATAGGATAAGAAAGCAGAATTGCAAAAAGGCAACAAATTTAGACAGCTATTAGACGCCTTATTCTAGTTTGGGGTTCTGTTACCAGGCAGATACACATTGTGTGAAAATGTATGAAGGTGATTCCTCTTATTGGAAACCATTCTTTGAAGTATCAGTAAGGTTTCATGAATGATCATTTTATTTCTAGAAAATTCGTGCATATTTGTGCCCATTAACTTTAAAAAATATTAGTTATTTTAAATCCTCTCTTTTCGTTGAGGAAAGGGCATTAGATGACTTTCAACTCATCTCCGTAATAAATAATTTTGGATTTGCTTACTTTACTATGTACCAGAGTTTTAGCAACAGAAATTCTCTACCAGGGGGCTGGGAAGGTGGCTCAGTGGTAGAGTGCTTGCCTTGCATGCATGAGGCCTTGGGTTCGATTCCTCAGCACCGCATAAGCAAAAAAGAAAAAAGCCAGAAGTGGCGCTGTGGTTCAAGTGGAAGAGCACTAGCCTTGAGCTGAAGACCTGAGGTACAACGCCCAGGCCCAGAGTTCAGGCCCCATGACTGGACCCCCCCCAAAAAAAAGAAAAAAAAATTCTCTAACAGAATCCATTTTGAATTTCCTCCTTCCACTAAAGTGTCCTTTAGAAAAGATTGAAATGAGATTATACAGGTAAAATTCCAGAAATAAAAACATATTTTAGATCATAACAAAATTATGATAAAGACCCCACCCAATGTGCTTTTAATTTTCTAACAAAAGGAACTATTTAACTGTAGACTTTCTGAAGACTAAAAGACAAAAATCTAAGAAATGCCCTCTTATACCATGGTTCTGAAAACAAAACCAAAATAAGGAAAGAAAACATAATGACACAGAAGGGAATGAAGAACTTGTACATGTGATATAGCATGTAAAAAATACACTGAATCAGGTAAAAATTATTTTGGTCACCATGTCTGGTTGTTCAATATATTTCATTTTAAATATTGTTCTTTGTTAACCTGTGACTTAATATTAAAAGTCTCAACAGGGATCTGCCCAGGTAATTGTGTAGTTAGTCAATTTCATCATTGCAAGATCATCAGGATGAAAAACTCCACACACCTTAAGACCACACCTGCAACAGCAGTAGACATACACTCCTATTGGTCCAACAGTGTAAGCCAGACTTGTGTTTTACCAAAGCTTTGCATGTGGTATGCTATGGTTTATTCAGGCTGACGAGCCATAGTAACTCTAATTTAAGATTAATCCTACCATCTTGTGCTAGGCTTCCCTCAAAGTAATGCCAAGAGAGAGAGAAAAAAAAAACACAGGTTGCCACCAACCCTGCCCACCCTTAAGAAATCAAAACAGTTTCCCAAGTGTTCCAGGAACAGTACATACCAATAGTTCAGAGAAAAGGCAGTGTTTTTCGGGTGGACTCAAACCAATCATGTAACTGCTTGTGTGCAAATTCGCTAAATTTGTTCAGTACTATAAAACTGTGCTGATTTTGTGCTCAGGGATTCTTATTATCACCGGTTAGTGAGTGCACAGAGGACCAGCTTGAGCTTGTAAATAAAGGACTCTTAGGTTGCTCATATTGGTCGTGATCTCTGGGGGTCTTTCGGGGGTCTCAAGTCTGTACAACATTTCTGGGGGGTCATGTGGAATCCCCCTCATAAAACCATCCAGACGCCCCACCACAGAGACTCAAAAAAAAAAAAAACAGCTGTTAAGTCAAGGCACTGCTGTTCTGTATATTTGGTTGCCTGTAATTTCTGTATCTGTAATTCTGGTTTCCCACAGGGTCTGTATTCTGGTTGGCTAGGACTCTTGGTAGACGCGCTATAAGACTGCCAACGGGGTCTGTGAGAAGATGTCCCCAGACACCTCTTGGTAGATTGCTGTTTAGTACAGACATTTTTGGGAAATTTTCTGTCTGTAGTTGGGCACTTTCATGCAGACATTTTTTGGGAAGTTTTCCATCTGTATTGGGAAGTTTTCCATTTTGGGGGAAACGCTCCATCTGTAGTTTGGCACTTTCTTGTTTACAATTTACAATGATGAAGTGTGTCTTTGTAAATTCTTTGTGTTGAGTGTTCTGTTTGTCATTTGGAGTTTATCTTATCCTTTGGCCTTGGCCCAGGAGGGTCTGAATATGGGGGAGAATCCGTCAGTCTGAGGGGATGGCCGCTAGGGACTTATTTCCCTTGCTCCAAAATGACTGGGACTTCTCTTCCACTTTGGAAGGCCCCTGGGTCAAAAAACGTTGGTGAGACATCACCCCATTCACTGAGATCTGATTGTTCTCTGTTCTATTTCCTGAGGTAGGGAAGTTCTGAGTGAGAGTAGCAGACTCTGGATTCCGCTTGCTGAGTGAGAACGGCACAGAGTTCTGGTAGGGATAAACTCAGCCTTTGGGTGCTGAGTTGTCTAGTTCTGTTTTATAATTGGCACGAGTTTTAATGTGTGTTTTTGGTTTTTGTGTTTTTGTTATTTATTTGAACATCTCTGGGGAAATAAAAGCTCCAGCCTCCAGCTGAGCTCAATCACAGAGAAGGCTGTGTGGCTGGGTTTCACTTTTCAGCTAGTCCTGACAATGTAAAGTGCTCTTGTATAAAATTGGATAAAAATCAGGCCAGTTTAGTTTCAGGTGACCATCCTTCCAGCATTCCTCCAACAGAAGGGATTCAAAAGACTAATTGGAGAAATGCCTTCATAAACAAGCAAGCCCTGGAAAAATGAAACTCAACAAAGATACTTAGTTTAAAAGAAATATTGTCTTAAATTTTTGTTTGAAAATTTTAGAAAATGTATGTACAAGTTGTTTTTATTTTGGCATGCTTAAATATCTGTGTGAGTGTGTTTTGTATGTGTTTGGTAATATGTTGAAGATAGATATTTTCAGCATTCTGTAACAATTGGGTGAGTTTAAATTTAAAATTCAAAAGGTTATGAGGTTTGGACATTACCAAAAAATATTTTTAAAGAATTTTCACTTTGTTTTAAATGGCTTTTTAAGGATTCTTTAACTTGAAAATGAGAAAATCTGGTATTTTAGAATGCATAAGTCTCTTTACACTGTAATAAAGATATCTGGCTTAACAACAAGGAGAAACTTAGAAGACAAGAGAAGAACTATCTTTAGGAGTGAAGGGTGAACATGCAGAAGTGCAGTTCAGCTGGTCATGCACAGTAGAACCATGCATGGTGAAAGAGGGCAAGCTGGCACAAATGCAGTTCATCTAACCCTAAAGAGTCGGATTGGGTGCATGCCCATTACACAGGAAGGGCTAAGTGGCTCATCTTTATTCTGTACCTTATCTTCAGATAGACACTGGAAACATGATGGTAAAACTGAATGATGTAATGAACGGATTAGCATTACTAAAACTGTCCCTTGGATGTGTTAAAATTAAAATTAAGAAGGCCTTTAAAAAGGATTACAAAGTTTATTTATGTAATGTGATTTGTTCTCAATGATACTCTGCTATTGGACATTTTTTAAGGCAAAATGGTGTTAAGTCTAGCTTCTTGGTACAGTGATTGTGATTGTAATTTTTGCAATAAGAAAAAATTCTTATTTGAGTTTAAAAGTTTTAATGTGTATCTGTTTTAAAACAAGCAGCCAAGAGAAAATGAGTGACACCTAGCCTTGAGAGGTCAAGGGATTTTTCAAAATGCAACTAAAAACTAAAGTATAGAATATTTAAACGGAGATTACAAATTAGGAATTGATTTCTGTATATAAAGTTTAAAAGTAAAAATGTTCTAAACTTTTACCTCAAAATGCTAAAGGGAAAAATTAGGATTAACAAAATAATTGCTTAATACCTATTTCAGGCCCACAAAAAGGAGTGAGGATTTTTGTAAGTTTATCAGATGTAACTTTAGCTGTTAGTACTTTTCAGGTAAGAACATGCTTAAAAGACCCTTCTATGTTGACCACCTTGTTGCTTTTAAGTGGATGAGAGTGGCCTTTTATGAGAATTGTTGATCTGCAAACTCTTTCCAAGCCAGCCCAGGCAGAAAAAGGTCCTTGTGAAACTGTCAATTCTACTCAGCCAAAAGATGGCTGAAAGAGCAAGCAGAGTTTCTTTAGGACTCAAAGTGGCAGAGCGATAGCCTTGAGCTGTAGAACTGAGGGACAGCACTCAGGCCCCGAGTTCAAGTTCAGCAACTAACTAAGGGAAATGCCAATGAGGCATTTTCCCATTGTGGAGAAGACACTCCTGGGATGAAAACAATGGAGGATCATCCAGACACCATAAGCCACTGCTTGGATGGCAGAAATAATGTCAGATCCTAGAGTCATTTGTGCGTGGCATTTCAAAAATTGGTCAGAGCCAGGAGTTCATGGGAACATAGTTTGTAAGCATGCCTACTGTCTATGCCTATCTACCTTATAAGGGACAGGAACTCTGTGAGAGTACTAAAAAGATAAGGTTTAAAAATGTGGAAGATAGTTTTGATTCCAACCCCTGTATGTGCCAAAAACTCTAATTGGCAGCAAATTTTGAGCTGATGCCAGCTACATGAAATTCATCTGCTCAGGAAAAAACTTTGTAAACCTGAGAGTGTGTTTATATTGATATCTGTCTGAAGGCCTACATAGGTAACTGAGGCATTGTTAGGATTACTAGAGATCACATTCCTATGCCATCCAGAAAGATCCTTTTGCAAACCAGAAGTCTAAATAAGCTCCACAGCTGTAGCCAGAAAAAAGGTCTGTGCATTTGTTAAAAGTTAAAATATTGTTCTAAATAACATTTAACCCTGATTACCTCTTTGTAAAATAGGCTATGGTTATAGGTTGCTGGCTAACTAGGATAAACATCCCTGAGTCAGCTTGAAGAAGTGACAGAAGATGAATCTTTGCCCATCATCCCCTTTTAAGAAGAAGGGACCAGATTCACTTTTTTAAAAATGTGGCAAAACAGACAGAAGGAAAAGACATGGGAAATAATACTACAGGCCTGAGCCCTGTATATCTGCCTAGAAAATCCTAGTCTTATTAAAAGAACTATCTAATTTAAAAAGTTGTCGTCTTGGTAAATTGTCCCGGGCTATTGTCTAAATAGTTCTAAAATCTAGTGGGGTCACAGCCTGCCAAGCCTATGCCATGTGTCCTTAACCAGGTTGTGTAGGAATTTGCAGCTCAGCACGAGGTGTGACTGTCGCTTGGAGCCACTGAGAGACCCTGCTGCTGCTGCTGCTGCTGCTGCACACCCTAATGGATAAAGTTCAACGACAGCCTGACAGTCACCTGGAGGAAATCTACATCATCACTCAGACCACCTCCACCGCAGTAAAATAGACTGAACTCCTGCTTGATTCCATCACCTGAGAATGCTTCCCTGTTGAAATCTGCTACAAAATAAGATCTTGTGGGACATTCTTTTGGTGATATCTAGTAACCCTCTCTAATCCCACAGTGGATATTAGTGGCAAGGTTATTGCTGAATTGCCTTAGGCACTTCAGGTTCACAGCCTCTTTTCGCTCTGGTATGGTAACAACCTGCTTCTTCCTCGGTATGTTTTAAAGATAAAGGAGGATTTTTTTAAAATCAACGGAGATAGTAAGAGGAATGAGACCAGCCCTAATCTTAGCCTTAAAATCTATCAAGCTTTTCATCCCACTGGTGCCTTGAGGTTTTCTGAGATAACATGGTTCCACAAGTCGAAGGAAAAATGGGCAGTTTTAATCTCTAGCCACAAAGAAGCTCAAGGAATTGTAAAGACAAGGAGGTAGTACAGAAAGCATTAGGAAAGGAGTTGGGGAAAAATTGGTATCCTCTGGGTAAGAAAGGATTTAAAAAGAAAGGATTGTCTTAAAATGTTTGTAAAGAAGACAAACCTCAGAAAGTTTAATTATGTAGCAAATGGTATGAGTATGTCTTAAAACTGGAGCATATGAGTACATCTGGTATAAAATTAAGATAGCTGTGAGGTACGGAGTCAGGATTGCTGGAAGAAAATGTAAGGCCCTTTGGTAGTGTTAATTTTGTTACTCACATTTGGACATTGTAGACTGGTGGCCTTTGTAAAAGAGAGGATCAGCACAGCCCATCTATTAGTTCTGAGATCTCAATACCAAACTGTAAATATAGAAGACTGTGCCAATTAGGGACCAAGATTGGTCCCTGATGCTCTAGAAGAGAAGAGAATGAAGAGCCAAAGTAACTCCAATTTGAGATTGACCCCAACATCTTGTGCTAGGCTTCCCTCAGATAACCCCAAGAGAGAGAAAAAAACACAGGTGCCCAAAATCCTGCCCACCCTCAAGAAATCAAAAGAGTTGCCCAAGTGTTCCAGGAACAGAACATACCAATAGTTCAGAAAAAGTGCAGTGAGGTTAGGGTGGACTCAAACCAATTATGTAACTACTTATGTGGAAGTTCCCTAAACTTGCTTGTTCAATACTATAAAAGCTGTTCTGATTTTGTGTTCGGGGAGTCTTAGCATCACCATTTACCAAGTGCACGGAGGACCAAGCTTGAGATTGCAAATAAACGACTCCTGCTGTTAGCATTTTTTCATGGACTCTGGTGGTTTTCCAGAGTCCCAAGTCCATACAACAGGGCTTGATACAAAATGTCTCTTCCCAGAGAATTAAATGATGGCATTTATGGCTAACATGATTTAGGGTCATTATTAACATCTAACACATGATGATGTTTTTATTTATACCTCTCTTCCTCCCTTTCTTTCTTCCTCCCTTTCTTTCTTTTCATTTCCTTCCTTCCTTCCTTCCTCTCTTTCTTCTTTCTTTCTTCTTTCCTTCCTTCCTTCCTTCCTTCTCTCCCCCTCCTTCTCTTTCTTTTTCTCTTTCTTTCTTTCTTTCTTTCTTTCTTTCTTTCTTTCTTTCTTTCTTTCTTTCTTTCTTTCTTTCTTTCTTTCTTTCTTTCTTTCTTTCTTCCCTTTTCTTTCCTCTTTTAGGAGATGAGTATGAATTGAGATATTTTGTTTGCTGAACAAGTATTCTACCATTAGAACAATCCTTTTTCAATTTAGTTACTTTGCTCATAAGTTATCAGTGTTGCTGAGGGCCGAACAGAGGCTAAGTTCCTCACCTATGTCTGAATAGTAGCTAGGTTCATAAATGCATTCCAACATGCCAGGCTTAATGTGAGAATCTTATCACTTTCCTTGCACACTCATTCTGAACTGTGATCCTCCCAAATTCTACCTCTAGTTAGTGATGTGAGCTCCAATAGCCTGCCACCAGTGTAGATTTTCTAAATGAAAGGTTGAAGACAATTTCAGTTTAATCTATTTTTTTGACAGTCCAGGGGCTGTTATAACTTTATTTCTGTACAATTTCAGTGTATATATGCACATTAGCTTTAAAATGTGGCTTTTCTCCCCTTTTTTCTTTTTCTTGATCCTGGGGCTTGAACTCCATGCCTGGGCACTGTCCCTAAGCTGTTCAGATCAAGGCTAGCACTTTGCCACTTGAGCCACAGTGCCACTTCAGGTTTTCTGGTGGTTAATTGGAGGTAAATGTGTCATGGATTTCCTGCCAGGGCTAGGTTTGACTTACCATCCTCAAATCTCAGCTTCTAATTAGCTAGAATTACAGGCATGTACCACTGGCTCCCAGCTAAAATGTTACTCATTTTAAGTTCTGTGATTTATTTGAGGGAGTAGCATGAGTGTGTAGAAAGGTAACATTCAAGTCATCTCTCTAAATAATTTCACAGTGTCATTATCATAATATTTATTGCAGTGATTAATAACAGAAGCTCCCAAAGTAACAGAATGATCCTTGATTTTCTCCCTCCCATAGGTACTATTGGAAGAGAATATTATGTATGAGTCCAGCAATTTCTTCTAATTAAAGACCAATCTTTCCTAGTTTATGAAAAAATGTCCTTCATTCAATTGCTGATGCTTTTTCTGACTACAAATATAATGAACTATGTAGTAGTCTGTAGAATTGTATACCACCACACGCATTTTAATTCAAAAGAAATTCAGATATCCAAATGTTTATTTTTTTTGTCAGTGGTGGGGCTTGAACTCAGGGTCTGGACACTGTCCCTGAGACTGTACTCAAGTTAGTTAGCACTCTACTAATTGAGCCACAGACACACTTTTGTTTTTTGAGTTGTTAATTGGAGATAAGAGTCTTATGGGGACTTTTCTTCCTGGGCTGGCTTTGAACTGCGATCTTCAGATCTCAGCCTCATGAGTAGCTGGGATTTCAGGCATGAGACACTGGCACCTGGCTTCAAATACTCATTTTTAAAATGATGAACTGCTTCGTGCCTCTGGCTCACATATATAATCCTAGCTAATAGGATTACAGGTATGAGAAACAAACACTAGGTGTGTGTTGTTCATGTTGGTTTATATTGGCATGTTTTAATATTGTTTGTTATACTACAATGCTCTTATTTTTATTTTCACCTAGGTGAGGGTGATAGGTGCTAAACAGTGTTGAACCTTATTTGGCTGAGATAGAGCCATGTGCCAGTTCTTGCCTAGAATGGCATGGAATTGAAATCCTCTTGCTCTCAGCTCCCATGGACCTGGGATGATAGATGCATTCCATCACACATAGCCAGAAGCTGGGGAGCATTGCAGGAAAAACTACACTGGTCTTGAATTGATATACCAAAAAGCTAGCTTTACAGGCAAAACCATGTTGTATTCCATTTCACTTTGAAGTAGTGTATGTACATACTTAGAGAGTACAATGATAACACACTACATGTTTAATATATAGATTAGTCAATATATTTAGAACGTTTATCTCCTAAAACATTGAAGCTAATGTATTTTGGTAACCTCCGGACTCTGCTAGTTATTTTGCAATATACAAAAACATGAATACATTGATAATGTGCATTAGAAAATAGAGTTAGAGACAAGTTAGATTATGTGTAGTAAATATATATTTATCTATTGCGGTTCCGAAGAACTTTATCGCATATTCACCATGACAATACCACCATATATCCACCATGACAAGAATTTTCCATTTCATAACTTGCCATCTTTTATCTTTTATCTTTTTTACATTCTCCTTATAATTATGAATGTTTTCCTGTTTTTATAATGTTTTGAAATTATTTTATGATGGAATTAAAAATTTGTGGAGTCTACTAAAATTATCTCATTTTGTTTGGTTTTGTGATGCTAAATTATTAAGACCAACGTTTCATGAAAGTTATGCTAGCAGACTATATCACTAACTTATATTCTAATTACATCTTATTATAGTATTTTGATATATGGCTTTGCTGTTGCCGTTTTTTTTTTGTTTTGTTTTGGTCATGGGGCTTGTACTCAGGGCCTGAACGCTGTCTCTGCACTGTTCAACTCAAGGCGAGCGCTCTACTACTTGAGCCAGAGCGCCACTTCCGGTTTTCTAGTGGTTTATTGGAGATAGCAGTCTCACGGTCTTTCCTGCCCAGGCTGGCTTTGAATAATTAAGATTACAGGCTTGAGCCACCAGCACCTGGCTACTGTTGCTGTATTATGGTATAGAGTGTTGTGAGGCTCAACTGAAGCTTTCAACCCCACTGCCTCCAGTAACAATGCTTTATCACCTGATTCTGGAGGCTCATAATTATAACTATAGCTAATCAGGAGGTTGAGACCTGAGATTTAGTTCAGATAGCCTGAGCAGGAAATTGTATGTCTTTCCTCTCCAGTTCACTACAAAAAGCTTGCAGGAGAACTGTGGCGCAATTGTTAGCACTACAGTTAACGGAAAGATACTTGTGATTGTCATATAGCCCTGGAGTTCAAGTCCTAAAACACACATATGCATTGACACACATTTGCACACACACACAAACACACACACACACACACATACACACACTCCCACAGAGATGTACACACAGAGAGTCACAGGCAATGTTGTATCTTAAATTCTTATCCAGAGATTGGACAACAGCCCACTTATTTGTGAAGGTTTTTCTTGATTATTTTGAAGGAGGAGGATAGTTCATGAGACACAGGTGACAAGACTTTAGTGAGGAAATACTTTATAAATGACTAGCTTATAAAAAGAAGAGTAGCACGGTTTTTATCTTTAAATCTTACATTCCTTCAACTATAGTTTTAAATAATAATCATTGAGGGGCTGGGAAGTTGGCTCAGTGGTAGAATGCTTGTCTTGAATGCATGAGGCCCTGGGTTCGATTCCTCAGCACCACATAAGCAAAAAAAGAAAAAAGCCAGAAGTGGCGCTGTGGCTCAAGTGGTAGATTGCTAGCCTTGAGCTGAAGAGCTGAGAGACAGCGCCCAGGCCCAGAGTTCAGGCCCCACGACTGGACACCCGTTCAAAAAATAATAATCATTTGAATTATGAGAAGACAACGCAGCACCTCTTCCCTTCTCCCCTTCCCCTCTGTCATAAAATATGACAAAAGTATTAAAAACAGTTTATCTTAAAAAAATGTACACGTGTAAAAATGTCTGACTATATGTGTAAGGTTTTTTCAATATTTTTATGATTTTTCCCACCTCTAAGTACTTGCCTTTTGGGCAGATTACAGCACACAGGGGCTTCAAGAGCAAACTAAAGGTTAGGAAACATAAACCAGTTTTCTAGGAAGTAGATGTCAGAAATAGGTGCAAAAAGCACATGGCAGGCTGAGAGGGCCCTGAGAGGCAAAATGATTTTTGCAGGATGAGAGGAATAGTGACAAGGCATGGATCTCACCTAGAAAAGCTTCCTTGAGTTTGAGACCATGCTGGTTCCTAGGCCTAGCTGCAGATGTTGGGATTTGACAATGTCCACATTTGTATTGAGTAATATGGGAGGGGAAATTTCAGCCTCCAGTTTGTCTTTGGGATGGTCTTATGTGAGTAAGCAGCTTAGATCATTGGGCTCTGAGAGATGACTACTTCCCTCACAATGCAATAGAATATGGAACTTTGAGACCCAGGCAACTGTCACTTACAGTCAGCTCTAGCCAGCTCACTTCGCCTGTGGCTCAGGAACAAGAAAGACATTCCTATATTGTTTTCAAAGTTCAAGAGAATCAGGTCCCAGGCATGAGAGGGGTGAGTCCCTCACTCGATACTGCAGACATTGGATCAGTGCCAAACCACGAATCCAATGTCTCAGGCCTTTTTATAAGAAGAAACCAAGGGAATCACAAGGCAACTCAGGTCACGTGTAACTATGACAGGAAACCTATTTAATCTCATTCTAGCCCACATTACAGGCTTCTTCTTGTGTTTTTATATGTGTATATTGAGAAAATATTTACTGTGTACTTTTCAATCAGCTCTATACTCATTTTGAAGTGTACTCCCATTTCCATGTTTCAAAGATCCATTCTTTTTACCACCTCAGTGTGACAATGAGTCTCCCCAAACCCTGAATGTGCCTTATAATATATGGAGCTTGGACTCAGGCTTGTTGGAAATGCTGGTAATGGACCTGTTCCCTGCCTACCAGAAAGGTGATCTCTTCTATGTTGGAAACTTCCACCACCACTAAAGAGAGTGGGGGACAATGGAGCAGTTGCTGGATATTGTTTAAAAAGTGAGTGTTCCTCATTCAAATCCAGGACTGATGAGAACCCCTGGGAGATTATTGGAATACTTGGTACCTCTCTGAGACTGTTTCACTGGGGTTTTATCACAGGAGCTTGGCTTGAGACAAAGAAGTGCACTCCCTGGATTACTCCTTACGAGTGGCCTGCCAGAACATTTCATTTTCCTCAGAATCTAGTGGAGCCTTAACAGTTTGCTTGCTGAGAGACTAGGATTAAAGGAATGAGCCAGTGTCACCCAACGTCCACCCTCACATAGGAAATCACTATCTTGGAGGCCTTTGAAGGAATATAGATGGAAGAAAGAATGGAACTTGAACGTGGGGCCTGAGTGCTGTTCTGTTCATATCACTCTGCCATTTAAGCCCCAAGTCCAGGTCTGGCCTTTGGCTGGTTAATTGAAGATAAGTGTCTTTAGAATTTTACAAACTAGACTGGGTTCAAACTGTGATCCTTAGATCTCACCCTCCTGATTAGTAGGATTAGAGGCATGAGCCATGGGACATTTATTTGGACAGATGCTAATAACCATCCTCACAGAATTTCCATGAAATTGTATAGATATATCTCTACTTTTTGTCTGTTATGTTTACATTACCATATGTGACTTAACCAGTCCCATGTGTGTCCTGTTAGTTCAGAAAAGGAGAAGCATAGAGTTAACGTCCTTCTCTCCTCCCATTGGTACAGATCCTTCTACCGTAACTGGGAGGAAGATGAACAAGATGAAGAAGTAAGTGGACGTTGACACAAAGAGAAGTTCTGTCTTTGAAAACTGGGTATCTTTGAGGTGTCTGAATCAAAGTCAACTTCCTTCTTTGCACACCAGTTGTGATTTTCACCAGGGGGTTGAAGCTCGGCACTTCAGTGGATAGCAGATTACACAGTGTGGATGTGGTTGTGGTTTTGGACTCTCATGGATGACGAGGGGGGGTATGTATAGCAAGTCGGATCAAGAGGGGAAACAACCTTCTCCTCCTATCATAGGGAGAATTTTAGATGATTATATTTGAGAAATTTCTAGAAGTGGGTTGTGAAGAGCATCCTGCTTGCAGGAGTCTCTTCCTACAACATGCAAGTCCCGCCAGAAAGAGGCTATAGTACAAAGCTCAGGATGGGGAGGAAAGGCTTTCATTTTCCTTGTCACCAGTCTGCCCATAGCATAGTTTATTCCATCTTCCCTATGTGGATGGACTTCTACCTTGATGATTTCTATGAGAACAAGAACCATGACACCCTAAAAGAACTTACACAGTATGTCAAGCTCAACCTGCCCTCTTCAGACTTGCTCTTCTGCTTACATATTCTTCTGGACCAGCTAGAGGAACGCATGGCCCATGAGACCAAGAAAACGTGGAAGAAGTCCTTGTTTAGATACCTCAGAGCTGGTGAGTATGGATGGAACTTGGGTCTTTAGGCATGGGTCGGATTGGGATAGAGCCCTTAGTACTCCCCAGCTTGGCAAAATATCCTTTTATGGATATTCTTTGCCAGGTAATATCTGTTCTCCTTTCAAAGAACTTGGAAGTAGCCACTCATTAGAAACATCCTAACTTCTCATTAGTCTTCAGTCCAAACTCAAGTTCTATAGCTTCCCCCATTAGATTCTCATGAAAGTTTAGTCACACCTTAACTTCTTGAGTTCTAAGACTCCTGTACCTATTTCCATTCTCAGGTTTGCATCACAGTAGAGGTGTTCCTGCATTTCTCCAGAAAAAGAACCCAGTGATGTCGTTTATGATGACTCATGGAGATCAGAAACCATTACTGATCTCCAGAAAGCATGTGAACATAGAGGGTGTTTTTTTAATATATAGAAAGGCCCAAGCAGGTTTTGAGTCCTGTGGACATCCCACTGGTTCTGAACCCCACATGTGAAGCAGGTGTACCTGCACTTACCACCAAGGAAGAAGCCAATCCAGAATGTCTTCCATTGATGTTCATAATCCACCTAGATTAGCTCCAAACAAGTCAAAAAGACGTGTCTTGGTATGCAGTGTAAATGTGTGTTAATGGAAAATGACCCCAGTGTATCTTCAGGAAAACCAATAGGTGAGGTTCAAAATCTAGATTCAGTTGAGGAAAGGGAATCTTTCCTCACAGAATATCCTGACCAATCTGTCCTCCTGCAGGGGATCCAATTTCCAATTGAGAAATTAGAATCTGTCCCTCCTAGGACTCAGGAAGAAAACCCTGTCTTTAATGAGGAAGTAAATCCCTTTTAGGACTCAGGCAGAATTTCTTTCTGAAGGCAACTTAGAAGCCAATCTAGATTTAGAGATTCCTTCCCCCATTCCTGGGAAAACCTGTATTTTTCTTTTTGTCTTGATGTTTATAAAATGCTCATTCTATTTATTTTTCTAACTTTATTAAAATGTTAGTGTTTTTTATATAATCTAGTATTCATGAATCCTAAATATGTTTCTTTTTAAGCCTACAATCTGAAGCATTGTGCATATGTGTTCTGTGGGGGGAAAACATAGAGTGACAGGGGGCTGTACAAGAGAGCCTACTACATATTAATGGAACTGTTAAATGCACAGGGAGCGGCAAGGAAGCCAGGCCATGCCTGTATGGGGAAATAAGGTGGCTACAAAAGGTCTATTACATAGCAAATTAGATGTCCTAGAAAGCTATTCTGTCAATTTGGACAAATGCCACAATACTTATAGTTCAAATCTGTATACATTTCATTGTGCTTTGGGCACATATGGAAGAAGAATTACTCTCCAATAATATCATACAGTAATGTGAATCATTTTCTTTAAACCTGCTTCAGGGCTGAGAAGGTGGCTCAGTGGTAGAGTGCTCGCCTTGCATTCATGAGGCCCTGGGTTCAATTCCTCAGCACTACATAAGCAGAAAAGGCTGGAAGTGGCATTATGGCTCAAGTGGTAGAGCACTGGTCTTGAGCTAAAGAGCTTAGGGACAGTGTCCAGGCTCAGAGTTCAAGCCCCACAACTGGCAAAAAAAAAACTACTCCATTAAACAATTAATTAAATAATTAACAATTCAGGTGGCAGCCACTTCATCAGGCATGCTGGTCCCTCTGGTGAAGTAGGATCCTAGTGGAAGCCTGCCCACCTAGGGCCCTTGTGAGCACCCCTCGCCTGAGACTGTGGAAGAAGATCAGGGTGCACCTGCTGTTGGGCTAGGGCAGCAACCTGGCTGCTGCTGCATGAATGACACAGTGCCACTGACTCACATCTAGCACCCCCCTGCCCCTTGGGCTGGGCCCATGAGGATCAGCCCCTGGGAGCACACGTATACTACGGGAAAGGGTCCACCCACCTAGGAAGGAGTGCAGACTGAACAGATGCCACTCTGTGGATCAGTTTGTACAGTATTTATCAGCCATGGAGGATGGGTTGATTCTGTTCTGCTGTGGGGAAAAGACAAAAAAGACAGGCCCAAGCGGGGTAATTCCAACTTTTGTACTCAGACTGGCAAGGAAACTTTCTCCACGCATTCGCCAGCAGGCTTAGGAAGCCATTCTATGCTCCTTGTCCATGGAGTAGCAGCCAGGGACACTCACATCTGATACTCCTGGATGCTCTTTTGAGTTTGTTTGTTAATTTATTCAGAGAGCCCCTCCCTCAGACAGCAGAGTTTTATTCTGGGTTTTGTAAAATGTTCTGCATCTGAGCATTCCCAGTGTTTGGTTTTTGTATTGTTTCTTGTAAATGCGTTTTGAAATTTGTGTTTTAGGTGTTGAGGTGTGGGCGGAGGAGCCAGGTTATCAAAATAGTTTCCTACAAGCCTTTCATCTAAAAATGAAAACAGATTCTCTCTAAAAATGCCTTGCAGGAAATAAATCTGAGAGTGGAGAAAAGGCTGTTTTCTCATGAGATCAAAATGTGAGATTTCTATATGCATGTTTTATGCGTTCAAAATACAATTAAGTAATCCACTATCTAGGAACAATTGTCCAGACCTAAGAGTTAAGTGTCTTGGGAGTTAGAGGCAGGGTTTTTTGAGCTTTATACAAAGGGAGGGAAGAAAGTTAAAATCCATAAATTACTTTGTAGAATCAAAGTGGTAATACAAAATAAGAATCACTAAAAAAAACCTCAGTGCTATTTGGGGTTTTTACTGTTCCATATGAATTTTTGGATTAATTCTATTTCATTGAAGAGTGAGATTGGGATATTGATAGGTATCACATTGAATTTAGACATAGCCTTTGGCAGTATTGCCATTTTCATGATGTTATTCCTCCCAATCCATGAGCATGGGTGGTTTCCCACTTCCTCAGTTCTGCTTTCATTTTCTTTTTCAGGTTTTGAAAATTTCGTTCATAGAGGTCCTTCACCTCTTAACTCCTAGATATTTTATTTCTTGTGTGGCTTTTAAAAAGGGGTTGCTTTCCTAATATCACCTGCATTCTTAACATTATTGGAATACAGGAAAGCCATTGATTCCTGAGGGTGAATTTTATACTTGGCTAGTTTGCCAAAGTTTCTGATCAGCTCAATAATTTGGGAGTGGAGTCCATGCGGTTCTTTAAATACAGGATCATATCATCTGCAAAGAGGGAGAGTTTACTTCATCTTTCCCTATTTGGATCCCTTTAAGTTTGCATCTTGTATAATTGCCCCAGCTAGCATTCTAATACTAAGTTGAAGAGTAGTGGAGAGAGCAGACATTTTTATCTCATTCCTGAATTTATAAGAAATGGCTTTAAATTTTCACCATTAAGTATAATGCTAGCTCTGGGTTTGCCAATCCATAGCAGAAAGAACAGCACTGGAGCACTATCAGTTCCAAATTTCAAACTCTACTAAAAAGCCATAGTAAAACAACAGCTTGATACTGGCACAAGAACAGACCTGAGGATCAATGGAATAAGACTGAAGACTCAGAAATAAACCCACTGACCTATAGCCACCTAATGTTTGGCAAGGGAGCTAAAAAATAGAATGGAGGTAAGACAGCCTTTTGAGTAAATGGTGTTGACAAAATTGCTTCAACACCTGTAGAAAAATAAAGCTAGATCTGTATATATCACCCTGCAGGAGAATCAACTCCAAATAGATCAAACACCTCAAAATAAAAGAAGACAACATGAAAACATTACATGAAGGAATAGGAGAAATTCTAGGGCTTTTTAGCACAAGTCGAAATTTTCTTAATAGAGAAGTGGAAACAAAAGAAAACAAAGAAAGTTTGGAAAATTGGGATTGCATGAAACATCAGAGCTTCTGCAAGGCAAAGGTCATAGCTAACAAGATCAATAGAAAGCCCACGTTCTGGGAGAAGATCTTCACGAGTCATAAAACGGATGAGGTCTTATATCTAAAATATACTTAGGACTCTAAAAATCAAATCACCTGACAACAAATCCTCAAAGAAACAACTACTCGATAACTAAGTGGGCTAAAGACTTAAAGAGAGACGTCTCTGAAGAGGAAATAAAAATGGCCATTAGACTCATGAAGAAATGCTCAACTTTTCTAGGCATAAAAAGGTGAGCCTGGCATAATACATGACAAACATTAAGGGTAAACTATTACCAATCGTGAATATGGTCCCAAGCCAAACTCTCCTTTACATTTAAAGGATATATAAAAATATTTCATGACAAAGAAAACTTGAAACAATATATCTCCACCAAATAAGCAGGGTAGAAGTTAATTAACTATACCCTATATAGAGAAGATCAAGAAGAACAGGAACTGGTTATATAAAATGCTCCCTACCAGAGAACAAGGTAAATATATTAACAGTAGATGAGGCACAGCTCCTAACAGCAGGGCTATAACATAACAGGGCTTATCAGATATTTCTCAGTCTTAACTTTCAATATCAATGGAATTAAATTACCAATTAGAAAACAGATCAGATAGTAGTATCAAAAAACAAGACACATGAATCCAGTGTCCACAAGAGATATATTTTATTGACAAAAACAAACATACTCAAACTGAAAGGGTGGAAGGAAAATTTTCAAGTAAATGGACTCCATAAACGGGCCACAGTAGAATTACTAATATAAGATAAAATAGAATTCAAATTAAAATTAGTAGGAAGAGACATTACATGTTGAGAAAGGCAACTCTCAATTAGGAGGATATAACAAGTGTAATTATCAATGCCCTGAATCCTGGACCACCCTACATTGTCAACCAAATACTACACAACCTAAAAACACATCTCAACCCATCATTGTCATCCATCAATTGGTTATACTGGAAAAACTCAACTAATAAACTGAATACCTAAATAACTCCATTGACCACCTACCCCTAACAGACATCTACAGAATATACATTCAGTATCAGTATATACATCCTTCACAGCAGGTCATGGAAGATTCTCCAAAATAGAACCTATCCTATGTCACACAGAAATTCTTTCCAAATTGAAAGAAAATTAATTGAATTCACATATGTTTTCAGACCAAAACAGAATAAACTTAGAATTAAAACGCTGAAGCCAAAAAAAAAAAAAAAAAAGGTCAAACCCATGAAGAGTGAACAACACACTGCTGTATGACCAGTGGGGCACTGAAGAGATTAGAATAGAAATCTGAAAGTTTCTGGAATTTAACAAAAATGAACACACAAAATACCAGCTCCTCTGGGACATATTAAATGTAATACTTAGTGGAAAATTTACAGCTTTGAATGCCTACATCAAGCAATTGGGGAAATCTCAAATCAAGATTTCATTTGATTTTAATTATGGCCTGCTATTAGGACTCCCACAGACACCAAAATCAGAGGATGCTAATTAATCTGATAAAATGCAAAATAATTTTTCATAATTAATATAACATGAAGACTTTAATATTAATAACATTAAAAATACTTGTATTCACATTATATAATATATTGAAATCCTTTAGTTTCATCAATTTTTAGAATATTTATAACTAAATGTAAATTGTTTGTAAATAGTTATTTGATGATGTATAAAAAATGAGAAAAAAATTGCATATATATTACTACAAATACAAACAGATTCACCTAGTTATTTATGATCCTTCATTTGTTGGTTTCATTCATGCATGGGTACCATGCAAAGAAGTGAAAATTGCAAACTTGACTTTATTAAGGATTCATTACATGGAGTTTATGTTGGGCTAAAGAGATTTTATGAATTAAATTGTTTTGTTCTATCCTTTCTCCCTCTCTTCCTTCCTTCCTTCCTTTCTTCTTTGCTTCCTCCTTCCTTCTTCCATCCCTACCTCTCTCTTTCTCTCCTTCCTTCCTTCCTTTCTTCCTTCCTTTCTTCAATGTGAGCGTGATAGAGAGAGAGAGGCAAACCAAAGATTAATACTGGAATCTCATGAGAGTGAGGAAGCTCCTCAAAGATTGATACAGGAATTGCATGAGCAGGCTGAGAACAGTCAAAGAGAACTACAGGAAATGCATGAACATGAGGAAGCTAATCAAAGAGTAATATAGGACTTGGGAGAGCGGCATGACAATAGACAAATATCAATAGAGGCATTCATGGAATCCATAAACAGAAAGCTGAAAGAATTCAGGAAGACCACAAAGGGAATGCTGAATGGAGTCCAACAGAAGGAATGGGAGTAAAGGAAACCATAACCAATCAAGTACGTGATTTGAGAATAAACACAACACCAAATTAAGGAGGTAAAGAAGTTCATACAAGATCTAAAACAAAGCTCCAACAAAGAATTTGAAGATATCAAAGCTGACCAATTAGAAGGAAAAGAAATAAAAAAAACAAAGTAGAAAGTCTCGACAGTAGGTTAGACCATGCAGAGGAGCAAATTTGAGGGATTGAGGACAGCCAGGTAATTACAGAGAAAGAACATACAACTATCCAAGACAAATACAAGAAATATGATAGATCTATTCAACATTTGGAAGACACTCTCAGGAGACTTAATCTGAGGATAATGGGGGTAGAGGAGCACCTAGAGACAGAATTTAAAGGTCTAGGAAATTTATTTATCATGATCCTAGCAGAGAACTTCCCAAACATGCAAAAAGATAGGCCTATTCAGATACACGAAACTTTTAGAACCCCAAATAGACCAGACTAGAGAAGGATATCTCACCATTACATTATAATCCACACAGGATCAATTCCAAGGAAAAAATCCTTAAAGCTGTCAAGTAGAAAAGATCAACTACTTACAAAGGGAAACCAATTAGAATCAGCTCAGATTTCTCAATGAAGACAATTAAATCAAGAAGAGCCTGGAATGATGTAGGCCATGTCCTAAGGAAAAACAACTATCAATCAATCATACTGTACCCAGCTAAGCTCTCTTTCATAACTGAAGGTAAAATAAAAACGTTCCATAGCAAAGAAAAACTGAAACAATGTATCTCCAAAAAACAGGCCCAATAAAAAATACTTAACGATGTGCTACACATAGAAAACCAACAAGACCACAATAAAGACCAAGAAACCACACCCAAACTGAGAATCCAAGAACTATAGGAAGAATCCAATTGCTCCATCCCCCAAGAAGTTGGAAAGCATTGCAGGAACTCCCAAACACTTCTCAGTCCTAACTCTCAACATTAATGGACTTAACTCTCCAATTAAGTGACAGACTGTCTAGTTGGATTAAAAAGCAAGATCCTTCTATCTGCTGCCTTCAGGAGTCACACCTTGCTCATACAAACAAACACATTTTGAAAGTGAAAGGCTGGAACAAATTCTACCAAGCAAATAGTCCCCATAAAGAGGCTTGAATGGCAATCCTCATATCAGATAAAATAGACTTCAAATTACAATTAGTGAGAAGACATAAAGAAGGTCTCTACATATTAATTAAGGGATCTCCCCTTCAGGAGGATATTACAATTCTAAATCTCTATTTGGCAAACAACGGATCACCCAGATTTATCCAAGAAACACTACTTTCCCTCAAATCTCACATAGATCCAAAGACATAAACTGTTGAAGAGTTTAAGTCACCACTATAACCACGAGATAGATCAAATAGGCAAAAACTCAACAGAGAAACTGCAGATATAAACAACTGCATGGATCAACTAGGTATAACAGACATCTACAGAATATTTCATCCAGCAGCAGCAGAATACACGTTTTTCTCAGCATCACACGGAACAGTTTCCAAAATAGACCCCAGTTTAGGTCATGAAGCAAACTTGTCCAAATTCAGAAATATTGAAGTTTTGCCATGCATTCTCTCACACCACAAGGGAATAAAATTAGAACTCAACACCAAAAGCCACCAATGAAAGTCCTGTAACAAATGGAGGCTGAACAACATACTGTTGAATCACCAGTGTGTCATGGAAAAGATTAGTAAGTAAATTCAAATATTCATGATATTCAACAAAAATGAACACACAAATTGCCAGCTCTTCTGGGACAGAGCAAAGGTAGTACTCAGATGGAAGTTTATAGCTCTGAGTTCCTTCATCAACAAATTGGAGAGACCTAAAACCAACAATTTTATGAGATATCTGAACCTCCTTGAGAAAGAACAACAAGATAAACCCCAACCCAGTAGATGGAAAGAAATATTTAAAATTAAATAGGAATTAAATGAATTAGAATTTTAAAAAAATCCATAGAAAGAATCCACAAAACAAAGAGTTGGTTCTTCGAAAAAATTAACTAAACTGAAAGACTGTTAGCAAATCTTATCAGAAAAAGAAAACACACCCAAATAAATAAATTCAGAGATGAGAATGGAAACATCACCACAGAAACAAGATTCAGAACATTATAAGGGAACGCTTCTCAAACCTTTATATTTATAAGTGTGAGAACTTGGCATAAATGGACCTTTTCCTAGAAAATATGGACATGCAAAAAATGAACCAAGATGAGATAAACCATCTTAACAGCCCCATATCAAGGATGGAAATACAAGCAGCAATAAGAGACCTCCTATCTAAGAAAATGTCAGCAACAGATGGATTTACAGTGGAATTCTACAAGTCCTTCAAAGCAGAGCTCAAACCAATAATCCTCCAACTCTTCAATGAAATTGAAAGGGAAAATTCACTATCGAACTCATTCTATGAAGCCATAATAACCCTTATTCCAAAAACAGGCAGGGACTCATCAAATAACAAGAACTATAGACCCATTGCTTTGATGAATATTACGCAAAACTTCTCCACAAAATTTTGGCCAATCTACTTCAAAAATTCATCCAAAAAATCACGCATCACGATCTAACATGTTTCATTTCAGGGATGCAAATCTGGTTCAATATACACAAATCAATTAATATAACTCATCACATCAAAAAAGAGCAAGGATAAGAACCACATAGTTATCTCAAAAGATGCAGAAAAAGCATTTGACAAGATCCATCAAACCCTTTATGATGATGGGTCTGAAAAAATTAGGAATCCAGGAAACATTACTCAATACAATAAAGGCTGTATATGACAAACCTACAGCCAGCATTATACTTAATGGTGGAAAAATAAAGCCATTTCCTCTTAACTTAGGAATGAGACAAGGATGTCCACTCTCTACTTCTCTTCAACTTAGAATGCTTAGCTACAGCAATAAGACAAGATGCAAACATAAAGGGGTTCCAAATCGGGAAAGATGAAATAAAACCCTTTGCAGATGACATGATTTTAAAGAATCACACGGACTCCACTTCCAAATTACTGAAGCTGATTCAAAACTTTGGCAAAGAAGCAGGGTATAAAATTCACCCTCAATAATCAATGGATTATCTGTATCACAACAATGAGTAAAGCGTGGGTGAAATCAGGAAGGCAATTAATAATAGTGCACAAAAAATAAAATATGTAGAAATTTACTTAATCAAAGAAGTGAAGGACCTTTATGATGAAAACTTTAAAAACCTGAAAAAGGAAATCAAAACAGAACTTAGGAAGTGGAAAAACCTCCCAAGCTCCTGGATTGGAAGGATCAACATCGTGAAAATGGAACTACCTGCCAAGGCTATCTACAAATACAATGCCATACCTATCAATATTCCAACCTCATTCATCAACGAAATAGAAAAGGCAAACCAAAAATTCATATGGAACAATAAAAGACCCCAAATAGCTAAAACGATCCTCAACAGAAAGATCACTGCTGGAGGAATATCAATACCAAATTTCAAACACTACTACAAAGCTATAGTTATCAAAACAACTTGGTACTGACACAAGAATAGACCTCAGGACCAATGGAAGAGAAATGAAAACTCAGAAATGAACTCACAGACCTATAGCCACTTAATCCTCGATAAGGGAGCTAAAAACTAGAATGGAAGAAAGACAGTCTCTTCAGTAAATGGTGCTGAAAAAATTGGTTAACTACTTGTAGAAAACTAAAGCTAGATCCTTATATATCACCCTGCAGCAGAATCAACTACAAATGGATCAAAGACCTTGGGGTCAAAGCAGAAATTCTGAAAACATTACAGAACAGAATACGAGCTACCCTAGGTCTCCTTGGCACAAGCCGAAATTTTCTTAACAGACACCCAGAAACACAACAATTCAAATAAATGTTGGATAAATGGGATGGCATGAAATTGCAGAACTTCTGCATTGGCAAAGGACATAGCTAGCAAGATCAATTGAAAGCTCACGGATTGGGAGAAATACTTCACTAGCCATACAATGGACAAGGGTCTCATATCTAAAATATACCGGAGATTCAAAAAATTGAATCCCCCAACAACAAGCCTTCAAAGAAACAACTGCCCAATAAATAAGTGAGCGAATGTCTTTTTTTAAAATTAAGTTTTTTATTGTAAAAATACTGTACAGAGGGGTTACAGTTACATGAACAAGGTAATGAGTACATTTCTTTTTTTTTGTTGTTATTATTTTCTTTCTTTTTTTAATTGTGAGAATACCATACAGAGGAGTTACAATTACATGGGCAAGATAACGTTACATTTTTTTATCAAGCATTGTTGCCTCCTCTTTTTTCCCCCTTCCCATCCATTCCCATAGTCCCCCTACCTCCCCCAATCCGATTTTTACCCCCTACTCCCGCCAAAGTTGTAAAGTTCGTTTTGCTACATAACCATTAATGCCTCTCCCCCACAGTATAACCCCTGCTTTCACTGTATTTGATGTTGGTATAATTTGTGGAGGTGAGGGAAAAAAGAGATTGTTTAAATAGGGATACAGGTGGACCCATTGCAACAATGAGATGTACAAGATTTTATTTCAAAAATACAATGTACAACTTTGGCTGCTGGGATGAGGGGGAAATGTGAAGTGTTGGGAAGGGGAAACAAAGGAGTAGGTAAAAATGTTTGATACGAAATGTACTTATTACCTTAGCTATGTAATAGTAACCCCTATGTAATGTATTTTCCCAATTTTTTTTAAATTTTTTAAACTTTTTATTGTTATTATAAAGGCGATGTACAGAGGGGTTACAGTTCCAATAGTCAGTTAAAGAGTACATTTACTTTTAGACTATATTGCCCCTTCCCTTGCTCTCTTCCAACAGTCCCATATTCTTAACAAAAGAATCAGTGTTTAAAGAATCAAATATCAATTATCCAGGAAAAAGAATGAGCCCTGTTTTGTTAAAAAAAAAATTCAGAAATTTGCAAATAGTACTAAAAGTTTAACAAGTGGAATTTTCTCCATGAAAATGGTATTTATAACCGAACAACATTTCCTCCTCCATGGAAGATACATGTATAAAGAAACGGAATGTAAGAATCTACCCTTCTGTCATTCAGTTCAACTTATTATGTAGAGTTTTTTTTTTAATTTAATTTTATTTTATTTGTAAATATACTGTACAGAGGGTTTATAATTACATGGGCAGGATAATGCATACATTTCTTCCCAAGCATTGCAGCCTCCTCCTTTGTTTACCCTTCACATCCCTTCCCAGCCTTCCCCCTCCCAATCCCAATCCCAATCCCAATCGCAATCCTTCCCCTGCCCCCGCACCCCCCGCACCCCCCGACACCGATGTTGTAAAGCTCATTTTGGACATGATAACTTGTACTTCTCATTGTTGCAACAGGTCCACCTGTATCCTTAAACGACTTGTTTTTCCCCATCTCCTACACAAGTTATACTGACATCAAATATAGTGAAAGCAGGGGTTATACTGTGGGGGAGGGACATACAAAGCAACAAAGAAGTAATCTTATAAATGCATTAGAAACACATGTATGAAAGAAAAAAAACATTAAAATATATATCTAAGGGTTCATTCTCTTAACATCACATTATCTGACCTTTTCCTCCTTACTCACACATATACTAGATATTGCAAATAAGGGAAACCATAGGACCTATGTTTCTTTGGGCCTGGCTTACTTCACTTAATACAATTTTTTCCAAGTTTTTCCATTTCCTAACAATTGGGGCAATGTCAATCTTTCTGATGGAGGCATAGAATTCCATTGTGTATATATACCACATTTTCTTGATACATTCATCTGCTGAGGGGGATCTGGGTTGGTTCCATATCTTAGCTAAGGTAAATAAGACTGCAATAAACATAGTTGTGCTGGTAGCTTTAGTGTGGTCTTGTTTGTAAACATTTAGGTAATGCCCAAGAGTGGGATTGCTGGGTCATAGGGGAGCTCTATGTGAAGTCTTTTGAGGAACCTCCATACTGCTTTCCAAAGTGGTTGAACAAGTTTACATTCCCACCAACAATGCAGTAAGGTTCCCTTCTGTACACATCCCCTCTAGCATCTGTGCTTGTTAGAGTTCTTGATTTTTGCCATTCTAACCTGAGGGAGGTGGTATCTCAATGTTGTTTTGATTTGCATTTCTTTTATGGGTAGGGATGTTGAGCATTTCTTCATGTGTCTATTGGCCATCCTTCTTTCTTCTTCAGAGAAATTTCTCAAGTCTTTTGGCCACTTATTTATTGGGCAGTTGTTCCTTTGAGGATTTGTTTTTGGGGGATTTAATTTTTAGAGTTCCAAGTATATTTTAGATATGAGACCCTTGTCTGTTGTATGGCTAGTGAAGATCTTCTCCCAATCCGTGGGCTTTCTGTTGATCTTGCTAGCTATGTCCTTTGCCATGCAGAAGCTCTGCAACTTTATGCAATCTCACTGGTCGAACCTTTCTTTGATTTGTTGTGTTTCCGGGTCTCTATTCAGAAAATTTCGGCCTGAGCCAAGGAGACCTAGTGTTTCTCCTATTCCATCCTGTAGTGTTTTCAGTGTGTCTGCTTTGACTTCGAAGTCTTTGATCCATTTGGAGTTGATTCTGGTGTAGGGTGATATGTAAGGATCTAGCTTTAGTTTTCTACAAGTAGTTAACCAATTTTGCCAGCACCATTTACTGAAGAGGCTGTCTTTGTTCCATTCTATTGTTTTAACTCCCTTAGCGAAAATTAGATGGCTATAGGTCTGTAGGTTCATTTGTGGGATTTCAATTCTATTCCATTGGTCCTGAGTTCTGTTCTTATGCCAATACCAAGTTGTTTTGATTACTATGGCTTTATAGTAGAGTTTGAAATTTGGTATTGATATTCCTCCAGAAGTGTTTTTTCCATTGAGGAGCGTTTTTGCTATTCGGGGTCTTTTATTGTTCCATATGTATTTTTGGATTGCCTCTTCTATTTCCTTGAAGAATGAGGTTGGAATTTTGATAGGTATGGCGATGAATTTGTAGATATCCTTGGGAAGTTTTGCCATTTTCACGATGTTAATCTTTCCAATCCAGCAGCATGGGAGGTTTTGCCATTTTTTAAGTTCTGTGTTGATTTCCTTTTTCAAGATTTTAAAGTTTTCAAAATAAAAGTCCTTCACTTCTTTGGTTAAGTTAATTCCTAGGTATTTTATTTTTTGTGGGGCTATTACAAATGGAGTTGCTTTCCTAATTTCAGCCACACTTTTCTCATTGTTGGCATACAGGAAGGCCATTGATTTTTGGGGGTTAATTTTATACCCTGCTACTTTGCCAAAATTTTGAATCAGCTTGAGTAGTTTGGGAGTGGTGTCTATGGGGTTCTTTAAATACAAGATCATGTCGTCTGCAAAGAGGGAGAGATTTATTTCTTCTTTCTCTATTTGGATCCCTTTTATGACTGCATCTTGTCTTATTGCTGTAGCTAGACATTCTAATACTAGATTGAAGAGAAGTGGAGAGAGTTTACATCCTTGTCTTGTTCCTGAGTTAAGAGGAAATGGCTTTAGTTTTTCACCATTAAGTATAATGCTGGCTGTAGGTTTGTCATATACAGCCGTTATTGTATTAAGGAATGTTCCATGGATTCCTAATTTTTCCAAAACCTTCATCATAAAGGGGTGTTGGGTCTTGTCGAATGCTTTTTCTGGATCTATTGAGATAACCATGTGGTTCTTACTCTTGCTCCTGTTGATGTGATGAATAATATTAATGGATTTGCGTATATTGAACCAGCTTTGCATCCCTGCAATGAATCCTGTTTGATCGTGGTGTATGATTTTTTGGATGAATTGTCGAAGTCGGTTGGCCAAAATTTTGTTGAGAAGTTTTGCATCAATGTTCATCAAAGAAATGGGTCTATAGTTCCCTTTCTTTGATGAGTCCCTGCCTGGTTTTGGGATGAGGGTTATGATGGCTTCATAGAATGTGGTCGGTAGTGAGTTTTCTCTTTCAATTTCATTGAAGAGTTGGAGGAGTATTGGTGTGAGCTCTGCTTTGAAGGCCTTGTAGAATTCTGCTGTAAAATCATCTGGTCCTGCACTTTTCTTGGCCGGGAGGTCTCTTATTGCTGTTTCTATTTCAATGCTTGATATGGGCCTGTTAAGCTAGTTTAACTCATCTTGGTTTAGTTCTGGCATGTCAATATTTGCTAGGATAAGGTCCATTTCTGTCAAGTTCTCAAACTTATTAGCATAAAGTTTTGAGAAGTATTCCCTTATAATGTTCTGAATCTTGGTTGTTTCCGTGGTGATGTTTCCATTCTCATCTCTGAGTTTATTAATTTGGGTGTGTTCTCTTCTTTTTCTGATAAGATTTGCTAAGGGTCTGTCAACTTTGTTATTTTTTTCAAAGAACCAACTCATTGCTTTGTTGATTCTTTCTATAGTTTTTTTGGTTTCTAAATCATTTAATTTTGATTTAATTTTAATTATTCCTTTCTGTCTACTGGATTGGGGTGTATCTTGCTGCTCTTTTTCATGGAGGTTTAGATGTGTTACTAAATTTTTGGTTTCAGATCTCTCCAATTTTTTGATGTAGGAGCTCAGAGCTATAAACTTGCCTCTGAGTACTGCCTTTTCTGTGTCCCAGAGGAGCTGGTAATTTGTGTGTTCATTTTTGTTGAATAGCCTGAACATTTGAATTTCTTCTCTAATCTCTTCCATGACCCACTCGTTATTCAGCAGTATGTTGTTCAGTCTCCATGTGATACCAGACTTTCTTTGGTGGCTTTTGGTGTTGAGTTCTAATTTTATTCCCTTGTGGTCAGAGAGGATGCAATGTATAACTTCAATGTTTCTGAATTTAGACAGTTCTGCTTTGTGGCCTAAAATGTGGTCTATTTTGGAAAATGTTCCATGTGCTGCTGAGAAAAACGTGTATTCTGATGCTACTGGGTGAAATATTCGGTAGATATCTGTTAAATCTAGTTGATGTATGCAGCTGTTTAGATCTGTGGTTTCTCTGTTGAGTTTTTCCCGAGTTGATCTAGCTAGTGGGGAGAGTGGTGTGTTAAAATCCCCAACAATTAATGTCTTTGGAGTTATATAGGATTTGAGGGAAAGTAGTGTTTCTTGGATAAATTTGGGTGCTCAATTGTTTGGCGAGTAGATATTTAGAATTGTAATATAGTCCTGAAGGAGAAATGCCTTAATTAGTATGTAGCGACCTTCTTTATCTCTTCTCACGAATTTTAATTTGAAGTCTATTTTATCTTATATTAGCATTGCAACTCCGGCTTGTTTATGGGGGCCGTTTGCTTGGTAGATTTTGTTCCAGCCTTTCACATTGAAAATGTGTTTGTTTTTACGGGCAAGATGTGACTCCTGAAGGCAGCACATAGAAGGGTCTTGTTTTTTAATCCCACTAGACAGTCTAGGTCACTTAATTGGAGAGTTCAGTCTGTTAACATTAAGAGAAAGGACTGAGAGTTATTTGGGAGTTCCTGCCATGTTATCCTCCTTCTTGGGGACTGACAAAACTGGGTTCTTCCTATGGTTCTTGAATTCTCAGTTTGGTTGCAGTTTTTTGGCCTTTATTTTGGTCTTGTTTGTTTTCTATGTGTAGGACATCTTTAAGAATCTTTTGTAGGGCTGGTTTGGTGGAGATGTATTGTTTCAAATTTTCTTTGCTATGGAAGGTTTGTATTTGGCCTTTAGTTATGAAGGAGAGTTTAGCTGGGTACAGTATTCTTGGTTGATAGTTGTTTGTTTTTAGGGCATGGCATACACCATTCAAGGCTCTTCTTGCTTTGATTGTCTCTGCTGAGAAATCTGAGGTGATTCTAATTGGTTTCCCTTTATAGGTGATTAATCTTTTCTCCTTGACAGCTTTAAGGATCTTTTCCTTGTTCTGAGGTGATCCTGTGTGGATTATAATATGACAGTGGGATGTCCTATTATGGTCTGGTCTGTTTGGAGTTCTAAAATCTTCTTGTATCTGAATATGCCTATCTTTTTGCATGTTTGGGATGTTCTCTGCTAGGTTCCTGTTAAACAAATTTCCTAGGCCATTAACTTCTGTTTCTAGGTGCTCTTATACACCCATTATCCTTAGATTAGGCCTTCTGATGGTGTCTTCCAAGTTTTGGATAGATCTATCATATTTCTTGGACTTGTATTGGATGGTTGTATGTTCTTTCTCTATAATATCCAGGCTGTCCTCAATCCCTGAGTTTTGATCTTCCGCATTGGAAATTGAGATACCCGAATTTGCCAATTTTCTTGTGTTTTTCCGGCTTATTCTGCCCATTTGAGATGAAAATAGCACCAGTTTTGTGCTGAAACACTATCTTAAGGCAACCATCAACCAAAATCTGAATTTGCACAGTCAATAGTCTACAGATACAACCTAGTTCAACAGATACATCTATTCAACATCAAACAACCATAGGTTAATGGGCTACGAACCACAAAGAAGCATTTGGAAGACCAGAAATTATTAGGGTTAGGGAGAGATGTGGGTAAAAAATAGTAATAGATTGATGTGGGGAGGTTCAGGGAGAGTTAACTAAGTCTTAATCTCAAAGCAGGAAATAGGTTGCGTAGGATGAAAGTAGAGAGAGTGAAAGAAAGAAGAAAGGGAACGGGAAAAGAAAAGAGAACAGAAAAAATAGAAAGCTAAAAATTAATAAAATTACGTAGAAACGATAACAATCTATTTAGATAAGAACGTGAATTTATTGAGAGAAGGGGAGGAATTTAAAGGAGATGTGAAAAACTTAAAAATAGAAATGCTTAAAATATTATATAGGTATAAAGTGATAGTGTTGCTATTAAAGAGTTTAAGTCTTAGAGGTTTTGACTTGAGTAATAAATTTGTGGTGTAAGTGTGTACACAATGGAGGATAGGGTCTAATAGTCAACTACGGGTTTATCTGAGGATGTGCAAGACAAGAATTAAGTCACATAAGAAGTACGAAAGAGAGGAGAGGGTGAAAAGGATAAGAAAGGAAGAAGAAAAAGATGAGAAGTTGAGTACAGCTAAGCAAAAAACAAAAAAGATAATAAAAAAGAAAAAAAAGAGAAAGAAAACCAAAAAAGAGAGAAAAACGCACATTCACTTATCCCTAAAATAAAAATTGTAAGAGAAAAAAAAAAGTTTCTGGAAAACAACTTTTTTTGCAAAAAAGGCAAAGATGAAAGATTAAAAAAAAGTTTTAGAAAAAAATTTTTTTATATAAGGTACCAAAGATAAAAAATGAAAAAAAAAAACAGTTCTTTGATTTTTTTTTTTTTTTTGGGAGGAGTGGGCAAAGTCCTATATCTCCCTTGTGTCCATAACCAGCCTCTTGTTGGAGTCTCTGGTCTGCTTGTGGTCCTGTGGCTTGGTTGGTTTCTTAAGTCGGTTTGTTCGAACAGGCAGAAAAATGCTCTGCTTTACCCAGGATTTGTCGATCCTCCTCCCAGGCTAGTTCATTGGGAGGCAGATCTGCTTTGAGTATCACAAAAGAGGGTGATGTAGTGATGAGGCTAGGTCCTGGGTAGAGTTGAGGCCTTTCAACAGACAGTAGCTTTTCCGGGGCTATTTTGTGAAAACCTCACAGAGCCCCGCCTGGAGCCATTCTCAGGGTTTCTGTTTACTGATTTTCAATTGATTGTCCAGGTTGCTAGAGGGATGGGCAGCCTCTGGCTCTGATTACCCGGGGGAGAAAGCCACTCCAAGGGCTGACGCCCAAGCTGGGTGACTTTTCCCTGGGTGGAGCTGAGTCTGGCAGGTCACGCCGCTGTTAAGTTCTTGTGACCTGCTAAATGACTCGTTTTATTCCAAGGCCTGAGATGGAGCTAGCAGCTCCTCCGAGCTTTGTTGGTATCCAAGATGGAGATCACCGGTGCTGGGGCAGGGAGGGGTGGCCTTCCCTCCTCTGCTCCCTGAGAAGGAGTGAGGACGTCAGGCTTCTACTCAGGCCGAGTCTTAGTTCCTGGGTCGTCTCTGGTCTGCCAACTGCAGGATGAAGATATCCGCTCCTTGTTGGTTCTTGCTGGTGTTGAGTAGAATCCGCTCACCCGCTGTGTCTGGTTCCTTCTTCCCGGACTCTCTGTGGCTCAGGTAGGCTGCTGTGCTCGCCCGCTGCCGCCACAGCTGCTGCCGCCACAGCTGCTGCTGCCGGGGCGGCTGCTGGCAAGCACTCAGAAGTGTCTCCTTGCCTAGTTTTCCTTCTCTGGCCTATCTCTCTGTCCTGTGATGGCACACTTGGTGTAATTCTCTGGCTTAGGACTGTTCACTGGAACTCTAAAACTGCTTTCTTTTTTTTGGGGGGGGGGGGGGGTCTGGTGGTGGGGCCTGAACTCTGGGCCTGGGCACTGGTCCTCAGCTCTTCAGCTCAAGGCTAGTGCTCTACCACTTGAGCCACAGCACCACCTCCGGCTTTTTTCTTTTTTGCTTATGTGGTGCTGAGGAATAGAACCCAGGACCTCAGGCATGCAAGGCAAGCACTCTACCACTGAGCCATCTTCCGAGCCCTCTAAAACTGCTTTCTATGCGAGAGCTTACTTAGGCTCCAGCTTCTGCTCCGCCATCTTCCCGGACGTCGAGCTACTTTCCCAATTTTTTAAAAAAGGCAAAAAAATTACCTGTATGGTTTCCTATGAAAAGAAAGCAGAATACAATCTGCTCCTCAAGGAAATTGACCCATAACTGGCAGTACTGTCACTTTCATAAATGATGTAAGAAGACTGAAGAACAAATTTCAACTCAAACTTCCTGATAGAAAATTTACTTTGTTCCCTTTAAACAACCTTTCAATTCTATCTATGTCTTGCTCCCAAAATGATTCGTATTTTATTCTTATCATATTTTTAATTAACTTTAAATAGTTGAATGGGAATAGCAGTTTGACAGAGCAGTTTATGAATAGTGTTTAGTGAGTTTTTTTTTTTCTTTTTTCTCCTGAGGTTTGAACTCTGGGTCTGAGCGCTGTCCCTGAGCTCCTTTGGATGAACAGTAGAACTCTATCATTTGAGGCACAGCAACAATTTCACACTTTTCTGAGATTTAATTGGAAATAAGAATCTCACAGACTTTCCTGCCAGGGTTGGCTTCAAAGCTCAATCATCAGCCTCCTGAGTATCTAGGAAAACAAGTGTGAGCCTCTAGTGCCCGGCTTAAAACAATGCATCTTTTCTTTTTTGGCTAGTCCTGGGGCTTGAACTCAAGGCCTTGACAATGTCCTTGAGATTCTTTTCCTCATGCTAGCACTCTACGACTTGTGTCATAGTGCCAATTCCAGCTTTTTTTGTTTATGTAGTACTGAGGAATCAAACTCAGGGCTTCATAATTGCAAGGCAAACAGTCTATCACTAAGACACATTTCATAGCTAATACAATGCAACTTGAGGTTCATTATCCCTCATCCCTCTCAATCCTATTTCATCCCTCAATTTACATAATTTTGTAGACTATTAACTGGCTCACAATGTCATACAGAGTCACTCAGAGGCTATGTCACTGCACCAATTTAAAAAAGCTCATATAATTAGTACATTTCCTATCAAGCATTGTAGCCTCCTCCTTTGTTTCCCCTTTCCATCCCTTCCCATCCTCTCCCCAACCCCCATTCAATCCTCCCTGCCCCCCCACACGAAAGTTATAAAATTTGTTTTCGACATAACGAATTGTACATCTCATTGTAAGTAGAAAATGTAGTATAGGGCTGCGAAGATGGCTCAGTGGTAGAGCGCTTGCCTTGCATGCAGGATGCCCTGGGTTCGATTCCTCAGCACCACATAAGCAAAAAGAAAAAAGCCGCAAGTTGAGCTGTGGCTCAAGTGATGGAGCACTAGCCTTGAGCTGAAGAGCTGAGGGAGAGCGCCCAGGCCCAGAGTTCATGCCCCACTACGGGGACCCCCCCCACCAAAAAAAAAAAAGAAAATGTAGTCTGTTTTATCCATTTTTCAATGCAATATTAGTGTTTCCCAAGTAAGTAAGTCCATGTAAATTTATTTCCTGTTGTTTTGCATGCATGTGTATAATTGTATTACATCCTCAATGAGTATTTCAACAATTTATTATATTCTATTATAAAAGGTTTTGCAATATGTATTCTTGTACATGTGTCTCATTTGACATAAGTTGAAATATATTTTGTATATAAAATTATGATTGAAAATGCTGGGTCATAGAGGCAACTCTATGTATAACTTCTTAAAGATTGCCAGTATGTTTAACAAACTGACTATATCACTTTAAGTGCCAAGCACCAATGTATAAGGATTCCAATTTCTACACAGTGGTTGTGCAGGGCTGTCTTATTGATGTTTCTATTTCCATTAATCTCTATGTATGCAATGTCTAGGCATGATTTGACCTTTTCATGTTCTTTGGTTGTTGGTATATTATAACAGACAGTTTTTTGATAACTTATTCAGGAAGGTTAAAGTTTTTCATTGGCATTAATATTTATAAGTTTTTGACAATTTCTAAAAACACCTGACCAGCACTCTTTGACAAAGGAATATAAACTTAAATATATTTCTCTGTCCAATACTAAAGCTGTTAGTGTAAAATTGTTAGGTTTGTAAAAGAAAGATTACACAGCTCAATGGGTCTATAATGCACCAGATTGGATCCACATAATTATTGTCAAGGAATATTTAATAAGGAGTAAAACAAAATATTTGTGGAATTATATTCTCTTTAATAAGCGATGATAGGTTAGCCAGTATTGGGGAGAATTAAAAAATAAACATTGACTTAAACATAACAATTTATTCAAATATTAACTTCCTACAGGATTAAAACATGGCATATAAAACAAAAAGAGTGATGTAAATGTAAAGCAAAGAAAGATGTCTTGACAATTTTGGAGATGAAGTATTCTTAACTTAGGCATTAAACTTATAGGAAAGGAAACTTGATATATATAACTCAATAAAAGTGTAAAATAAAATTTGGTCTGTGACAGCTCATATAAAAGTAGTGAATACAAATTGGGAGCAGAGGGCTCATGTATCTCATCCTAGCTACTTGGGAGGCTGTGATTTGAGTATTGCTTTTCGAAGCCAGCCCATAAAATAAAGTCCCTGAGAATCTTATCTCTGATTAATTTACAAAAATCAGTAGTGAGGCAAGACTCAAAGGGTTAATTGTTAACAAAGCCACAATTCTCAGGGACCCTGATTTCAAACCTCAGGACCAAACATACAAAAGTAATAGTAGTAATACGAATAGTGATAGATGATGATGATGATGATGATGATGATGATGATGATGATGATGATGATGGTAATGATGATGATGATGAAGGGTACCCAGAGTCAAGGATAAAATATTTGCAAATCCTATACCTGAAGAATACCTCAAATCGAGACTCTACATAGAACTCTCAAAACCTAATGTTAAAACCAATTTGAAACCAGCAAAGTACATCTTGTGAAAAATAAGCACAAAAAAATCATCATTAGTCATCAAATAAATGCACATTAAAAGTAAAATGACATCATAAATTATGGATGAGAATTACTTCATGTAATACAATAATGATCATACTAAATGCTATCAAGAAACAGAGAAACTATGGATCATGGCAGGAATGTCAAATGGGAAAGCCACTTCTGAAAACATTGTGACAGGTTCCTAGAATATGAAATATGTAACCCATAGCATAGCACAAGAATTGAGCTCTTCAGGCTTTGTCTCACAGAAATAAAATGCAACATTCACCCCAAAGCCAAAATACAGAGGATTATACCAGCATTATTTCCTCTAAAAAAATGGAAATCAATTCAGGCTTTCTTCAGGTGAATGGGAAAAGAATTGTGCTACATTCTCTAGTAACAGAACCAAAAGGCAACTCGAGTGAATGCAGTGCAATATTAAGGCATAAAATAATTGGGAATAATCTATCATATATTTGAAGGCAATCTTAAAAACTTATTTATTGCATGATCTAGAAGTCAGAGAAAAAAAATGTGTTACCAGGATGAAACAGGTTTGAGATGGGACAAAGAGAAGAAGTGGGTTTAATTATAAAAGAATAGCATGAGACAGACTCATTTTTGGTAAAGAAACGTATCTATAAATATAGTATATTCATATAGAGTTGATAACATTATATTGGACTTAATATGTGAAAAAATAATTAAAACAACTGAATGCTGCTTAAGGTACTTGTGAAATATTAATGCCTACTTGTGATGTCTTACAATAAATATTTAAAGAAACTGGGAAAAGTATTCGAGGGATATCTCTGTGTTCTTATAACATCATAAAGATCCATACTAACCTCAATAGAATTTAATGATATCAAGAAAACAGAAGTCAATATTGAATGTTTACATTGGGAACTAGTCTGGGTCCAAGCTTGAGATGAAATATACCTTGCTAATTAGAAAGCAGAGACTTAGAAGATTGATATCAGGGCCAATTTGTACAAAAAAGTGAGAAATTACCAAACCAACGTAAGCTAGATATAGTATAATTTCCCTGTTACTCATGTTTGTGGAAGCCATAGGTAAGAAATCATTGCTCAAGGGACGCTTGGCCTGAAAAATAATATAAAGTGGTTAGAGCTTTAGCAACTTCAAGCAACTTCAGTATTATCAAAGGAAAAAAAAGAAAACAGAAAAAGGAAAGGATAGAAAAGGAAACTATTTGCTCTTCATTCTTGTAGTTTCATGTCTTTGGGTACAAGAATTGAGAATATTTTGTTTACTGTTTGAGGATTCAGGCCTCTCTAATATGAAAGCATTTATTTCAAATAATTATTGTATTACTATTATTAACTTATTATTAGGCCTTCTTGTAGATTGAACCCATAGCTTTGTATATATTAGTCTAGTTCTACAACTGAGCTGTACTCCAGCTCTCTTATATAGTTTTGGAAATTGTTTATGAATTATTCAGTAGTTAACTATTCTACTTTCCATCTTATCTTTTCTCTCCCTTTTCCTCTATGCATTTTAGTTTATGTGTTGAAAACTTTCCTCAATTTTATCTTCTAAACTTAGAATGTTGCTGTTGAGTTTACAGGGAAGTCGGTTGTTATATGACATCTTCTAAAATTATATGCATATATATGTATTTCACATGTATGATTGATTCTTAGAGTTCATTTCGATGAGCATCACTTTATTGATGCTTTATTGAGCCATTGTGATCCTCTTTTAAGAATAGCTTCCATTGTTCTTGCCATGTGAATGTTTAGAGTGCTGTTAATCATATCCAAGTGCAATTATATGTCATTTATTATCTGTTGCATTACCTTGTAGATTTATGGATATATCTAGTTATTAGAAATGAGGAAAGCCATGCAGCATATACTAAATTGGATGTGGCTTATTTCACTTAATATCATTGTTTCCCAGTCTTTCCATTTCTTCAGGAATGGGGTAATGGCATTTTTCCAATGGAAGCGCAGAATTCCATCAATACAACAGAATTGAAGATCCAGAAATTAATTCACACCTATAGGTACATAATCTTTTGCAAGGAAGCCAGAAACACAGGATGGAAGAAAAACAGCCTCTTCAAAAAGATGTGCTTGTAGAATTGGCTGTACACAGGCAACTGAAGTTATATCCTTATATACCCCCCTATACCAGAATCAATTCCAAATGGATCAAAGACCTCAAAGTAAGTCCAGATACCTTGAAAATGTTACAGGAAGAGTTAGGGGGAAACATGGGGGCTTCTTGGCACAGGTCGAAACTTCTAAAGTAAGTCTGCATAAATGGGATTACATCAAACCAAATCAATCATTTGTCAGACTCAAAAGCCATGAAAAACAAACATAGTGTAGCACAGATTTATTAGGGAGCGACCCTACAAATGAGTGTCTCAGCCTATGCCTTTCTCCCTTTTCTAACTAAGTTATTTATAGTGGGTTTACATGAATATAAGAGTTTTCTGGTCAGGATTATTAAGAAAATAACTAATGCTAAAAGAGTGATAGTATGTGAAATGAGTTGTAGCTGGAGAAAGGGATGGACTAAGGCGGGGGGGGGGGGTCTAGTTCAAAGCCTTGGCTTGGTGCCAGTTTAGTAAGGGATAGCTGCACCAGGGAAGAGGGGTAAAACAGGAGTGGTTATTAAAAAAAGCACTGGTCTGAAACCTCAAAATAAGGACCCCAGTCTGTGTGGACCAAACAGTCTCTAACATGAGGTTCTTTATAAATTAACATGCACGATTTTAGATTTTTGCAGAGTGGGATGATACATAGTTACAGACGAAGTCTGATATGTCAGGTAATTCAGTCTGCTCTTTCACATGTTACCCAATAGCCAGGTTTCAACACAAATGACTACAATGAGATTGTCCAAATTATACTGTGACTTTTACCTCTCATGAATCAAAATTCTGTCTAATAATTTCTGTTTTCCAGATGTTTTCACAACATTTCTCATGATCTTTTCTATTATTTTGTCTTCATTATTGATGCTCATACTAATTTTTTGTTGTTGTCTTGTGTGTATATGCCATTTTTGGGCTTGAACTCAATGTTTAATGGTCTCCCTTGTGTTTTTTGCTCATAGGTGATGACAGGTTATTCTTTGAGCCACATCCACACCTTCTGCCTCCTGCTGGATAATTGGAGATAAATTTTCACATTTTTGTCTGTTTGGACTGATATTGAGCTAAAATTTTCAGGTGTTAGCTTCCTGAGTTTCTAGGATTCTACACATGAACAACTAACACCAAGCTTTGCTATACCATTATTTTAATTATGTCTTAGAAGAAAGTGGAAGTATATTTGTGTTAAGTGTGCAATTTTAAAATACACGTTTGAATCTACTTGATATAATGTAACTGTTATCAATTTTAACAGTTAAATCAATGAATAATACACATTCCCAAAGAAATAAAATTGATAAAAATGCATAATTATTTTTTTAAACAAGTAATGGAACTATGAACTTCTTTCACTTTGCAATTCATGTTTTAATTAGCAGACTTCCATGACTAAAAGTAAATATATTAATTTTATCCTACAAGAAGCAAAGTGATTATAGTTAAGAATAGATATTTCATCACATGCAGAAGATAAGTTTTTGAGCATTCTCCCTATAAAGAAATGTTACATGCAGAAATCAATGGATATGGTGTGGCTTCATCATTAAACAATATATAAATGAATGGGATTACCACTCCATACTTCATAAATGTGTAAAAAATAATTATGTTGCAAGGCGCCAATGGCTCATGCTCGTAACCCTAGCTACTAAGGTGGCTGAGAGGTGAGAATCATTGTTCAAAGCCAGCCTAGGCAGGAAATACCGTGAGACTCTTACCTCCAAATACCCACCAGAAAACTGGCTGTGGCTCAAGTGGAAGAGCACTAGTCTTGAGCTGAAGACCTGACGGATATCGTCCAGGTCAAGATTGCAAGCTCCATGACCGACAAAAATTAAAAATAAACAGTTACAAATAAACAAATATTTTGGCATAAATGTTAAAATATGTATAATAAAACTTTTAAATCATCACTAGATATACTAGTTGTTATTGAATCAATTGTGTAAATCACATATTTCTCACTCAATTCATAATTGTATGTTTATATACTTATATACCATAAGTATAATTAACTGATACGTGATAGGCAGTGTTGTTTTAGGAATCTCCCTTGGCTTTCTAACATTAACCCTTCTACCGTAAAATAAATATGCCCTCCAACCTTGTAAGAGGTTTCATCTCATTGAAGCATAAAAGTATAAACCATAATCATTTTTTGGAACAACTGTAATATTTTACATGCATTTCACTTAATTTAAGAACCAAAACATTAGCCAGGTGCTGGTGGCTCACGCCTGTAATCCTAGCTACTCAGGAGGCTGAGATCTGAGGATCGCGGTTCAAAGCCAGCCGGGGCAGGAAAGACCGTGAGACTCTTATCTCAAATAAACCACTAGAAAACCGGAAGTGGCTCTGTAGCTCAAGTGGTAGAGTGCTCGCCTTGAGCTGAAGAGCTGAGGGACAGCGCCCAGGCCCAGAGTTCAAGCACCACGACCGACAAAAAAAAAAAAAAGAACCAAAACACTCAAGTCATCTTAACCATACAAGTAATAACAAAATGTTTTCTGATCTTTTCAGTCTCTTCAGAGATGAAAACCTTCAATTATATATCTATTTTTTTCTGCCTAACATCCTATTCCTTAGGAAGATCTTTTGTGTAACCTTGTGTTCTTGATTAGAAGACAGGAACAAAGGCAATAATGAAAATAGCCAAGAAAAATATTTGAAAACAATTATATAACAATCGCAGACACTCTTGTTTTCACTGGTTTCAATGAGAATATACGTTAAATTATCACTTTTTTGTTATCATTTAAAGAGCAATAATTAAACTTTAATTAGCAGTGAAGAAGGGAACAGAAAACTGAAGGCAGCTTGACTTTGAACAATCCAAAATAAGCAAAATGGATTTATCTTGTTATTCTATGTAGTTGCCAAAATAATAGAGAGCAACACTCAAAGTCAAAAAAACACCTAAGTCAAAGCAGTAAATGTTTGTCTATAAAATAATGATGAGGGTCTGACTCTTTCAAAGTCAGGTTTGGAAAAAGGAAAAGTGTATTTGTTTTAGTGTGAACGAAAAAAATATAAAAATCCTTTATTAATGTTTTACATATCTAGACTAGGACTTCTAATGTTGGAGAAGAGGAAAGGTATGAAAAAGTTCAAGATTGTTTGACTATTCCCCAAGATCATTCTTCTTTATCAGCTATAGCAATGCCTTGGTTACTCATAGTATCCTGCTTGTTTACATTTAGAAGCATTATTTGTTCCTGGGTTATACAGTGCAAACCCTTGAGTATTAATAAAGTAATTTCCTAAGAGATGAAAGTAGCTGTGTAAACAAATCTAAAATGTCAAAGACTTAGCATAGTGGAAACTATTTTCTAGCTATATCACAAGATGTAGGTGTAGATTCTGTTTCCAATTGTTCCATGGGACCCATTTTTGTTAACTTCTTTTTCACCATCTGGTGATCCTATAACATCCTATACCATCCTGGGATTGCTTATCTTTACGGGATTCTCTAATTTCTGTTGGAAAGTTAGGAAGGAAAGAAGATCGAGTTACTGTTTCGGTTTTACCTTATTTTTTTTATTACCTTAGAAACTGTAAATCAAAATGACATAAATTATCTTTATACTAATAGGAGACAGATTTCATTTCTATATTCTTACCCTAGCCTTCTACATAAATTTGGTACTTAGTGATCCCCAAATGTGAAAATGAAGATAGGGAGCTTCTTGTTTAAATATTATTTAGGAATTCAAAACTTCATTAATGCAAGGCCCTTAGTAGTATGTATATCATACATGTGTACAAAGCTGGTGGCAACTTTTTCTTATTCTCAGAAACTAGGACGTGTGGTATCCTTGTAGTTGCATCAGGAAAAGGCTGTGGTTGAGTTAGCTTACCACAACAAATCTGCTGTAAAATATTTCTACAAGATAATTGGCTTGAATAATCCATATTTATCATTTACATTTCTAAAGGACAGAAATCAAAAATAAGTCTCACTAGATTAAAATTGAGCCCCCTACAGAGCTAAAATATTTTCCAGGTGATTCTAGTGGAAAAAGCATTTACACCCTGGTCTGCTTTCCAGAAACTTCATAATCTGTGTTCTTGTCTTTTCCTTTATCTTGTAATGTAGCATCTTTACATCATTCTGATGATTCTTACCTAATGATGTCTGTTTCAAACTACAGCTTGGACTTTTGAGTATAATTTGCCCATCTGATAATTATTCAAATTTGTGTTCCTTGGGTAATGAAAGGTGATTATTTTACAACCTTATATATAAAATGTAAATCAACATTTGATGGATTAGATATTTCGGGACTATAGATATTTTGGGAAGGTATTTTACAGCCTACCACAATGAGTGTGTAAGCACTCTTTCTACAGGTTATAACCTGTTATCCTTTCATTAATTTTGAACAACATATTTCTTTAATAAAATATAACTAGAAAAAAATTGGGTTCCTGAAAGCATTTAATCCTGATTGTCATATACTAGAAATCTTAAATGTCAGACAGCAGCTCCTGAAGCAGTTCTGGCACTATCACTTTTTGTATATTCTGCTTACAATCTTCTCTTTTCAAGAGCATTTGATTGTTATTATTTTGGAATTATGGTAAATAGTTATGTGACTGCTATTTTTAAAGAATGCACCACCAATACTGGTTCTCATTTTTTAACTTGTTTATGTGTAATCTATTTCTGAAAGAAACACAGCTATTTGAATTACATGAACTGCTTATTTGAAATGTGAAGAGGAAAAGAAGAAAAAAGATGTCCCTGTGTATATGTCATATTGAAAATGTACCTAAAAGCTATTTATCTTAACATCATATATATTTCATTTTGTTTAGAATCCTATAAAATTTAGCCTCTCAACTCACACAATGTTAATGCAGTCATATTTTATGCCTACCAAAAGCAAACAACAAATTACTGTATATTTAAAAATTTTAATTGTTAAAATTATTATTTATTAAAAAACAATATTTTTAAAAAATTAGCCAAGGAAAATTTTTTATTAGATGTTTAGAGTCGTGTTCAAACTCTATTTTTGAAGCCAGAAAGGGGAAAATTCATGCCTTTCTTCTTCCTTGAGCCACTCTGATTTATTTCATCTATTTCTGAAAGAATGAAATTCTGGCTTTGAAGCCTTTTGCTTGATATCTACATGTGTCATTCTTCCTTTATTAAAAGGAGAATTTGGAGAAAGGATGAAAATTCTCACTAGAAAAAGGAGAAGAAGAAAAGAGAAGCGAGAACTCTAGATATTTTGTGCTTCCTCATCTCAATCACAAGTTCTTGATAATGACTGTGGATGTTAGATACAGTGCTCTAGAGTGATTAAATACATTTACAGAAAAAGTTAACCCCTCAAGTTTTCACGTAGAGAATGCTTATTTATTTTAAAAAATGTAATAGCATCAAACAGGAAATGTTATCTATTTTTTTAGTACTTGTTTAGTATTTCTTAAATTCTGATGTGCTGTAGTCATACAAGAATGGTAAGAAATTAACATTAGCATCGCATTCTAATATTTGCTTATTTCTTGCTGTGTTTGAGTTTTGCCTCATTTTACATGCTATATTCTTCCAGTATATAAGTTGAAAAAAGATTCACTCTTGAAATATTCTATTTTTATAGCTAAGGGAAAAAAAAGTTAGTTCTTAGACACAAACAATGGGATAGAAATCTTCCCCTAGAAATAGCCTTTGACCACTTCTGGTTCATTTTTGTAAGACGAAGTAAGTCACATGACCAATCTTGACATTGCAGAGTAGAGGTAAATCTCACCTACAGGAAGCTGATGCAGGGCAGTCTACTATGCCAAGATATGCAACACTTGAGATAAAGAGGAAAAAGAAGAGAACTATAATACAATCAGTCATACTTGCCATCACATGTCTCTGCAGGAAGGAAAGTATTATGTACCTTTGTTCCTAAAACTACTGAGATCTTCAAATCATGTCTTTTATGCTTCCATGTTACTGGAATTAGAGAACATCTTAATACTGAAGCAGCATAAAATCTCAAAGAAAGCTGGAATAATCATTTCAATACTACATTTTGTTCTGCTAGGACATGAAACCATTTTATAGACAATAATTTATACTGGTAACTTCTTCGAGAACTGGATTTCGTTAATATATGTGACTATCCACCAGAATAAATGTATTCATTGATCTGCATTTTGTGCAGACAGCATATTCAAGGAGATGTGAGAGTTCGTCAGTAGCACTTTTTAAAAATGCAAAAAATGTGGACTGGGAGCCAATATACATATTTTTCCAACATCATCTTCCACATCCTCCTTCTTCCATCCTAGGAAATATACCCAATCAATTAAAAAGGCTTCTATTTTTGACTCTTGAAATTGAAAGTGGAAGCAGAATGTTATGGATGTCGGGGATGACTTTTTATGATTTTTATATAATAGTATAACATGCAACATCCCTATGAGTTCTGCAGGTCTTAACACTGTACTTCTGTAGGGATGTGATAGAAATGTCAGCCTTACTGGACTTAGTATTGTTTTCCACTTCCTTTTTTACCACCTAGCCAAAATTATAATACATAGTAATTGAATGAAAAAGTAATGCCATATTAATAAATTCATTTATGGCTCTGGGAATGTGGCTTCATGGTACAGTGATTGCTTAGAATGCATGAAACCCTGGCTTTAATTCCTCAGTACCACAAAAACAGAAAAGGAAGTAGTGCTGTGTTTCAAGTGGTAGAGTGCAAGCTTTAAGCAAAATAAAAAGAGAAAAATCTCAGGAAGAGTTCCCTGGCCCTGAGTTCAAGGCCCAGGACTGGCAAAAAAATGCATTTACCTAGTAAATGCCAAATAAAGAACCTATATTTGAATATATAATTGCTCCTTCCAATTATGACATAACAATCGTTCTTAATTCATGTACTTTACCTATATTAGAAGGCTGTGTTGATTTAAAAAAAAAAGGTTTTGTTAGTAAGTCACGGCAATTAATGTCAAGAATGTGCTTAGATATCATTTGAATATTAATCCTGGAAATTCAAAGATTCCAGGCTTTTGAATGGTCACTGCTAATCACAATGTGTAGTGAAGTCTAAGTGAGAATTATAAATCTTTTTGGTCAGTTATGGCACGAAAAAGGCATTAGCTAATTAATAGTTGTGATAGAAGTGAAGGAATAAATCCAGATCAAAGAAATAAATGATAATTGTTACATTTTTTTTTAAAAAGAGGTAGCTGAGTAAGAACAGCACCATACACATGGTATTCAGGTAAGGAGTAAGTTTATTCTTCGTTCTGGCTGGCACCAGGCCATCTTGGTCCTCCACATGGTAGGGAAAGGCCTGGGAAAGAGAGCTGGGAGATCTGGGAAAGAGAAAGAGCTGGGAAAGAGAGAGAGCTGGGAAAGAAAAAAGAGCTAGAAAAGAGAAAAAAGAGCTAGAAAAGAGAGCATCTGGGAAAGAGGTGGGAAAGAGAGAGCTAGGAAAGAGAAGAGAAGGAAAGAGCTGAGAAAGAGGTAGAAAAGAGCAGAGAGAGGGCGTCTGGGCCTGGGCTAGGCCTTATCTAGGGTATGGGCGCAGAAAGGTGTGGCCACATCAAATTCAGATGTGACCTCAGCGGATGCAGATGTGACCTCTTCCAGGTGTCCCAGTTGCCTAGGTAACGCAGGTACTCTGTGGAGACTTTGCTGAGAGGAGGGTGGAGTCTGTTAGCCATCCAGGAGTGGACCTTACAGTAATAATAACTAAATTATACCAGAAACTATTCTAGGGAACCATATTTGGTTATTGAAGAACTAGTTATCAACCAAGCTTATTCCTCATTACCTTTAGCAGTCTATATCACTTATGCTAATTCTTAATCTCTGTGTGATAAATTGTATGTCATTATATGTTGTTCTTTCCTATCTGATCTCCATTGCTTTCTAAAATTATCAAGCTTTCTATATTTCTTTACTAACAATTATTTATACTAAGTCCACCGTCGCAGACATCAGAGGATGCTAAAGTAAGAGTCCAATAGCTCATGAGTCATTAATGTAACAGCATGGAAAAGGAAGACATATTAATTGCTACCTCAAATTTTATGAAAAGCTGAAATGTCATCATTTGATTCAAACTTTCATTATTTGTCTACAGTGTCATTAAGTGCACATAAATGCAAATATGAGCCGGGTGCTGGTAGCTTACGCCTGTCATCCTGGCTACTCAAGAGGTTGAGACCGGAGGATTGTGGTTCAAAGCTAGCCTGGTCAGGAAAGTACATGAGACAATTACCTTCAATTAGCCACCAGAAACCAGGAAGTGGTGCTGTATCTAAAGTGGTAGAGCACACAATTTAAGCTCAAGAACTGAGGAACAGTGCCCAGGATCAGAGTTCAAGCCCCATGACCAACAAAAAAATGTCAATTATAATTTTAGTTTCCCCAAAAGGAACTATGAAGTCAATAGTAATCTTCCCAAGCAGAAAAAAGTTTCCAATATGATTCAGTGCACCTACTTTTGCTGAATTATTTAAGTTATGGCTTCTTTGCTGGAAGTATTCTCTTCTTTTAAAAATTGTCAAATATTACCTTTATAATAAACTTCATCTAATATTTCTTTGTTCAAAAGAGAAGTCCATACAGTTGGTGTCTCTTAGCTTTCTTACTATCTCAGTTCAAAGCCAACCCAGGCAGGAGAATCTGTCAAATTCTTATCTCTAATTAAACCTCCAAAATCCTGAAGTGGACTTTTGGCTTAAGCAGTAGTGTACTAGCTTTGGGGGCAGGTGGGCAGGAAAGACAAATGTTCAGGGACAGGATCCAGCCTCTGAGTTCAAGCCTCAGAAGCAGCTCAAACTAAACAAACCAACATGAAACAAAAAAACCCACATATTTTTTTGGACCATCCTTAAAGCACTGGTTTGAAAAGAGGCTCCTTTTGCTGATCATACTCACTGGATCCTGCTTTTTGGAATCCTTATTGATATGGTGAACTCAGGACCAGAATAAAGGAATGGATATCTGACTTTTACAAGAGAATCATCTCAGGAGTTAAGTATCCATGCATAAGACATTTTAAAACCTCCGTGTCTTTATTTCTTTGCAGAAGATTGTAAAACAATGTTTTTTTTCCATTTTTTTCTATACTTGCCTTCAAATCTCATATTGTTTCCTTTTGTAATACTCTCAACTAGAAGTTTACAGAAAGTTTTATGAGTAAAGAGCACACTCGAAAAAGTCAGGGACAGGGTTTCCTTCAAGCCTTGGATTATTTTCTTGTACAGTAAAAGGATCACACAAATTAACTTGAACTTTGTCATTTCTCTATGTTCAATTTCTCTCCTGGATTCAGTTTCTACTTCCTGTAAAAGTTCCTTCCAATTAATTCCAATAACAATCTACGGTGCTGCTCCAGGCAAAATGAATGTTTTCTGGCTTAATTGAAATAGCACAAAGACATATTTGGGCATGAGGTAACACGTGTTTCAGAGACAACTTAGTAACGAGAAAATATGGAATTTAAATGGCTTATATAACATTATCCATGTTCATATGGCCATATAAGACTATGTTAAGTGAAATGAGCCCCAAAATAGGGACACAACTTGTTTTTTTCTTTTTTACTATTGTTTTTAATGTATCTAACATGTATTATGTGATTTTTTTTGTTTCTCTTCTATTTTCTTCCTCAATGGTATAACCCATTTCCACTGTTTGATATCGGTTAACTGCATCATGCATACACATTTTTCTAATGTGGGGAGGGGAAGGGAAATAAAATGGTGAATCAAGGATACAGTATGACCTGTTGTAACAATGAGATGAACAAGACACTATGTCGAAAAGGAACTTTACAACTTGGGGATAGGAGGAGAGAGTTGTGAAGGGATGGCAGGGGAAAGACAAAAGAGGAGGTAACAATGCTCCTTAGATAATGTAGTCATTAACTTACTTATGTAACTCTAACCCCTCTGTCCACCATTTTCACAATAAAAAAAAAACATGAAAAAAACATTATCCTGGAGTACATTAAGTTAAAATTTCCTAAGTGCTCTGTTAATTAAGACCAATTTTAAGTGGGAAGAATGTTCTCAGAAACATATTTTGGTCAGTGTTTGTGTTGTGCATTATTACCCAAGTGTACATAAGTTAACAGAAGGACAAACAATAGGTATAGGAGAAAGAGAAATTCTGTATTTAAGTATACTAGATACTAGATAGAAGACTCTGCAATTAAGACAACGTTGAAATAATAAAGCCAAGGCCAGTATGTAGATCTATGGGAGTGACATAGAGAAAGCATTACTACTAAGTGGAACATGAAGGGTGAGACCACTCTCTTTCTTCTACTAGCTCTAAATCATGATAGGTAATCATGCAGATTTGTAAAAAGTAGAATGGAAGAATAATTCTGGTTCTAAGCAATCAGATATAAGACCATGGACTTAACTGGAAAAAAGTCCATGTCGAGAAAGCAGGAATTATACTAGCAATAAACTAGTGGCTAAGATCACATTTCTTTTTTTTCTTTTCTTTCTTTCTTTTTTTTTTTTTTTTTTGATGGTAGTGGGGCCTGAACTCCGGGCCTGGGCACTATCCCTCTATTTTTCAGCTCAAAACTTTTCTATACCTTTGAGCCTCACACCACTTCCAGTTTTCTTGTGGTTAATTAGAGATAAATGCCTCAGAAACTTTCCTACTCATGCTGGGTTTGAACTGCAATCCTCAGATCTCAGCCTGCTAATTAGCTGGGATTACATGTGTGAGCCACTTGAACCCTGCTTAGGATCACATTTCTAACAGTGTACACTCAGCATATGTAATGTGTATGTTCATTTATCTTTATATGAACTCGAGTTAAAAATCTGGGCTACAGCTTAGATTTTACACTCACAAAAATGGTTGTAGTTCAAAAGTTGATACCCCTGGAGAAATAAAACTTAAGAATGCAAAGGAGTCTGGGAAGTTCAGGTTGCATCCAGCTTGGGCAAAACAGTCTTTGTGATACTATAATTAACCAGCCAAAAGATGCATTAGAAGAATGGCTCAAGTGATGGAATACTAGTTAGGAGTAAGATTGCTGAAGAAGAGCTTGAGGTTTTTGCATACATATATACATACAAATACGCACATACACACAGAGGCACTTATATGATCAAACACAGATATGGAACAACTCTCAGATTCTGTAGAAAAGTTAGAAAATATGTCCTGAGTAAGACTAAAATCAAGTGATAATTTTTAATATTAGAAAGTCTTCAAGTGAAATTTCCCCAAAAAGCTTGAGAATATTACGTAGGTGGGAACAAAAATAGTAAGAAAGTCAAGTCATCATTAATAAAGGGATCGGATCCAGGAAGGAATGAACCACAGACCCCTTCAGGTGCATATGAAAATGATCATATCCTGCATCAAATGTTAGAACATCTTTGAAAATAGTACATGAACAGTCTGAGCCATCAGTCTAGTGGAAAATATTATTGGAGAAGTTCAGAATTGCTAGTCTGTATCTAGATTAAATAAACCAACAAACTATGGTAGGACAATGTGATACAAGCCAGGAATTCTATCACTCAGACTTAAACAGGTAATTAGAGAATGGAATGACATAGTGATACTTTCACTGGACTAGGTAGTATAATTTTGTCTCAATAAAACAAACCAAGAAAGGAATAAAAAATAAGTCAGAAAGAAACACACAGTTGGAAGTTTGGGCTAATTTTGTCATTATGTTTTGAGAAGTCAAGTTTCCTATTGAACTGCAACTCATATATTTAAACTCAGTTGTGTTTAAATATCGCCTTCATTACAGAACATTACTAGATGCAAAAGAGCACATGATTCCCAACCAAGAATTTGAGAAAGCAATAATCATTCTGCTAGATTCCAAAGAAATGATGAAGGATTACAGAAGCTTAAGCCTAGAGAGACAGGAAAGTTCATTTAATGTAGGACTTTGTAGACCTGGCTAAATAAGAATTGAGATTTAAAATGAATATTTTTGTTTGTAATTTAATATTCTATAGGATACTATAAAATTGTTTTTAAGTAGAAGGTTTAATTTACAAATTCACAAATGATTCTGGCATTCTATTTGCCTAAAATATTCGTTCAAGTGAGGTATAATTAGAACTTAGTTAATAGTTAATTTCAACAGTTCATAAGTAACACAATAATGTGAATAACCTAGATAAAGTTGCCAACAAATTGATGCTATTAATTTATGAATTTAGCAAAAGAGCAATTTTTTGAGACTTTGGTGTAACATGTTATGAAGAGAGTAATTGTGTAACATCTTTTTTTTCTACATCTTTTTTTTTTCTATACATAACACAGGAAGAAATTTCCTTAATTATGTATCTCTGTATACAATGAGAAAAATGTTAGGGTTTGTTTTTATTTTGTTTTTGTTGTTTGCTTTGTCCTAGGGCTTAACTTCTAAGCCTGGGCACTGTCTCTGAGCCTGCTTTTGCTCAAGGCTACTGCTCTACCACTTGAACCTCAGTGCCACTTGTGTCAGGCTTTTCGTGAGCAGTTTATTGGAGGTAAGAATCTAAGGAACCTTCCTTCCTGGGTGGAATTTGAACCAGGGTCTTCATATCTTAATATTCAGACATTCAGATCTCCTGAATGTCTATGATAGATAAAATATATAACTGTAAATAATATTTTCAAGTGTTCTGATCTCAAGAATAACACTGGAGCCGGGCGCTGGTGGCTCATGCCTGTAATCCTAGCTACTCAGGAGGCTGAGATCTGAGGATCGGGTTCTAAGCCAGCCCGGGCAGGAGAGTCCCTGAGACTCCTATCTCCAGTAAACCACCAGAAAACCGGAAGTGGCACTGTAGCTCAAGTGGTAGAGCGCTCGCCTTGAGCTGATGAGCTGAGGGACAGCGCCCAGGCCCAGAGTGCAAGCCCCACGACCGAGAAAAAAAAAAAAAAGAATAACACTGGTGGGAAATGATGCAGCAAAGTTTAGTGTAGTGTTCTTTCAACAATACTAAGGGCAGCACATTAGCAGAAGTGTAGTATTTTTTCACAATAATTATATGCTTGTCCTGTTGTGAATTTAAGGAATTTTAAGGTGCACATTACAAGTTGGAAATTCTTGAGCTAGGATGACTTTATGGCAGAAAACTTGGGATTGATGGTCATAGAAATAATGGCTTACTTTGATGAACAAATGTTTACTCTAGAGGAATTAATATAGATACTTCATATTTTTACCTTCTACCAGACTGTGGCTATTTTTTCTGTTGAATTTAAATATGTAACGCCACATTAAAAACTGCACCTATTGCAGAATTAAATAAAATGCAAACAGGTAACTGTTTGAATGTCTCTAGTATGGCATGTTCAGAATTTGAAAATGAGTAGTTAGTAATAATAGGAATGTTGAAGAACACATATTCTCTGCCCTCTTAACAATTATTCAGTTTGAAAAGTTAAGAGTTTCCATAGAATGGAACTATTTCTGTTTTAGTATGAGACAATACTAAAATAATGGTTTTTTTTCAAAATAATGGCAAGTATATTCTGAAAATATTGTATATTTTCATAATAGACAAGATGATGACCTTCTGACTAAGGGGTAATTAATTCAAATTAGTAGCCAAAATGTTCATTTCTTAAAAAGGTAATACACATAGAATAATATTTACTATACCAATACAGTGAAATTGTATTTTATGCAGCTCATTTTTAATTTAATTTTATTATAAAGGTGTTATATAGAAAGGGTTGCAGTAATTGTAAGGTAATGAATACATAACATGTTGAACTTTTTACCCGTTCCCTCATTTTTCTCACAGTTTTCCTTCCCCCTATACCTCTCATAAGTTGTAATGTAAATTTCCAACATGTTGTTTTTGAGTATTGCTATTGCATTGGTTTGGCCTTTGTTCTTTGTCCCGCCATTTCGTTGTGCGTCCTCCCTTGCCAAATTAAGATAAATGTATCTACAATACAAAGGATACCGAAATCAAATATAACAGGGGATAAACCAAAGAGAAAACACAAAAGAAAAAAGAAATCACATAGTACATTAAAAACAACAATCACAAACAGAAAATTATTTTCCCATATCTAGGAGGTCATTTTGCTCATCATCATCTTATATGGGCATAAAAACATAGTTATTGAGCAATTCTGATCAACTGCTAGGACTATCCTAGACATTTCTAACTTATTACTAATGAGGAAACCAGGGAATCTGTTTCTTTGTGTCTTATTTTACTTCATAGGATTTTTCCAAGTCTTTCCAGTTCTGTATGAATTTGAAGTATAGAATTCCACCGTGCATACATAAACCACATTTTGTCAATTCGTTCATCTATTGACTGCATATAACTATCACATAGAGTCATTCAAAAATGAGAGATGCCACTTCCCCAGACATTCTAAAAGCATGATTTCTAAGTAAGATAGGATTTTATGGTGGTACGAGTTTGAGATATCTGGATGAGTCTCATGTATATCTTGTACTGAATTAGGCAGGAAGATATCCAATATCATAGAGGATAAAAATGGTAGTGACAAAAATATTTCCCTTGAGAAAGATATAGAAGGCTGCCAGAAGTATAAAGTAGTTCAGATAATTTTGAAGAATTTAGAAATGCAAGCTTAAGTATGTCTCTTTAAATAACAATTATGTAAGTGGAAGGGCAAAAGAAGGGGAAGAGAAGAAAATGACTGACAGCATATCATTGTCCCAAGATAGAGTATAAAAAGACATAATCTATAACTTTCAAGTTAAAGAGAGACCAATAGAATACATCCTACTTAATTTAGGTACATGCAAAATAATTACTTGGCTTTTTCCTATTTTAATGCTCCAAAACAATTGAAGAATTATAGAAAAGTTATGTGATTGTCATTGCTTGAACCTGAACACTAACTGTGATGAGCCTTTTTTTTCTCACTTTGCAGTTGGAAAATAGTCCCTAGTTGATGATGTTGTGGCTGATTAGAGTCAGAGTGAAGGGCTTGTACTTGTACAATTATCCCAGAATAGGTTAAAGCAGTTTTTTCCCCCAAGATATCCAAGTACATTGTCTGAATCTGTACTTTGAACACACCCTCACACCTGAGCACATTATTTGAAATTATACTTCAGCATTTCTTGGCACTTTCTACTTTGTGCCCTTGTCTTCTTTGCACATTCCTTTTGAGCTCATATTTGCTCTATTTCCATTTCATCTGTAAAAACTGCTAAAAAAATTGTTCAACTACCACTTCTTATTTGCACATGCCCAGTCTATGTATGAAGGTACATTGTCCATGTTAAGCAATAGTGTAGTACTAACTCTCTGAGGAGAAAAGTTCCACAATATGACCCTATGTCCACATTAGAGTGTGTAGAATTTAAAGCATTTTAAGACAAACCGTGACATTGGAATTGAAAGGCTCCTTATAGACATTTTCTTGGAGCTCATTAGTTTTCCCAAGAGAAATATAAATACCCACAAAATCTGGATTCATATTTTTAATGTTACCACTGTGCATGCATCCATATTAAAAATTTGCACAAATAAAAAAACAAAAATACTAAACCATAACAAGTAGATTGACTACATGCTTATATCAAATTATGGAATAAATTTTGGAAGTATTGCAAATTCCTAACCAGTGTGAATTAACTTCCTCTCTCCCCATCACTACACACAAATATTTAAGAGTGTGAACAGAATTATTTCAAGTAATATACTATAAATGTTACTGCAATATCATGTGTATATCTAAAATTCCCTTGAAAGTAATAGATTCTACATTCTATTGAAATATTAGTTATTCTATTCTAGGAAACTTTTGGAACAATAGACTATATATCTTTGAAATGAAAAAGGTCAAAAAATAGCATAAAAGTTTTAGAGTAAGTCTGTCTTCAGCAATATATATATATATATATATATATATATATAATATATTATATGTAGAAAGACATACATTTTTAGAGATTATTTGTCATCAGAAATATATACATATATCTGAATTTATGTGTAGAATGATGTATATTATAGTGAAACAAAAATCGTAAAACATAATTAAAATTTAAAAAATACATCTAACCAAGCGCCAGTGACTCACGCCTATAATTTAAGCTGTTCTGGGTAATGAGATCTTAGAATTGTGTTCGAAACTAGCTCAGACAGGAAAGTACTTGTTAGGGGGTGGGAAGGTGGCTTAGTGGTAGAGCCCTTGTCTTGCATGCATGAGGCCCTGGGTAAGATTCCTCAGCACCACATAAGCAAAAAGAAAAAAAGCTGGAAGTGGCTCTGTGTCTCAAGTGGTCGAGCTCTAGCCTTGAGCTGAAGAGCTGAGGGACAGCCCCCAGGCCCCACTACTGGAGCCCCCCCACCACTAAAGAAGTACTTGTTAGATTCTTATCTCCAATTAACCATTAAAAACCAGAATTACCTCTGTGCCTCAAGTTGTAGAATGCTGGCTTTGAGCATAAAAAGGCTTAGGATTAATGCCCAGGCCTTGCAAACAACAACAACAAAATATATCACATTAATTTCACAAAAGCACCATTTAACTGCTGTGAATATTTCTTAGAAACATGAATACATGCCCCTGGAAAATGTTAAGTAAAAAGTATAGAATATTTATGTTTATGTTAAAGACATGACTATTTAGTTTGTTTAAGATATTTAGGTAATAATTAGGAATTAAGAATAATGATAATTTATTGGGACTGGTCTTTTATTCTATTTTACTATAGTAATAAAATGATATTTGTAATGATTGTATAAAAATACTCTTGTTTGGTATTTGAGTTATAATAAGTAATAAACACTTTTAATTGATTTCCAAAAAAATCATTTTCTTAATGGTATCAATCCTTTTGTAATTTCAGATCACTTAAAAAAATTAGTCCAATGCTGGTTTGCTCCAAGGCTATATTTGTTTTCTTGTTCTAGTTTTTATGTGTTGGTAGAAATTAAAATTCCAAAAATTCATTGGATATTCGTATTCAGGAACATCTTCATAGGTACTAATATTGGAATCGCTTAAGTGGAATTGTTTTATTTCATTTGTTATTTTCACAAATAAATAAAGATGATTATGTGTTTTGTTTCTTTTCATTGCTATTGGCTCTTACCTTGAGAATAATTTTTTTCTTAGCAAAGCAGAGAAAAGCAATTGAATTGAGGAAGTAACATATGACTTTCATAGAATGCAGATGCATAGATTTGGGTCTTCTGTCATTTGCTAAAAGTTTCTTTTGCAAAAGTTTATCAATTACTTATAAGTGATGCATAACTCCTAGATATTACAGTTATCACATACACTTTTTGATTGAGTTATCTCTGTATGAACTAAAAAAAAAACGGACCAAAAACACTCAAAATACACAAAATCACATCTTTGTTTTAAATGCTGTAGTTTACAAAGAATTTTTAGTCAATATTGAAACCATCTTTTTAGGTATTCTGCAATTTGTGTGAAGTATTTTAACAATAGTTTTCTTTTTTTGCTGCCATGAAATTCACATGCAATATATAATCTCCTTTTATTGTATAGATTTTAATGCTTTGGAAGTAAATTGTACAATAATAGGTTTTCCAAGCCTAATTTTCAAAAACTTGCATTTCTTCAAATAGAAATGCTGGAAATTTTAGAACAGACATTAAAATAGATATAAAATTCACTTACAGGAATTTGTCCAGCATACATCCTCTGTAGTGTGTCTTTTCAAATTTGTTTTTGGGGATTATTTCCAGGGTCTCACACATACTACTCAAGTGCACTGTCAATGAACTACATTCCCTGTCCAAACAAGTTTTTTACTTCTCTTTAATACATACAGAACAACAGTTGGCAATTAATATTCAACAGGCCAGGCAATGGGTATTTACCCTCTCAGGGTATGATTTATTTGAAATTATCCTTCCTTTGCCAAAAGACCAAGTAAAATATTTGTTCAACATGTCTGAAATGAATTTTACTGGGCAATTTTCCTATCATTTTCCCAAAGGTAGATTGTGGGATTGCTTGCTTAAACAACAATTTGTCATTAATAATATAATTACCAAGGCCCCTATTTCCACTGCTCTTACTGTTTTTACAGATGGCTCCAAAACAAAAAGTGCTTATTGGACAACAAATAAATATTGGGTACAAACAACTACTTTAGCATCAGTTCAACAAAATGAACTTTTTGCTATTATTAAGGTGTTACAAGATTTTGTTGGAGATGTTAATATTGTTACTGATTCTGCCTATGCTGTAGGGGCTGTGACTAATATAGTCACTGCTGTTACTTATTCATCTAAACCCCAGCTAAACCAATTATTTAAACAATTACAAGCATTACTGCAACAATGTAATACCAAAGTGTTTGTAACTCACATTAGGGCTCACTCTTCGTTACCTGGGTACCTTGTATATGGCAATAATCAGGTTGATAAATTAGTTTTGCTTCTGCTAAACAAGATCATGCTCATTTACATATAAATGCTGGCCATTTACATATGCATTATAAAATACCTTATTCTCAAGGTAAACAAATTATAAAAAGGTGCCCTCTCTGTAGACCAATGCATTTGAGAGTTGTACCTGCTGGAGTAAATCCCGAGGATTACAACCTAACGAGCTCTGGCAAATGGATATAATCCATGTACAAATCTTTGGCCATTTTTCCTTTGTACATGTTACAGTAGATACTTATTCCAAATTTGGGCTTTTGCCTTTACGGGAGAAACTGTTAACCATGTAATAGAACACTTATTGGAAGTTTTTGGCATTATGGGAGTGCCTGCCAAATAAAGACTGATAATGGATCAGCCTATAAAAGTATCAAATTTAAAAGATTTTGTGAACTTTATGATGTGGTACTTTTTACAGGAATAGAATATATCTCCCAAGGACAATCCATTATTGTACGAGTTCATTGCACACTAAAACAACAAATCAAAAAATTAAAAAGGAGGAAAAGGTTGGATGAAGGTATGGATATTTTGTGGTTTTCATGCAAAATCCTAAAATAATTTTACATCAAGCTCTTTTTGTTCTTAACTTTTTAAACTTACCACAAGGAGATATTTTACCTAGAGCTGAGCGCCATTTTGAACAAATATCACAAAAACTTTATTTAAATGCTCCCACATGGATTAAGATTACATTGAAAGCAGAATGGCAACTAGGAACATTATTACATAAGGGGCGAGGATAGAGTTTTGTGTCTACACAGGATGGCAAACAATACTGGCTTCCTGCACGATGGGTAAAGACGCGGCCCAGTGAGGACAGCCCCATATCCTGCAAGGAATCGGCCACCAGTTGAGGAAGAAGAAATCCCCACTGCCCACCTGGGGGCAGGTATAAAAGTTGACTGGAGAAGGGCAAAAGATGTTACAACACAATGGTAAACCTGTAATGGCTGAGAACTTGTTCTGGCCATGTGTGCCCTGCTTACTGTAAACCCTATCCATGCTAATACGAATGTAAGTTATTGGGCCTTTGTTCTGAACCCTCCTTTATTGGAACTTGTTGTTTGGGGAGACATGGATATAACCATCTATAATGTTCCTGCTGTTTTATCTCCTCCTTGGAATAATTTCACATTTTCCAATAAGGATGATGGTAGCTTTTTAAGTTTTACTTACTATACTCATCCCTTGTCTGTTTGTCTGGGGCTTCCTCCATGTTTAGTTATGAATTGGCAACATTGGGTTTTACCTGGGAAACGCACTTCCAATTCTAGAACACAGCTGAAGCGATTAACTACTTGGTCCATTAATAGTAGCTGGGAAAGTGTCACCTTTGATGGCAAGTTATCCTTACCTATGTGTCCTGATTTTATTTATATTGATTTATAATATCAGCCTTTTGTGTGGCAAGAGTGTAGAGGAACATTTGGAAAAGTGTTCAATAATTTTATTAATTGGAGACCTTTTGGACAGTTTATTAACACATGTTCAGAATGGAATATTACCGGATGTGACTTATCAAATGTTACTAGGATGCTGCAAGCCATTAATGGATCACTTACTGGAGATTGACTGATGGACTAGGGAGATGGAGGCATTGCAGATGCTTGATGGGCTTTCATGACTGTACTCACTGCTTTTCAGACTCACCTTTGGAAGGTCAGAGCGGTGCTGAAATCCGTGATGCTATCAAATGGATCGTTTTCAGGGACGTCAAACTCTGCATCCACTTATAATTTTACTTTGTACAAATCTTATGATGTTACTGCTTGTGTACCTCTGCCTTATGTATTTTTAGTGGGAAATTTTACATATTCTCCTACTATTTCTTGTATTAATTGTCGCCTGTATTCATGCGTTAATTCCTCTCTTAATTTTAATGACAGTAATAGTACTATGATATTACAACAAAGAACTCATATTTGGCTACCTGTTATATTAGGAAGAGAATGGTCCCAAAATCTTTGGATAGTGTTGTTATTGAATTTTTTTACCAAACTACTAAAACGTACAAAGAGTACGATTGGAGCCATTATCTGTGATCTTAAACTTAATTGCTATTACCACTGTTGCTGCGGTGTCTGGAATTGCCCTATACACTTCCTTACAAACTAAGCACTTTGTGGAAGAATGGCACCGGGATTAACATGAATTGTGGGTCTCACAGGTAGAAATTGATGCTCTAATATAAACACAGATTAATATTCTTAAACAGACAGTGGGATGGTTAGGAAAAAAGTTATTGGTTGTGGAAAAACAGTTATTATTAAAATGTGATTGGAATTTTACTACCTTTTGCATTACTAATGTAAAATATAATAAATCTATACATGATTAGAATGTAATACAGTAGTATTTATCTGGAAATTCTACAGCTGCTCAATTGATTGCTCAGTTACAATTTAATGTACATGATATTTTTGGTAAACAATTTACAAATGATGATGTTTCTAATAGTGCTGATGCATTTATTCAACAATTGGAAGGGTTGGATCTGAAAGAAATACAACAAAGCATTTCACATACTACTAGTAGTATGGGAATCATGATTGTTATTATTTTGTTTGCACTTGTACTGTTATATTTGATTTTTATGAAACCAATGCAAGCGTCTATGATAATGCTGTGGAAAGCTTTACTTTTAAAACAAAAGAATAAAGTTGTGAAGACTCAGGGTCTATGTTAAAGGGGCAGAATGATGCAGGCTCTGGCCTCAGGATTATCCGAGGACTGTGAGGATTAGGAAAGCTCTTGGCATGCCGGGCTGGAGAGGGAAAATGTTTTCTCTCCCTGTCTCAAAACACATGTCACAGACTCCTGGGAGTTGAGGAAGTAGCTCTTCTTCTTGCTTAAGCATAGATAAGCAGCTGGTCAAGCATTTTCCTGATATTGAAGAAGTGGTTTGAGCTTGCTCTAAAATAGTTTAGATAATAAAATACCAAGACATTGTCTCATAGGTCAAGTAAAAATGTATCTGTTAAAATTTTTGTGTGAATATCTTCTGACCAAATCTTGGCAAAGATCATGCTTGGTTGTCTTTAAATACCACTGACAATAAAGCACAGCATTCAGTAGCAATTTCTGTTTGCACTCTGCTTCCCTTATGTCTTGGTGATATCGTTACCCTTACCCAGGGACCCCAACGCAGTAGATGTTGACAAAAGCCCACCTGGGCAGGAAGGTTCCTAGATTCTTATCTCCACTAAACTTCTCAGCAAAAGACAGACACAAGTGAGCTGAGGTTGAAATAGTAGGGCACGAGCCTTGAGCATAAACAGGCTCAGAGACAGTGTCCAGTCCCAGCGTTCAAGCCCTAGGACAAACCAATAAAACCAAAACAAAAATAAAACCAAATCCCAAACCTAGCATTTTTCTCGCTGTATACAGAGGAAGTAATTAAGGAAATTGCTTCCTGTGTTACATACAGTTAGAAGGAAAAAGATGTCACACAATTATTTTCTTCATACCATGTTATACCAAAGCCTCAAAAAATTGCCCTTTTTTGGGCTGGGAAGGTAGCTCAGTGGTAGAGCGCATGCCTTGCAAGCCTGAGGCCCTGGGTTCGATTCCACAGCACCACATAAGCAAAAAGAAAAATACCAGAAGTGGCGCTGTGGCTCAAGTGGTAGAGCGCTAGCCTTGAGCTGAAGAGCTGAGGGATAGCGCCCAGGCCCAGAGTTCAGGCCCCACTACCGGAACAAAATAAAATTGCCCTTTTGCTAAATTTATAAATTAATATCATCCATTTGTTGGCAACTCTGTCTACATTATTCACATTATCATTTTATACATGAAGTGTTGGAATTATCTATTAACTGAGTTCTAATTATAACTCTTTTTTTATTTTAAATTTAATTTTATTTTATTTGTGAACATACTGTACAGAGGGGTTACAATTACATGGGCAGGATAATGCGTACATTTCTTACCAAGCATTGCAGCCTCCTCCTTTGTTTACCCTTCACCTCCCTTCCCAGCATCCCCCCTTCCCCCAATCCCAATCCTTCTCCCCCCTTCCCTCCCCCCCTCCCCCCCGCACCAACGTTGTAAAGCTCGTTTTGGACATGATAACTTGTACTTCTCATGGTTGCAACAGGTCCACCTGTATCCTTAAACAACTGGTTTTTCTCCATCTCCTCCACAAGTTATACTGACATCAAATATGTGAAAGCAGAGGTTATACTGTGGGGGAGAGACATACAAAGCAACAAAGAGATAATCTTATAAATGCGTTAGAAACACATGCATGAAAGAAAAAAAACATGAAAATACATATCTAAGGGTTCATTTTCCTGACATCACATTATCTGACCTTTTCCGCTTGACTCATACATATACTAGATATTGCAAATAAGGGAAACCATGGGACCTATGTTTCTTTGGGCCTGGCTTACTTCACTTAATATACTTTTTTCCAAGTTTTTCCATTTCCCAACAAATGTGGAAATGTCATTCTTTCTGTTGGAGGCATAGAATTCCACTGTGTAATATACCACATTTTCTTGATCCATTCATCTACTGAGGGGCATTTGGGTTGGTTCCAGATCTTAGCTATGGTAAATAATGCTGCAATAAACATAGTTGTGCTGTAGCTTTAGTGTGGTCTTGTTTGTAAACATTTCGGTAAATGCCCAAAAGTGGGATTGCTGGGTCATAGGGGAGTTCTATGTGAAGTCTTTTGAGGAACCTCCATACTGCTTTCCAAAGTGGTTGAACAAGTTTACATTCCCACTGTCCCTTCTGTCCACATCCCCTCCAGCATCTGTTGTTAGAGTTCTTGATTTTTGCCGTTCTAACTGGAGTGAGGTGATATCTCAATGTTGTTTTGATTTGCATTTCTTTCATGGCTAGGGATATTGAACATTTCTTCATGTGTCTATTGGCCATCCTTCTTTCTTCTTCAGAGAAGTTTCTCTTTAAGTCTTTTGCCCACTTATTTATTGGGCAGTTGTTTCTTTGAGGATTTGTTGTTGGGGGATTTAATTTTTTGAGTTCCAAGTATATTTTAGATATGAGACCCTTGTCCACTGTATGGCTAGTAAAGATCTTCTCCCAATCCGTGGGCTTTCTATTGATCTTGCTAGCTATGTCATTTGCCCTGCAGAAGCTCTGCAACTTTATGCAATCCCATTTGTCAAACCTTTCTTTGATTTGTTGTGTTTCCAGGTCTCTATTCAGAAAATTTCGGCCTGAACCAAGGAGACCTAGGCTTTCTCCTATTCCATCCTGTAATGTTTTCAAAGTGTCTGCTTTGACTTCAAGGTCTTTGATCCTTTTGGAGTTGATTCTGGTGCAGGGTGAAATATAAGGTTCTAGCTTTAGTTTTCTACATGTAGTTAACCAATTTTGCCAGCAACATTTACTGAAGAAGCTGTCTTTCTTCCGTTCTATTGTTTTAGCTCCCTTATCGAAGATGAGATGGGTACAGGTCTGGGTTCATTTCTTTGTTTTCAATTCTATTCCATTGGTCCTGAAGTCTGTTCTTATGCAAATACCAAGCTGCTGGATTACCATGACTTTATAGTAGAGTTTGAAATTTGGTATTGATATGCCTCCGGCAGTGTTCTTTCCGTTGAGGAGCGTTTTTGCTATTCGGGGTCTTTTATTGTTCCATATGAATTTTTGGATTGCCTCTTCTATTTCCTTGAAGAATGAGGTTGGAATTTTGATAGGTATGGCGATGAATTTGTAGATAGCCTTGGGAATTATTGCCATTTTCACAATGTTAATCTTTCCAATCCAGGAGCATGGGAGGTTTTGCCATTTTTTAAGTTCTGTGTTGATTTTCTTTTTCAAGATTTTAAAGTTTTCATCAGAGAGGTCCTTCACTTCTTTGGTTACGTTAATTCCTAGGTATTTTATTTTTTGTGAGGCTATTACAAATGGAGTTGCTCTCCTAATTTCAGCCACACTTTTCTCATTGTTGGCATACAGAAAAGCCATTGATTTTTGTGGGTTAATTTTATAACCTGCTACTTTACCAAAGTTTTGAATCAGATTGAGTAATTTGGGAGTGGAGTCTATGGGATTTTTAAATACAAGATCATGTCATCTGCAAAGAGGGAGAGTTTTATTTCTTCTTTCCTTTTTGTATCCCCTTTATGTCTGTATCTTGTCTTATTGCTGTAGCTAGGCATTCTAATACTAGCTTGAAGAGAATTGGAGAGAGTGAGCATCCTTGTCTTGTTCCTGAGTTATGAGGAAATGGCTTTAGTTTTTCACCATTAAGTATAATGCTGGCTGTAGGTTTGTCATATACTGCCTTTATTGTATTGAGGAATGTTCCATGGATTCCTAATTTTTCCAAAACCTTCATCATAAAGGGGTGTTGGATCTTGTCGAATGCTTTTTCTGCATCTATTGAGATAACCATGTGGTTCATATTCTTGCTCCTGTTGATGTGATGAATAATATTAATTGATTTGCATATATTGAACCAGCTTTGCATCCCTGCAATGAATCCTGTTTGATCGTGGTTTATGATTTTTTGGATGAATTTTGAAGTCGATTGGTGAAAATTTTGTTGAGAAGTTTTGCATCAATGTTCATCAAAGAAATGGGTCTATAGTTCTCTTTCTTTGATGAGTACCTGCCTGGTTTGGGGATGAGTGTTATGATGGATTCCTAGAATGTGTTCGGTAGTGAGTTTTCTCTTTCAATTTCATTGAAGAGTTGGAGGAGTATTGGTGTGAGCTCTGCGTTGAAGGCCTTGTAAAATTCTGCTGTAAAACTATCTGGTCCTAGACTTTTCTTAGCTGGAATGGCTCTTATTGCTGTTTCTATTTCAATGCTTGATATGGGCCTGTTAAGCTAGTTTAACTCATCTTGGTTTAGTTTTGGCATGTCAATATTTGCTAGGAAAAGGTCCATTTCTGTCAAGTTCTCAAACTTATTAGCATAAAGTTTTGGGAAGTACTCCCTTATAATGTTCTGAATCTTGGTTGTTTCCGTGGTGATGTTTCCATTCTCATCTCTGAGTTTATTAATTTGGGTGTGTTCTGTTCTTTTTCTGATAAGATTTGCTAAGGGTCTGTCAATTTTGTTAAGTTTTTCGAAGAACCAACTCTTTGTGGATTATTTCTATAGTTTTTTTGGATTCTAATTCATTTAATTCTTATTTAATTTTACTTATTTCTTGCTGTCTACTGGTTTAGGGTTTATCTCGCTGCTCTTTTTCAAAGAGGTTTAGATGTGTCATTTAATTGTTAGTTTCAGATCTCTCCAATTTGTTGATGTAGGAGCTCAGAGCTATAAACTTGCCTCTGAGTAGTGCCTAGGCTGTGTCCCAGAGGAGCTGGTAATTTGTGTGTTCATTTTTGTTGAATAGCATAAACATTTGAATTTCCTTTCTAATCTCTTCCATGACCTACTCATGATTCAGCAGTGTGTTGTTCAGCCTCCATGTGATACTGGACTTTCTTTGGTGGCTTTTGGTGTTGAGTTCTAATTTTATTCCCTTGTGGTCAGAGAGGATGCAAGGTGTAACTTCAATGTTTCTGAATTTAGACAAGTTTGCTTTGTGGCCTAGAATGTGGTCTACTTTAGAAAATGTTCCAAGTGCTGCTGAGAAAAACGTGTATTCTGATGCTGCTGGGTGAAATGTTAGATGTCTGTTAAGTCTAGTTGATCTATGCAGCTGTTTAGATCTGCAGTTTCTCTGTTGAGTTTTTGCCGAGTTCATCTATCTAGTGGGGAGAGTGGTGTTTTAAAATCCCCAACAATTAATGTCTTTGGATTGATATGGGATTTCAGGGAAAGTAGTGTTTCTGTGATAAATTTGGGTGCTGTATTTTTAGCGAATAGATATTTAGACTTGTAATATCCTGCTGAAGGAGAGATCCTTTAATTAGTATGCAGCTGCCTTCTTTATCTCTTCTCACGAATTTTAATTTGAAGTCTATTTTATCTAATATTAGGATTGCAACTCCCGCCTGTTTATGGGGGCCGTTTGCTTAGTAGATTTTGTTCCAGCCTTTCACATTGATAATGTGTTTGTTTTTACGGGCAAGATGTGACTCCTGCAGGCAGCAGATAGAAGGGTCTTGTTTTTTAATCCAACTAGACAGTCTATGTCGCTTAATTGGAGAGTTCAGTCCCTTAACGTTAAGAGATAGGACTGAGAGGTATTTGGGAGTTCCTGCCATGTTATCCACCTGCTTGGGGTCTGTGAAAACTGTGTTCTTCCTATGGTTCTTGGATTCTCAGTTTGGGTGCAGTTTCTTGGCCTTTATTGTGGTCTTGTTGGTTTTCTATGTGTAGGACATCTTTAAGAAACTTTTGTAGGGCTGGTTTGGTGGAGATGTATTGTTTCAATTTTTCTTTGCTATGGAAGTTTTTTATTTGACCTTCAGTTATGAAGGAGAGTTTGGCTGGGTCCAGTATTCTTAATTGATAGTTGTTTGTTTTTAGGGCATGGCATACATCATTCCAGGCTCTTCTTGCTTTGATTGTCTCTGCTGAGAAATCTGAGGTGATTCTAATTGGTTTCCCTTTAATAGGTGATTAACCTTTTCTCCTTGACAGCTTTAAGGATCTTTTCCTTGTTCTGAGGTGATCCTGTGTGGATTATAATATGAGGGTGGGATGTCCTATTCTGGTATGGTCTATTTGGGGTTCTAAAAGCTTCTTGTATCTGAATAGGCATATCTTTTTGTATGTTTGCGAAGTTCTCTGCTAAGATCCTGTTAAACAAATTTCCTAGACCATTAACTTCTGTTTCTAGGTGCTCCTCTACAACCATTATCCTTAGATTACGCCTTCTGATGGTGTCTTCCAGGTGTTGGATAGATCTATCATATTTCTTGGACTTGACTTGGATGGTTGTATGTTCTTTCTCTAAATATCTAGGCTGTCTTCAATCCCTGAGATTCGATCTTCTGCATGGACTAACCTACTGTCAAGACTCTCTACTTTGTTTTTTATCTCTTTTCCTTCCATTTGGTCGGCTTTGATGGCTTCAAATTCTTTGTTGAAGCTCTGTTTTAGGTCTTGTATGAATTTCTTTATTTCCTTAATTTGGTGTTCAGTGTTTGTTCTCAAATCACTTAGTTGATTGGTTATGGTTTCTTTGGACTCCCATTCCTTCTGTTGGGTTCCATTCAGCATTCCCTTTGTGGTCTCCCTGACTTTCTTCAGCTCTTTGTTAATGGATTCCATGAATGCATTTAGTGATCTTTGTGTATTCTCTATCTGCTCTCTCAATTCCTATATTACTCTTTGATCAGCTTCCTCCCGTTCATGGGATTCCTGCAGTTTTCTTTGAGTGTTCTCATCCTGCTCACGCCATTCCTCCCTTTCTCTTTGAGTATTCTCAAGTTGTTCACGCAAATCCTGTATCAGTTTTTGAGTAGCTTCTTCATGCTTATGATATTCCTCTATAAACTTTTGGAATCCCTCCTCTCTCTCCCTATCACGCTCATACAGAGTCCTTTGTAAGTTGTCAAACTTTTCATTTATCATGTTTGCCAGCAGTGTTTGTAGAGCTATTTGGGAACTCTCCTCTGGATTATTCATTATCTGTTCTGTCCCCTGGTTTCCGAGATTGGGAATTGAGATACCTGGATTTGCCATTTTTCTTGTGTTTTTTTCCGGCTTACTCTGCCCATTTGAGATGAAAATAGCACCAGTTTTGTGCTAGAACACTCTCCTAAGGCTACCATCAACCAAAGTTTGCATTTGTACAGTCAATAGTCTACAGATACAATCTAGTTCAACAGATACTTCTATTCAGCATCAAATAACTAAATGTTAATGGGCTTTGAACCGCAGAGAAGAATTTGGAAAACCAGAAATTATTAGGGTTATGGAGAAATGTGGGTAAAATATAGGAACAGATTGGTGTGGGGAGGCACAGGGAGAGTTAACTATGTCCTAATCTCAATGCAGAAAATAGGTTGGGTAGGATGCAAGTAGAGAGAGAGAGAAAAAGTAGAAAGGGAAAGGGAAATGGAAAGAGACCAGAAAAAAATAGAAACATAAAAATTAATGTTATTATGGACATTAAAAGGCAATCTATTTAGAGAGGAATGTGAATATATTGAGAGATGGGGAGGGACATAGAGGAGATGTGAAAAACTTAAAAAATGCTTAAAATATTATATAGGTATGAAGAGGTAGTACTGCTATTAAGGAATTTAAGTCTCAGAGTTTTTGAATTGAGTAATAAATTTGTGGATTAAGTGTGTACACAATGGGGGATAGGGTCTACTATTTAACTACCGGTTTATCTGAGGAAGTGCAGGACAAGAGTTAAGTCACATAAAGAAGAACAAAAGAGAGGAAAAGGTGAAAAGGATAAGAAAGGGAAAAAAAAGACCAGAAGTTCAGTAGAGCTAAACAAAAAACAAAAAGATAATTAAAAAAAAAGAAAAAGAAAAAGAAGACAAGAAAAGAAAGGAATATGCACATTCACCTATTCCGAAAATAAAAATTATAAGAGGAAAAATAAGGTATTGGAAAACAGTTTTTTTTTTTTTTAAAAAGGCAAAAATTAAAGAATAATAAAAGTTTTAGAAAAGAAAAAAAATTATATATATAAGGTACCAAAAAAAAAAAAAAGAAGAAGAAGAAGAGGAAGAAAAATAAAAGTTCTTTGATTTTTTTTTTTGATTTTTTTGGGAGGGGTGGGAAGAATCCTGTATCTCCCTTCTGTCTGTAACCAGCCTCTTGTTGGAGTTTCTGGTCTGCTTGAGGTCCTGTGGCTTGATTGGTTTCTTAAATCAGTTTGTTCGAACAGGCAGAAAAATGCTCTGCTTTACCCAAGATTTTGAGATCCCCCTCCCAGGTTAGTTTAATGGGAAGCAGATCTGCTTTGAGAATCACCAAGGAGGGGGATGCAATGATGAGGCTAGGTTCTGGGTAGAGTTGAGGCCTTTCAACAAACAGTAGCTTTTCCCTGGGGCTATATTGTGAAAAACTCAAAGAGCCCAGCCTGGAGCCATTCTCAGGGTTTCGGTTTTTCAATTGATTGTGGAGGCTGCTAGAGGGAGGGGCAGCCTCTGGCCTGGTTACCCAGTTGGAAAGTCATTCCTATGGCTGGCGCCTGAGCTGGGTGACTTTTCCCTGGATGGAGCTGAGTCTGTAAGTTCACTTTGCCGTTAAGTTCTTGTGACCTGCTAAATGACTCGTTTTATTCCAAGGCCTGAGTTGGAGCTAGCAGCTCCTCCGAGCTTTGAAGGTATCCAAGATGGAGATCTCCGGTACTGGGGGGGGGAGGGGTGGCCTTCCCTCCTCTGCTCCCTGAGCAGGAGTGAGGACGTCAGGCTTCTACTCACGCCGAGTCTTGGTTCCTGGGTCATCTCTCCTCTGCAAACTGCAGGATGAACATGTCTGCTCCTTGTCGGTTCTTGCTGGTGTTGAGTAGAATCCGCTCACCCGCTGTGTCTGGCTCCTTCATCCCAGACTCTCTGTGGCTCAGGCTTGGCCCTGCGGTCGCCACCGCGACCCTGCCGCCACCGCGGTGGCTGCTGGCAAGCACTCAGATGTGTCTCCTTGCCTTGGCTTTCCCTCTCTTGCCTAACTCTCTGTCCTGTGATGGCACACGTGGTGTGATTCTCTGGCTTATGACTGTTCACTGGAACTCTAAAACTGCTTTCTATGGGAGAGCTTGTTCAGATTCCAGCTTCTCCTATGCCATCTTCCCAGAACCTCCCTAGTTATATCTCTTATGAAAGAATATTCTAGGCAAATAGAATGCAAGAAACATTTCCAAATTTGTCAATTAAACACTGTACTTAAAAAGAATTTTGTAAGTATCTTATAGAATATGAAATTACAAACAAAACCAAAATATTTATTTTAAATCTAAACTCCAATTTAGCAAGATCTACATAGTCCTTCATTAGATTAACTTTGCGATTTCTCCTGGCTTAAGTTTTTGTAATCCTTCATCCTTTCCTTGGAATCTAACAGAGTGATGATTACTTACTTTTTCAAATTTTGGAAGGGAATCATGATCCATTTTGCATCTAAGTATGTTCTGTAATGAAGAGTGCATTTAAAACACAACTGAGGATTATAAATGAGTTGCATTTCAATAGGAAACTTGACTTCTCAAAACATAATGACAAAATTAGCACAAACGTCCAACTTTGTATTCCTTTCTTGTTTGGTTTGTTTTATTAAGACAAAATTATACTACCTGGTCCAGGGAAGGTATCACTGTGTAATTCCACTATCTAATCTCCTATCTTAATCTCAGTGCTAGAATTCTAGCCTTGTATCACATTGCCAATCCATAATTTCTTGGTTTATTTAATCTAGATACAGACTAGCAAATTCTGAACTTCTCCAGTAATATTATCCACTGCACTGCTCAGAGTGTTCATGTACTCTTTTCAAAGATGTTCTAACATTTTACTGAGGATATGAACATTTTCAGATGCACCTGCAGGAATCTCTGATTCATTCCTCCATAGATCTGATCACTTTAATAATGATTACTTGACTCTCTTACTATCTCTGGTCCCTATCTATGTAATATTCTTAAACTTTTTTGAAGAAAGTTCACTTGAGGACTCTCTAACATTAAAAATTATCACTTGATTCTAGTCTTACTCAGGACATATTTTCTATTGTTTTCTAACTTTTTCACATATTCTGAGAGTTGCTTCATATGTGTATTTGTGCACATATAAGTGCCTCTGTACATATGTGTATGATTGCATGTATGTATGCAAAGCCTCAACATCTTATTCAGCAATCTTGCTCATGACTGGTATTCTAATAGTTGAGCCATTCTTCCAATCCAGCTTTTGGCTGGTTAATTATATATAGTTTCTCAAAGACTGTTCTGCCCAGGCTGGATGCAAACTGAACTTCCCAGACTCCTTTACATTCTTGGGTTTTATTGCTCCAGTAGTATCAACTTTTAAATTACAAATATTTTGTGAGTGTAAAGGCTAAGTTGTAGCATAGATTTTTAACTCAAGAATTCATATAAAGATAGATGAACATGCACATTACATATGCTGAGTGTACACTGTTAGAAATGTGATATAAAGCTGGGTGGTGGTGAGATCTTCGGATAGGGTTAAAAGCCAGCCCGGGCAGGAAAGTCCCAGAGATTCTTTTTCCAATTAACTACAAGAAAATTAAAAGTGGTACTGTGGCTCAAGTATAGAGCATTAGCCTTGAGCTGAATAGCAGAGGGACAGCTCCCAGCCCTGTGTTCAAGTGCCAAGACCACCACCAACAAAAAATATATAAGTAAAGGAAAGAAAATAAATGTGATCTTATCCACCAGTTCATGGCTAATATAATCCCTGCTCCCTCAGGATGGACTTTTTTTTCCGATTAAGTCCACGCTCTTATATCTCATTTGCATTGGAAACAGAATTATGCTTCCATACTACTGTCTACAAAGTTGCATGATTAGCAAGCATGATTTAGAAAGGTAGTGGCCTCATACTTCGTGTTCCACGTAGGAGTAATGCTAAGTGACATCAACTGTATAGACATCTCTTTTCAAAGAAGAAATATTAGATGTTTATTGTAAACCTAATATTTGACATTTTTTTCTTTTTTTTTATTGTGAGAATACCATACAGAGAAGTTACAATTACACAGGCAAGATAACGAGCACATTTCTTATCAAGCATTGTTGCCTCTTCTTTATTTCCCCTTCCCATCCATTCCCATACTCCCCCTCTTCCCTCACCCCATCCTCGCCCCCCACCAAAGTTGTAAAGTTCGTTTTTTGACATAATGACTTGTACATCTCATTATTGCAATGGGTCCACCTGTATCCCTAAAATATTTGTTTTTAGAGAATATGTCCAGCAAAGAATCCATAACATAACTAAGCAAAAGTAGGTGCACTGAATCATTTTGGAGTTAATTTTTTTGCTTGGGAAGATTATTGATCTTGTCCTTCCTTTTGGGGAAATTTAAAGTCATATTTCACTTTTTTGTTGGTTGTGTGGCTTGAATTCTGATCCTGGGCACTGTCCCTCAGCTCTTCAGTTCAAATTGAGCGCACTACCACTTTAGCTACAGCACCACTTCCGGGTTTCTGGTGGTTAATTGTAGATAAGGGTCTCGTGGACTTTCCTGACAAGGCTTGCTTTGAACCACAATCCTCTGGTCTTAACCTCCTGAGTAGCTAGGATTACAGGTGTAAACCACCAACACCCAGATCATATTTGCATGTATGTGCACTGAATGACACTGTGTAGACAAAGAATGGAATTTTTAACCAAATGATAACATAGCAGATTTTCAGAAAAATTGAGGTAGCAGTAAATATGTCCTCCTTTCCATTTTGTTACATTAATGACTCATGAGCTATGGGAACCTTACATTAGCATCCTGTGACATCTGTATAGGTGTATTTAGTATCAGGAAATGTTTATAGAGAAATGTAGAAAGAATGAGACTTTTAGAAAACAAAGGAGATAAGGTATGAAAGAACAGCATAGAAGGAGATACATTTATCATGCAGAGATTAAGAACTAGCCTAAGAGATTTAGAATGCTAAAGGCAATGAGGAAAAGCCTACTTGACAACTAGTTCTTCAATAACCAAAAATGGTTCTTTAGACCAGTTTCTGGTAAACTTAGTTACTATCATTTTTTCCTTCCATCTGGAATTACTCCTTATTTTCTGTCACAATTATTAATTAGCTTCTGCCTTTTTGGTGCCAAAACTGACCAAAAAGATTTCAAAATTACACTTAGACTATTTTCACTCTGTGATTAGCAGTTATGACACAAAATCCTGGAATCGTGGAATTTCCAGAATTAATCTTCACCTAACATCTAAGCACATTCCAGGCATTAATTGCTGTGACTTAATGAACAAAACTTTTTTCAACACAGTATCCTAACATAAGTAAAATACATGAATTAGGGGCTATTGTCAAGTGTCAGTATGGAAGGAGCAATTATATATTTCAAGTATGGGTTCTTTATTTTCCAATTACTATTTTTTTTTTTGCCAGTTCAGGGGCTTAAACTCAGGGGTAGGGAATTATTCCTGAGCTTTTTTTTTTCTCAAGGCTAGCACTCTACCACTTGAGGCACAGCATTCCTTTCAGTGTTTTTCTTTTTTATGTGTTACTGAGGAATTGAACCCAGGGTTTCATGCATGCTAGGCAATCACCATACCATGAAGCCACATTCCCAGAGCCCTAAGAGACTTTCTTAAGAAGGCATTACATTTTCATTCCGTAAGTATGTATCATAAGTTTGTCCAGATGCTAGAAAATGATGTAGAAAGCAATACAATATAATAAGTCCAGTAAGGCTGGATGGACAATGAATTTCACAGTCTAGCCAGAGCACAGTGGGTCTTACCTCAGGGAGCTGTTTCAACAGGCTAAGCCAGACAGCTCCTGACCCACAGCCCACTTCCAGAATGAGAGGGTCACCTTGGATTCCAGCCACATGGGGATGCTTGGCCCCCTCCTCCAGCACCCATTCAACCAGTTTTTGTGAAAGAGAGACAGAAAAGTCAGAATTACAATTAAGTCGGGTGTCAGTGGCTCAGAACTCTAATCTTAACTACACAGAAGGCTGAGACATGAGGATCATGGTTCATAGCCAGCCCTGGCAGGAACGTCTCTGAGACTCTTATTTCCAAAGAACCACCAGAAAACCAGAAGTGGTGCTGTGGGCTCAAGTGGTAGAGCACTAGCCTTTTGCTGAGGATCTCAGGAATAGCGCCAATGCCTAGGGTTCAAGCCCCACAACTGACAAGAAGTGGACTTCCTACCACAGGAAGTGGATTGAATAGCACCCATTGTCCTTGAGAGCATGGTAATGAAGTCAGGACGAGTTTCTTGTGAAGTTGAAGTGATAAGGAGATCACCTGACTTCTCTGTGCCTCGGTTTCCCCAGATGCAAAACTCAACACAGTGAAGCGTCCCCTTCCTCATGGGGATACGGTAATGATGAAAGAGAGCCATGTTTTTTTCAAAATCCCACCTGTTGCATGATTAATAACTGACCCCACCTGAGCCTTTTGCGGGTATCTTCCTGTCATTTGTGAACAGAATAGCCGAGAACCTTCTCTAAAGGCCACTCCCTCCATACCAAGCCATGCTCCAGAGATTCCCTCTGTATAAACCCCTTGTTCCCTTAAAACTGTCCTGTGAGGAGAATGAGGTCTGATGGTTGTGGCTCTACCCAGAGCTTCACCTGTGGTCAAGAATCGGCTGCTGTGGACTAAATGTTTGGGATAATCCATCTAAATCGATGACTGAGCATGGTGCTACATGTCTACCATCCCAACTACAGAGGACCAGGCCTGGTGGAGCATACCTGTCCCAGATAGGAGGACCTCAATCCAGTCCAACCAGAGCATATATTGAGTCTCTGTTTCAGAAATGCCCAAGACAGAAAGGTGACTCCTCAGAGCCAGGGTGAGGAAACAAGCAGGGGTTCATGGTGGCCCCAGAGGGGTGACTGACCCCGGGTAGTGGTGATTTGGGCGCAGCCACTCACCTGTGCTGTTGGGAAATGCTGCTGGAGGCTGCTCCAGGTGGGGCAAGCATCAATGGCAGCAGCATTGCAAACAGATGGGCCAAGAGCAGAGAACCAGGGCCAGGGACCAGGTCAGGGCTTTAGGCGGGCTGGCAGGCACCATTACCTGAGGTTTGAAATCCTGCACTTTGGGAAGGAGGGAGGGAGCCGGGGTGTGGGCAGGCATCTCAATTTCTTACTATAATCTAAAGTCTCTTGAGTCTCTTCCTCACCACTCAGCCACCTCTACCTTCCTCAACTGCTGGTAGTGTTGTAAACTAACAGAGGGAATCCAGGTGCTACTGGGCATCACGGAATGTGGGCGTGGTCACGATTCTTGTATCCCATTGGTCAGAAAGAACCATGAAATAATGGGGGTGTGGCTGGAATTCTGTGATGCAAGCAGCATGGGCGGAGTCAAGAAGACAGCAGCTCCCCCAGCCCTTTTCCCAGGGACCAATTCAGTTGGAGACAAGAGGGTGACCTGCTTTAGCTGGATAGCTGCACAGATTGTTGTGTATGTCTGTTTGTTACAAGACCCGGACCTTGAACTCAGGATCTGGGAACAGTCTGCGAGCTGCTTTTGCTCAAGGCTCGCCTTCCACACTGGAGCCCTGGACTTCTGGCTTTGTTGGAACTGAAGTTGGACAGAGGTCTCAAGAAGTTCCTGCCTAGGATGACTTTGACCATGATCCTCCCATTACAGCTTTGCAAGTATCAAAGAGGACTGCTGAGAGCCTCTGGTGCCTGCCTAATCATTGGTCTTGCTGATATTCTTGGACAGCCGGTGAGTACCCTATCCCCAGGTGGAAGTGGTGGGAGCTGGAGCCCACAGTTGGAATCCTGGTCCTGCCACCTCCAAATGGCAGGAGATTCTAAGGAACTCATTCCTATCCATATGAATACCAGTGGAATGTGATGTATGTTATGATTGAATGGGCAGTTCTTTAATGATTCTAGGATAAAATTATATACAATATATTATAGGACACTGATCGATTTTAGTTAATTCTTTATTAAGCATTTAAACAATCACATTCATAAAATTTAGACATAATAAAATACATAAGAATTGGGCCTCACATACTGCAAAAGTGCCATTTTTCTGCCAGGTCTGGGATTGAAACTCATGGTCTTAGTAACTCTGTTGCACTGTGTGGGAATGGGAAGCTGGCCTCCTTGAAGTCAAGAAATTCCGGTCTGTTCCTTTTGCCTAAAATAGATCCTCACCACTAGAAACCATCCTATTCATGTACAATTTACATATATGATTTATATTTATATACATTGGTTAACTCCATATTGCATTCAGTATAGTTATTTTATTCTTTGTTTTATTCATGTATTGTCCATTTATTTTATTGACTATTATGGAACATAAAACATTGATTACATTGATTACACAGGATATAGGTCTGCATATGTATTCCACTTCATACCTTACACCTAGGACTTTCACAGAAAAGGAAAACATGAGTCACCATCATCTTCTTACTCCACGATTCATTTTTGGTAGTGCTGGCATCTGAACTCAAGGCCTACAAGCCTACAAGGCCCAATTCATGAGTGGGTGAGTGTTAGCATGCCATCCTGGAGCAAATTGAGCTGACAGGGTGTTCCCAGGACCTCAGATCAAGCCCCAGGGGTTACCAAAATAAGAAAAGATTGACATGCAGATGGCAGTACGCTAATAAATATATATTTTATAGAGTGTCAAAGATGTCTATACATTATTCAGTTATATAAACTACATTCTTACCAATTCCTGGGTATTAATTATGCCTCAATGTAATTAATGTAATGTAATTAATTGTTTTCATTCTTAAACTATTAATGAAATCAGTGTCCTGAAATTATTGCATTCCTTTAAGTAATAATATTCTTTCAATACTTCATAAATACTAAATCAAATCAATTAGCCTCCTGAAATGATGCTGTCTAATTTTATAGAGCATCATCCATGATCAATTCATTCAACCGTGACATTGACAACATTCCATTGTTAATCCAGATAGTCTGGCAGCCTTCAGCAATGCAAGGTGAAGTACCCTTTGCAACAGTGTCATTCAGACACATGAGGGTCACCATGCAAAGGAAGAAAACGTCTTAAAATGGCCATTTTTTTGTGCATTGCTTTCCCTGCAAGGCCTGGGGGTCTAGGATCCCAGGAGGAGCTGTAGATCTAGTGGCTGTACCTCAGCCTAGGGTTATCAAAGCTGAGGCAGAGTTGCCATGACCTGAGTTCAAGCGCCGTATTGAGAAAAGTAAAATAAAAAAAAATTAGCTCCCTGGCTTGTAATTCATGCTGTTTATTCTTCCAGGCTTTGGATTCGAACTCAGGAGATGGGTAAACCTGAAGCAATGGGGATGAAGATAAAAAAAAGTCAGGCCTGTTCACTAGTACTGAATTCAAGCCCCAGTCCTGGAAACATACTATTTATATACATTGTAAAGATAGGATTTATATTTAACTATAGATGTTCAGCAATACATGTTTGTTTTTTTTTGTTTTATTCATTTATTTAACATTGATTGTACTATGATGAAACCCCTTCCATGTATTACATTGATGACATCCTTTCACAGAGCATTTAGATTTATAGAAATGTTCTCCATCATGCCAGGATTCTCAGGATCACCATGGATATTCAGAGAAAAGGAAAACAAGTTTCACACTTGACTTTTTACTCCACGATTCACTTGTTGGTAGTGCTGGGATCTTAACTCAGGGCCTAGTAGGACCAATTGGTCAATAGGTCAAGGTGAACACACTAACCTGTGAGCAACTAACGAGCTAGGCCATTCCCAGGATCTGACATTGATCATAAGGTTGGTCCACTATAGTCATGAATTCATAATTTAAACATACGATCTAAATTTACATACATGTGTGTACAGCATCTTGTGTTCGGTAAACTTCTCCTTATTTTGTTTCTACTTCATGGAGGTATTGTGTATTTTACTAAGTAAGGTGCCAGGTTTAACTGTGCTGACATGGATGACAAACTGTTCCCATGGTTATAATGATGCCTATGAATTCCCCTTCCTAGTTGAGACGCAGGATTTACACAGGAGATGAAAACATTTACAACAACTGGCTTCTGACATCAGGATGAAAATTTTGTGAGTGCTGGGATTTGAACTCAGGTTTGGATAGCTCTGTTGCACTGAGGGGAAAAGGGAAGTTCACCATACTTGAAGACTATAATGTCAGGCCTGGTACAGGGCCTAATTTGAAGCCCCAGCAGTGAAAAATATAGCAAGCCCACTTTTTTATTTTTTTATTTTTTTAAATTTTATATTATTTTATTTGTGAATATATTGTACGGAGGGGTTACAATTACATGGGCAGGATAATGCGTACATTTCTTACCAAGCATTGCAGCCTCCTCCTTTGTTTACCCTTCACATCCCTTCCCAGCCTTCCCCTCCCTCCCAATCCCAATCCTTATCCTCCCCCCCACAGCACCCCCCGCACCGACATTGTAAAGCTCGTTTTGGACATGACAACTTGTACTTCTCATTGTTTCAACAGGTCAACCTGTATCCTTAAACGAATTGTTTCCCATATCTCCTCAAAAAATTATACCTACATCAAATATAGTGAAAGCAGGGGTTATACTGTGGGGGAGGGACATACAAAGCAACAAAGAAATAATCTTATAAATGCGTTAGAAACACATGCATGAGAGTAAAAACATTAACATACATATCTAAGGTTTCATTTTCCTAACATCACATTATCTGACCTTTTCCCCATGACTCATACCTATACTAGATATGGCAAATAAGGGAAACCATGGGGCCTATGTTTCTTTGGACCTGGCTTACTTCACTTAATATAATTTTTTCCAAGTTTTTCCAATTCCTAACAAATGGGGAAATGTCATTCTTTCTGATGGAGGCATAGAACTCCATTGTGTATATATACCATATTCTCAAGATCCATTCAACTATTGAGGGGCATCTGGGTTGGTTCCATATCTTAGCTATGGTAAATAATGCTGCAATAAGCATAGTTGTGCTGGTAGCTTTAGTGTGGTCTTGTTTGTATGCATTTCGGTAAATGCCCAAAAGTGGGATTGCTGGGTCATAGGGGAGCTCTATGTGAAGTCTTTTGTGGAACCTCCATACTGCTTTCCAAAGTGGTTGAACAAGTTTACATTCCCACCAACAATGAAGTAAGGTTCCCTTCTGTCCACATCCCCTCCAGCATCTGTTGTTGTTAGAGTTCTTGATTTTTGCCATTCTAACTGGATTGAGGTGGTATCTCAATGTTGTTTTGATTTGCATTTCTTTTATGGCTAGGGATGTTGAGCATTTCTTCATGTGTCTATTGGCCATCCTTCTTTCGTCTTCAGAGAAGTTTCTCTTTAAGTCTTTCGCCCACTTATTTATTGGGCAGTTGTTTCTTTGAGGATTTGTTGTTGGGGGATTTAATGTTTTGACTTCCAAGTATATTTTAGATATGAGACCCTTGTCCACTGTATGGCTAGTAAAGATCTTCTCCCAATCCGTGGGCTTTCTATTGATCTTGCTAGCTATTTCCTTTGCCATGCAGAAGCTCTGCAACTTTATGCAATCCCATTTGTCCAACCTTTCTTTGATTTGTTGTGTTTCCGGGTCTCTATTCAGAAAATTTCGGCCTGAGCCAAGGAGACCTAGGGTTTCTCCTATTCCATCCTGTAATGTTTTCAGAGTGTCTGCTTTGACTTCGAGGTCTTTGATCCATTTGGAGTTGATTCTAGTGCAGGGTGAAATATAAGGATCTAGCTTTAGTTTTCTACATGTAGTTAACCAATTTTGCCAGCACCATTTACTGAAGAGTTTGTCTTTGTTCCATTCTATTATTTTAGTTCCCTTATCGAAGATTAGATGGCTATAGGTCTGTAGGTTCATTTCTGGGTTTTCAATTCTATTCCACTGGTCCTGATGTCTGTTCTTATGCCAATACCAAGCTGTTTGGATTACTATGGCTTTATAGTAGAGTGTGAAATTTGGTGTTGATATTCCTCCAGAAGTGTTCTTTCCATTGGGGAGCATTTTTGCTATTCGGGGTCTTTTATTGTTCCATATGAATTTTTGGATTGCCTCTTCTATTTCCTTGAAGACTGAAGTTGGAATTTTGATAGGTATCGTTTTGAATTTGTAGATATCCTTGGGAAGTATTGCCATTTTCAGGATGTTAATCTTTCCAATCCAGGAGCATGGGAGGTTTTGCCATTTTTTAAGTTCTGTGTTGATTTCCTTTTTGAAGATATTAAAGTTTTCATCATAGAGGTCCTTCACTTCTTTGGTTAAGTTAATTCCTAGGTATTTTATTTTTTGTGGGGATATTACAAATTGAGTTGCTTTCCTAATTTCAGCCACACTTTTCTCATTGTTGACATAGAGAAAAGCCATTGATTTTTGTGGGTTAATTTTATACCCTGCTAACTTGCCAAAGTTTTGAATCAGCTTGAGGAATTTGGGAGTGGAGTCTGTGGTATTCTTTAAATACAAGATCATGTAGTTTGCAAAGAGGGAGAGTTTTATTTCTTCTTTCCCTATTTGGATCCCTTTATGTCTGAGTCTTGTCTTATTGCTGTACGTAGGCATTCTAATACTAGATTGAAGAGAAGTGGCGAGAGTAGACATCCTTGTTTCATTCCTGAGTTGAGAGGAAATGGCTTTAGTTTTTCACCATTAAGTATAATGCTGGCTGTAGGTTTGTCATATACAGCCTTTATTGTATTGAGGAATGTTACATGGATTCCTAGTTTTTCTAGAATCTTCAAATGCTTTTTCTGCATCCATTGAGATAACCATGTGGTTCTTATTCTTGCTCCTGTTGATTTGATGAATAACATTAATTGATTTGCGTATATTGAACCAGCTTTGCATCCCTGAAATTAATTCTGTTTGATCATGGTGTATGATTTTTTGGATGAATTATTGGAGTCGGTTGGCCAAAATTTTGTTGAGAAGTTTTGCATAAATGTTCATCAAAGAAACGGGTCTATAGTTCTCTTTCTTTGATGAGTCCCTCCCTGGTTTTGGGATGAGGGATATGATGGATTCATAGAATGTGTTCGGTAGTGAACTTTCTCTTTCAATTTCATTGAAGAGTTGGAGGAGTATTGGTGTGAGTTCTGCTTTGAAGTCCTTGTAGAATTCTGCTCTAAAACCATCTGGTCTTGGACTTTTCTTAGCTGGAAGGTCTCTTATTGCCGTTTGTATTTCAATGCTTGATATGGGCCTGTTAAGCCTGTTTAACTCATCTTGGTTAAGTTTTGGCATGTCAATATTTGCTAGGAAAAGGTCCATTTCTGTCAAGTTCTCAAACTTATTAGCATAAAGTTTTGAGAAGTATTCCCTTAAAATGTTTTGAATCTTGGTTGTTTCCGTGGAGATGTTTCCATTCTCATCTCTGAGTTTATTTATTTGGGTGTGTTCTCTTCTTTTTCTGACAAGATTTGCTAAGGGTCTGTCAATTTTGTTAATTTTTTCGAAGAACCAACTCTTTGTTTTATTGATTCTTTCTATAGTTTTTTTGGATTCTAATTCATTTAATTATGATTTAATTTTAATTATTTCTTTCCGTCTACTGTATTGGGGTTTATCTTGCTTCTCTTTTTCAAAGAGGTTCAGATGTCCCATTAAATTGTTGGTTTCAGATCTCTCCAATTTGTTGATGTAGGAACTCAGAGCTATAAACTTGACTGTGAATACTGCCTTAGCTGTGTCCCAGAGTAGCTAGTAATTTGTGAGTTCATTTTTGTTGAATACCATGAACATTTGAATTTCCTTTCTAATCTCTGCCATGACCCACCTGTGATTTAGCAGTTTGTTGTTCAGCATCCCTGTGATACCACACTTTCTTTGGTGGCTTTTGGTGTTGAATTCTAATTTTTTTTCCTTGTGGTCAGAGAGAATGCATGCTATAACTTCAATGTTTCTGAATTTAGACAAGTTTGCTTTGTGGCCTAAAACGTCGTCTATTTTAGAAAATGTTCCATATGCTGCTGAGAAAAACGTATATTCTGATGCTGCTGGATGAAATGTTCTGTAGATATCTGTTAAATATATTTGATCTATGCAGCTGTTTAGATCTGCAGTTTCTCTGTTGAGTTTTTTACGAGTTCATCTATCTAGTGGGGAGAGTGGTATGTTAAAATCCCCAACAATTAATGTCTTTGGATTTATATGGGATTTGAGGGAAAGTAGTGTTTCTTGGATAAATTTGGGTGCTTCATTGTTTGGCGAGTATATATTTAGAATTGTAATCTCCTCCTGAAAGAGAGATCCCTTAATTAGTATGTAGCGACCTTCTTTATCTCTTCTCACGAATTTTAATTTGAAGTCTATTTTATCTGATATTAGCATTGCAACTCCCGCCTGTGTATGGGGGCCGTTTGCTTGGTAGATTGTGTTCCAGCCTTTCACATTGATAATGTGTTTGTTTTTCGGGCAAGATGTGACTCCTGCAGGCAGCAGATAGAAGGGTCTTGTTTTTTAATCCAACTAGACTGTCTGTGTCACTTAATTGGAGAGTTCAGTCCGTTAACGTTAAGAGAAAGGACTGAGAGGTATTTGGGAGTTCCTGCCATGTTATCCAACTTCTTGGGGGCTGCGAAAACTGGGTGTTTCCTATGGCTCTTGGATTCTCAGTTTGGGTGCAGTTTCTTGGCCTTTATTGTGGTCTTGTTGGTTTTCTATTTGTAGGACATCTGTAAGAATCTTTTGTAAGGCTGGTTTGGTGAAGATATATTGTTTCAATTTTTCTTTGCTATGGAAGGTTTTTATTTGGCCTTCAATTATGAAGGAGAGTTTAGTTTAGTACAGTATTCTTGGTTGATAATTGTTTGTTTTTAGGACATGGCATACATCATTCCAGGCTCTTTTTGCTTTGATTGTCTCTGCTGAGAAATCTGAGGTGATTCAAATTGATTTGCCTTTATAGGTGATTAATCTTTTCTCCTTGACAGTTTTAAGGATGTTTTCCTTGTTCTGAGGTGATCTTGTGTGGATTATAATGTGAGGATGGGATGTCCTATTCTGGTCTTGTTTATTTGGAGTTCTAAAAGCTTCTTGTATCTGAATAGGCCTATCTTTTTGCATGTTTGGGAAGTTCACTGCTAGGATCCTGTTAAACTAATGTCCTAGGCCATTAACTTCTGTTTCTAGGTGCTCCTCTAAACCCATTATCCTTAGATTAGGCCTTCTGATGGTGTCTTCCAAGTGTTGGATACATCTACCTTATTTCTTGGATTTGTCTTGGATGGTTATATGTTCTTTCTCTATAATATCTAGGCTGTCTTCAATCCCTGAGATTCAATCTTCTGCATGGTCTAACCTGCTGTCATGACGTTCTACTTTTTTTTATGTCTTTTCCTTCTAATTGGTCAGCTTTGATGGCTTCAAATTCTTTGTTGAAGCTTTGTTTTAGATCTTGTATGAACTTCTTTACTTCCTTAATTTGATGTTCCGTGTTTATTCTCAGATCACTTATTTGATTGGTTATGGTTTCCTTGGATTCCCATTCCTTCTGTTGGGTTCCATTCAGCATTCCCTTTGTGGTCTCCCTGACTTCCTTCAGCTCTTTGTTAATGGATTCCATGAATGCCTTTAGTGATCTTTGTGTATTCTCTTCCTGCTCTCTCAATTCCTGTATTACTCTTTGATTAGCTTCCTCCCATTCGTGGGATTCCTGTAGTTCTCTTTGAGTGGTCTCAGCCTGCTCATGACATTCCTCCCTTTCTCTTTGAGTATTCTCAAGCTGCTCATGCAAATCATGTATCAGTTTTTGAGTAGCTTCCTCACGCTTATGATATTCCTGAATAACTTTTGGATTGCCTCCTCTGTCTCCCTATCATGCTCATAGAGTCCTTTGTATGCTTTCAATCTTTTGATTTATCATGTTTGCCAGCAGTGTTTGTAGAGCTATTTGGGAATTCTCCTCTGGATTATTCATTATCTGTTCTGTCCCCTGATTATCAAGATTGGGAATTGAGATACCGGATTTGCCATTTTTCTTGTGTTTTTTGGGCTTACTCTGCCCATTTGAAATGAAAATAGAACCAGTTTTGTCCTAGAACACTATGTTAAGGCAAGCATCAACCCAAGTCTGAATTTGGACAGTCAATAGTCTACAGATACAATCTAGTTCAACAGATACATCTATTCAACATCAAACAACTATAGGTTAATGGGCTATGAACCGCAAAGAAGAATTTGGAAGACCAGAAATTATTAGGGTTAGGGAGAGATGTGGGTAAAAAAGGAATAGAATGATGTGGGGAGGCTTAGGGAGAGGTAACTAAGTCCTAATCTCAAAGCAGGAAATAGATTGGGTAGGATGAAAGTAGAGAGAGAGAAAAAAAAAGAAGAAAGGGAACGGCAAAAGAAAAGAGACCAGAAAAAATAGAAAGGTAAAAATTAATGAAATTATGTAGAATCGATAACAATCTATTTAGATAAGAACGTGAATTTATTGAGATAAGGGGAGGGATATAACGGAGATGTGCGTATATTGACCCAGCTTTGCATCCCTTAAATGAATCCTGTTTGATCCTGGTTTATGATTTTTTGGATGAATTGTTGAAGTCGACTGGCCAAAATTTTGTTCAGAAATTTTGCATCAATGTTCATCAAAGAAATGGGTCTATAAGTTCTCTTTTTTTATGAGTCCCTGAATGGTTTTGGAATGAGGGTTATGATGTCTTCATAGAGTGAGTTCGGTAGTGTATTTTCTCTTTCAATTTCTTTGAGGGGCTATTGGTGTGAGCTCTTCTTTGAAGGCCTTATAAAATTCTGCTGCACATCTTTCTGGTCCTGGGCTTTTCTTAGATGGGACTGCTCTTATTGAAATTTCTTCTCAATGTTTGATATGGGCATGTTAAAATGTTTTAACTAATCTTGGTTTAGTTTCTGCATGTCAATATTTGCAATGAAAAGGTCCATTTCTGCCAAGTTCTCAAACTTATTAGCATAGTTTTGAGAAGTTTTCCCTTATAATGTTCTGAATCTTGGTTGTTTCTGTGGTGATGTTTCCGTTCTCATCTCTGAGTTTATTTATTTGGGTGAGTTTTCTTCTTTTTCTGATAAGATTTGCTAAGGGTCTGTCAATTTTGTTAATTTTTTCGAAGAACCAACTCATTCTTTTGTTGATTCTTTCTATGGTTTTTTTGGATCCTAATTCATTTAATTCTGATTTAATTTTAATTATTTCTTTCCATCTCCTGGATTAGGGTTTATCTTGCTGCTCTTTTTCATGGAGGTTCAGATGTCTCATAAAATCATTGGTTTTAGATCTCTCCAATTAGTTGATATAGGAACTCAATGCTATAATCTCGCCTCTCTGTACTGCCTTGGCTCTGTCCCAGAAGAGCTGGTAATTTGTGTGTTCATTTTTGTTGAATAGCATGAACATTTGAATTTCCTTTCTAATCTCTTTCCTGATCCACTGGTGATTCAACAGTGTGTTGTTCAGCATCCATGTGTTACAGGACTTTCTTTGGTGGTTTTTGGTGTTGAGTTCTAATTTCATTCCCTTGTTGTGTGAGCGAATGCAAGGTATAACTTCAATGTTTCTGAATTTGGACAAGATTGCTTTGTGACCTAAAATGTGGTCTATTTTGGAAAATGTTGTATGTACTGCAGAGAAAAACGTGTGTTCTGTTGCTGCTGGGTGAAATATTCGGTAGATGTCAGTTAAATCTACCTGATCTATGCAGTTGTTTAGATCAGCGGTTTTAGATTTGAGGTGAAGAGCTGAGGTACAATGCCCAGTCCCAGAGTTCAGGCCCCACAACCGACCAAAAAAATCCCTCTGCCACATCTGCCTTGCTTGCTTTGACTTCCCTTATGTTGGCATACTAGGAGGCCAGCATAGGATGAAGCGTCTGAAACCTTTTTGGATAGAAAAAGAAACCACTGAATGGGGAGTGAAGGGTGTTTTAGAAGAGATTGCGAGCTGAACAAAGGCAGGAGGGCTCATGGCTTCAGCCTCAGCTGTCTTCTGAATCATTGCCCAGTTACCAGCTGTAATTTTTTGCTCCGAAATCAATGTGGCAAAATCTGCAATTCTTATTGACTCATCCACATACACATACCTAGTTAGTCATCCAGAATGACTTAAAATGTAGATTTCCTAAATCAAAGAAATCTGTACCAGAGTAAATGGGCAGAAAGAACTTCATTTAATCAGGTTCAATTCATTTTTACTTGCTTATAATTCAACTGGGAGAACAATATCAAACTAACCAAGCTTTCACAAAATCAAAATATCCAAGCAACTGCATTTTACAGGAAAAAAATATTCACAGTACAAATCAGAATTTCTGAAGAGGTGGTGCTCTCAGAAAATAAGGAATTAGGGTTCAGGACACATTTCACAACAGCATCAAAATTAAATTCATTACCAAAGGTGGCAAAAGTTGCTTACTCTCAGCATGTAAGCACATATCATTTTTTTCTAGTCCTTAGTAAATAAGATGGAATAGTTTGATTCCCCTTCTCAATTTCAGTCTCCAAATTCACATTTTCTTCTAAAGAAGTCATTTATCTTACACACCTGACAATACAGAATATGTCTTCAAACTAGGGTCTTCTGGGCGTCTGGGAGCAAAATAGGAAGAGTGAAACAGGCTACAGGAAGCTTGATTGTTCAGGAATAAATCATGTTTGTACTTCTGCTTTTTCTTTTGAATTGTGAAAGTACCATACAGAGAGGTTACAATTACCTGAGCAAGGTAATGAGTACATTTCTTATCAAGCATTGTTGCCCTGGAAAGCCTCGATGGCACAGCTAAGCTAGTTTGGGAGTGCTTGTCCTTTCCAGCACCCAGGTGGGAAGATGGTTAGTTGGGAGGGGAGAAATATCTTAGAGTTTCAGAAAAAGGCAAAAGAATTTTGCATGGTTTTTCTTGTCAGAAAAGGAGCTTTAAATAAGGTACGTTTTTCTCTTCACAAAACAATTATACAGTAGTCACCTTCACTGTAATTCCCCCTTCTGTAGTTAGTTACTGCAGAGCACAAAGATGGCGCTAAGAGGGAGTTGAGTGGGTAGAGCCAATTTACCTTACATTCAGTGTGTAATCAGCCCATGAAAGCTTAGGTGCATGATAGGGTGTGACCTTGACAGTGATTGTTTCCTCTTCCTCCCCTGCCATACCACCCACATTTTTTGGCTTTAAAAGGGCTGCTCTCTGTTAATAAACGAGTTCTCTTCCTTCTTGACTTGGCTCCCCGCTGTGTCTGATTGTCCCCCAGGCTGAGGGAGTGTGGAAAATGGGCAAGCAATGCACTTACCTTTCCTCGGACCCCGTCTGTCTTTCGTGGGACGGACAAAGACCCAACCAGTTACCTGTTCTCAACTGTGCTCTGAAAAGATTAATGGAAAAACATCTCATAATTTAAAAGAGACCACATTCACTTAATACCTTCATTTTGTTTTTTGGTTTCTTTTGGAGCTAAAGTTTCACTGTATATCTCTTTGATTATTTTCCTGCCTCGTCTTGTTTCCTGGAATTACAGGTATGCATTTACACATCCGTTTCATATTACTTTTTTCTACAGTATATTGTTACAATTTTTCTATTTTTATTAGTTACTGTTACAATTGTCTTACTGTACCTAATTTATACCTGAAGCTTCATTGTAGCTATATTTGTTTGGGTAAAAGCATAAAATGGTCATCTTGGTATTTACAGTGTTGCTGATTGAGTATACTAAAATCAGCATAGGCTCCAGTCCCATATAGAAAATAGCATAGTATGTCATACAAACTAAGTTAAACTTTAAATCACGTCAAGGTTATATCTATTACCAACATACATGTAACAGTATATAAATAGTTGCTATATTGAATGTTTGGGGAACATTTTTTCCTGAATATTTTAAATTTCTGGTTGATTGATCACCTACATGTGGAAATTCTGGATACTGAGGGTTAACTCTCTAAAGTACTTCATTGATTTCAGGTATCCACTTGAAATGTATATCCAGAGGCTAAACAGGAACTACTGTAAAGATCAATACGAAACTTGAACCTCTTATTTTGCCATAAATATTCATCAAATAAAATGTGGATAAATTTGATTATGTACCTCTTCCTCCTCCTCCTTTTCTTCCTCTTCCTCCTACTTGCTCCTCTTTTTCCTCTCCTCCTCCTCCTCCTCCTCCTCCTCCTCCTCCTCCTCCTCTTCTTCCTCCTCCTCCTCCTCCTCCTCTTCCTCTTCCTCCTACTACTCCTCTTCTTCTTTTTCCTCCTCCTACGCCTCCTCCTCTTCCTCCTCCTCCTCCTCTTCTTCTTCCTCCTCCTCCTCCTCCTCCCGTTCCTCCTCCTCCTCCTCCTGCTCCTCCTCCTCCTCCTCCTTCTTCTTCTTGGCCAACACAGTTCTACATCCCAACCCTCTAGAGCTTCTAAAAACCTAGTTTGAGAAATTCACAATGTTTAATAATCAACACAAATTTTCCTTTTCCTTTCTAGAATCCAGAACAGGGAAAGGTGGGGTGGGATATAAATGGGACAGTCACCTAGGGAAAATTTTGCTGATTATCATATTTTTTGTTCATATGGCATTTAAAAATATATTACCATATAATTTAAATCCTATTTTTAAAATTTCTTCATAGGAACAAAGAACAATTTTTTTTTTTCGTTTTTATGTGTAAAGTTCACAATGCTGTCTCTATAAGTATCTTTTAAAACATTCTTTTGACATGACTTCTACAATCTCCATAGAGGCAAAACTGAAGTCTATATATTAAATATTCTAATCATAATATGAAATAATTAGGAAGGGCAAATCAATAGAAACAATGAAAACTATGTCAAACACAATGAACAGGACAATCACCCATCAAACAGCTACTTTTCTTCTTTGAGAACAACAGTCTGAGAATGTGCAGAATTACTGAGAGGACAATGTTTGAATTCAAAGGAAAGAGGAAAACCCTTAAAAATTGAAAGACAAACATGCACCAATATGTCATGCCTGTAATCCTAGATGCTCAGGACTCTCATTAATGGCTAAAAAAAGCAAGAATAAACCGGAAAACATCAAATGATCACCTTTCATAATTTAAAGACATTATAGCAGAAGTGAAAATATATCCAACAGATACAGGGTACATATTTTTTAATGCTACAATGTTAATGCTACAAAGATCCTGAATCTTAAGTATTTTTATATCTTATAATTCTCTCTATATATATTTCTTTGGGGTCCGGTCATGGGGCTTGAACTCTGGGCCTGGGCACTGTCCCTCAACTCTTCAACTCAAGGCTAGTGCTCTACCTCTTGAGCCACAGCGCCACTTGCTGATTTTTTCTTTTGGCTTATGTGGTGCTGAGAAATGAAACCCAGGGTCTCAAGAATGCAAGGCAAGCGCTCTACAACTGAGCCACCTTCCTAGCACCTAATTCTATATATGTTTTTCTGAGTAGTATATTTCTTTTTCTTATTTGTGAAAATACTGTACAGAGGGGTTACAATTACATGAACAAAGTAATGAGTACATTTCTTATCAAGCATTGTTGCCTCCTAATCTGTTTCCCTTTCACATCCATTCTCATCCCCCCACCACGTGTCCCCCTACCTCCCCCCAGGGCTAAGCGGTAAAGTTCATTTTTCAACATAACGACTTGTATACCTCATTGTTGCAATGGGTCCACCTGTATCCCTATTTAAACTGTTTGTTTTTTCCCTTCCCCTCCACAAATTATACCAACATCAAATACAGTGAAAACAGGGGTTATACTGTTGGGGAGGGGCATACCAAGCAACAAAGAAATCATCTTATAAATGTTAGAAACAATCACAAGAAAGAAAAAGTCATTTGAATACTTATATTGGGGTTCATTTCACCTAACATCAACTTATCTGACCATTTCTGCTTGTCTCAAAAATATACGTTATTGCAAATAAGGGAAACCATGGGACCTATGTTTCTTTGGCCTGGCTTACTTCACTTAATTTTTTTCCAAGTCTTTCCATTTCATAAGAAATGGGGCAATGTCTTTATTTCTGATAGAGGAATAGAATTCCATTGTGTATACATACCATATTTTCTTAATCTATTCATCTACTAAGGGGCATCTGGGTTGGTTCCATTTCTTACCTATGGTAAATAATGCCGCAATAAACACACTCGTGCTGGAAGCTTTAAAATAATCATGTTTGTAACATTTGTGTAAATGCTCAAAAGTGGGATTGCTGGGAAATAGGGGAGCTCTATATGGAGTCTTTTGAGGAATATCCATACTACTTTCCAAAGTGGTTGAACAAGGTTACACGCCTACCAACAATGCAGTAGGGCTCCCTTCTGTCCACAGACCAACCTGCTGTTAGAATTCTTGATTATAGCCATACTAACTGGGGTGAGGTGGAATCTGAATGTTTTGATTTGCATTTATTTTATAGCTAGAGAGGTTGAACATTCCTTCATGTGTCTACTGGCCATCCTTCTTTCCTCTTCAGAGAAGTTTCTTTTTATGTCTTTAGACCACTTATTTATTGTGAGGATTTGCTGTTGGGACATTTATTTTTTGAGTTCCAGGTATATTTTAAATATGAGACCCTGGTCCATTGTATGGCTAGTGAAGATCTTCTCCCAATATTTGGGCTTTCTATTGATCTTGCTAGCTTCATCCTTTGCCAGGTAGAAACTCTGAAATTTCATGCAATCCCATTTGTCCGACCTTTCTTTGATTTGCTGTGTTTCTGGGTCTCTTTTAAGAAAATTTCGGCCTGTGCAAGGAGACTTAGAGTTTTTCCAATTCCATCCTGTAATGTTTTCAGAGTGTCTGCTTTGACTCCAGGTCTTTCATCCATTTGGAGTTGATTCTTTTGCAGGGTGATATATAAGAATCTAGCTTTAATTTTCTACAAGTGATTAACCAATTTTGCCAGCACCATTTACTGAAGAGGCTGTCTTTTTTCCATTCTAATTTTTAACTCCCTTATCGAAGATAAGATGGCTATAGGTCTGTAGGTTCATTTCTGGATTTTCAATTATATTCCATTGTTCCTGAAGTCTGTTCTTGTGTCAGTATCAAGCTGTTTTGATTACAATAATGTTGTAGTAGTGTTTGAAATATGGTATTGATATTCTTCCAGCACTTTTCTTTCTGTTTTTGATCATTTTTGCTATTTTGGGTATTTTATTGCTCCCTATGAATTTTTGGATTGCTTCTTCTACTTCTTTGAAGAATGAGGTTGGCATATTGATAGGTATCGCTTTGAATTTGTAGATAGTCTTGGCAACTACTGCCATTTTCACGATGTGGATCCTTCCAATTCAGGTGCATGGGAGGTTTTTCCATTTTCTAAGAGCTGTTTTGATTTTCTTTTTCAGGTTTTGAAAGTTTTCATCAGCCGGCACTGGTGGCTCACACCTGTAATCCTAGCTATTCAGGAGGCTGAGATCTGAGGATCATGGTTCAAAGCTAACCAGGGAAGGAAAGTCTATGAGACCCTTATCTCGAATAAACCACAAGAAAACTGGAAGTGGTGCTCTGCCTCAAGTGATAGAGCACTCGCCTTGAGCTGAAGACTTGTAGGACAGCTCCCAGGCCCAGAGTTCAAGACCCATGACTGACAACAAAAAAATTTCCATCAAAAAGATCATTCAGTTTTTGGTTAATTCCTAGGTGTTTTATTTTTTTGGGGGGGGGGTTATTATAGATGGAGTCGTATTCCTGGTTTCAGCCACACTTTTCTCATTGTTGGATTAGAGAAAAGCTATAGACTTTGAGGGTTAATTTTATAACCGCCTACTTTGCCAAAGTTTTGAATCACTATGAGTAATTTGGGAGTGGAGTCCATGGGATTCTTTAAATACAAGATCATGTCATCTACAAAGAGGGAGAGTTTTATTCATCTTTCCCTATTTGGATCAATTCTATGTTTGCATCTAGTCTTATTGTTCTTATTGTTTTAGCTTGGCATTCTAATGCTAAATTGAAAAAAAAAAACTGGAGAGAGTGGACATCCTCGTCCCCTTCTCTTTTTTTATTGTGAAAATAATTTACAGAGGAGTTACAATTACATGGGCAAGATAATGAATACATTTCTTCTCAAGCATTGTAGACTCCTCTTTTGTTTCCCATTCCCAGCCCTTCCCATCCTCCCCCCGCCCCCACCCAATCCTCCCCCCCACCCCCCCGCACCAAAGTTGTAAAGTTCGTTTTCGACAAACTACTTGTACATCTCATTGTTGCAATGGGTCCACCTGTATCCCTATTTAAACGATTTTTTCCCCTTCCCCTCCACAAATTATACCGACACCAAATACAGTGAAAGCAGGGGTCATACTGTGGGGGAGTGACATACAAACAACAAAGAAATAATCTTACAAATGTGTTAGAAAAATTGCATGAAAGAGTCGGGCGCTGGTGGCTCACGCCTGTAATCCTAGCTACTCAAGAGGCTGAGATCTGAGGATCTCGGTTCAAAGCCAGCCCGGGCAGGAGAGACCGTGAGACTCCTATCTCCAATAAACCACCAGAAAACTGGAAGTGGCGCTGTAGCTCAAGTGGTAGAGCGCTCGCCTTGAGCTGAAGAGCTGAGGGACAGCGCCCAAGCCCAGAGTTCAAGCCCCACGACCAACAAAAAAAAAAAAATTGCATGAAAGAAAAACTAACATTGGAATACATATCTTAAGGTTCATTTCCCTAACATCAAATTATCTGACCTTTTTGCTTGACTCAGACATATATAGATATTGCTAATAAGGGAAACCAAGGGACCTATGTTTCTTTGGGCGTGGCTTACTTCACTTAATATAATTTTTTCCAAGCCTTTCCATTTCCTAACAAATGGGGCAATGTCATTCTTTCTGATGGAGGCATACAATTCCATTGTGTATATACACCACATTTTCTTGATCCATTCATCTACTGAGGGGCTTCTACTGAGGTTCGATATCTTAGATACAGTAAATAAAGCTGCAATAAACATAGTCGTGCTTGTAGCTTTATTGTGGTCTTGTTTGTGAACATTTGGGTAAATGCCGCACAGGCCGCAATTTTCTTAATAGAGACCAAGAAACACAACAAATCAAAGAAAGGTAGGACAAATGGGATTGCATGAAATTGCAGAGCTTCTGCATGGCAAAGGACATAGCAAGCAAGACCAATAGAATGCCCACGGATTGGAAGAAGATCTTATCTAGCCATACAATGGACAAGGGTCTCATATCTAAAATATATTTGGAACTCTAAAAATTAAATCCCCCAACAACAAATCCTCAAAGAAACAACTGCCCAATAAATAAGTGGGCTAAAGTCGTAAAAAGAAACTTCTCTAAAGAGGAAAGAAGGATGGCCAATAGGCACATGAAGAAATGCTCAACCTCCGTAGCTATAAAAACATGCAAATCAGAACATCATTGAGATACCACCTCACTCCAGTTAGAATGACTAAAATCAAGAACTCTAATAACAACAGATGCTGGAAGGGGTGTGGACAGAAGGAAACCTTACTGCATTGTTGGTGGGAGTGTAAATTTGTTCAACCACTTTGGAAAGTAGTATGGAGGTTCCTCAAAAGACTCCACATAGAGCTTTCGTATGACCCAGCAATCCGTTGTCCCCTTTTTGATTTAAGAGGAAATAGGTTTAGTTTTTAATCATTAAGTATAATGCTGGCTGTAGGTTTGTCATATACAGCCTTTATTCTACTGAGGAATTGTCCCTGGATTCATAATTTTTCCAGAGCCTTCATAGTCAAGATAACCCTCCCTCTCCATTTCCACATCCCTCTATTCCTATTTTTTCCCACATATCTCCCTTAACCTAATAATGTCTGCTTTGCCAAATTCTTCTTTGCAGTTCGCAGCATGCTAACACATAGTTGTTTGATGTTGAATAGATATATCTGTTGAACTAGATTGTATCTGCAGTCGTTTTACTATGCAACTACAAGTTTTGGTTGATGCTTGCCTCAAGATATTGTCCTAGCACAAAACTGGTGTTATATTTATCCCAAATGGGCAGAATAAACCTGAAAAACACAAGAAAAATGGTAAGTCCGGGTATCTCAAATCCCACTCATGGTAATCAGAGACAGAACAGAAAATGAATAATCCAGAGGAGAGCTCCAAAAAAGCTCTACAAACACTAATGGTAAACATGGTAAATGAAAAGATTGAAAAGCTGCAAAGATTTTGTGTGAGCGTGAAAGGGAGAGAGAGAAGACAAACCAAAGGTCAATACAGGAATATCATGAGCCTGAGGAAGCTACTCAAAGATTGATACAGGAATTGTATGAGCAGCTTGAGAACACTCAAAGAGAAATAAAAGAATGGTGTGAGCAGGCTGAGAAAAGTCAAAGAGATAGACAGCAATTGTGGGAGCTGGTGTAGAAGAGACCAAGAGAAAGTCAGGAGTGGTGTTAGGAGGCTGAGAACACTCAAAGAGAACTACAGGAATTGAGTGAACATAAGGAAGGTAATCAAAGAGTGATAGAGGAATTGAGAGAGCAGGATGAGAATACACAAATATGCCTAAAAGCTTCCATGGAATCCATAAACAGAGAGCTGAAAGAAGTCAGGAGGCCCACAAAGGGAATGCAGACTTGAACCCAACAGAAGGAATGGGAGTCCAAGGAAACCATAACCAATCAACTAAGTGATTTGAGAATAAATACTGAACACTAAATTAAGGAAGTAAAGAAGTTCACACAAGATCTAAAACAAAGCTCCAACAAAGAATTGGAAGCCATCAAAGCCAACCAAGTAGAAGGAAAAGAAATAAATAACAAAGTAGAAGGTCTTGATAGTAGATCGAATCTCGGGGATTGAAGACAGCCTAGATATTATAGAGGAGGAACATACAACCATTCAAGAAAAATCCAAGAAATATGATAGATCAATTCAACACATGGAAGACACCATCAGAAGGCCTGATCTGAGGATAATGGGTGTAGAGGAGCACCTAAAAACAGAAGTTAATGGTCTAGGAAATTTGTTTAACAGGATCCTAGCAGAGATCTTCCCAAACATGCAAAAAGATAGTCCCATTGACATACAAGAAGCTTTTAGAAATACAAATAGACCTGGCCAAAACAGGACATCCCACTCTCACAGTATAATTATCTCAGGATCAATTCAGACCAAGGAAAAGATCCTTAAAGCTGTCAAAGAGAAAAGATCAATCACCTATAAAGGGAAACAAATTAGAATCACCTCAGATTACTCAGCAGAGATAATTAAAGCAAGAAGAGCTTGGAATGATGTATGCCATGCCCTAATGACAGACAAATGTCAACCAAGAATACTATACCCAGCTAAACTCTCGTTCATAACCTAAGGTCAAAGAAAGTCCTTCCATAGCAAAGAAAAATTGAAACAATTTATCTCCACCAAACCAGCCCTACAAAAGATTCTTAAAGATGTCCTGCACATAGAAAACCAACAAGACCACAATAATGGCCAAGAAACTAAACCCAAACTGAGAATCCAAGAAGCATAGGAAGAACTCAGTTGCCTCATCCCCCAAGAAGGTGGATAAAATGGCAGGAACTCCCTAATACCTCTCAGTCCTATCTCTTAACATTAACGGACTCAACTCTCCAATTTAGCGACATAGACTGTCTAGTTCGATTAAAAAGCAAGATCCTTCCATCTGCTGACTTCAGGATTCACTCTTGCCCCCCAAAAAAAAACATTTTCAATATGAAAGTCTGGAACAAAATCTACCAAGCAAACGGCCCCCATTATCAAGTGGGAGTTGCAATACTAATATCAGATAAAATAGACTTCAAATTGAAACTAGTGAGAAGAGATAAAGAAGGTCACTACACACTAATTAAGGGATATCTCCTTCTGGAAGATATTACAATGCTAAATATATTTTCACCAAACAATGGAGCACCCAAATTTATCCAAGAAACACTACTTTCCCTCTAATCCCACATTGTTGGGGACGTTAACACACCACGTTCCCCTCTGGATAGATCAACTCGGCAAAAACTCAAAAGAGAAACTGCGGACCTAAACAACTGCATAGATCAATTAGATTTAACAGACACCTACAGAATATTTCAACAAGCAGCATCAAAATGCATGGTTTTCTCAGCAACACATGGAAAATTTTCCAAAATAGACCACATTTTAGGCCACAAAGCAAATTTGTCCAAATTCAGGTACATTGAATTTATACCTTGTATTCTCTCAGAACACAAGGGAATAAAATTAGAACTCAGCATTAAAAACCACCAAAGAGTGTCCTGTAATTACGCAAGGAGCTGGAACAACACACTGCTGAATCACGATTGGTTCATGGAATAGATTAGAAAGGAAATTCAAGTGTTCATGTTATTCAACAAAAATGAGCACACAAACTACCAGCTCCTCTGTGAAATAGCAAAGGCAGTACTCAGAGGCAAGTTTATAGCTGTCAGTTCTTACATCAACAAATTAGATCTGAAACCAACAATTTAATGAGACATCTGAGCCTCCTTGCAAAAGAGCAGTAAAATAAACCCCAATCCAGTAGATGGAAACAATAATTAAAATTAAATCAGAATTAAATGAATTAGAATAAAAAAAAATCACAGAAAGAATCAACACAACAAAGTTGGTTTTTCGAAAAAAATCAACAAAATTGACAGACGCTTAGCAAATCTTATCAGAAAAAGAAGAGAACACACCCATAATAAGTTTTATAATTTAGGTCAGGTGGTAGGAAAGGAAGTGGAAAACAATATTACATCCAGTAAAGCTGACATTCCTATTACATCACTAAGGAAGTAGTGTTAAGACCTGCAGGACTCATAGGGTTGTTGCATGTGACATTACTATGTAAAACACTATTAACGATCATCTCAGACATCCATAACATTCTGCTTCCATTTTCAAGGTCAAGAGCCAAATATCTATGACTTTTTATTAATTGGGTGTGTTTCCTAGGAAGGAAGAAGGAGGATTTGGTAGGTGATGATGGAAAAATATGCATATTAGCTCCCTGTCCAAATTTTTGGCAGTTTTATTTATTTTCCTTCTTTATATTATTTTTTTATTGTGAAAATACTGTACAGAGGGGTTACAATTACATGGGCAAGATAATGAGTACATTTCTTATCAAGCATTGTAGCCTCCTCCTTTGATTCCCCTTCCCATCCTTTCCCATCCTCTCCCCGTCCCCCCACCCAATTCTCCCCGCTACCCCCCTCCACCAAATCTGTAAAGTTCATTTTTTGACATAACGACTTGTACATCTCATTGTTGCAATGGGTCCACCTGTATCCCTAATTAAATGATTTTTTGCATTTTTAAAAAGTGCTACTGATTAACTCACACTTACATCTAATTGACTTGCTGTCTGCACAAGATGCATATAAATGAAGATATTTATTCTGGTGGATATTCACATATATTAACAAAATCCATTTCTGGAAAATAAAAGATACTAGGTAAGAAATTATAAAGTATTGTCTATAAAATAGTTTATTTTCTTGGAGAACAAAAGGTAGTATTGAAATGATTAGTCCAGATTTCTTCGAGATTTTTTGCTGTCTCAGTATCAAAATGTTCTCTAATTCCTGTAACATCCAAGCATAAAAAATATGATTTGAAGATCTCAGTAGTTTTAGAAACAAAGGTACATAATACCTTACTTCCTGCAGAGACATGTTAGCACAAGTATGATTGATTTTATTATAGATCTCTTTTTTCTCCTTATCTCATGTATTGCATATCTTGGTATATTACTCTATGTCTTGCATCAGCTTCTGTAGGTGGGATTTACCTCTACCTGCAATGTCAAAATGGGTTATGTGACTTACTTCAGCTTACAAAAGTGAACCAGAATTAGAGAAAGACTATTTCTAGGGGAAGATTTCTATCTCATTGTCTGTGTGTAAAAGCTGACTTGTTTTCCCTTAGCCATAAAAATAGCATATTTCAGAGGGAGTCTTCCTTCAATTTATATACTGGAAGAATATAGCATGTGAAATTGAAGCAAAACTGAAATACAGCCTCATACATATGACACAAGCAGAATTAAGCTAATATTAGAATGTGATATTAAGATGTTAGTTTCTTACCATCCTTGTATAACATTATGATAGTTGACTATAGCACACCAGAATTTAACATATCCTAACCAAGAACTTAACAAATAGATAACATTTCCTGTTGGAAATTATTACAGTATTTTATAAATAAGCATTCTCCATGTGATCACTTGTAGGATTATCTTTCCTATAGATGGGTTTAATCACTCTAGAGCACTGTATCTAATATCCATTATCATTATCCAGACCTTGTGATTGTGATGAGGAAGAATAAAATATCTAGATTTCTTCTGCTCTTTTCCTCTTCTCCTATTTCTAGTGTGAATTCTCATCCTTTCTCCAAATTCTATTAATAAAGGAAGAATTACACATTGTGGATATCAAGCAAAAGGCTTCAAATCAAGAATTTCATTCTTTCAGAAACAGAGGAAGTAAATCAGAGTGGCTCAAGGAAGAATAAAAACATGATTTTTTTCCCATTCTGGCTTTCACCTTAGAGTCTGAACATGACTCTAAACATCTAATAAACCATTTCCCTTGACTAATTTTTTAAAAATATAGTTTTTTAAATAAATGATAAATTAAAAATAAATAATAATTTGTTGTTTGTTTTTGGGAAGCATGAAATAAGACTGCATTAACAATGTGTGAGTTGAGAGACTAAATTATATCAGAATCGTACATAATGAAAAATAAACCATTTTAAGATAAATAGCTTGTAGATACATTTTTAATGTGATATACCCTCAAAGTTATCTATTTTCTTCTTTTCCTCTCCATGCTGATTCAACTTCAATAAGCAGTTCATGTAATTCAAATGGCTGCCTTTTTTTTCAAAAATAGATTAGACCCAAAAAAGTTAGAAAAAGAGAACCAGTATTGGGTGATGCATTCTTTAAAAATAGCAGTCAAATAAATATTAACCATAATTTCAAAATAATAACAATCAAATGCTCTTGAAAAGAGAAGATTGTTTGCAGAATATATAAAAAGTGATAGTGCCAGAACTGCTTCAGGCATTTAGGATTTCTAGTACATGACAATGTTTTAATCAGGATTAATTGCTTTTAGGGACTAAATTTTTTCTAGTTATATTTCACTGAAGAAATATGTTGTTCAGGTTAATGAAAGGAAAACAGGTTATAGTAGAAAGAATGCTAAACACTCATTGTACATAGCAAAATACCTTTACAGAATATCTGTCTTTCCCACATACCTAATCCTTCCAATGTAGATTTGCATTATATATATATGTTGGTAAAATAATAACCTCTCATTAGCCAAGGAGCACAAATTTGAATAATTATCATATGGGGGAAGTATACTCAAATGGGTAGTTAAAAGTCTCAGGTATAGTTCAAAAGGGACATGATTAGGTAAGAACCACCAGAAAGATATAAAGATGCTACATTAGGAGATAAAGGAAAAAATAACAACCTAGATTCTGAATTTCTGGGAAGCAGAACAGCAGATAAATGCCTTTTCCACTAGAATCATTTGAAAAATATTTTAGCTCAGAGGGTGTCTCTATTTTAATCTAGTGAGACTTCTTTTAGATTTCTGTCCTTTAGAACTGTAAAATGGTAAATACGGATTATTTAAGCCAAATAACTTGTAGAAATACTTCACAGTAGATTTGGTTTAGTAAATTAATTCAACTACAGCCTTTTCCTAATGAAACTACAGGGACACCACATTTCCTAATTTCTGAGAATATGAAAAAATTGCCACCAGCTTAGCACACATGTATGATATACATACTACTAAGGGCCTTGCATTAATGAAGTCTTGAAATACTAAATAATATCTAAATAAGAAGCTCCCTATCTTTATTTTCACATTTGGGGATCACTAAGTACCAAAGTTATGTAGAAGGCTAGGGTAAGAATATGGAAATTAAATCTGTTTGCTAATATTATAAAGATAATTTATGTCATGTTGAGTTAGAGTTTCTAAAGTAAAAAAGGTAAAACAGAAACAGAGAAATTAGAGAATCCAGTAAAGTTATAGTCATCCCAGGATGGTATAGAATATTATAGCAACACTAGATGGTGAAAAAGAAGATAACAAAAATGAGTCCCCTGGAACAATGCGAAACAAAATTTACACCACAGATTGTAATATAGCTAGAAAATAGTTTCCACTATGCTGTCTTTGATGTTTTAGGTTTGTTTTCACAGCAACTTTCACCTCTTAGGAAATGACCCTTTATTAATACACAAGGCTTTGCAGCTTATAACCCAGAAACAAATGCTTCTAAATTTAAACAAGCATGATACTAAGTGTAACCCAGTCTACAGCTGATAAATAAGAATGATCTTCAGGAATAGTCAAAAAATCTTGAAATTTTTCATACCTTTCCTCTTCTCCAACATGAGAAGTCCTAGTCAAGATATGTAAAATATTAATAAAGGATTTTTATATTTTTTATTGTTCACTCCAAAGCAAATACACTTTCCTCTTTCCAAGCCAGACTTTGGAAGAGTCAAACCCTCACGATTATTTTATAGACAAAAGATTACTGCTTTGGGTTAGGTGTTTTCCTGCCTTAGGGTGTTGCTCTCTATTATTTTGGCAACTCCATAGAAAAACAAGATAAATCCACTATGCTTATACTGAATTGTTCAAAGTCAAGATGTCTTCAAACACAGTTTTCTTTTACCTTCTTCACTGCTAATTAAACTTTAATTATTGCACTTTAAATGCAACAAAAACATGTTACTTTACTGTATATTCTCATTGAAACTGGTGACTACAGGAGTGTCTGTGATTGCTTTTTTAATTGTGTTCAAGTATTTTCCTTATTGCCTTTGTTGCAGTCTTCTAGTCAGGAACAGAGGGTTACCCAAAAAGATCTTCCTAAGATATAACATGTTAGGCAGAAAAAAGTAGATGTATAATTAAAGATTTTCATCTCTTAAGAGACTGCAAAGCCCAGAAGACATTTTGCTATTACTGGCATGGTTAAGATGACTTGAATGTTTTGGATCTTAAACTAAGTGAAATTCATGTAAAATGTTAGAGTTGTTCCAAACAATGATTATAGCTTATACTTTTCTTCTCCAACGAGATGAAAACTCTGATAAGGTTGGAGGGTATATCGATTTTACGGTAGAAGGGTTAATGTTAAAAAGCCAAGGGAAATTCCTAAAACAGCACTGCCTATCACATATCATTTAATTGTTCTTATGGTATATAAGTATATAAACATACAAATATGAATTGAGTGACAAATATGTGATTTACAGAATTCAATGACAACTAAGTCCAGAAAAACCTCCTCTATATTTATATAAACTAGTATATCTAGTGAGGATTTAAAATTTTTTAGAATACATATTTTAACATTTATGTCAAAATATTTATTTTAACTGTTTATTTTTAGTCAGTTGTGGTGCTTGAAATCTGGGCCTGGACATTGTCTCTCAGCTCTTTAGCTCAAGACTAGTGCTGTACCCCTTGAGCCACTGTCAGTTTTTTGGTGGCTCATTGGAGATAAGAGGGTCGTCGACTTTACTGCCTAGGCTGGCTTTGAACCATGATTCTAAGCTCTCAGCCTCCTTACTAGCTAGGGTTACAAGCATGAGCTACTGGCTCCTAGATATATAATTATTTTTTACATATTTATAAAGTATTGAGTGGTAATCCCATTTATTTATATTGTGTAATGATAAGCTCCATCATATCCATTAATTTCTGCATGTAACAATTCTTTTTAGTGAGAATGCACTAAAACGTATCTTCTGGGTATGATGAAATATCTATTCTTAACTATAATAACTTTGATTCTTGTGGTATACAATTAATATATTTACTTTTACTCAAAGAAGTCTGCTAATTTAAGTTAAATAAAACATGATTTGTAAAGTGAAAGTAATTTATGGTTTCATTGATTGTTTTAAGAAAACAATTATGCCTTTCGTTTTCAAATATATTTCTGTGGGAATGTTTGATACTCATTGATTTAACTGTTAAAATTAATAACAGTTATATTATATCAAGTTGATTCAAACTTGTATTTGAAAATTGCACACTTAACACAAATATACTTCCTCTTTCCTCTACCACATAATTAAAATAACAGTAAAGCAAAGATTGGTGTTAGCCATTCATGTGTATAATTCTAGAACTCAGGAGGCTGAGACCTGAATATTTTAGTTCAAATTCAGTCCAAACAGACAAAAATGTGAACACTTATCTCCAATTATCCAGCAAGAAACAGAAGGTGAGCATGTGACTCAAGGATAGAGTGTCAACAGCCATGAGCAAAAAATACAAGGGAGACCATTAAACATCGAGTTCAAGCCCTAAAAATGACATATACACACAAGACAACAACAAAATGTACTATGATTATCAATAATGAAGACAAAATAGTAAAAATGATCCTGAGAAAGGTGTAAACATCTGGAAGACAGAAATCATTTGACAGAATTTTGATTCATGAGAGGGAAAAGTCACAGCCTCATTTGTACAATCTCATTGTAGTCATTTGCGTTGAAACCTGGCTACTGGGTAACATGTGAAAGAGTAGATTGGACATACCTGACATAGGAGAAATTGCCTTTGACTATGAACCATCCCACTCTGCAAAAATTTAAAATCGTGTTTGTTAATTTAAATGAAACTTATTGTTAGAGACTGTTTGGTCCACACAGACTAAGATCCTTATTTTGAGGCTTCAGATCAGTGCTTTTGTTTTATAACCACTCCTGTTTTACCCCCCTTCCCTTGTGCAGCTATACATTACTTAGCTGGCACCAAACCAAGTCTTTGAACTAGACACCCGTTCCTTAATCCCTCCCTTTCTCCAGCTACAACTCATTTCACATACTATCTCTGTCTTAGCATTAGTTGTTTTCTGACTAATTCCCATCAGAAATCACTTATATTCATGTAAACCCACTATAAATAACCTAGTTAGAAAAGGGAGAAAGGGTTTAACATTGTCTGAGGCTCTCATCTGTAGGTTTGCTCCCTAATAAATCTGTGCTACACTATAGCTTTTTTTTCATGGCTTTTGAGTCTGACAAATGATTGATTTGGTTTGATGTAATCCCATTTATCCAGACTTACTTTGGAAATTTTGACCTATGCTAAGGAGCCCCCATGTTTCCCCTAACTCTTCCTGTAAGATTCCTAAGGCATCTGGACTTACATTGAGCTCTTCAATCCATTTGGAATTGATTCTGGTGCAGGAGGATATAAAATGATCTAATTTCAGTTTTCTGTGTACAGCCAGGTAAACCAATTTTTTGAAGAGGCTGTTTTTCTTCTTTCCTGTGTTTCTTGCTTCCTTATCAAAGACTATGTGCCTATAGGAGTGGATTCATTTCTGGATCTTCAATTCTGTTGTATTGATGGAATTCTGTGCTTCCATGGGAAAGAATGGCATTACCCCATTCTGAAGAAATGGAAAGACTGGGGGGAAAATGGTATTAAGTGAAATAAGCCAGATCCAATTAAATATATGCTGCATGGTTTTCCTCTTTTCTGATAACTAGATATGCCCATAAATCTACATGCAAATCCAATAGATAGTAAAACACAAATAATTACACTTGGATATGATTAACAGCACTCTAAGCATTCACATGGCAAGAACAAGGGACCCTTTTCTTAGGAGAGGATCACAATGGCTCAATTGCTATGTGCATATGACCAGACAAATGTGGCTTATTGCAATGAACTCTAAGAATCAATCATATATATGAAATACATATATCTGTATATAATTTTTAAAGATGTCACAAATAACTGACTTCTCTGTAAACTCAAAAGCAAAATTCTAAGTTTAGAAGATAAAATTGAGGAGTTTTCAACACAAATTAAAATACATAGGGGAAAAAGTGGGAGAAAATATAAGATGAAAAGTATAATAGCTAACTATTGAAGACTTCATAAACAATTTTCGAAACTATACAAAAGAGCTTGGGTACAGCTAAGTTGTAGAACTAGACTGATATGTACAAACCAATGATTTCAATCTCCAAACCTAAAGGTCGAATAATAAGTTAAAAAATAGTAATAATACAATATTTACTTGAAATAAATGCTTTTATATAAGAGAGGCCTGAATCATAAAACAGTAAACAAATACTTTCAATTCTTGTATCCAATGAGATGAAACCAAGAATGAAGAACAAATAGTTTCTTTTTATCCATTCCTTTCATTTTCTGTTTTCTTCTTTTCTTTTTCCTTTGGCACTACTGGTGCTTGAAATTGCTAAGGCTCTAACCACTTTAGGTTATTTTTCAGGCGAAGCCTCCCTTGAGCAATGATCTCTTACCTATGGCTTCCACATCGTGAGATAATAGGAAAATTACACTATATCTAGCTTTCTTTGTTTTTGTAGTTTTTTTATGATTTTTTTGTCAAAACTGTCCATGATATCAGACTTCTAAATCTCTGCCTCCTAATTAGCAAGGTAAGTTTGGGAGCAGACTAGATTTTAATGTAAACATTCAATATTTACTTCTGTTTTCTAGATATCATTAAATTATATTGACGTTAGTATGGATCTTTATGATGTTGTAAGAACACACATAATTCCCTAGAAACCTTTTTCCAATTTATTTAAATATTTCTATTATACATCACAAATATGACATTAATATTTCACAAGTACTTAACGGAGACTTCAGTTACTTTATTTTGTGATATATTAACCCCAATATAATTTTATCAATTCTATATGAATATACAATATTTGCAGATACATTATTTAGAGAATTAATTCATATAGTTTACTTTTAATATTTTTGGGTAAGTACTTGGTTTCAAATTCAGAGCCTTACATTTGCCAGACAGGCACTTTACCGCTTGAATCATGCCACATCAAGCAATTTTTGCTTTGATTGTTTTTGATATAGAATCTTGCATTGTTTAATCCTATGCTACCTATATACTGAACTTCCTAGTTGTTTGTCCAGTAATAGGTAGGATAATATCCATACATTGACACACCCAGATTTTATTGATTGAGATGGAGATCTCTTGTATGTTTTCCAGTTAGACCTTGAACTGCGACTATCCACGTTTCTATTTTCAGAGTAGCTAGGATTATAGGTATAAACCACCTCATTTGGCTTTTATTATTTATGTTTACGAAAAGTCTGAAAGTATGAGAAAATCATCTAGAGTTTTCTGCCATACCCAGATTCTAGGTTATACATTTGTTTGTTCTTTCACAAACTGTTTTGTGACAAACTGTTTTATATAGCGATATGGCACAACAATAATGCAAATATATATTGCTAATGTCATTTCAAACAGCTGTTATGATCTAATTTGTACGTGTGGATTTGTTTCCTGGGAAAACATCTTGAGTACATAGGCAAAAATTTGATAGTCCTAACAAGCAAAAATTTGCTTCCATTATGATCAGCAGTTTGCAAAGAGTGGTTCCATGCCTGTAGAGGAGACTGGTCACAGGGGAATTCCCTGCTGTGACCCTAAAATAAATCTGCTCTTTTCAAACTAGCAGAATGGTAAAAATTTGTCAAAATTATTATATGGGAACTTTCTTGATCTGATAAAGAGTACTGCATTAGAATGAAAGTATTCCCAGTTGCTCTGAAATCAGGCAAAAATGTCATCCATTTCTATTCAAACACATTGCAGGCATTTTTGCTAATATAATGAAGCAAAATACAAAATTATTGTCAAATAGCTTTCATTCATATTATATAAAGAACTCTTAAATACATGAATCATACAATAAATAACCCAATTAAGCAGATACATAGAAAAGGCAAATAAGCACATCAAAAACCCATACATTACAATACTGTTGTAGAAATTCTTCCAAATGGGTTCAGATAATGCTTTCTGCAATGTAAGGAATGTTAATAATTTCACTATCTTGAGACTTAAAAATAATAATTTAAAGGGAAATACAAAAAGAACTTCAGAATTCATGGAATTCTTATTTCATGTTCTGTGCATAATACTTCACAAAAGGTATATTTTGGGGGGGGGTTCCTTTCGTGGGCCCTGAACTCTGGGATTGGGCGCTGCCCCTCACCTCTTTAGCTCAAGGCTAGTGCTCTACCACTTGAGCCACATGCCACTTCCAGATTTTTTTCTTTTTGCTTATGTTGTGCTGAGGAATCGAACCCAGGGCCTCAGGCATGCAAGGCAAGTGCTCTACCACTGAGCCACCTTCCCAAGGTATATTCTTTAATTCTAGAAAACACTAATATTTTTATCTGTTTACAGGAAAAACAACAACACATGACAACTCTAAGAAACATGTCCAATGTCACCCAGCTAGCACAAGAGTTTTAGATATTAGTATAGTCATGGGGTTTCCAAATCATGAATTGAATCTGAGCTATGGATTCTGGTTCTGCTCAGTCTCAAATGTCATTTACACATCAGCCTTCAGAAACATACCAACTCTCCTCGTGCCTCCATTTCTGCATTTTTAAAATGAAGATAACATTCTTCCAACCCTAGATGATGAGATAGGTAACACCATCAGATGACACAGAACACATATTGGCATTATTGTGATTTATCCAACAATTGTTGAATAGTTTTTATAAAAATCTATGAAAAAATTATCTTACAGCTTTTATAAAAATCTCAGCAACTCACAATAAAAAATATTAAAAAAAATCTCAACCATAATTTTATTGGCTTAACACCTTGCTTGAAAGTGTATCCCAAATACCAACAGAATTTACCGTATTTTTTCAAGTTGATAAATCAACTCAATCCTCCTCTTCTCTTAAGAAATAAATCCTCGGGCTGCGAAGGTGGCTCAGTGGTAGAGCGCTTGCCTTGCATGCTCAAGGCCCTGGGTTCGATTCCTCAGCACCACATAAGCAAAAAGAAAAAAGCCGGAAGTGGCGCTGTGGCTCAAGTGGTAGAGCACTAGCCTTGAGCTGAAGAGCTGAGGGACAGTGCCCAGGCCCAGAGTTCAGGCCCCATGACCGGACCCAAAAAAAAAGAAAGAAAGAAAGAAAGAAATCCTCTTTATGAGCTCCTCACATTCTGACACATAGCTATGAAGTGCAATTTCATGAGCCCATTATCTCTCATTTTCTGCTCATTGAAATCTGTTTGACAAAATTGTTCTGTTACAAAGCTGGTTGCAAAGACTTTCCTGTGATTTTCCCAAATGATGGTAGTCATTTCTGTAAGTGACTTGGTAAACATTTTAAGGCAATTGAAGAAGGAAATTATAGCAGAAAGTTCCACAGGAAATATTTTGAAAATTGTATTATAATCTTTCTTCCTTTTTCTTGTCTCTTTTTCTCAGGAGAAGGGATTGAACTCAGGGCCTCAGACTTTCTGGATAATTTTTATTGATTCATATACCTAGCACTTTGTTTAGCTTTAGATTGATTTTCAGATAGTTTCTTATTAACTGCCTAGGCTGGCCTCAAACCATGACCCTCCTACTTCTGCCTCTCTTATCACCATGTGGCAAAAGTGTGTTTTAAATATTGAAGTCCCAGTATTATACTTTTACCATACCAACTGCAAACCTCCTATGCCTTCATAAGTAGTTAGAATTATTGACATGTACCACTATATCAAGCTGAATTTTCTTAAAAAGTAATCTTCAGTAGCTCTGCTAACAAAGAAATATTCATTCACTTCTCTTTCATCTACACTTCTCTGCCTCTGTAACTTCTTTCTCATTTTTCTCCTCACTGAATCAGGCAAGTTTGTGATAACTTCAGTTTTGTTAATGTTTTAAAAATATTCCTTGTTAGTCTAAATTCTTCATTCCTCATGTTCTATATCATAGTGATTTTCCATACCAAAAATATTTGTCTCAGCTAAGAGAGGTGACTGATTCCTGCAATCCTAGGTACTCTGGAGGCTGAGATGTAAAGATTTGGGTTGGAAGCCAGATAAATATTTTCTATCTAAAAGGAACTTGGGTGCCTCCTAGAAACATAAAAAATTATTTCGTATTTGTTATAATAACAGCTTACAAATTTAAAGTTATTCACTTGAGAAGCTTAATAGAAACAAGGAAGCAAACATGAATTTCTCTCAGGAAATCCAAGTCATTCATTACAACCCTTACTTGATTTGTGAAAGAGATGAAATCTCATTCAGAAAACATAACTAGGTTCCATTGTTACATTCTCATTTTTGTCTTTATCAAAGATGATTCAGAGGAAACAGTCCTAAATAGATATGAGCCTGGAACATATTGTAAATGCCAGCATTGAATGATCTCTCCATGGTTAGAAAGACAATCTTCACAAATTTTCATGCACCTGAACAATTCATACTGTTGCTTCGCTCTGAGCCTGGATGAGTTTTCCCATTTGTCCTTCTGTGGCACTGCTTCTGTGTCAGGTGTGTGTCTTTCATTTTATTCGGCCGAAATGGACTCTTATTTCTGCTTGCAAACATTCTGAGAAGCTTTTGCCAGGCCACAAGTACTGCAGATAAAATTTTCATCCCATATTCCCCTCTCACAGTCCTCCTGTCATGAAAAGCTGTTTACTGAACAAAATGGAGCAATGATTGCACAGTGATATAAACCTGAGCAAGCATTATCACACTAGTCATAACACCAGAAAAGAACAAGTAGAGGAATCATTATCTGAGTGTCACCAGTATCAAATGACCTATTGCTCCACATGTTTAATTGGGACAACTAATAGATGTTTTGCTAGCTGCCAGTGGCTCACACCAGCAATCATAGCTACTCAGGAGACTGAGGTCTAAAGATTGTGGTTTAAAATGAGCCCAAGATAGAAAGTCCATGTATTTCTTACCTCCAATTAACTACCATAAAGCTGGAAGTGGTACTGTGGCTCAAGTGGTCGAGTGCTAACCTTTAGCAAAGCAGCTCAGGGACAGAACTAAGGTCCCAAAACCAGCACACACACAAAGATAGATGCTTCTAGTTACAGGCCATGTTCTTCTTTATAATGCTTCTTTTGGTGAAGATTTTGTAAGTCAAATAATCTTGATGCAAAGTAATAGCTATGCTGTCTTGGGTTTGTAGTCCTCAGGTTCATCTTCCTTGCCTGTACAATGAAGAAATTTCTTTGCCAAACTGGTGCAGTGGGAGAATCCAGTCTTAATATTCAATGTACATGTGTGAAAATGTGACCACGTAAATGTAGGGGGTAGGGTTGGGTGAGATAGGGAAGAATGATCAAATTAATGACATCGATCAAGATGTAGTCACAAACCAACATATTAAATTAAAACTCCTTTGTACACTATTTACGTATCATTTTGTAAGTAGAAAAAAATGAAACCAGTGCTTCAGTGCAATCCACACATCTTAGGTATAGATTGCTCAAAGCTGTTTCTTTTAAAGAATACAGGACAGAGAAGAGTGGAACAAATCATTTCCAGAATAAAACTGATCAACTCTACCCCAAAGTTAAGATCAATAGTGATGTGGACCATACACCTTTGATTTCATGCACTGAGAATACATTTCCACCCATCCCCCACTCCTGGGTTTAAATTCAGGGTCAAGATTCTGTCTCCCCCACCCACTCATAGCTAATGCTCTAACATTTGAGCCACAGATCCAATTCGGGCTCTTTTTGTTTAATTGGAGATGAGTCTCATGGATTTTCCTGCCCAGACTGACTTCAAATCATAATCCTCAGATCTCAGGCTCGGAATATAGGTGTCAGCCATCAGTACCCAGCTTGAGAACTCACTTTTCCACTGTAATTCTCCTTCCCAAAACTTCATAGCCACAATCTTGGGAGAAAAGATTCAGAGAGCCCCCAATTGAAGAACATTCTATAGAATCTCCTGTCCCATACACCTAAAAAGGGAGAACGCTATCTCTCTCCCTTTCATGAAACAATAGATGTTAGATTATTATATGATAATAATAGTAGATATTATTATAATGCTCTCAATATCTATTCCCATCCCCATTGATACCAGGCTTGGTTGTAGAACTTACTTTGACAAATGACATGTGAGAAGTGATGGCATGTGTCTTTTCTGAGCTTTAGCCCTGTGGTTTTCACTCTTTGCATCCCCTGGGAACCTCCAGCAGTCAATCTGGATCACAGAATGGACACCATGCTGAGTGGAAGTGGATCTGGACTAGGCTTTGTAGCATGAGAGAGAGTAATCAAAATTGTAAGGTATTGTGTCCTTGGGGTTGGTTTCCCCAGTAAAATTAAGCTCACATTGAGGTCCCAGCTCTAGGTAGTCTAGGTCTCTTTCTCTCTATTCCCTCCCACTTCCTTCTCATTCTTCCTGAATATTTCTTCTTTCTCCTCAGGTGACACCAATTCTTGAGTCTCCTTATCCTAGAAACTGGTTTTAGGGTTAAACATTGTGGCTTTCTGTTTTACATTTTCTCTTAAGTGTTTCTTCACTTTTGTCTTTCAAGAGTTTTCAGCCAGAAGCTCCCCAGTGTGGTGGAGGGCTGAGAAGGTGGCACAGTGGTAGAGTGCTTGCTTTGCATGCATGAGCCCTAGGTTCGATTCCTCAGCCCCACATAAGCAGTAAAAGCTGGAAGTGACAGTGTGGCTCAAGTGGGATAGTGCTAGCCTTGAGCTGAAGAGTTCAGGGACAGTGCCCAGTCCCCCAGTTCAAGCCCCAAAACCGACCAATAATTTTTTTATACGAAGTAAGCCTGGCCCAAAGAAGCATAGGTCCCATGGTTTCTCTTATTTTCAATAATTAGTACATGTCTGAGACAAGCAGAAACTGTCAGATAAGTTGATGTTAGGCGAAATGAGCCCCAAGATAAGAATTCAATTATTTTTCTTTCTTGTAATTGTTTCTATCATATTTATAAGATGATTTCTTTGTTGCTTTGTATGTCCCTCCCATACTGTATGCCCCCTTTGTTCACTGCATTTGATGTTGGCATACTTTGTGCAGGGGAAGTGAAAAAACAAATTATTTAAATTGGGATACAGGTGGATCCATTGCAACAATGAGTTGTGCAAGACGTTATGTTGAAAAACGAACTTTACAACTTTGGCGGGAGGGGGGTCTGAGGGGGGACCATGTGGTGGGGATGGGGAGTTGGGAAGGGATGGGAAGGGGAATCACAGGAGGCAGCCACAATACTTGATAAGATATGTCCTCATTACCTTGCCCATGTACTTGTAACCCTTCTGTATGTTATTTACACAATTTTAAAAAATAAATTCCTCTGCCACATCTGCCTTGCTTGCTTTCACTCCCCTCATGTTGGCATACTAGGAGGCCAGAATAACATGAAGCTCCAGGAATATTTTGGATAGAAAAAGAAACCACCGCATGGGAAGTGAGGGGTGCATTACAAGAGACTGGGAGCTGAACACAGGTAGAAGGGATCACAGCTTCAGCCTCAGCTGTCTTCTGAATCATTGCCCTGTTACCAGCTGTAAGCCTTTGCTCCAAAATCTATGTTGCGAATTCTGCAATTCTTACTGAATCATCCACACACACAGACTTAGTTAGGCATCCAGTATGACATAAAATATACATTTCTTAAATCAGAGAAATCTGTACCGGAGAAAATGTGCAGAAAGAACTTCATTTAATCATGTTCACTTCATTTTTACATGATTATAATTTGACTGAGAGAACAATATCAAATTCTCTTATCTTTCACAAAATCAAAATATCCAAGCAATACACCACTGTAATGAAAAAAAATCTTTTTACTAAAGTGAATATTTGGAATGGGAAAAATCAAATATTATAAATCTTAAAAATTGATCAAATACCAAAAGAAAAAGAAAGACATTGATTAATAATGAAATAGTAATGTGTTTAGTAAATGAATGAAATGTTTGAGATTCTTATCCACATAGGAAATACATATGAAAGTAAATAGGAAAATCACTGAGATCCCATCTTACACACCAGAATAGCTATCACCACGCAAATAAACAAACTCCTGGAAAGATTGAAATAAATCAGGAACTGTGTTTGGTGGTGTGGCATTATAAACTAGTGCAACCCATATGGAGACCATGATGGGAGTTTATAAAAAAGACATATATCTTGAAGACAATTATTGCAAATTGGATCCATACTGAAAGAATATAAATAAATATGAACATACTTGTTCATGGCAGCAATATTCATAGCAACCAAGCTGTGTAATCAACCTGGATGTTCCATAAGGAAAGAATACAGAAAATCCACCTTACCTAGCTATAAACAGGTTTTGGTATATAAGAGAAGGGGATGTTTCTACTATATCATTGATAAATGTTTTTGGATACATACCTAATCCTAATTTCACTGGGTTTTGTGGTATTGTGTTTTTTCTTTAATGAAGGACTTCCATATTGATTTCTGAGCAGTTACAATAGGATGAAAATATCATATAAAATGTGAATATTAGATAAAAATTTAAGTATATCAGTGAACACATACAGATCATCATATAGAGTTTATAATTTGAAGCAATTTTAAGAAGGCAACAGTAGGGGGAAAAGACAATGTTAGAAGCTTAATAACAAATATACAGATATGGAAAAATACAAAAAAAGGTGCAACTAATTAGTGCTAACAGTAACAAAACATTTTCCTCAAGTTTTAAAAATGAATCTATTAAAATAATACTTAATAACATCAAATAACTATAGCATGGAAGAAAATATAACATAGACATATTTTCCCCAATATTTGTTTTATTTTTTAACAAATGGATTAAAACAAAATGTAATTACATGTCTGAAGATGATAATACTTTCAAGTGTCATTGATTGAATCCAGCAAAGGAAAATAACCGACAAGTACAGGGTAAGAACAACCCGGGTTATGGAAGAAGGTACTTAGTAGAACTTTGTGAGGAAAGAATGTTCTCCTTTTTCCTCATCAAAATAGGACAGCTATTTTTTGAGAGAACACTTGTAATGTAGTCAGAGCAGTGGAGTTACTAATTAATGTAGTAATTTATTACTTTTATTCCCTAATCTTGTGATATGATTCCCAAATTATGTGAGTGATCCTAGATTTGCTGAGCCCTTTTGCACCCAGAGTTTCTAATTGCTCCTCATGCCAATGATTCTTCTGCTATTCTCATTTCTTTTTGTTTCTCAACTCAACTCCTGTGACCTTTAGTTTCATGAGAAAGAGCTGAAGAAATATGAGGATAGACTGGTGTCTGAGGTAACATCCCCTCCTGTCGGAGTATCTGGGGAAGGACCACCACGTGGGCCTCATAATCAGATATTAATTGACCTCTTTGGAAATGCAGAAACTCACTCCTTCAGGCAGAATCTGTCATTCCTTGACTTTCTCTGAAGGGATTTGGTAATAGGGAACAATTCAGAGAATGAGCTTTCCCACCACCCACCACAGTCTTGTCAGAATGAACAGGATCAAAATTAAAAGTGGCCTCAGTTCCCATAGGGCTAATCAAAAGTCAAGAGATCATACATTCCTCCTCATCAGGGACCTTCTGGTAGGAATAGAATCTGGGCAAAGTCTAAGATGGAGATAAAATGAGACTGGGCCTAAGGAGGACACAAAAGAATGACCCTCTCTGACTACAAGTGAGTTGTATAGTGAGACATGACAACTTCCTTCATATATGAAAATTCACTAGGTGAGTTATATCACTGCCACTTTGCAGGAGATCAGTTTCCCCAAAGGAGAAGTTGTTAAATGTTGTGACTGCCAGTTTGCTCTCTAAGCTCTTGTCTCTCCCACCCCTTGCCATGCCAGGAATGCATTACTTCTTTTAGGTACGCAACTACTTGTCCTCACCCTTAGGCAGGAATACTGTAGGCTATTCTTTTGCCAACCTCTTGCATTTGAGGTAGAATAGGCCCAGGCACTGCTCATGCCAAGGGGTAAATTCAAGAAGGTGAGTATAAGCTCATATTTGCATCGAAAAATAATCATATTGAAAGAATTAAATGAAATTAGTAATTGAGAGATTCGGGGTTTATAGCCGCTAAATTTAAGTAATTATTATTAACACATCTAGAATCATGGATTAGGAAGAGAACAGTGAAGTAGTTTCAATATAATTTGCAAAAGATATACCATAGCCATAACAGGAGATGAGAGTGTGAAGGAACTATTGACATAGTTCCAGTTACTATCTTAGGAGTAACATTGGATAGGAGGCTTTTAGAATAATATCTAAAACAGAGGAACTTGCTTGGCATTGGTGGCTCACACTTGTGATCCTAGCTACCCTGGAGGCTGAGATCTGAGTATTATGATTCAAAGCATGTCCAGACAGAAAAAGCCAGATGTGGTACATGGCTGAAGTTGTAGAGCACTAGCATTGAGCTCCGGGACACTGCCTAGGCCATGAGTTCAAGCTTCTGCATAAGAAATACAACAAAAACAAAACAATAATGATAAAAAGCAATAAAAGAAGGACTTAAAGATATGTGATGGAATGAGGCTCATGTGTAACTGTTTATGGAACCTACAAGAAGACAAAATTTGGAGCCAAATGATATCTATTCATGACTAATCAAGAATGCAAAGCAAATGCCAAATTCCTCTTCTCAAAAACTTCAAACTTGGGCTGGGTTGGTGGCTCAGTGGTAGAATGCTTGCCTGGCATGCATGAGGCCTTGGGTTCTATTTCTCAGCACCACATAAGTTGAAAAACCAGAAGTGGAGCTATGGCGCAAGTGGTAGAGCACTAACCTTGAGTTGAAGAGGTGAGGGACAGCACCCAGGCACAGAGTTCAGGCAAAACAAAACAAAACAAAACAAAACAATAAAACTAAACTAAACTTCCAAACATATCTATTCTCATAATTGAGGAGAGGCTTCTTTTACAGGAATTCTCCTTATCTAGCTCAAGGTGATCAGAACTTCAGTAGAATTTTCCTGTTGAGATGTAATGTGCCTAACTGTACTGAATCTAATCATGGCTAGGAAAGTATGAACTGATACGTTTGTTGTATTTTTCCTCATAGATATATAATATTCTCAGGTATTTTATGAAATATATTTTATAATAAACAATATATTATACATTATATATAATATATTAAATATATTATAACATAACATATATATTAACAGACTTCCTAATTTTAGAGTTAGGAACAAGCAACATATTAAAAGAAAAATGCTTGAATCTCTGAGTAATTTTTCTACCACAGGACAATTCCAAGTTTAATTCTTATTACCCAAAGAGCAACATAGGAAAGCGATGCCCATGGAAGTGGTTCCCTGGATTTTGGAAACTGTTATTGCATATATATATATATATATATATATATATATATATATATATATATATATATATATATATATATATATATATATGTACATATATATATATATAAAATATTGTTTTATACTAGTGAATATATCTAAAACTATACTAACAGATGAATAAGTGAACACCTATGTGCACACACACTCAATCACTTTCAAATATAAGAATTTCTTTTCTATGCTGCCTATTCACCTACAGAGAGAGTACATGAGTTGCCATTGAATTGTCCTGGAAGTTCTTTATCTGGTTACTCTAGCTTCACATCCTTTGTTCTGTAAGTAGCCAGATGTTATGTGTTCAACATACTTGTTACAGGCAAATGTATCCACCCTGACATACAGAGAAACTTGGATTTCAGAAATGCCACAAATAAGTGGGAGGTACACAGTACTTTTCATAGTTGAATAAATTACATATTTATTAGAAAGCTCATTAGAAAAAATATTCAGTGTAGGATGAAACACTTCAGAAAAATACAGCTTAAATTATGTATAACCGGGTGGAGGTAGCTCATGCCTGTAATATTTGCTAATCTGGAGGCTGGAATATGAGGATCACAGTTCAAAGCCAGGTTGAGAAAAGTCTCCGCGGGACACTTATCACCAATTAATCATTGAAAACTAAAATTGATTCTGTGGCTCGAAGTTGTAGAGAGCTAACCTTGAGCAAAAGACATCAGGATTAGTGCTCAGGCTCTGAGTTCAAATTCTGAAATAGATAAGAAATAAAATAAAAAAATTACACATAATTTTTTACCAACTCTGTAAAAGGAAAATAGGATATGACACATGGCAACATAAGACTTCAAGTTACAAAGTTCCAGGGCATTTCCTCACTATTGACAACTAAGAGTAATCCATATCAAGAAAAAAGATAAACGATTTATACCAAATTTCAAAATATGTTATACAAAGTAAATGCAATAAACATGCATTCCACAGTCTAGTAACATCATGTTGTGTAAAGAATCTGATTAACTGATTCATGAAAACCAATACTATGCAGTTAAAACATCCAATATCTCAGGTGTCAACTTAGCACAATACTTTCAATCTATGATGTCTGTTTTGTATATTTTCCAGCCCTATCCATCCCACAATGGCAGAAAGCTCTTCCTGAGAAAGTCCAGAGACCTGTCTACTGTGAGTGCTCAATGTAGACCTGTTTCAATTCTCTATTATTTGGGCATGTGATAGACTGAATATCTGATAACTTGGAAAAGGCACAATTTGGGACTGGCTTCCAGCTATCTTTGGCCCAAGGGATAATTTACCTTACCAATTTCTTAAATTTTAGGTAATCACATACTCACTTCGTAACCCTTAAACATTAAAAATACCTATCCATATAAGTCTGCATTACATACTTATTACTGTTTTTCTTCATTTGTCATGTTTTACATATTTGTGTATCCCAGGGTTTAGTTCTGTAATGTTCATTCTCATGGTTGTTATCACTGAGTACATGTAATTATTTCTGTTTTTTTCTCTCCAGCTCTGTTTTTTCTTTAATTCAAGTCCTTAATAGCATCCTGTCTACTGACAACTAGCTACTGATTTTAACAAACTAAAAAGATCCCAAAGTGAGCTTTGATGTTTATATACATACCTATTCCTCATTACTATTTAATTAAGTGATAACTCTTCTAGTTGTCTTGTCAAAATACCTGGCAGTCATTTCAGACTTACATACTTTTCACACGTCATATTTAATCTATAACCAGGTTTCAACAAATTAACTCACAGAATATTTTAGGAACCATACATACATAAAATATGTGTGCTAGTACTATGAATTAAATTCAGAGCCTAGGTTCTTTTACTTTCCTTTTTTGCTCAGGCTGGTAGGCTTCCATTTGAACCACAGCTCACCTTTTAGCTTTTTGGTTCTTAGTTGAAGATAAGTGTGTTGTGGTCCATTTAACTAGTCTAGCGTGAAACTACGATCCTCTGTTTTCAGCCTTCTAAATAGCTAGATTTAAAGGCATGCACCACTAAAACCACCCCTATTATATTTCAATGAAAAATAAATTTAAAGAATGAATATCTCATGGGACCTATGTTTCTTTGGGCTTGGCTTACTTCACTTAATATAATTTTTTCCAAGTCTTTCCATTTCCTAACAAATGAGTCAATGTCATTCTTTCTGATGGAGGCATAGAATTCCATTGTGTATATATACCATATTGTCTTGATCCATTCATCTACTGAGGGGCATCCCATGGTTTCCCTTATTTGCAATATCTAGTATATGTATGAGTCAAGCAGAAAAGGTCAGATAAGGTGATGTTAGGAAAATGAACCCTAAGATATGTATTCAAATGTTTTTTTTTCTTTCATGCATTTGTTTCTAACGCATTTATACGATTATTTCTTTGTTGCTTTTTATGTCCCACCCCCACAGTATAACCCCTGCTTTCACTTAATTTGATGTCGGTATAATTTATGGAGGGGAAGGGGAAAAACAAGTCGTTTAAATAAGGATAAAGGTGGACCCGTTGCAACAATGAGAAGTACAAGTTGTCATGTCGAAAACGAACTTCACATCTTTTATGGGGGGGGGGGAGGATTAGGTAGGGGGTGGGGAGAGGCTGGGAAGGGATGGGAAGGGAAAACAAAGGAGGAGGCTACAATGCTTGATAAGGAATGTACTCATTATCTTTCCCATCTAATTGTAACCCCTCTGTACAGTATTTTCACAATAAAAAAGAACGAATATTTCTAATATTTTCAAATCAGTATGTTTTCATTTACACCAAAACACATTGCCTTAAATGTTTTTTGTTATTCCAGCTCACTTACCAAGAAAGCAAATTAAAAATTCACAACCAAAGACGCTCTGAATGTACAAATGCTCAAGCCTGCAAGCCACAATTTCTTTCCTGGGAAATAACAAAGGATGATATCCTCTAAGGCAAAGCAGGAGAAAATGCTCTTCACTGAAATTACTGGAAGTTGATGAAGATGAGGAGGAGCAACTTTATCCAGAAAGTATAACAGTGTTTGCTGTAGTAGGATGACTCTAGAGGATAAGTGTAGCCAACCTTAGAGGTTGTTTATAGCGATGAGGAGAATATTTGAGGAGAATATTTGAAGGTGCATATGTGATTACAAAGGAGAGCTTTCTTGCAGATATATGTTTGTAGCATAGTTTGTATACTGTTGAGAAAGAGGCAAGATAGGGGTGATGACATAGCAATATTCATATCAATGGAAAAACAATCTAGAGAATATAGATTCTACAAAGAACCAAAGGAATCCAGAGATACATCTATTTTCCATACAATTGTTCCAACAGAATAAAGACCAACATGGTTTCTTTAAAGTAAGAATTAGTCTAATATCTGCACACTCACACTTAACAAATATTTATTGTAAACTTACTGATTGTGTTCTAGGTAGACTTCCTTATTGTTGACAGACAAAAATTGCTTGAGTGAGACACAGGAATCTTAAGAAAGACTTATAGATAAAGGACATAGTGTGTTAGAAGAGGAAACCATGGTAGGAAAATGAAACTTACTTTTTGTTGGTCACAGGGCACGAACTCAGGGCCTGAGTACTGTCTCTCAGCTCTTTGGTTCAAGGCTAGCCCTTTACATCTTTGGGACAGAGTACCACTTCGGGTTTTTCTTTGATTAGCTACAGACAAATCTCATAGGCTTTCTTCCCAGACAAGTTTAGAACCATAATTCTCAGATCTCAGCCTCATGACTAACTTGGATTATAGACTTGAAGCACCAGTATCCACCACCTCACAAACTGAAACTTTTGAGCTTCTAGTGAGTTCAATCAATTTTCAGTGGAAACCTCAAAAAGTGTGGTCAGGAAAGACCTCATAGAATGGTTCTTTCAATATGATTGATCTTCAGTACAAATCTGATCTTGTTGTCACCTCTTGGCAGCAGCAGAGCCTGGGTCTATTCTATCACAAATGTAAAAGACTAGCAAAAGGATAGCCTATGGTATTTCTGCTTAGGAGTCAGGACAAGTAGTTGAATGCAGGAATGAAGCAATATGTTCCTGGCATAGGAAGGCGTGGGAGAGACAACAGACTAGAGAGAAAACTGGTGGACACAACATGTAACCCCTTCTCCTTCGAGGAAAATGACCTCCTACAAAGTGGCAGTAACACAATTGACCTACTGCATTTTCTGATATGAAGGAAGGTGTCATGTCTCACTAAACAACTCACTTGTAGTCAAAGAAAGGGAAATTCTTTAGTGTCCCCCTTAGGCCCAGTCTCAGTTAATCTCCATCTTAGACTTTGTCCAGTTTCTATTCCCACCAGAAGGTCCCTGATGAGGCCCTGTGGGAACTGAAACCACTATCAGTTTTGGATCTGTTCCTTCTGTCAATGCTGTGGTGGGTGGTGGGAAAGCTCATTCTCTGAATTGTGCCCTAGTTCTGAATCTCTTCCGAGAAAGTCAAGGAATAACAGATTCTGCCTGAGGGAGTGAGTTTCTCCATTTCAAAAGAGATCAATTAATATCTGATTCTGAGGCCTAGGTGGAAGTCCTTCAATAGATCCTCTAAGCTGGAGTGGAAGTTAGCACAGACTCCAGGCCACCCTCACATTTCTCCATCTCTTTCTCATGAACAAAATGATTACAGGAGTTGAGTTCAGAAACAAGGAAAAATAAGAGTAGTAGAAAAATCATGCCCAGTGGTAGGTTAGAAACTCTGGGTAAAAATGAGGTCACAAAGTCTCCAAGGATCACTCACGTAATTCGGGAATCACATCATAAGATTAGAGAATAAACGTAATAAGTTACTGTCTAAATTAGTCAGTCTACTGTTCTGACCACAAGTGTTCTTTTAAAAGCTAGGTGTCCTAGATCTAGGTTGATGAGGAAAAGAAAGCACATTCTTTCCTCACAAAGTTCTACTGAGTATCTTCATCCATAGCACAGGTTGTTCTTACTCTCTACTTTTTTGTTACTTTTCTTTGTTGGATTCAATCAATGATATCTGACAGTGTTAACATCTTCAGATATAACTATATTTTATTTTAATCCATTTGTTATGAAATTAAACAAATTATGAGGAAAATCTTTCTATGGTAAATTTTCTTCCATGACCTACTTATTAGATATTATTATTATTTTTATAGTTTCATTTTTTAAAATTTGAGCAAAATATTATGATAAATTAACATAAATTAGTTGCACATTTTTCGTATTTTCCGTGTCTGTATATGTGAAAATATATCTTGACCAACACCCCATATGTTTTCTTCATCTTCTTTCCTCCCTTCCCACACAAACACAGATATCTTCAAACAATCACATCAACATTTTTGGCCATATTCCCTCTCCTTCACAGTTCTGATCCTTCTGTGAATTCCTGCTATTACGTATACAAAATACAGATCCTGTTTTGTCTTTTCATAAACATTTTAAGTGTATTTTATGTTTTGGAATGAGATTCATCAGTGTACACCAAATAAGCATATACTTCATTCAACTTGACCATGCAGATGAATGTTTTTCTAACATTCATCCATCTTCTACCATTCAACAGTTTCTGATGTGTCTTATTTTATACTTTATTTATTTAGTTTTTCAAGATAATTTCTTATTAAGCTTCTAGCATTATCTTTTTCCCAATTGTTGCCTTCTTAACATTGCTTCAAATTATAAACTATATATGATCGTCCTGTATGTGTTCACTAATATATTTAAATTTTGGTCTAATATTCATCTATTATAGGATGTCCTTAACCTGTTGTAACTGCTCTGAAAATCAATATGGATGTTCCTCACAAAAGCAAAAACATAATGCCATAAAAGCCCATGAAATTAGTATTAGGTGTATATCCAAAAATATGTTGCAATTAAACAGTAGAAGCATTCACTTCTCTTATATCTGAGAATATGTTTATAGCTATGAACAGCACATTTTCTTTATTCCCTTTACTGGTACACCTTGGTTGATTACAGATCTTGGTTGTTATGAATACTGCTGCCATTAACACGGATGTTCATGTTGAATCATATTCCTTCAATATGTATCCAAGTTATTGTAAAAGTCAATAAAATATGTGGGGTTTTTTTGGTATTTTGTAAATCTCCATTCTGAGCTCCATATGGCTTGCACTAGTTTACAATTGCCGCACAACTAAACACAGTTCCTAATTTATTTCAACCTCTCCAGCATTTGTGTTTATTTGTTTGAGTGGTTATAAATATTCTGATGTGTAAGATTGGAGCTCAGTAACTTTTTGATATGTGGAGAAGAATTTCAAATATTTCATTTATTTATTAGACATTTACATTTGTACTTCATTCCTGATCAGTGTCCTTTTTGGTATTTGATCAATTTTTAAGTTTTATAATTTGTGATTTTTTCCCATTCCAACTATTAACATTAGTTAAAAAATTATTACAGTGGTGAACAATTTACTAAAATCAAGTGATTGTACATTTATAACACTGGTTTTTTGTTTGTTTGTTTCTTTACAGAAAGATCTTTGATTCATGTTGAGTGGATGTTTGTGAGTAGGTGGAGCTGTTGTATACATTCCTGTGTGTGTATGTATGTGTGTGGGGGGAGTGTACATGTATTATTGAAATCACAGATACAGATGATGAGCGCTGTTCTGAACTTGTGTCCTTTTTCTGAGATATATATTGTGGTGTTTCTTTGTTGGTGGTAGGCTCCGACTGCTTGCCTTTGCCTGATGTGCACTTTCCAGCTCAATTTTTCAATAAAAGCTTCTTATTGAGCATATAGGGATCTGGTATTACTTTGTCTTTATTCTGCCATCAGTGATCATATTTTCCTCTTCAAAAATTAACAATTAATATAAATTTTATTTCCTGGTTGATTTTCCCCTTTAATTTGCATTTAGAAATATGTATGATGAGACCTTTGAGCTCTGTATTCATGATGAAAAACCATTTTGAAATTTCTTTTTAATTCTCTTGTTAGCATCAAGATCTTGAATTTTTTTTTAGTTTTAACTTAAAATACCCTCCCTTGTGATTTTGGCAGGAGGAGACAAAAAATTCCTGGTAAAAATGACAGCAGTTTTATTTGTTAAAATATCAGATAATTCATATTTTTGAATATGTCTAGTGGCAAATGAATATATTTGCTCAATAGATTTGCTTGATAAATCCATGCACAAAAATACCACTCGTAGGGACTGGGAAGGTGCCTCAGTATTAGACTGCTTACCTTGCATGCATGAGGCCCTGGGTTGGATTCCTCAGCACCATGTAAAGCAGAAAAGTCCAGAAGGGGTGCTGTGGCTCAAGTAGTAGAGTACTAGCCTTCGGCTGAAAAGCTGAGGGACAGCAACTAGACCCAGAGTTCACCACCAGCAACAAAAAATAAATAAATAAAACTCAAGTCAAAAAAATTAATTTCAAATGTTGATTATCATGTTACTTAGGGGCAGGGTGTCAAGACATAGTATACCTCTGTCCCAAAGCTTTAAGAAGGATTTTAAAACGTGACAATTACTGAAAAAAAGTAAAAAAAAGAGCTCTGCCTACAACATACAGAATCTGCACTCAAACATAAACAGTTACTAAGAATGGAGTACTTTTTATAATATTTCTTAAGAGATTCTATATTAATTATCATATAAATTAACCTTTAAAAACTCCACAGATGGGTCTGAGTCTTAAGGGCCTCTAGCAAAAACCAGAGGAGAGAATCATCAACCCCGATTTTTAAAATTGTTATTGTTAAGATAGTGTACATATGGGTCACTGTTTTGTAAGTCACGTAATGAGTTCATTTCTTATTGGACAGTCTCATCACTTCCTTTGCTCTCTCTTTCTGCTTTTCCCTCCTGTCCCTGTTCACAAGTGGTATAGTTCATTGTCAAAATAATATATACAGAGAACCATCGCTGCATTTGTTTCCCTGTTCTCCATGAACTTCTGTGGCTTCCTCACTGCCCATAAATGGATAAAAAAGAACAAAAAAAAATCTCTCTTGGTTCCAATTCCTGGAATTCATTTCAATATAAACATCAGTAGTTTTATGAGAGTGTCAGGGTCTGTCCACACATCCCGAACACTTATACTTCAAGCAACAAGTCATAACTCCCACCAGATTCTAAGGTCCAGAAAGGAATTCTTTTCACTTTCCACACAGGAAGAAGCTGAGATTCAGAAAGGTTAAGTAACTGACTGGAAATACTGGGGTGAGCATTGAAGCTCACTCTTATAGCTTACCTAATCCAGAAAGTGAGATCTGAAAACCAAAGTTTGAAACCAACCTAGATTGGCATATCCATTACATGTTGATCTCCAGATAACCAGCAGACTTGTGTGTTTCAAGTGGTAGAGTTAGAATGCCACTAGTCTTGAATTGGAAACATAAAGGACACTGCCAATATGTTTTGTTTTTTTTTTTTAGCAAATAGTGCTGTCCCATACAAAATCTGACACCACACCACACACACACACACACACACACACACACACACACACTTTAGAAAAGATGTTTGTAATGAAATCCAAATAGTTTATTTTTTATTTTCATATGTTTTAGAATTAGTTTTAGTGAGATTTGACTTGGTAGTCTCTGCTGATGAGCCACAATTGGAAAACTTTTGAAATGACTACCCATATCCGGGCTCAGAGAAACATTCTCCTATTTAAGTGTTCCTCCTTTCCAGCAATGATAAATTGTCTTTCCTTGCCCCAGTTTCCAATTTGGGACTCAATATCTTAGACTTTCCTGTCTTAATAAGCAGGATTATAGGTGGCAACTACTGTACTGGATGGTATGTGACTTGGGAAAAGTGTTCAAAGTTCACTATTCAGTGGAGGTTGTTAGCACTCACCCATGATCATTCTGTGCTCAGAATTGGGAACATTTTAGGGCCAGGAATCCAGGGGAAGCACTGTGTGCTACTTCATATTTTTGATTTACTAACAGATTTCCATCCATTGTTTACTTTAAGCATTGTGTGAAGAGAATGATTGCCTCTAGGAGACAGAAGCACTGCACTAACTGTTGCTCTCAGAACACAGGAGGAGGGAAAAGAATTTCCGAATAAGCCATAGAGCCTAGACCCTGAGTTCTTAGAAACTCAGTCTGCCTGTTACCTTCCTTTCAACCTAGAAAGTCAGAGCCTGAAGGGGCTTGTAAGCTCCATTTATATTCCTGATCATGGGACTCCCTTCCCCTCAGTCCTTCTGACCCTTTGCTTTAGGGTTTGACAGTGTGTCTTTCTTTCTTGTTACTTCATTGCATATTAAAAACACCCAACTGCAGGTTTCCATTGTCCTAGTAGATGTTTTGCATTCCAGGACCTTCCTTCTAGGGAACTCTATTCTTAGACCTCATATGCATCTATCCACAGAAGTGAGTGATTCACAGACTGTGGAACATAGTTGCTCAATGGTGATCAACTCAGAGTCTCATGCAGGTTGAATTTGGAGCCTTTCTGAGAGGCCTTAGCCTAGGCACTGTGGGCAACATTGGCAGCAATTCCTCAGGGCAATACCACTGACAGCAAGTGAGCCCTGACTAGTCCTTAGTCCTTGACAGTTCTACCTAGGGGTGTGAACAAATGACTAGGCATGTTTAGCCTATTGCACAGTACCCCAAGCACTGAAGTCATTTTAAGCCTAGGAGAAAAATCTCCCTGTGTAAAGCAGTACACATAAGAAGCAGATGATGTGCCACACTCAAACGCTCCAGGAGAAAACAGTGTATTGATGTCTACACAGATGGGAAATAATATTCTGAGGGATGGGAAGGGAAGATTTCAGATATCAGGAAGTGGTGGAATTTTTATGATCACAAAATGGAGCTTTTAAACCCAGGCCCAAACTCTAGGTGAGCTTCTTAGATCTTCCCACCTGCTACTCATAACAAATAAAGAGATGTGGTGAAGATCAGGAAAGGACATTGATTAGATTGCAGCCATAACATGACAACAACTTAGCGCAACTTCAGAACACTAAGCAATATTCACCAACATTTCTATTCACCCATGTCATTAGGTCTGAGTTGTATCTAGGTGTCTTCAGTGCCTTCAGAACAGGAAGATCTAGGGCAGAGCCCAAGACTGGTCTGGAATTTTGTAAATAAACTAACTTGTTTGATGGAAACTATTTGTACTGTCGTAATGGAAATGTAGAGACTGATCACAACACATTTGCACGTTTGTCAATGACCAGTGATTGGGAGGGGAGTATTTAAGATGCTACCCATGTTCTTAGTTGCCTAGTACTACCTTGGATTCCAGAGTCAATCTTGATAAATAGATATAGAAGTTACATGTAGCTTGCTATGCCCAATTCACACCTAGAGAAGCAGATGAGAAATTGGAAGGGTTTGGTGTGAAAGCCACACGTTGATCCAAAGCAGAAATCAAAGGATGTGGAGATAAAGCAACTACCTGGGAGGAAAAGGAGAGACAGTTGAAGGTGATGATCACCTAGAGGAGACAGAGAAAGTTTGAAGCCACATTAAGTCCTGTAGATCAAAGTAACCCATCTGAGGTAGAACAGTCTGGCTGTCCAGATCCACAGAGATGTTGGAAGAGCAGCAGCAAGTGCTCTTGCCCATTTCAAGGGAGCTCCCAGAATGCCAGGGTAAGAACTGGTACCTTCACAGAGCACTGCTGCTGAGCAGTCCTCAGATCCCTTGCTACCATGATAATTGACGATGAAGAGAAGCAGTGAGATTTGTAAAAGGTGATTGAAGCTCACTATGTGGAGCCTGTTCTGCAGCATTGTGGAGTGTCGTCTCTCAAGATGCTTAGGGAAAAGATCCCAAAGCCACTGTCAAACATTGCAATCTATTTGGAGTAGATATTTATGGATGGAACATGCCTGAACCCAACATACTGATAATGAGCTGCTAGCAGTAGTTACCTAAAGATTTGACAGCCAAAACTGGAGAGGGAAACACTGAGCTCTGCACCACATCAGTATACCATGCAAATTGCTTCTATCCTAGTACTGGCTACCCAGTTTGCACACCCATGACATTGTTACCCTGATTGTGCCACCTTAATCCCTCACAACTTTTACTCTTTCACTTTCTCTTTTCCTCCTTATCCCTGCTAAACTCTCTGGATACCTGTGTTAACTACTCCAATCCCTGCAAAGCTGTTGCTGCTACACAATTTCTTGGCACTGCAACTTAGCGAATACAGTCACAATTCCCCTTTCCCAGGTATCCTATTCTCTGGTACTCTGTTCTGCTACCTATAATTCATAACACCATTGTTCCAGCCACCTTATCCCTGACACCCCTGTGGCTGATACCCCTTTCCCTAACATAGCAAGGGTAGAATGGTCGGAGCTAGTTGACTTGGGTTCTGCTGTCTTCTTGCAGGGATATCGGGACAAGTTATTACTCAGGTATTTAACATGAAGGACTAACTGGAGGTGGAAATGAAGAAAGGTTACTCAGAGGTGACTAAAATCTAGAGATATCAACATATCACTGGTTGTTAGGAAAAGAAGGGCCTAAGATGAAAATTGATGAGAAAAGAAAATTTTACAAAGAATACTAGGAATGATGCAATAGGTTTAGCTTATTGTCTTCTACTAGTGATCTGAATTATTTTATGACATAGATATCCAAATGTTTTGCATTTTAAAAATTACAAGAAATTGCACATTTACGTGGTATGTATATTAATTTATGGAATAGGTACATATGATCACGTTAATGATATTCAATATTTTATGCTCTATGATATGCTCATGAGTCTGCCTATGTCAATATGAATTGAGCTCTCTATCAATAAATGGCATTTCATTGTCAAATACTAGAAGATTACTAATGTTAGTACCAAAATGAAAGCTAGAACAGGAAAACGGAATAAAGCTACATGTTTGAAGGGAGGGGTCAGTGGTTGTAAGGGTTATGATGAAAGAGAAATTCTTCATCATGCAATCTGGGAAGAATAGAATATATTTTGTTGAATTACTAGATTTTAACCTGAGAAAGCAAAACATTATCTTTATTTTGCTTTTTGGAAACTGTTTAATGATTGGTTTACAATATAATTTTGAAAATTCACTGATGTGAATTATCAGATTATCATTATCCTCAAAGCTGTCTTTAGAGGAAAGAAGATTATATTCCTTCTCTAATGAATTAATGGAGTAATCTTACTTTGGAATGGACAGATATCCATGACACTTGCTCAAAAACAAGAAAGATACTGGAGAAAAAAAAGACCCAAGGCTGATGAAATGAGCATATTTCTGTTAGGACTTAAAAGGATTTTTGTACAAACAATAAGAATTTCATCTTAATATTATAATTACAAAATCTAGGTGCTACAGGACATCTTTTAAATATAATATTTAATGCTGTTGGATTACTTGAAGAAAAAGTTTCACAGAAAACCTTAAACTCCAGAAAAACTGCAATGCTCCAATAAACACTAAGAAGAAATATAATATAAATATCCAGACTGGTTGTGGGAAAATGGTGAGGTTCTCACAGGCAACCCACTAAGTATCTCTGACCAAAAGAAGATCTAGTGCCACAGCCACCCATTACCTCAAGAGATCCACTCCAATCAAACTTTAAATACCTAAAGTCTTTTTCTACTACAAAAGGATTATGCTAGCAGGCAAACAAGAAAAGGCAAAAGAGAAAAAGTGAATGGGACTCCTGTGGAGCACCTGTACCACATAGGTCTATGCAATGCTGCACTAGGACTTTCTGCAGAGTTTTAGCAGAGGAGAACCCAAAAGCTGAAGAAAGTGCTCAATACTATACCTGTGAAATGTTAGAAGGGAATCTGGTGAAGATCTCCGAGTTAGTGAATGCCTCTCCCATTCCCCCCGGCCCAGCCCATGGGGAAGGGGCAAACTTAGTATTACCTCCACCATTACAATTGCCAGAAATTGGCACCACCGGGTAAGCCCCCAAAACCAGCCTATACCTGCAGCACTGGCAGGATCCCAGAAGGCCCCTGTCAACCCTGCACAAGATCTCCAGGAAACCACAGCTGCAGCCAATCGTTCTATGCTCTATGGACCAATTGCCCAGCCGATTGAGCTTTCTGATGGGACTTCTCCCTCCTTGCTGCCCTGCACAGACCCCTGGCTCACACAGCTGATGCATGACCAAGCTTCTGCAGGCATTTCTGCTGACACACCTAGCAGCCACAGGCAGAAACCCCAAAGGCTGGCTTAAAGCGCCTGCCACCTCCCACCACGTCTGTTACAGACCAGCTCGGCTCCCCCCACAATCCACACCAGCTTGTCACTCCAACCTCTACCCAGTCCTCCCAGTGCCAGGACTCCTCACACCACCACATAGGAGAGAGACCCTTCAGCATCAGCAAAGCCATCCCCCCACCTTGATCTGCTAACACACAGACCCTCTCATTTAGAACCTGCCAACTCCATCTTAGCCACCATTGCACAGGCTCTGTGGTCCAGCACACCACCAACTACAGACTTGTGAATAACACAACTGGGTCCATGTCCTGGGGGTGGTAATTCTCTGAGGGATACCAAAGCCCCCTGACACAAGCCCACTTCCAAAAGGGATGGATTACATCAAAACTGAACACAGACATAAGCTCTGTTCCTAAGGCTCCTGTGGCTACCTGGGAAAGCCTGGGAACCCAACTCCAGGCCTATGATAGCAGTCTACAAACCTGAAACCCCCAAAACTGCCTGCCACCAGGCCTGAGAATGGAACTCTAGGTAGCAGGCACCCTCCCCAATCAAAAAGCCATCTGCTCCCAACCAAGCCACAAGGAAAGTGGACTACAGCAAGGCACACAAGGTTCCATCAGGAATCTGCTCTGATGACTACAGGGAGAATAAACTCCCCAAAAAACCCGAAAAATCCATTCTTTAGTATTTTCTTCTTGTTTTTCTTTTGCGTTGTTAGTTGTAATGTCTGATCATTTGTTGTTCATTTGTATTTCTATGTGTTACTTATGTGTATTGTGATTTAGAATTTGCTATTCCACTTAAAACTTCTGTTTTTCATTATTATTTGGTATCTGCTTCTACTTTATAATTTGCTAATTTGTAAGTTTTTTCTTCTTTCTTTTCTTCTCACTCCCCTTAACCTCTCTCTCTCTCTCTACCTTACACTATTACTCCATCAGGGCTACCCTGTCTAGTTCTATGCACAAATAAGGCCTCCTTCTATGTGAGTAAACAATAATTACAGGAGTTAACAGAGTAAGCAACTTTTCAATAATATCTGACTGATATTTTTCTAATCTCAGCAAGCCTCCCCAATACACTTTCTTATTTTCATCTTAATCTCTAAGCTACTCCCCACATAACCTTTCTTCAAATTCTTTTCAACATGTTACATTCAGTAACAAGGTATTTATTCTCTTCCTACTACATATACCTCTCCCCTAAGCTGTTCTTACCCCTCTACTATCATTATACCCAAGTTCTCTTTTGAAATTAAATTTATATCTCTCTAATCTTAACCCTTCATTTCTCATTCTAATCCAGCCCATTGATCCTTAATGATTTATATGTGACCCAACTTACAGTTGGTTCTATATTTGAGTACAAAATTAGTTCCATTTGAGCACTTTGAGTACAAGGGGCCCATCTTGTTAACTCTAAAGAGCAGACTACTTATTAATCAAACCTAGATTGCCTCAAAAGTTACAACTATATGCAATCTTGACCCCAAAGCCAAAATATCCTCTGCAAGCAAAGAAAAAGAGAGCTAAACAGGAAAACACCTCACCTTACCACTGAAACCCTAAGATCTACCCATCTATGTGACATCGGGTTGGCTCGGTCCTAAAAGACTATCCTACTCTTTTAGCAGTGTGGTTCTTGTCTCCAAATGGGCAGAACTAACTGCAGAAACACAAGAAAAATAGCCAATAAACAAATCCCACCACTATCTCCACATAAACAAGCTACATATCAGTCCCAGTATGACATAGAAGATAATGATCAAGATAGATTAAAAGCATGACTGGTAAACCTGCTGAATGAAAAATTGGAAACCCTACATGGGGTTATCAGAGAGTGCAAAGAGGCCAACCAGAAGTTAATAGATGACTTCATGGCCTCCACAAATAAAAAGGTAGAGGAACTCCAGCAGAGGGAGAAAGAATCTAATGAAAAGATAGGAACCTAAATTATGGAGTGGAAAGAAAAGTCTGATAACCAACTCCAGGAGGTAAGGCAATCTATTCAAGACTTGAAAGAAAACCTTAATAAAGAGCTGGGCACCATTAAGAAAGACCACCAAGAAGGAAAGGGGTTAAACACTAAAGTACAAAGTCTTCAACCTAGAATGGAAGAAGCCGAAGAAAGAATATATGTAGCTGAAGACAGTTTAGACTCCATAGAGAAAGAGCACACCATTTTTCATAACAAAATTAAGCATGACAGATCAATGCAGGAAATACAAGAAACGTTCAGAAAGCTTAATTTGAGAATAATAGGAATACAAGAGGGGCTGGAGAGGGAAGTCAATGCATTAGGAAATGCATTCAGCAAAATCCTAGCAGAGAACTTCCCAAATATACAAAAGGACAGGCCCATACACATGCAAAAAGCTTTTAGAAACCCAAATAGACCAGAATAGGACATCCCACCTCTACATTACAATCCATACCGCTCAATAGCCACTAAAGAAAGAATTCTTAAAGCTGCCAGGGAGAAGAGATCAATCACATATAAAGGTAACACATTCAGAATTACCTCAGATTTCACAGAAGACACTATAAAAGCAAGAATGTCCTGGAAAGAGGTATGCCATGTCCTAAAGTCAAATAACTACCAACCAAGAATAATCTACCCACTTAACCTCTCATTCACAGCAGAAGGACAAATAAAAACCTTCCACAGCACGTTAAATCTGATGCAATATACCGCTACCAAACCAGCTCTTCAAAAATTCCTCAAAGAGGTTCTACATATAGAAAACCAACTAGAAGAGAATATAGTCAATGAAGTGCTCCACAAACACAGAAATATGTAATCACAAGAACAGCCAAGGCACAGCTTTCCCCCCCCCCCCAAAATTTGGATAAAATGGTTGGGACAGACAAACACCTCTGTGTCTTAACCCTCAATATTAATGGTCTTAACTCTCCAATTAAGCGACATATATTGTCCAGTTGGATCAGAAAGCAAGATTCTTCTATCTGCTGTCTTCAAGAGACACACCTTGCCCAAAAAAATAAACATTCTGAAAGTGAAAGGCTGAAATAAAATATATCAAGCAAATGGACCCCATAAACAGGCAGGATTTGCAATCCTAATATCATATAAATAGACTTCAAATTAAAATCAATGAGAACTGATAAAAAAGGTCACTACATACTAATTAAAGGATCTCTTCTTCAGGAGGATATTATGATCCTAAATATCAACTCACCAAATAATAGAGTACCAAAATTTATCTAAGAAACACTACTTTCAATCCAGTCTCACATAGATTCAAAGACATTAGTTGTTGGGGACTGTAACACACCATTCCTTTCAATAGAGAGACCAATCTGGCATAAACTCAAGAGAGAAACCTCGGATCTTAAACTATGCATAGATCAACTAGACTTAACAGATATTTAACGAATATGTCACCTAGCAGCATCAGATTACACCTTCTGATCAGCAGCACATGGGACATTCTCCAAAATAGACATCATTCTAGGCCATTTAGCAAATCTGTCCAAATTTTAAAACATTGAAATTATGCCCTGTATTCTCTCAGACCACAAGGGAATAAAATTAGAATTCAACATCAAAAGCCCCCAAAGGAAATACTGTAACACATGAAGGCTGAACAACACACTCTTGAATCATCAGTGGAAGGAAGAGATTGGAAACTAAACACAACTGCTCATGACAATCAACAAAAATGAACACACAAATTACCAGCTTCTCTGGGACACAGAAAGGCAGTACTCAGAGGCAAGTTTATAGCTCTGAGTACCTCCATTAACAAATTGGAGAGATCTGAAACTAAAAATTTAATGAGTCACCTAAAGTTCCTTGAAAAAGAACAAGCTAAACCCAAATTCAGTAGATGGGAACAAATAATTAAAATTAAATCCAAATTAAATAAATTACATTTAAAGAAATACTATTGAAAGAACTGACAAAACAAAGAGTTGATTCTTCGAAAAAATTAATAGAATTGACAGACCCTACCAAATCTAATGAGAAAAATATAGTACACACCCAAATAGACAGACTCAGAGATTAGAATGGAAACATCACTGTAGAAATAGCCAAGATTCAGGGGCTGAGAAGGTGGCTCAGTGGTAGAGCGCTTGCCTTGCATACTTGAGGCCCTGGGTTAGATTCCTCAGCACCACATAAGCAAAAAGAAAAAAGCCAGAAGTGGCACTGTGGCTCAAGTGGTAGAGAACTAGCCTTGAGCTGAAGAGCTGAGGGACAGCGCCCAGGCCCAGAGTTCAGGCCTCATTACCAGAACCCCCCCCCCCAAAAAAAAAAAAAACAAAAAAAGAAATAAACAAGATTTAGGATATACTAAGAGAATACTTCTCAAAACTTTATGCTAGTAAGTTTGAGAATCTTAAAGGTATGGACAAATTTCTAGCAAATATTGACATGCCCAAACTAAACCAAGGTGATTTAAACCAACTTAACAGAGTCATATCAAGCATCAAAATAGAAGCAGCAATAAAAGACCTCCAACTTTTCCCAGGTGCCGGTGGCTCACGCCTGTAATCCTAGCTACCAGGAGGCTGAGATCTGAGGATCACAGTTGAAAGCCAGCTTGGGCAGAAAAGTCCGTGAGTCTCCAATAAATCACTAGAAAAAACGGAAGTGGTGCTGTGGCTCAAGCAGTACAGAGCTCACCTTGATCTGAAATGTGCAGGGATAGCGCCCAGGCCCAGAGTTTAAGTCCCATGACCGGCAAAAAAAGAAAAAAAGACCCCCCACCAAAGAAAAGCCTAGGACTAGATGGATTTACATCTGGATTCTACAAAGCCTTCAAGGCAGAACTCACACCAATACTCCTCCATCACTTCAATGAAATTAAAAGTAAAATATACCTACCACACTCTTTTTATGAATTCAGCATAATCCTCCTCCTAAAACCAGGGACTCATCAAAGAAAGAGCACTATACACCCATTTCTTTCATGAATTTCGATGCAAAATTTCTCAATAAAATCTTGGCCAATCAACTTCAACAACTCATCAAAAAAAATCATACACTGAGATCAAACAGGATTCATTTCAGTGATGCAAAACTGGTTGAAAATAAACAAAACGATATAATTCATCTCATCAACAAGAGCAAGAATAAGAAACACATGATTATCTCAATAGATGTGGAAAAAACTTTCACAAGATCCAACACTTATGATTAAGGCTCTGGATAAACTAGGAATCCATGGAAAATCCCTCAATACAATAAACGCTGTATATGACAAACCTACAGCCAGCATTATACTTAATGGCAAAAGATAAGACCATTTCCTCTAAATTCCAGGAACATGACAAGGATGTCCACTCCCTTCAGTCCTCTTCAAACTAGTATTAGAATGCCTAGCTAGGGTAATAAGAGAAGACGCTGACATAAAGGGTATCCAAATAGAGGGAAATGAAGTACAACTCTTCCTCTTTGCAGAAGATATGATCTTGCATTTACAGAAACCTATAGATTCAACTCCTAATTACTTGAGCTGATCGGAAACGTTGGCAAAAAAGAAAGGTATAAAATTAACCCTCAGAAATCAATAGCTTTCCTGTATTTCAACAATGAGAAGAGGGCAGGTGAAATTAGGAAAGCAACCCTTTTACAATAGCCCCACAAAAGAATAAAATACTTAGGAGTTAAGTTAACCAAATGGATGAAGGACCTCTATAACAAAAACTTTAAAAACTTAAAAAAAAGATTTAAAGGAGAACTAAGCAAGTGGAAAAACCTCCCATGCTCCTGGATTGGGAAGATTAACATCGTGAAAATGGCAATACTGCCCAAGGCTACCTACAAATTCATTGCAATACCTATCAATATCCCAACTTCATTTTTCAATGAAATAGAGGAAGCAATCCAAAAATTCATATGGAACAATAAAAAAACCTGAATAGCAAAAACAATCCTTAGTTGAAAGAGCAGCACTGGAGGAATATCAATTCAAAATTTCAAAACTCTAATAAAAAGCCATAGTAATCAAAATAGCTTGGTCCTGGCACAAGAACAGACTCTAGGATGAATTGTTTAGGACTGAAGACCCAGAAATGAACCCACAGATCTATAGCTACCCAACCTTTGATAAGGGTGCTAAAAAATTGAATGGGGGCTGGGAAGGTGTCTCAGTGGTAGAGTGCTTGCCTTGCATGCATGAGGCCCTGGGTTCTATTCCTCAGCACCACATAAGCAGAAAAAAAAGCCAGAAGTGGTGTTGTGGTTCAAGTGCTAGAGCTCTAGCCTTGAGCTGAAGAGCTGAGGGACAGCACCCAGGCCCTTAGTTCAGGCCCACAATCAGACTCCCCCCGCAAAAAAAAGAAGTTGAATGGAAAGAAAAAACAGCTTTTTCAGTAAATGGTGTTGGTAAAATTGGTTAAAAACTTGTAGAAAACTAAAGATAAGACCGTATCTAACACCCTGCACCAGAATCAACTCCAAATGGATCAAAGACCTCTAAAGAAAAGCAGAGTCCATGAAAACATGACAGGAAAGAATAGGAGAAACTCTAGGGTTCTTTGGCACAAGCCAAAAGTTTCTTAATAGAGACCCAGAAGCACAACAAATCAAAGAAAAGTTAGGCAAATGGTATTGCATGAAACTGCAGAGCTTCTGCAAGGCAAAAGACATGGCTTGCAAGATCAACAGAAATCCCACGGACTGGGGGAAAATCTTCACTAGCCAAACAATGGACAAGGGTCTCATGTCTAAAATATACTTAGAACTCAAAAAACTAAATCTCCTAAAAACAAATCCTCAAACAACTGCCCAATTAACAAATGGGCTAAATACTTAAAGAGAGACTACTCTGAAAAGGAAATAAGAATAGCCAATAGACACATGATGTAATGCTTAGCTCCTCTAGCCATAAAAGAAATACAAATCAAGATAACACTGAGATTCCACTTCATCCCAGTTAGAATGGCTATAATCAGGAAATTTAGTAACAGATGCTGGAGGCCATGTGGCTAGAAGAGAACCATACTGCATTGTTGGTGGGAGTATAAACTTGTTGAACCAGGCTGGAAAGCAGTATAGAGGTTCCTCAAAAGACTCCACATTGCACGGCGCTGGTGGCTCACGCCTGTAATCCTACCTACTGAGGCTGAGATCTGAGGATCGTGGTTCAAAGCCAGCCCGTGCAGGAAAGACCATGAGAATCCTATCTCCAATAAACCACTAGAAAACTGGAAGTGGAGCTGTAGTTCAAGTGGTAGAGCGCTCACCTTGAGCTGAAGAGTTGAGGGACAGAGCCAAGGCCAAGAGTTCAAGCCTCACAACCGACAAAATAAAAAAAAAAGACTCCACATAGAGCTCCATTATGGCCCAGCAATCCCACTTTTGGGATTTTACCAAAATAATCGCAAACAGGGTAATACCAAAGCTACCAGCACAATCATGTTTATCACAGCATTATTTACCATAGCTAAGATAGGGAACCAACCCAAATGCCCCTCAGTATATGAATGGATCAAGAAAATGTGTTATAAATATATACAAAGAAATTCTATGCCTCCATCAGAAAGAAGGACATTGCCTCATTTGTTAGGAATTGGAAAGACTTGGAAAAAATTATATTAACTGAAGTAAGCCAGGCCCAAAGAAACATAGTTTCCATGGTTTCCCTTGTTTGCAATTACTAGCACAGGTCTAGAACAAGCAGAGAAGTTCAAAGGCTATGTACACACGAACACATGAGATAATAGGAAGCAAAATGAACCCCAAGACAGGGACACAGTGGTTTTTTCTATATTGCTAGTGTTTTATAATGTACTTAAAATGCACTATGTGAATCTTTTGTTTCTTCCGTATGTTTTTCCCCGCCCGTGTAACTCCTGTTTTCACTGGATCTGATACTCGTGTTCTGCACTTGTACATACATTTTTGTAATTTGGGGAGTGGAAAGGATATTGGGGAACATTTAAATGAAGATGCAGGCTGATCCATTGTGATGACAAGATGTACAGGACACTATGTTAAAAAACGAACTTTACAATGCAGGGTGGGGAGGTCAGGAGGTGTTTTGGAGGGGGCTGGGAAGTGATGGTAGAGGCAAAACAAAGGAAGAGTTAAATGCTTGCTATGAAATGTACTCATTACCGTACTTATGTACCTGTAAACCCTCTCTACAACATTTTTATTATATATATATATATATTTATATATATTCGTATATATATGTATAGACATACATTTTTTTAAAGAAAATGAACTTTACAACTTCAGCGTGGGAGGGGTTTAGTTATAGAGGTGGGAGGGAAGGAGTGGTAGGGGGAAAACAAAGGAGGAGGCAACAATGCTCAATAGGAAATGCACTCATTGCCTTGTTCATGTAACTGTAACCCCTATGTACAGCATTTTTACAGTAAAAAACTTAAAAAATTAATTCATGAGTCAAAGCAAGCCCTAGCAGGAAAGTCTGTCAGATACTGATCTCCAACTAACCACGAGAAAACAGGGAGTGGCACTGTGGCTCAAGTGGTAGAGAGCTTGGCTCAAGCTGAAATTCAACCCAACGACCAACAAAAAGAAAAAAAAAATGAAAGCACCAAACAACCTGAAGATGTTGTCCAGAATAATGAGTGTGGCATAATGGAATTACATGACTTAGTCACTTGCAACCTAGTTTACCAGGGGAGATGGTGGGTGATTTGTGTGTGTACCAAAACCTGCAAAATTATTTTGCTCTTTCCCAAGGAGGGAGGAAGGGAGGAATGGAGGAGGGGAGAAGAAGTTTGTTTGGCCTTGACTTTTGGTGCAGTGATTGCCTTCTGGAGTCAAGTTCAGAGAAATTCCACTTGTAATCCTACTTACATGCCGGGTAAAGAAGTCATTCCATGGAAGTGGTCTGTGTCGTGTCCTTGGCCAGGTCCCAACCACCACTGGGTAATCCAAGTCCCAATTCAGGACCAAGGTGCCTTGAAGACAACTGATCCACTGGGCAGGAGGACCTAACCATGGCCAGAAAAGACAGAAAGTACCATGCTGAGGGCAGCACCGGAGATCTAGACTGGGCAGAGATTTTTTTGTGATTTTCATTTTGTATTACCACTTTGATTCTACAAAATAAACTATGGATTTTAACTTTCTTCTCTCCCTTTGGATAAAACTCACAAAAAGTGTCTTTAGCTTTTAAGACACTTAACTCTTAGGTCTGGCCAATCATTTCCAGGATAGTGAAATACTTAATTGTATTTTGAACGCATAAAACATGCATATAAAACTAGCATATTTCGATCTTATGAGAAAACAGCCTTGTTCTTCTCTGGTGTTATGACTAGTGTGATAATGCTCACTCAGGTTTATATCATTGTGCAATCATTGTTCCATTTTGTTCAGTAAACAGTTTTTCAGGACAGGAGAGCTGGGAGGGGAGAATATGGGATGAATAATTTATCTGTACTTCTTGTGGCCTGGGAAGTGCTTCTCAGAATGTTTGCAAGAGGAAATAGAACTCCATATAGACCGAATATAGAAAAAGATACACACCTTCAGTGCCACAGAAGGACAACTAAGAAAACTCATCCAGGCTCAGAGAAAAGCAACATGATGGGTTGTTTAGGTGCGTGAAAATTTGTGGATTGTCTTTCTTACCATAGAGAGATCATTCAATGCTGGCATTTACAATATGTTCCAGGACTCATATCTGTTTAGGTCTGTTTCCTCTGAAGCATCTTTGATAGTGACAGAAAGGAGAATCTAACAAGGGCACCTAGTTATGTTCTCTGAACGAGATTTTATCTCTTTCCCGAAACAAGTTAGGGTTTTAATGAATGACTTGGATTTCCTGAGAGAAATTCATGTGTATTTCTTGTTTCTATTAAAGTTATCAAATGAATAACCTTAAATTTGTAAGATGTTATTATAACAAATATGAGATAATGATTTTTATGTTTCTAGGATGCACCCAGTTTCCTTTTAGATAGAAAATATTTGGCTGGCTTCCAACTACAATCTTTGCATCTCAGCCTCCAGAGTACTTAGGGATGTAGGCATCAGTCACCTCTCCAGGCTGAGGCAAATATTTTTGGTAAGGAAAATCACAATGATATGGAACATGAGGCATGAAGAATGTAGACTAAAAAGGAATATTTTGAAAGCATTAACAAAACTGAACTTATCACAAACTTACTGTCTTCAGTGAGGAGAAAAATGAGAAAGAAGTTACAGAGGTAGACAATTGGAGACTAAAGAGAAGTTAGTGAATATTTCTTTGTTATCAGAGCTACTAAAGATTTCTTTTTAGAAAAATTCAACTTGATATAGTGGTACATGCCTACAATTCTAACTACTTAAGAGCTAGACAGTGGAAAGTATAGGAGGTTTGCTGTTTGTATGGTAAAAATGTGATACAGATACTTCAATATTTAAAACAAACTGGTGCCACATGTTTATAAGAGGCAAAAGTAGGAGGATAATGGTTTGAGGCCAGTCTAGGCAGTTAATAAGAAACTATCTGAAAAGAAATCTAAAGCTCAACAAAGTGCTAGGTGTAAGGATCAAGAGCAATTATCCAGGAAGTTTGAGACCCTGAGTTCAGTCCCTTCTCCTGAAAAAAAAAAGAGACAAGAAAAAGGAAAAAGATTATGATACAATTTTCAAGATATTGTCTATGCAATGTTTGGCTACAATTTCCTTCTTCAATTGCCTTAAAAGGTTTGTGAAGTCATTTACACAGATGAATACAGGTAAAAATATTGGTGTTTTCAAGAAATAAAGAATATGCCTTTTGTAAAGTGTTCTGCACAGAACATGAAATAAAAATTCCATGAATTCTGAAGTTCTTTATGCATTTTTGAAAATTATTATTGGAAGAATCAAGATGGTGAAATTATTTACATTCCTTACATTCCAGAAAACATTATCTGAACACATTTGAGAAGAATTTCTATAACATTCTTGTAATGTATGGGTTTTGGATGTGCTTATTTGCCTTCTATCTGTATCTTCTTAATTGGGTTATTTATTGTCTTATCCGTGTGTTTAAGAGTCCTTTATATATATAAATAAAAGCTATTTGTGAAGAACTTTATATTTTTCTTCATTATATTAACAAAAATGCTTGGTATGTGTTTGAATACAAATGGATGACATCTTTTCCTGACTTCAGAAGAACTGGGAATATTTTCATTCTAATGCAGTACTCTTTATCAGGTCAAGAAAGTTCCCGTATAATAATTTTGACAAAATTCACCACTCTGCTATTTTGAAAATTGCAGATTTATTATAGGGTCACAGCAGGGAATTGTCCTGTGACCTATCTCCTCTGCAGGTATGGAACCCTTATTTGCAAACTGTTGATCATACTAGAAGTAATTTTTGCTTGTAGGACTATCACATTTTTGGCCTATGTACTCAGGATGTTTTGCCAGGAAACAAATCCACACATAGAAATTAGATCATCACAACTCTTTAAATTGGCATTAGCAATACATATTTGTATTCTTGATGTGCAATATCACAAATTGTGTTTGTGACAGAATAAATATAAGTGTATCACCTAGAATCTGGGTATGGTTAGTAAACTTTTTGAGAATTTTCTCATACTTTCAGAACTTTCATAAACATAAATAAGACAAACCAAATGAGGTGGTTTATACCTATTATCCTAGCTACTTTGAAAATGGAAATATGAATAGTCACTGTTCAAGGTCAAGCTGGAAGACACACAAGAGACCTTCTTCTCAAACAATAAAAGCTGGGTGTGCCAATGTGTGGCTGTCATCCTACCTATGTTGGACATACAACTAGGAAGTTCAGTATCCAGGTATCCTAGGAATAAAAAAATGCAAGGTTCTATCTCAAAAATAATCGAAGCAAAAATTGCTGGATGTGGCATGAATCAAGTGGTATGGTGCCTGCTTGGCAAATGCCAGGCTCTGAATTTGAATCCAAGTATTTACCAAAAAATTAAAAGTAAACAATATGAAATAATGAAATAATTCTCTAAACTTCTCACTTAGTGTAATTATCATATGTATTCTCCAAATAAACTTGTAGTGAAGGCAGAGAATTAAATAATCCAGATCAATATAAAACTCCAGAATCATAGAATGGCTAAAATTCAGCTTTGAGATCATTCAATGTCTGGATTTTACTGTTCTTAGATCCACAATCTTATAGGAAAAGAAAAGAATGTATATGTACAATACATTTATTTACTCCCTTCATCCAGTTTCACATATCGAAATTCTATCTCAAATGTAATGTTGTAGAAATGGGCCTTTGTGTGTACATGGATAGTAATTAAGTCATACAAGCAAAACTTCATGAATTGGGTTTAAATAAACAACACCAAATAAATTTTACTCCTGAACTTTAAAACAGGGCCTCACTCAGAAATTAAAAATTCCTGACTATGCTAGCATTGTAATCTTGGACCTACAGGCTCCAGAATGGAGAAATAAATTTGTTGTTTATAAGCAATTCAGTGTCTGGTAATTTGTCATCATACGTCAAAAGCACTGACAGTAAGCCAGCTGAAAAGGACTGTTGTGGTTTTTTTCTTTCTTTCTTTTTTTCTTTCTTTCTTTCTTTCTTTCTCTCTTTCTTTCTTTCTTTCTTTCTTTCTTTCTTTCTTTCTTTCTTTCTTTCTTTCTTTCTTTCTTTCTTTCTTTCTTTCTTTCTTTCTTTCTTTCTTTCTTTCTTTTGGTTGTGCGGCCTCAAATCTGGGCCAGGGCATTGTCCCCCAGTTCTTCAGCTGTAGACCAACGCTCTACCACTTAAGTCTAGGTCCCAAATCCGGCTTTTTCTGATTATGTGGTGCTGAGGAATTGAACCCAGGGCCTCATGCTTGCAAGGCAATCACTCTACCACTGAGACACCTTCCCAGCGCCACTTTCTCTATTTTATTTTTCCATCTTTCCAGAGTCCTTCTGATATTGAAAAATGCTAAAGCTCCATAGAGAAACGTTTAAAAGTGCCCTTTTGTCCAATTCTAACTTCACCAATTTTGGAGTGTAAGGAATGACATCAAGTACCCGAGAGACCTAAGACAGGACACTTCATCGTCTTCCGCTTTGCTCATCAGCACCTAGTTCAAATTTACACTATATAAACAAATCAACTAATGGTAGTTATAATAAATTTTAAAATGCATACCCTGAAAACACTTTATGAACACACTTGCACTGTAGTCTCATGGGCTTCCATGTCCAAAATAGGAAACTGAGGTTTAAAAAGAGGTTACAAAACTGGTATATTGGTTCATTTAAACTCAGACTGATCTATAATCATACTTAGGCTAACATACAATGTGCACTTATTTTTCTGCTCACAGAAAAGTTTTCAAGTTCTACACTCTTATATGCTACCATGATATCTTTATCCTGGGTGCTTTACTGGTGCCCCCATGTCATATCAGCTGAAGTTGATATATCTGTTCCCACTCAGATAAAACAGCTGAGAATTGAGCAACGGTACTTTTAAAATCTCCCATGCAGTAATAATGTGAAATTAAGAGTATGAAATCCTGGGCTAGAGAATAAAACTTGTAGACAGGCACCAGTGGCTCAAGCATGTAATCCTAGCTCGTCAGGAGGCTGAGATCTGAGGATCATCGTTCAAAGCCAGCCCAAGCAGGAAAGTTCATGAGATTCTTATCTCCAATAAACCACTAGAAAACAGAAGTGGCATTGTGGCTGAAGTCGTAGAGCCCTCGCCTTGAGCTGAAGAGCACATGGAAAGCCCCCAAGCCCAGAGTTCAACCCCATGACCAACCAAAAAATAAAATAAAAGAGGAAGAGAATAAAACTTCTATGATGATGCTAGGCCTACCTCACAAATCTTTCTTGGTCTCTTCCTTCCTTCATTTTCATTGCTGGGGATTGAACCCTGGGCCCTGTGCATATTAAGAAAGTGCCATAACACCAAGCTATATGGCCATTTCCATCTCTCCAATTTCACTCTCCAACTCACCTTGTTCCTCATACCTTACATTCCTTGGTCATAATATTTGGAGAAAACTGAACTTCCTAAGTTTTTCATCATTTTACAGAATATTTGTTTTCTCCCTTCCTATGTATCAAGACACTGTGCAGGAAGGATTCTTTTCAACTCCCCAGGCAGAGTTCATATATCATTACATTTATAATAACAACTCACTTAAATAATTGTTTGTCTTCTTCAGACTATTAATAGACCCATGTTGAATCCTAGCTTTTATGTAAACAGGAATAGAATTCTTCTTGTGTTATTTTACTCTTTTTGACTTGGTCAAATTTTCCTGATTTTGTAGGAAAGGTTTTTCTGCAATAATAATTTTCAGGACATTTCTGCATATTGTGTATAATAAAATTAAGAGATTTCTAGCCAAAGCAAACAACTGAGAATTCTAGAGCTTAATGAATGTACTCCGGGTTCCTGTGCACTTGGCACTGCATTTGGCATCTTGGTATTGCAAAAATAGACAATCTATATTGAAAGTTGCTGTCTTTTTGTTTTCCCCTTTTCAGCCATATGAAGCATTTAAGGTGTATAGCAAGTAAACTGTGGGAGTATGAGCTGGTAATCTTTTAAAAATATTTTTATTGTAAAATATTGTATAGAGGGGTTACAGTTACATGAGTAAGGTAATGAGTACATTTCCCATTGAGCATTGTTACTCCATCCTTTGTTTTCCTCCTACATTTCTCTCTCTCCTTACTTCCCTAACTCTTCCTTCTCTGTATCCCAAAATTGTGAAGTTCATTTTCAACATAGTGTATTGTACATCTCATTGTTAAAATTGGTCAACCACTATCCTTGTTTCAACATTTTGTTATCCTTTCCCTCCCCAAATTAGAAAAATGTATATACAAGATGCAGGGAACTGGAATCAAATACAGTGACAACAGAGGATATATGAGTTGGTAATCTTTAGCCTTCAAATTCCAAAACAAAAATAAGCAATGAAAGATCAAATTTGTTCATAAGGGTAATCTCTGCCTTCCAAATGATGCTCTGATTCTTCCATTAAAATAAAATCCTGTTCCAGGCTGAAATGCAGATACCTGTGGAAATGATGACATTAAGTTGCTATTATTTAAATATGGCTTCCTATTAATGAAATACCATGGAAAAGGTTTTTACAAAAACTGGATGATAGCAAGAGTCATTTCAGACAAAGTTTATAGTGGGTAAGGTGGGTAAAAGTTACAAAATTGGAACTACATGCTGGGAAAAAGAATAAATTCACAGGGAGGAGTAACTTACTGTTTTAGATGAGCCAAGTTAAAATGGATCATTATGTAAGAAGAAAGTTTGTATTTGGTTCTTTCTAACTCGCAGATATTTTCTATAAAAAATGAATACTAGAGTGAAAAATCCAAAAGAACTTTGATGATACATATAATATTTTGGAGACAACAAAGATTTTCAGTAATAAAAACAGTTGAATTAATTATGGAATTTATAAACACTGGACTCTCATGTAATCATTATAAGTGATGTTCTTAGAACAGTATGAAATTTCTAAGGATGTTATTGGGTAGGAAATATATGCATGATACAATGAGATGAAAAGTCAAAGTATAAAGTAGGCTCACACCTGTAATCTTACCTTATCACAAGGGTGAGATTGAGGATCATGGTTCAAAGCCAGCTCCCAGAGAAAGTCCATTCAACTACCAAAATGCCAGAAGTGGAACTTTGGCTAGCACTGAGGTGGAAAAAACACAGAGAACAATGTTCAGGCCCTGAATTCAAACTCCAGTTTTGGCAATAAACAAATGAATAATCAAACAGATATATGAACCCAAATTGTAGGCATATATATAAATATAAATATATGCATATATGCAAGGCAGAGGAGTATAACCATGATGTTCCAGTGTTCACATTGTGGAGATCAAGGACGGGAACAGCACAAAAATTTACTTAATGGAAATTAAAAGTGACAATATGTTGGAAATGATCTGTACAACTTGGGCGGTGGGATTAAGAAAGCCAGGGAAAGAGGAAGAAAATGAGGGAGGGTGTAACAAGTTACACAAGAAATGTTATAACTGCTTTACTTATGTAAGTGTAACCCATCTGTGCATAACCTTGACAATAATATTAAAATTACAAAAAACAAAACAAAACTTTTATTTATGATATTATATTTAAAAGTATATTTTAAAAGAATTATAGGCATGTTTTAAATTTCTAATGCATTGTCCAACTCTACTGGATTATACTGGAATATTGGAAGAATTACTTACACATGAGTCCATGAGTAAGGACTCCAATAAAAATTCCACAAAGAAATGAAACCTGGACCAAAGGGTCCTAATCATAATACCTTACTTCTATAGCAAATCACACAATCTCCCTAATCCTAATTTAATCATGATGATGAACCAAAGTCTCCATTTGTAGAAATACATACTTGCAACAAGGATGGAAAAGGCACCAAGAGGGAAAGTAATGATACACAATTTTAAGAAAGATTACATAATAAAGGAATGTGTCCCACAAGTTTCCAACTCTAAATCTGGGAAAGTCAGTTATCTTTGTCATGCTAATAAAAAAGCACAAATAAAAGCTCACTGTGGGAATCAAAAAGATTGAGAACAGGTGTTCATTGTGACAGCAAATTACTATGTCTCTCTTTCCTTGTCTTATTCCCACCTCATTGTTGAATTCTGAAGGTCAGATTCTGGGGAGCCAATTCTCTTAGCTCCAGTAATTAACAAAATGGTGGTGGGAGATACATAGTTCATGGATTCTCTTTTTTTTATTAAGCTTACTGAGTAATAATGGGACTATAAAACACAAGAAAGTCTTAAGTTTTCCACTAATTTTTAAAATGCCTGCTGTAAGAAGAATCAAAATTAATGAAAAAAACAACTCAGACCAAGGGTATTTCCTATTACGTCCTGCAATGTTTTCAGGGTGTCTGCTTTGACTCCAGGATCTTTGATAAATTTGGAGTTGATTGAATGACATTGTCCCATTTGTTAGGAAATGGAAAGACTTGGAAAAAAATTATATTAAGTAAAGTATGCCAGGCCCAAAGAAACATAGGTCCCATGGTTTCTCTTATTTGCAATAACTAGTACATGTCTCAGACAAGCAGAAATGGTCAGATAAGTTGATGTTAGGTGAAATGAATCCAAGATAAGTACTCAAATGCTTTTTCTTTCTTATTATTGTTTCTAACATAATTAAGATCATTCCTTTGTTGCTTTGTATGTCCCCTCCCCTGGTACAATACCTGTTTCACTGTACTTGATGTTGGTATAGTATGTGGAGGGGAAGGGAAAAAATTGTTTATTAGGGTTACAAGTGGACTCATTGCAACAATGAGATGTACAAGACGTTATGTCGAAAAACGACCTTTACAACTTTGGCGCAAGGGGAGGCATGGGGGTGGGGAAGGCGGAGATGAGAAGGGATCATAAGGGGAAACAAAGGAGGAGGCAACAGTGCTTGATAAGAAATGAACTCATTACCTTGCTCATGTAATTGTAAAACCTCTGTACGGTATGTTCGCAATAAAAAATGTAAAAAAAAAAAAAAAAAAAAAAACCCTCAGAAACCATATAAAGATATTTGTGGTGTACTGATACTAGGCAAAATTAAAATGTCATGTGTAAATACCAAATGACATTTACAAGCACAGATCCTAATTCTTCTGTGAGCTAATGTGATAATTACACATTTATACTTTCCAACAAAATCACCATTGAGAATACCACAGCCAATTCCAATCACAGAATCAATGCTGCAAAGAATTGCTAAATTTTTCATCTATTCATTCCTAGAGTTGACAGAGTTGATTCTGCTGACGTTGACTGTTTGATCCTCTTCCTCCTCATAAATAAATGTGCCTATGTAGAACAATTTATATCTATATCTTAACTTGATGGGTTTCTAGAATTTCTGGTCTGATCTTCAGTCTGAGTACCAGCTATGGAGCATATGTAGTTTAGGAAGATGGACTATTTCTTAACAAGCAGAAACACACTCTAAAACAGTTTTAACAGAAACATCTTTGATAATGGAAATATTCTATATATGCGTTGTCTAACAGACTAGCCACTGGCAATATGTGGCTACAGAATCTCAAACGTTAATAGTGTGTGAGAAATTAATCCTTCCAATTTCAGTTAAATGGAATTTTAAATAATGAGATTCATCTACTCTGTTAACTGGACAGTGCAGTTTTCAAATAAGGAAGCTGAAGTTCTCACAAAGATGGTGATAATATATATCCAAGTGAAGAAGATTCTATTGGATACTAACTGCATGCCTCTAAATTATCTGAGATTTTATTTTTTATAGAATTCAGTCATCACTCACCTAGTTTGACAGCTGGGAAGAAAGGGGTAGGAGATATACATAAGCTACTTGGGTTACTGAAAATTGTTCCTTGAAGATGAGGATTGTGCATGAATCTTTTCTATATTTAGCAGACAGCAAAGTGTGTAGAATCCTGTAGGAGGTAGAAATATAATGTTTGTTTTTCATTATGTCAAAGAGGTGCTCTGTTTATGAAAATGGGAGAGAAGTGAGACAGGCGAATTCTATAAATATACAAACAATATATACAAAATTTGCTACATTCTATTCCATGATAGGCCCTGGAATGAACTTTGGTTCTTTGCACATACTATAGATATTTACACACTAAAAAACAGAAATGTAATCCTTTAATACTGTTAAAATACATAGACTATCTTCTTAAAATATATTCGTGGACCTATTTTTTCCTTAATTTCTTCCACACCTGCATTAAGAAATGTCTCTAAAAGAAAAACTTCTAGGTGTGTAAAATTTGAACTCCATCTATTTCTTTTGTTGAATTGTACTCTAGATAGGATTGAAATCCCTATTTCATCTTAAGGCTTAGAGCTAGAAAAAGAATAAGTATTCTCGACAAATTGTCAAGCCTCATTTTTAAGGAGAGCTATGTACGTATTAGGAGAAATATTTATCTGTCTTGGTAGCTAGGAACCTTCAAGAAACAAAAGAAAAAGAATAATTTCATGGCAGTCTCATGTATTTGCATACCTTCAAGTGAACACTAGCTGCTCTATATTCTATAGTATATTTGCAAGAATATTTTCATAAGCTATTTCTAAGCTATTGTCATCCTCCAGAGTAAAGTTCATGTATGCCTATGTCTCATTATATAGATTGTAGTTGCTCAAAGTCAGAACCTATTGTTTGTATAGGTTTCGCATGGCTATCTTTGCTTCACTCCATGTCACTGAGGGCTGGGAGATTCACTTCAAATATATAAATACACACACATACCCACACATATCTGACTGGCTTTCACTATTGTCGTACAAATTAACTCATTTTTACCTCTAACTCAAGAGTATCATAAATCTTCTAGCATACACGAAAATGTGACAAGTTCATTATTAACTTGCAAGTAGGTTATATTTCTAGCTTCACACAATTCTAAATACTCATATGAAGAAAAATATATATCTAGAGTTTTGGTGTGCTTTTATATTACAAAGCTCTCAATTTTCACCTTATTTTCCTGGAAGAGGCACCAGTGCTCGATAGGTAATGTACTCATTACCTTACTCATGTAACTGTAACACCTGTACAGTATTTTTACAATCAAAAACATACAAAAAGGAAAAAAAGGGAAATTGGATGTCACGTATTTCCATTAGAACTAACTAAATATAGGGGCTTTAAGTTTCTACAGGATTTAAGGACCTAGTAAGTTTTGGATATGCCCCAAGGCCATTACTAAAAGCTGAGGGAGAGAGATCTAAAAGTGGAAGTAGATAGGTGACCAGAGTATAATTTTGTATCTTTAGTTCACTGTTACAATAACAGGGGTACAAATCAACATGATGGTTTGTAGATACAGGACCAGAAGACGTACTGGAAACTGGCATCAGAGTAGGGTCATTCATTGTGGGAAAACACAAATCAGTAGGCAAGAAAGGATGCAATCAACCGTGTCCATGAAACAACACAGAATGGTATAAAGTCAAAGTGTTAACCAGCCCATGAAGAAGGTGTTTAACATCACTAATCACCAGAAAGTGTTAGTCAAAATAATGAAGAAAATTACCGCTTCATATGAATTAGGCAGGATAACTACAGGAAAAGAAAAGAACAATGTTGACAAAAGTGTGGTAAAATTGGAACCCCTCTATGGGAACCAGTAGAGCATCTCTTCAAACAATTTAAAACAGGATTATTCATACTTGTCATCCTAACCACTCAGGACAGGGGCTGAAATAAAAGGATAGTGGTTCAAAGCCAGCCTGGGCAGAAAATGGGAAGTGGATCTGTGGTTTAAAGTGGTAAAACACTAGCCTTGAGGAAAAGTTCAGAGACAGTGGCCCTGACCTGAGTTCAAGCCCCATGACAGAAAATAAAAAAAGAAGAAAAGAGTATTTTCATATGATCCAATTACTCCATTTCTTGGTATATACTCTAAAGATCTAAAAGCAAGGTCTGGAAGAGATCCTTGTACTCTCATATTCATTTTGTACGATACTCAAAACCTGGAGGCAATCCAAGTGGCCATCAACTAATGAATAGCTAAGGCAAATGTGGTTTATACCCACAGAAGTATATTATTTCAACTTTAAATAGAATTATGTTTTGACAACTGCTATATTAAGCATGAATCTTTGGGACACTTTGCTAAGTGAAATAAGCCAGTCATAAAAAAGATCTAATATTACATGATTCTACTTATATCAGTTATATAGAACAGTCAAATTGATAGAGACAGGAAGTAAAATCGTACTTGATGCATATCTTGAAGCAGAGGAGAGCAGAAAATTGTTTTACTGAATATACAATTTGAATCTTGGAGGATGAAAAGTGTGAACACTGATCTTATACAATATTGTAAATGTGCTTACTACAACTATGCTGTATTCTTAAAATGATTAAAATAAAAAAAAAAAACCTGGGAGAGGAGAAGGAGAATGATGAAGAGGTAAGTATAATCAAGGGACATTGTATGCCTATGTAGATATAGCAAAATGAAATACACTTATTTAACTAGGTAAAGCTAATATAGAGTTTAAAAAAGATAATACATTTTAAGTTGTTGCATTTGAGCACAATTATTGAAAAAAAGAGAAAAACAACAACAGGCTGGGAAACAATTTAAATTGTCAGCATTCTATAAACCTGTGTTCAAAACTATATCTCATTTAAGTGTGTGAGGGGTTTTTTTGGGGGGGGTCTCTGGTCATGGTTCCTGAACTCTGGGCCTGGGCACTGTCCCTCAGCATTTCAGCTCAAGGCTAGTGCTCTACCACTTGAGCCACAGCACTGCTTCTGGCTTTTTTCTTTTTGCTTCTGTGGTGCTGGGGAATCAAACCGAGGGTCTCATGCATACAAGACAAGCACTCTACCACTGAGCCACCTTCCCAGCCCCTGTGAGGTTGTTTTTTAAACATGTTTTTATTAGTATTATCTTTAAGTAGTTGTACAAACAAGTTCCCATTCTGCACAACAGTATATGAATATGATGTATCTGACAACCTATTCACCCATCCCTCTCAACGCAACCCTTCTCCCACTTTTAAAAATAATTGAGATAGGTGATTACATAATACATAATTCACAGCATTGTGGAATTATGATACTTAGTAAAAGTCACAAACATATTTTAACCATACAAGGAAAATTATCATTTTCATGGTCTATAAAGTTTGTGAATTCTACGAGCTTTGACAATACCAAGTATTTCTTCCATATCAGGTGATGTTTACATTTCTTGCCTTTTGTATAGTGTAGATTATTCCCGCTTTCCCTCTTATTCCTCCCTTCCAATCACTGTCTTTGGATTGCTTAGTTCTTTTCCTTCTATGACCAGTGGAGCTGATGGGGCTCTTGTTGTGTGTTGTTCTGTTTTCCACTCATTGTGTTCCTCCTTCTGGCTTCCCTCCATTGAGTGCAGATTTTTTTTTTTAATGTAATGAGAGTATGCTCAGGGAAATCACCCCATTAGTTCAAAATAGATTGTCAATGTGCCTTAATTTGGATGTTTACATACACATTTTCAATATATAATAGCATATGCAGCATATGAAATATGTTTCTTCTTTTTCTTATGCTTGAAAGCAGTTTCTAGTTGCAGATAAAATGCATCAACTATTCCTCATACAAAAGAGTAAAACATTACACACGAGTTCTAGAGCCCTTGATATACATAGCAAAACATCTCAGGTGCTTACCATAATATCCAACCTTCTTTCTGAATCAATAGATTTAACTGAAGTCTAGGGTAAGTCAAATAGTGATAATATCTCCCAATAGTGATAATATTTAGATAATACAGATAAAAATGTTACCTGATAGCATCTAGGATATTGCTTTAAGGCCAGTCCACACATGTTCTGTATTTCTTGATTTCCTTCTTTCTGTTCCTTCATCTCACTTCCTGGAACTTGGAAGTGATTACTGGCAATTTAGGGGTCACTTTGGGCCAAGACAGTGAGAGCTATATCCTAATGCTGGAGTATGCCTCCATCTTCTTGGAATCTTCATGCCTGTACTGTCTTCCTCTGGGCTTTCAACAGATAAGAGACTAAACCATTACTAGTTGCATTTTTATGATCATTTGAGTTCTCCTATCTTTAAGATACTTACACTGTGGATTGAGATGCACTCACAGAAAATACATAGTATTGCATATATATATATATATATATATATATATATATATATATATACATATATACATATACATATATATTCCTTTAAGTAGTTGTAGCAAGGGTCATCATTCAACAAGTCAGAAAATAAATACAATGCAGCTTGATCAATATCACTCCTTTTATCATTTTTCTTTCATTTGTTCATCAAAATGTCATTACCAGTTTCTTCTCTTCCTCTTGTTCTGAGATAGAAATTCATCTATTCTAAAGCCAAAGGATATGCTTCTTCACTAGCTAGATCACGTTCACTGACTTTTGCTTTCTTAAAAACTGCTTAACTCCTGCAAGAGGGAATTGAAGGCTGCCAGACAGGAAGGATTGAGTGTAAGCTGTGGGAAGTGTTCTCATACTCTGCATCTAGAGGGCTAGTAAACATGTTGATCTGCTCGATGCCTCAAGCAATTCAGAAAGTGGCTTGCATTTTCTAAAACCTAAATCCAAACTTTCCCCTTCTCCTTCCCACCAAGAATTCTCCCTCAGGCCTCTTCCTACCATAGTGTCTTGGCAGCTTAGAACTGCTTTACCTCAGAAATGTGGCACCAGAAGTCTGCCTTATGCTCAGCCAAGCATCTGGGATCTGGCTGATTCATCTATGGCTCTGAAAATACTGCAGTCTAATCTGTGTCCTGTGCTCGGGGTTCAATATGTGTGCTTAAATCCATAGCTACGTGCCTCCAGAGAGAGCAGGCTTTCCTCTTTCTATTAGCATTAGGAGCAGAAGTACCATATAGGTTCTTTATAATAAAGCAGCCACACACAGCGGTTGGTTTTATAACCACTAGCTGAGGTGAGTTTGCCTAAGGGAGCCAAAGCATTATGTGAATAAGGTGTTTTCAACTGGAAGCTCATAAGCCTCCATTCCTAAGAGGAAGCTGCTGATAATAAATTCTGTCTGGGAATGGACTTTGTAGGAGATAGAATATTTTTCTGTGAAAGTGATTGCTTGAAGGAAAGCATTGACTACACGTAGCCATAATCTTACAAAAAGCTATTTTAACTAAAGTATATCCTGTAAGTAAAATCGTTCTAGGGACATGGTTCAACTCATAGGCACAGTTTAATTCATAGAGCACAAGCATAGTAAGAATTTTCTAACAATTTCTGGCATGGTTGTCCTGGTTTCATTGATTGCTCTGAAACTGATCCCCTTTCAAACTAGCCAGCTGAGCTTCAAAAGAGGCAATTGAGCAAGATTTTGAACACAACTTCTGATCAATACCAAAAGTAGTAACTCATTAGGGGTAAAACCTACTTCCTACTCAGACTTCCTACTCAGAGCGGTTGCTTCATTGGCTTCCTGCCAATAACATGCCCTTCAACAGAACTAAACTTTGCCGTGCTAAGTTTCTTTCAACTTGCTTGTCTTTCTTGGGATATAGGCTTACACTATGGGAGTATTCCCAATAATCTGGGGTATTGTCCACAATCTTTGTTATGCAAGGCGGTAACCCTTTAGAAGGAGACACATCCTGCCTTGTTGGGGTAGCTCAAGGTTGGGTTAAACCCACCCATTGTGGTTAATGATGGAAAGTGTATCAGCAATGTCAGGAAAGGGCCGATGGAAGCACCTCAATAAAAAGTTACCTCATGCATTGGCAATGAGAGGAAAAATTGGACTAGTGCCCATTACCTCGTTGGTTGGGGACTTTAATGTTCTGAGTGAGTCTTAGGCACAACGAAAGCTGGAGTCTTGATGTTTGTTTTCATTCTCTGGCCCAAGAATAAAAATGTGGGAGCTGGAGGAAGCCATATTTGAGAAATCTCCAGTAAGGGGAGAGTTGAATATGAGAGGGGAGCACAAGAAACTTACAATAGATAGGATTTAGTGCACCAAAAACTGAAATCTCAAGAGATCTGCTAAAATTGGGAGTAAGAATTCTAGGCCTAAGGAACCAAAGAAAAATGATCCAAGGACCTGCTTCTGATAATCCACTGGGAGAATGGTGAAAAAGATCTCAGAACACTATTAAATAATGGATAATTTTTATTATTGAGATCCATACTGTGCACTTGTCCAAACAACAATTTGTTATACATAAGTGCTTGAAGGTGTGTGTTTTAAATCTTATATGCTGAAAGGGGAACTCAAAAAAGTCATGTCCAAATCTGGGTGCCAGTGGCATGCACCTGCAATCCAAGCTACTCAGGATCTGAGGATTGGGGTTCAAAGACAGACAGAGAAGAAAAGTCCTTGAGACTCTTATCGCCAATTAACCACCAGAAAACTGGAATTGGCGCTGGACTCAACTAGTAGGGCTTTCTTTCGCCTTGTGCTGAAGAGCTCAGGGACAGTGCCCAGGCCCAGAGTTGAAGTCCTATGATCAATAAAAATTAATGCTTGGGTGAAATGGATTAAATATTCTGCTCACCATTACTGTTAAGACTGTGTGGCACAGAGACCAGAAAAACAAGTGGTACACTTCCCACTGTAATGAACCTCAGACCCCCAAGGGCATGGAGTGCATGATCTGTCGGCCAAACACAGCTTGGGGAAACTCGAAAGACCCTGCTGTTGCTGTTTGCAAGAGGAGGATCTAAGACAAAAATCCTATCTTCCCAAGGCCAACTATACCCCTTGCCTCTGTATGTACGGGAGACAACTGGCATTTCTGGGAAACTTATCAAGATGCAGTGAAGGCCGAACCTGTGAAGAGTTGAGCAGTAAGCACTAAATATAGCCAGGGGAAATGTCTGATGGTATGGTGGAAGACCAGTGCTGGAGACATTCCTGGCCAACTGGAGTAGTAGAACCTGTGCTTTGGTTGAATTTGCCATCACTTACATCCTAGCATTTCATCCACCTGTCCATTCTCAAACATTTTATACTAGTTAGGAGAGACCCCTTCCCCAGAGGGTCATTCATATTTCATATTTACATGTGTACTATTCAGGATCCTCCCCCAAAAGTTTCCAAAAATTCAAGCCAGACCCCAGATAGCAGCTTAGGAATCAGTATAATTAGTATAAATAAGTTGGTATAATTAGTATAAATAAAATGTAGTTTTGAGGCTAGGAATATGGCTTAGTTTTAAATTGTTTGCCTAGCATGCATGAAGCCCTGGGTTTTATTCCTCAGCACCACATAAACAGAAAAGACTGGAAGTGGCACTGTGGCTCAACTGGTAGAGTGCTAGCTTTGAGCAAAAGAAGCTCAGGGAGCACCAGGACTGGCAAAAATAAAATATAGAGTAGAATAAGATCAACAGAGATTTGTTAATTATACTAAAAGATTTTTTAAACCCATAAATTAAGTGGTCTAGTAGGATGGCATGAGAAAATTAATTCTAGAAACATTTTCTATAAAGGGTAGATTTTGTTTTGTGATTGAAGGCCAAAGCTGCACAAAGGACTTAGAAGAATTCAACATTGGCAAGTGAGTGAACTAAAAACTCAGATAAAGGGCTGAGAAGGTAGCTCAGCAGTAGAGTGTTTGCCTTGCATGCTTGAGCCTCTGGGTTCGATTTCTCAGAACCACATAAGCAGAGAAAGCCAGAAGTGGTGCTGTGGCTCAAGTGGTAGAGCGCTATCCTTGAGATGAAGAGCTGAGGAACAGTGTCGAGGGCCAGAGTTCAGTCCCAAGACTGACCAAAAATGAAAAAGAAGGCCAGCTACACAAAAAGGGTTTCCTACCAAGAGGGAAGGAGGGTTTCCTACCGAGAACGAGGGAGTTTGGCGGATTTTTATCTAGCAGGAATGCAAGTTTCCCTTGTGGGAGAATGATTGCCTTCTAGTAAGGAGGGTGTTGATGATCACATTGGTCAAAATCATCATTCAGTTTCATAATGCCCAGATAAGTGTCTAATGTTTGTCAGGTATTGACTTGTGAAAACATATATTTATTAATGTACTACCATCTGCGTGTCAATTTGTTCTTATTTTCTCAACCCCAGGGGCTCAATCTCAGGTCCGGCATAGTTTCTGTCAGCTCATTTTGCCCCAGGATTGCATGCTGACCCTCACCCATTCAAGAATTTGGCCCTGTAGGCCATGAATTCAGATGCCAGCACTCCCAAACAATAATCGTGGAGTAAGAACCTGATGGTGACACATGTTTTCCTTTTCTGAGAAAGTCTTGGGTGTCAGGTATGAAATGGAAAACATATGCAGTCCTATATCCTATGTAATCAAAGTAATCAATGTTCTATGTGCCAAAATAATCAATAAAATAGTCAATACATGAACAAAATGAAAAATAAAATGAATAACTACACTGAACGTAATATAGAATCAACATATGTATGTAAATATAAATCATATATCTAAAATGTACACGAATGGGATGTTTTCTAGTGTTGAGGATCAGTTTCAGGCCTAAGGAACAGAACTGAATTTCTTCACTTCATGGAGGCGAGCTTCCCCTTCCCTTACAGTGTAACAGATTTACTCAGACCATGAGTTCCAATACCAGTCCTGGCAGAGAAAAATGGCATCTCTATACTATGTGATGCCCAATTCTTAGGTATTTCATTATGCCTTCATTAAATGAATGTGATTGTGTAAATGCTTCATAAAGTATTGATTAAAATCGATCAGTGTCCTATAATAGTGTATAATTTTATCCTGGAATCATTCAAGAACTGCCTATTCAATCATACATACATCCCATTCTATTTGTATTCATATGGATATGAATGAGTGTCTTAGGATCTCCTGCCATTTGGAGGTGGCAGGACCAGGATTTGAACTGTGGGCTCCAGCTCCCACCACTTAAACCTACGGATAGGGAACTCACTGGTCTGTCCCAAAACATCAGCAAGACCAATGATTAGGCAGGCACCAGTGGCTCTCAGCAGTCCTCCTTGATACAAGCCTGTATAGGAGGATTATGGTCAAAGTCACCGTAGGCAGGAAAGTCCTTGAAACACCTGTCCAAGTTCAATGTCAATAAAGCCATAAGTAGACCTGTATGGTAGAGGGGTAGCCTTGATCAAAAGCAGCTCACGGACTGTGCCCAGACCTTGAGTTCAAGTTCCGAGATTGGCAACAAACAGTCATACAGAACAATCTGTGCAGCCATCTGGCTAAAGCAAGTCACCCTCTTGTCTCCAACTGAATTGGACAGAGTTTACTTGGAAAGGGGTTGGGGAGCCGCTGTCATCTTGACTCCACCTATGCAGCCTGCATCACAGGATTCTGACTGCACCCCCATTCTTTCATGGTTCTTTCTAACCAATGGGATACAAGAATTGTGGCCACTCCCATATTCCATGCTGTCCAGTAGCACCCAGATTCCCTCTGTTGGTTGACACCACTACCAGCAGTTGAGGAAGTTAGAGGTGGCTGGGTGGTGAGCAAGAGTCTTGAGGCGACTTTGGAGTGGATTAAGAAACTTACATCCTAGTCAGTGAGTGGGAGAACAGAGGATTACCCAGAGCCTGGGAATGTGGCCAGCCCATCTCTCCCATCCTAGTGCTCAGATGTCTTTAACAACCAGACTCCGTGAGAGAGCTGTGGGCAAGAAACAACTGCCAGATCACCGACAGAAGAATCCTGCCATCAGACCTGCAACATTCAAAAAAACAAAGAACACAAAAAAGGGAGGGATCCCCAAGACAAACACCACTGGAGAGCGTGATACAAAGGAAGGTCCAGCCAAAGGTGATGCCAACCCCAGACCACCCCTGCCTTTGGAGAGTGTTACAGCCATCAGGGTGCAGAGTGTCAAGGGTCCCGATACCACCAAAGATCTTCAGAGGTGCTACCAACACGTGGTGCCTGCCCTGGAACGCAGCAAAAGAAGAAACCAGGCGCTCTGTGCCAATATCTAACCACTGAATCAGGAAAAGACAGACCTGCAGTATCAACGGGAAAAAGAGAGGGAGAAGATAGCCCAGGGGCACAAAGAACTGAGAATAGAGCTAGAAATCCACAAGCCAGTCATACAGAAGTTGGTTTTGGCAGAAAGCGATTTACAATCAGCACCGGCCCACATGCAGCACATGGCCGATCACAGAGTAATGGAGCACAAAACTGTCATCAGCTGCCTGCAGGCCACATAGCAGCGCATGGCAGAGTTGGAGATGGAGGCTTCTGCAGTCACTGCTGCACAGAAGGAGATTGAAATATTCTTCGAACAGCTGAATGATGTAACACTTCAACTCGAGTAAAAGATCAGAAGCTTCTATGACCTGGAGCAAGTGAACAGAGAGTTGCAGGAGAAGCTGGAAGCACTCTGGACATAGAAGAGCAAAAGGAATAACAGAATCTGCAAGCTCCAACAAGCACTGGCAGGGTATGAGGTACTGACAAGACTACTGGATAACCTGAGCTGGATGGTGACAGCAGCGAATCTGGACACAGACACCTTAGTGAACCTGAGAATTGAGAGGTCCACACAAAGGAGGAGGCCTGGCGGCTGACCGAGCAGGTGAACCAACTGACAGAGCAGAAGGAGGAAGGGGCTAGGCAGGTGCTGGATTTTGAGAAAGAGCTGGGGGAACTGAGAAGGAAGCTGGCAGAGCCATGGTCCCCCACAGGACTATCTCAGGCCAAGCAGCAGCTGCAGACCCAGGCCTACCGCATGCAGATGGAGTTGAAAAACCTGGAGGAACAACTTCACATCCAGGTCCAGGAAAACCAGAGTTCCAATCTCCAGAATGCAGAGCAGTGGGAACAATTGCGGAGACTGGAGGAGAAGGCGGAGGGTTGGCAAGGGATCCCAGAGACCCCATGATGCACATGTCTGTGCGACCAGCTGGCCTTGCTGTGGGTTGCTCTCCATAGGGTGAGCTGTGAGAAGGAGGAGTTTGCTAGCATCTTGGACTCTGAGCAGCAGGTGAAGAAACATCTGCAGGAACAGATGGACCACTCAGAGGAGAAGATAGAGAAATGGAAAGAGATGGATGAGAGAGAGACCCAAGAGGCTTGGGAGCTGCAGGAACAGCAGGAGCAGTCCCTGGCCCAGCTGCAGGAGCTCAGAGCCACCTGTGAGCACCGCATCACCTCCAATGAAAGGCTGAGCTCCAAGAAGTAGGCCTTGCAGCAGCACCTGCAGAGGCAGACCCAGCTCCTGGAGCAGCTTTAGCAAGTGCAGGGCCCGATCAACTGTGGGGACTAGGTGATGCCCCCAAAGTGGCAGGACACTCTCAAGTGCCTGGAAGTAATCAGAACACAGGATGAGTGCCTGCAGGCCAGGCTGATCTTCCTGGCTTTCCCTGGGGAAGGGGAAGGTGTGAGCCCTGGAGAAGCAAAAGGTGAGAAAGCGACTCCCCCTGATGTGCCCATCACAGAGGATAGAGACATCCTCCAAAGTAAGAGGGATGTGTCTCTGCAAGCACTCTTTGAGGCTGACATCCACAGGGAGAAACTCCTGCCGCAGGAGCTGTGGGCCTGTTGCAGGCACTCTATCCACCCGACAGCTCAGTGCCAGATAGAGCTGGATCCACAGGTACCCGCCCCGTGAGCTGCCACCACAGCATGTGTGAGGATGGGAAGTGGGACAAGTGGGAGTCTAAAAACAAAATCTGCTTAATCCACAACCTGCGTGATGAGGTGCACTTCCATAGTCCAGCGAACAAGCTCCACCATCCATGCAGCCAGGTGTTGGCACATATCCACACCGTCCAGGAGTTGCTCCTGGTATGTAACAGACAGATGTTCATCCTGGATCAACTGTGTCTGGAGAAAGCAAAGGGCATGTGCCAGCTGTCCCAGGAGAAGATAGAGAAGAGGAAAGAGCTGCAGGAGCTGCTGGCTCTCCTCTCAAGGGGCTCCAGATGTCGGTCCAGTCTGAGCCCCCCATCTGTGTTGCTGCTTTAGAGGCCTCAGGCTCCTGGGTGGGCAAAATGAGGGAGGAGCAGAAAGGTTTTGAAGAATTGCAACTTCAAGACCATGTGGAACCTGAGAGAGGAGAGGTCGGGGCTCCTTACCCCCTAGAGGACTCTCCCACAGAGCACATCCTGCCACAGATGTCCCACATCCAGAGCCACCCACAGCTGGCGAACTCAGGCTTGCAGCACTCTGTCCCTTTTTTCTGTAGGCTGATGGGGATGATGACTCCCTATGTGACATATTGAGTCTCAAAATCCTCGGCAGCCATCAGAACTCGGTTGCCAGGTATCCTTCTCTAGGTCTCTATCTGCCTGGTAATGGGAAGCGTAAACTGTGGGCTGGGTAGAGCAGAGGCTGCTGGGAGGAGACAAAATTCAAGGGATATCTAATGGCCCATTGGTGACCAGGGAAGAGGCCCATGTGATGCTTATCACAAAGAATAAATTGTTTTCAAAGGGAAATAAAGCCTCCACAAAGATTTCTTCTTCCAGTCATAGGGCTTGAACTCAGGGCCTGGTCACTTTCACTGAGCTCTTTTTGATCAAGACCGGTGCTTTACCAGTTGAGCCCCACCTCTCCTTCCAGCTTTTTCTGTGTGGAATTGAACCCAAGGCTTCAGACATGCTAGGCAAACACTCTACCACTGAGCCACATTCTCAGCTAAGATGATCCCCTGCCCCCAAACACATGTAGTCATTACTCAGATAAATTGGAAGTAGGGGCTAGGATGAATATGAAGCACAAATCTGGTTCACACAGAAATACTCCACTGCCCCCTCTTTGACACACTTATTTAAAGTTTCTCTTTTACCTTTGAGGGATGAGAGAGGGAGAGGGGAGTCCCGAGAGAGGAGTACCAAGAACAGTGGCCCCCTGAGCTCCACAGCTTCCCCCACAAATGTAGTCCTCCAGATTCGGATCTTACCTGACTCAATGTGGAGTCTACATTGTCTCCCCACCCCTGCAAGGCTCAGGATGAAATAAATGTCAGCCCTGGACTTAGCCCACACCCAGGGTGGAAACTCCTAGTCCCAGAACGACTTCCACCCCTAACTTCCCTGAGTTTGGCTAGACCCACCACTCACCACAATGTTGGCGGCCATGATCTCATGGACGGATTCCAGGAAGTAGGTCTATTGCAGAAGCAGCAGGGTGAGTATAAAAGAAGGAGGTGGGTGATTGCTCTGGGATCTTCCTCCTCGGAGCCCTCCCATCCAACTAGGGCCATGGTGACCCGAAGCATTCCAAGGTCAGGGGGTGAGACAGATGGAGGAGCACAGGACTAAAGGAGGTAATGCTTTATCTTGGTGCACTTGAAAATTCCAATTATATTCAGCCCATGTCAATCCCAGAGCCAACATGCAATGCCTCTCGTTGTTGTTTTCCATGAGTGCTGTCCCTGAGCTCTTTTTCTCAAGGCTGGCATTCTACTAGTTGAGTTACAGGGCCACTTCTTGTTTTCTGATGTTTCATCAAGGATAAAAGTCTCATACACTTTCCTGCCCAGGCTGGCTTGTCACCATGATACTCCAGATCTCAGCTTCTTGAGTAGCTAGGATGACAGGTGTGAACCACCAGTGCCCAGAATGTGATGCCTTTTAAAAGAATCTTGGCGAGTGTGTACAAGGAGCACCAAAAGGCTGGGTTAGATCAGGACCCAATCAAGGAGCTAGGATGGGGAATGTTGACTTTCTAGTCATTCTGTTCCCCAAAATTAAAGATGCCAAGTGGTGTTGTATGCATCAAACTCCTAGGCCAACAACCACCAGGCTTAATGCGGAAAAGGTAGAGAATACCTAAAAATTGCAGTGTAGAAATCTCTCATTTTGCATGCACATAGTGTGTGTGTGTGTGTGTGTGTGTGTGTGTGTGTGTGTGTGTGTGTGTGTGTGTGTGTACCGGGTCTTGAACTCAGAGCCTAGGTGGTAACCTTTAGCCTGTTTGCACAAAGTTGGTGCTCTACCACTTGAACTATAGTAGCTCCACTTCCCAGCTTTTTGGTGATTCATTGGAGATAAGAGTCTTTCCAGGTGAGCTTTGAATCTTGATTCATCCTCCAGTTTCTGCCTTGAGGAGCTAGGATTATAGGCATGAGCCACTGGCATCCAGCTGCATGGATGTCTTTTCATAGTCTCTTCTGTTCTAACAGCTATCTACTTGCTCTGGCCTAGATCTCTGGCCTCTACATCAGCTCCCAGCAGCCCCTGACTGTGTGGAGAACATAAAGCTCAAACCTGTCAATGCATCCTATTTCTTTGTCCTCAGGGGAAGGAATGATTCCTCTGATACCTGGAGGGGTAGGGGTAGGGGTAGAGACAGGTGGGATAGCTGTAGATGGGTGCTCAGCTAGAAGATAGATATTCTGTTTTATCCAAGAAGGAAAGCATGGCCAGATGTTAATGACTCATGCTCTTATATTCCTAGCTCCCTCAGGAGGCTGAGATCTGAGGATTGACATTCAGAGGCTACCCAGCAAAAAATATCTGTTAGACTGTCCTCTCCCAAAATACCACCTGAAAGCTGGAAGAAAAGCTCTGGCTCAAGTGGTACAGTGCTATCCTTGAATGAAAAAGCAGAAGGACAGAACCCGGGCCCTGAGTTCAAGTCCTACTATCAAAATGCACTCATGCGCATGTGCACACACACACACACACACACACACACACACACACACACACACAAACACACAGAGAGGGAGGTGGTAATGATAAGCGGAGCTATAACTGTGAGCAGTCCTGGGGCATAATCATAGTAAACTCTTAAACCACATCAGTTGTTTCTCCCTAAGTCCTTCTTGGGCTGAGGGATCTGTGCCTCCATCTAAGCACTGGGGAGGAAAGCTGGGTTCTGAGCCCTGCGACTACTGGGATATAGCGTTTACTACAAACAGCAGCCAGCCGGCTCTGGATTCCTGAGCGTACAAGTCTTTCATGAGCCCAACTCAACACCGCCCAAGGTGTGCCTGACAAATGTGCATTCTTGTGATATCCATATGAGCGGGCATTTACTGTTTTATCCCTCCTGGACCAGAACTGTGGTCTGAGACATCGATTTAGTGCTCAGATCCACACTGCTCTCATGATAGATGTCATTCTGATGACCGGGTTGATGACCTCCGTGTCACAAGGGTCGATCCTTCTCTAGTACTGTGGCCCACTCGTATGCAAAGGCCTCCGAGGAGGCTGCTCTAAAGAAGTGTAGGACACCTAGACATTGGGAGACCCTCAGGAACCCACTCGAAAATACTCTGCTTAGAGCCACAGCATGAGGTCAAAGCAGGCCAGGTATTGGTCATGTAGCTCAAAAACTGGTCCTGGTTGCTATCCCCAGCTCTTCATTTTACCACTTGAGCCACAGCACCCCTTCCGGTTTTCTGGTGGTTCTTGGAGAACAGTTTCCCAGACTTTCCTGCCTAGGCTGGCTTTGAATGGCAATCCTCCAATCTCAGCCTCCTGAGGAGCTAGGAGGACATGCATGAGCCACCAGTGCCTAGCTGATCTGGCCTTTCACCACAGTGGAGTAGGAGCTCCTGAAAGCGGTCTAGCCTGTGGTCTCTTTAAGTTTCCCTCAAGGCTGGCAATCTACCACTTGAGCCACAGCTCCATTTCTGGCTTTTGGTAGTTCATCGGCAAAAAAGTCTCACTAACTTTCCTCCCCTAAGCTGGCTTTGATCCACGATCTCTGATCTCAGTGTCCTGAGTAGCTAGGATTTACAGGGGTTAAGCCACTGGTGACACTGGGCTAGAAGCTTTTCTTAAGCAAGCATTCTTCCTTGCATTTGCCCTGACTCCTCCATGCAAAGGAGGCCTGAAGGTCAGGAGCTGTGGAAAATAGGCTTCTGGTCAAAGAAAATGGCTGGGGTCCTTGATGAAAAGACATGCTAATCTTCCCCTGGACCCCATTCTGCCCTAACTGTGACTCAAGTGTAAATCTTGTCCCAGACTTGAGTGTTCTGCCAGACTTGTCTGACGTCACAGAACCTACATTCCACCCACACTACCAGCTCTACAACACACCTCAGGACCTTTGCCCACGCTGTACTTATTGCCTGAGCCTCTCTGTTTTGTTCCACATCTTAGAGCTCCTGTGGAATTTTGACACTGGTTATATCACCTCCTGGAGCAAGCCTTTCCTTCCCTTCTCCCCCTTTTAAAAATATATTGAGTTCCTACAGATTGAACTTGTGCAGCCTGACTGGAAATTGCTCTATTGTGGTGGTGGTGGTGGTGGTGGTATCTGTGTGTGTGTGTTTGTGTGTGTGTGTGTGTGTGCATGCGTGCATGTGCACCCACGCATGTGCATGCGCACAAACATGCATGCCAGTCGTGGGGTTTGAATTCATGGCCTGGACGCTATCCCTGAGCTTTTGTGCTCAAGACTAGCACTGTACTACTTGAACCTCAGCTCTACTTCTGGCTTTTGGGGTTTAATTGGAGAAAAGAACCTCATATATCCGTTCCTGCACGCAATTGGCATCCTCAGATCTCAGCCTCCTGAGTAGTTAAGATTACATGGGTGAGCCCCCAGCACCTGACCTCTACCTCATACCCATAACGGCCCTCCTCTGAGTCCCAGAAGAATATGTCTCACTCTGCTGACTTTTTTTTTGGTCAATCTTGGGGCTTGAACTCAGGGTCTGGGCATGTTCCTGAGCTGCTTTTTTTCAACACTAGCTCTTTTATCACTTAAGCACAGTGTCTCTTTTGGCTTTTTCTCTTTCTGTGGTAGTGAAAAATCGAACTCAGGGCTTTGTGTGTGCTAAGTAAGCACTGTACCAGTAAGACACATTCGCAGATCAAGGCTCATTTCTAAAAGAAGCTATGACGGTGGGATTTATTGGATTACCCATTTTAGCACAGAAATCGCTGACTCTTTCCTATCTTTGTCAGGATTTGGGACCAGCCTGAGACTCTGCAATAAGGAATAATGAATGAGTGATGGCCACCAGGCCCCAGAGGTCTAGGCTAACATCCTACAGGAAGATAGAGGAAATGGAGACACAACCTTCAACAACTCCTACAGCCTAGGAACTGTGGTTTCCCTGGAGGCAGTGGCTGGCTGCTAGGTGTTCTGATGGGACATCTCAGCCAGAACATAATGCACCCATTGCACACACTGTAAAGCTGAATTCAGAAATCCTTAACCAAAAGACCACCAGAGGCCACCACCAATGTAAAAGCAAAGTAGTCTTTATTGCAAGCTCAAGCTTGGTCCCCTCAGACTTACATAGCAGCAACCGAGGTTTGCAGCACCTTTTATACACTTTTTAGGGAAGGCAGGGACTTTGCATACACCATAGCGTCTTCTAACAAATCACTACACACTGTGGGAAAATCATAAAAACAATTCTATATTATGATTGGTGAACTACAAAGTGGGAAAGGACCAGAAACAAGTTGTTGGTTAGATCAAGGGGGCTGACATACTTTAAACTGGTTGGCTTGTACCACAGGGAAGTCTCAAGAGGATATGTGCTAAACTGCAGGATGTCTGGTTTAGATAATGGTCACCAGACCCCAGAAGGGGCTGTTCTGGAGTTTCTGATACCTTGATATCCTGCCTTAAGCAAACACCATGTGTTTCCCCAAATTGTCTGTGCAAGGCTATTTCAGATATCTCCACATCCTGGCATCTAGTGTTCCCAGGACTGTCTGTGACTGGAATAGGTCAAGGGTGGCAGAACTGAGTTGGGGTCTTCAGTAAAATAGAGTTGCATAGGTTCCTCAACACCAGTTGCACACACCAGCCCAGGCAAAGCCTTCGTGGCTTCAGTTCTTAAATGGTAGGGAAGGATGCTTTGTTCAAGCTGCAGACTTAGTACTCTCTGAGGGCTTCTTCCAGTTTGCCCAGTTTGGGGGGGCTGGGCATGGGCAACCTGCTGAAAGCCCATCATCCAGGCCCTGTCGCTGAGCTCCTTTTGCTCAATGGTAGTGCTCTGCAACTTGAACCATTCAGGGGTTTTGTTTGTTTATTTCTTTTGTTTTCCTGTGATCTCTTAAGAAATACAAGGGTCGCAGAATTTCCTGCCCAGGCTGCATTCAAATTGGCATCTCAGCCTTCTGAGGAGCTAGGATCACAGGGAGGAACCACTGACAACCTGGCTTACTTTTCTTCTTGTTGTTCTTTTTTTTCGTGACAATCTAAAATCTTAACGGTGTCATTCCAATGGTTTGCATTCCAAGAAAACTTCCCAGGCCTGCAATTCGAATGCTAGGACTGGCACCCACAAATAGAGGGAGATACTGCAAGCTCATTCCTATTCATTTGAATGCTAATGGAATGTTATAAAAGTAATAAGTAAATTTGAAATTAATTCATGATTCTATTTTAGAATGCCACACAAAAATTATTGAATTTATATCTTCCATTCTAGCACCATGGTATGATTAAGGATATTGACTGATATTTTATTAATGCTTTTGTAAGTATTCAATGATTATTCTTCATTAAATTGAGGCATAGTTTAATAACTAATAATTGGTAATTATATATATAACTTAATAATATAATATTCCCTCTGTATATATACACACATATATATATGTACATATATATATATTGGGCACTACTGTGGCTTGATTATAGGTCCTCAGAACTTCCTGGCAGCTCAGTTTGCTGGAGGCTGGTGTGCTAAGACTGTGACCTCATTTATGAATTGGGCATTGTAGGCTGTGAGTTGAAATCCCCGCATGGCCAAAAATTTATTCATGGAGTAAGAAGTCAATTTTGACAAAATTTTTCCTTCTCTGTGAAAGTCCTGGGTCTCAGTATATGTGATATGATGTAATAAAATAAATGTTGTATGTACAATAATACTAAATAAATAAGGATAATAAATATCATATGGAGTAAACCCATATGACATAGATCTAATATATGACTATTATATTTTATAGTGTCGGGGCTTCAATTCAGGCCCTGGGAACTTGTCTGAATTGCTTGTCTTTGAGGACGGTGATCTTCCCCTTCACCCACAGTGCCTCAGAATTCCCCAGACCCTGAGTTTAAATCCCAGGCCTGCCAGAAAAATGGGGCAAATTCCAAGCCATGATGATGATGATGATGATGATGATGATGATGATGATGATGATGATGATGTTTTGGGCCAAGCACCGGGCTTGAACTCAGTTCTTGGTATCTCTGCCACATCCGATCCTTGCATCCTAGGTCCCGAGTTCAAATTTCGGGGCTGGCAAAAATAAAAATAAAAACGAGAGGGGTAAAACTGAGAAGTTCAAGGAGGTGGTTTTACTTTTTTTTTTCTTTGCATTGTGACCATCCTGGGACTAAATGACAATGCCCAGAAAGTGTAAATGACCTTACATTGCTGATATTTGGATGACTATTAGGGAAGCCAAGCCGAAACCGGCAACTTAAGCCTGGAAATCGAATCCTGGACTGCTGGGATGGCAGGAGATTCTAAGAAACAATTTCCAATATACATCTGTGTGAATGGAATTTTGTAAAAGTAACAATTACCTTAGTAGTTAGTGTACGATTTATATTATAAAATTATACACAATTATACAACTTTGAATAATTTTCAATTAATATTTTATTATGTATTCAATCATGATGCTTAAAAAAGGAAGGAATAATTTAATTGCCAATAATTGGTAGTAATATTGTATATGCAATTTCATAATATAGAGACATCTCACGTTATATACATCTATCCATCTATCTATCTATCTATCTATCTATCTATCTATCTATCTATCTATCTATCTGCAAGTCTAAACATTTATCTTTTTATACACTTGTCACTAATGGGGCTGAGTGATAGAGGGCTCGCCTAGTACGTACAAAGCCCTTGTTTCGATTCCTCACTACTGTGTGCATAGGAAAATCCAGAAGTTGTGCTGTCGCTCAAACAGTTGAGCACTAACTTTGAGCATAAAAGATTAGGGACTGTGTCTAGACCCTTCCTCAAGACCCATGACTGGCACCAAAACAAAAAATAAAAAGGAAAATATAGAATGTTCTGACTGCAACTATATAAGAATAGGGCTGCAAATACCTCATCACAGAGCAAGGAGGGAGTCTAGTGCTGACAGCTGCCGTCTAACCTGACTTAGCCAGAGGTGAACCACTGCAACCCATCTCCACAGAACCGGATGCTGCTGGCTTACTTACCCCTGTCATCCAAGATACTCAGGGACTGAGATCTGACACTGGTGGGTTTAAAACCAGGCCCTGTCAGGATGTCTGTGAAACTCTGAGCTGTGGCTCAAAGTGGTAGAGCTCTAGTCTTGAGCAAAAAATCTTAGGACAGTACCCCCAAACTGTAAGTGCAAGTCCATGGCTGATGCCCTCCCCCCAAAACCCCATCCCTCTAAAATCTAAATTTGGACTGTTTGTGAGGTGTTTCTGAAAGAATGGTGATACTGATGAAAGCACCTTAATTTAATGACAGCATGTGGGATACAGCTATGTGATCAGTCCTTCATGAGATGTTGCGTGTTGAGTCATTCACGCGGTGCATTTTTTCATCTGGTTCTTGTAAGAGCTCCACAAGTAAGATGATGATTTGCCCCTGTCAGGGCCAAAATTATGTATGTACCTATCTCTAGTGAGTTGTCTCCTGCAGACAATTTTTTTGGTTTAAGTTTCTCAGTCATGAACCTTGAACTCAGGACCTAGCCACTGACACTGAAGCTGAGATCTGACGATCTGGGTTCAAAACTATCCCAGACACAAATGGTCCCATGAGACTTTTATCTCCTATTCACCATTTAGAAACTTGAAGTGGAAGCCTCGCGCCTGTCGTACAAGCTACTCAGGTGGCAGAGAGCTGAGGATCACGGGTCCAAAACCAGCCTGGGCAGAAAATTCCTTGAGACGCTTCTCTCCAGTGACCCACCAAAAACCAGAAGGGGTGCTATAGCTCAAGCAATTGGCTTTAGCTGAAGAGCTCAAGGACAGCACCCAGGCCTAGATTTCAATTCTTCCAACTTCCAAGAAAAGAAAGAAAGAAACCTGCAGTGGCGTACTGAGAATGTGTCTTATGGGTAGAGTGTTTTGCATGTATGAATCCCTGGGTTTGATTCCTTAGTACCGCATCACTAGAAAAACGCCTGAAGTGGCTGTGTGGCTCAAGTGGTAGAATGCTATCCTTGTACAGGAGAAACTCAAGTACTGTGCTCAGGTTCTGAGTTCAAGCTCGAGGACAAGTGAATGAACACACATATATGTACATACACACACACACACACACACACACACACACACACACACACTGATGCCAGAAGTGAAGCTTTGACACCAAATGGTAAAGCACTGAGCTTCTGTTCTGAGCTCATGGTAAGCACCCAGGTCCTGTGTTCAACCCTGAAACACAGCCACCCAGGGCCCAACTAGGAGAGGTCAAAGGTTTCAAAATCTGATGAGCTTCACCAGCCCTAGATGACAGGAAGCATTGTGATATTACACATGTGCTTAGATTTAGCAAGCTTCCAGAAACCTAGGGAGGCACCATTGCCAATAATGAGTTATTTCATTAGGTTCAGCTACCTAGTTGTCTGCAAGAAGGACCCTTGAATTAATTGTAGCAGGTTATTTTAAAACTAGAACATAGTCTAACAAAGACAGGATAAGTGCAGGGAACTTGGCCTATCATGGGAGGTGGCACAAATAAAGACTTCCTGTCAAAACAGCACTGGAGAGAGAGATAGCTTGGGGGTACAAAGAGGCCTTTTTCTCCTGGCCTTCAGAGCCAGCCCACACTCCTCCTCACTAATTGGCCTCGATGGAGTTTTTTTGTTACACAGCAGTACAGGAGTGAGGGCTTTTGTCTGCCTGTTCCAACAATGAGGCAGACTTCCTCCAGCAGTCCCTGGTGAGGAGAAAACCTCAGGATAAAATGGGAACAGCAAAGGGAGCCCCGGAACACGAACTGTCTTGAAAGCACTTTCTGTGTTATGAAATCATTCTATTCAAATCAAATTTCCTAGCTGGATGCCTTTCATCATAGGGACTCTGGACCTTCACTGATAGAAATATATGCATACATACATGGGGACACATAGAGTTACTGGCTTTTTTTTTTTGGCTGTTGCGGTGGTTGTACTATGAGCCTAGGCACTGTCCCTGAGCTACTTTTGCTCAAAGATAGTGTTCTGCCCTTGAGCCATAGCCCCACTCATGGAGATTTTGTATTCCTGTGGTCCCTCAGAAATGAGAATGTGGTGGACTTTCCTGTCCTGGCTGAATTCAAACCGGTATTCCCTACCTCTCAGCCTCCTGAAGAGCTAGGATTACAGGCAGGATCTGCTGACACCTGAGTTTCTTTCTTCTCATACTTTTCTTTCATCGTGACAATCTGAAATCTTCACAGTGTCATTCTAATGGTTTGCATTTCAAAGTAAACTACCCAGGTCTGTAGTTCAAATGCCAGGACTGCCACCTACAAATGGCGGGAGATCTTGTGAAAATCATTCCTATCTATAGGAATGCTTACTGTAATGTTATAAAAGTAACTATTAAATTTGCAGTTATTTCATGATTCTCTTATAGAATGCCACACAAAAACTATTGGATTATGTCTTCCACTCTAGCACAATGGTATGATTCTCCTAATTAAGGAATAGTGACTACTTTTACATTAATGCTTTAATAAGTATTCAACCATGATACTTCATTAAGTGGAAGCATAATTCAATAACTAATAGTTCATAATATATATAATTTAATATCCTTACATTGTCTCTCTCTCTCATATATATAGCAAACTACACATCTGTCTGTCTGTCTATCTATCTATTTATCTGTCTGTCTGTCTATCTATCTATCTATCTATCTATCTATCTATCTATCTATCTATCTATCTTTCTATCTATCTGTCTATCTATCTATGTATCCACCAATGCTATTGCTTCATTGAAGGTCCTCAGAACTGACTGGCAGCTCAGTTTGCCAAAGGCTTTTGTTTTACAACTGACCCATTCATGAATTGGGCATTGTGGGCTGTGAGTTCAAGTCCCAGCATGGCCAAAAGTTTATATGTGGAGTCAGAAGCCAATTTTGACACATTTATTTCCCTTCTTGGTGAAAGTCCTGGGTCTCAATATGATGTCTAATCCATATGCAAATAAATCCATGTGATAAGATGTAATAAATGAAATAAATGTTATATATATAATAATATTAAATAAAATAAATAAAAATAAATAAGGGTAACAAATGTCATATGGAGTAAACCCATGTACGTAAATAGATCTCATGTATGAATATTATTTTTAACAATGCTGGGGCTTGAATTCCGTCCCTGGAAACTGGTCTGAAATTCTTGTCTTCCACCACGGTGAGTTTCCCCTTCCCCACAGTGCCAGAGATTTAATCATACCCTGAATTGAAATCCCAGGCTTGCCAGAAAAATGGTGCAAATTCCATGCTTGGGTCTTAATTTTTTTTGACCAGGATCATGCACTGTCATGAAAGCACTCTCTGTTCTATGACATCATTCTATTCAAAGCAAATATCTTAGTTGTTTTCCTTTCTTCATAACGACTGTATGTTCACCGATAGAAATACATGCATACATACATAGACACATGTAGTTACTGGCTCTTTTTTATTTTTGTTGCAGGTCCTGAGACTTGAACTATGAGCCTGGACATTGTGCCTGAGATCCTTTTACACAAGGTAGCACTTTATTGTGCCTTAATCCATGATACATCATTAAATTGAGGCATAATTTAATACCTAATACCTAGTAATTTATCAATAATTTAATACCTAATAATTATTAGTAATATATTACATGTAATTTAATAATATACAGACATCTCACATTCTATCAATATATTTATATATTTAAATATACGGTGGAATACATATATATATATATACATATACATCTCTCTCTAAATATATACATATATATATTTATTTGCAGCAATTTACAAATCTAACTATTTGTATATTGGCCACTCCTGGGGCTAGAACTCAGGTCCTGGGAACTGCCTGGCAGTGAATTTCTTTGAGACTGCTGTGCTTACAATGACACCTTGATTAATTGGGCATTCTATGCCCTGAGTTCAAATCCCAGCAGTGCTGAAGTCAATAGCTGAGTAAGAAGCCAATATTGTCCTGTTTTCCTTTGTGTGGAAATATTGTGTTCTAGGTACAATATGTAATATCTATGCAAAAACATATATATGATACACATTATACATGTATATAAATATTATTTTTGCCTTTTCTGGGGCTGGAATTCACACCCTGGGAAATGCTCCTGAATTTTTTTCTTCCAGGAGGTTAGCTTCCACTTCACCCACAGCAAAACAGAGTTAACCATTCCCTGAGTTCAAATCCCAGGTCTGGCAGATAAAATGGCCCCAATTCCTAGCCAGGACCTTAACTTTATTGGTGGTGCAGGCATGGGGCTTGAATTCAGGTCATCACAACTCTGCCTCAGCCTTGATTACCCTAGGCTGGGGTGCAGCTTTTACACCCACAGATGATCCAGGGATCTTAGGACCAGAGTTCAACTCCCAGCTTTGGCAAAAATAACAAACCAACCAAGATGGAAGAGGAAAAACCAGGAAGTTTTACACAACAGATTTACCTTTGTTTCCTTAGCACTGTGACCATCCTGGGTCTTAATGACTCGGCTTGAAAATTGTACGAGACCTTGCATGGCCGAAGGCTGGTGGGCTGTCAGTGAAGCCTGAGCCCAACCCAGAAACCTAGGCCCTGAGTTCGATCCTGGGACTGCCATCTACAGAGCTGAAGATCCTAGAGAACTCGTTCCTATCTATAGGAACAATAATAGAATGTTTGTCATGTACTAATTAAATTACTAATTAGCTAGTCATTCTAGTATAAGATTGTATGAAATAAATATAGGTCATTGATTAATTTAATTAATACTTTATTGTTTCCTACCATGATTAATTAATGGAGGCATAATTTTAGACTAAATAATTGGTAGTAATAAAATATATAAAAATAAGATATGGACATCACTCTTTATATAGAATTCTACATTAGAATCTACATAAATGTTTATGTCTCTGTATAAATTTATTTATAGATACATATACATATGTAAATACACACACACACACACACACACACACACACACTTGAATCTACACATCTATCTGTTTATATATTGACCACTCCTAGGGCTTGAACTCAGGTCTTCAAATTTGCCCTACATCTTCATTTGAATCAGACTGGTGTGCTAACATTTACCCATTCATGAAGTGGGCCTTCTAGGCCCGAAGTTCAAATCACAGAACTGCCCAAAACTTAATCCTGGTGGAAGAAGTCAATTGTCCCAGTTGTTTTCCTTATCAGTGAAAGTGCTGGGTCTAAGGAATGATGTATAATACATAAGCAAATCTGTGTCCTATGCAATAGGATGTAAAAAATGTTATACATGTAATCATACTCTCTAAAATATGTAATAAATAAATAAAACACAAAATAAAATGAATAACTACACTAACTGCCATATGCAGTAAACATGTGTATGTAAATATAAATCATGTATTTAAAATGTATACGAATATTATTTTTTGGAGTGGTAGGGCTTGAATTCAGCCCCTGGGATCAGGCCTGAATTTCTTGTCTTCCAGCTCGGTGAGCTTCCCCTTCCCCCACATTGCTGCAGATTGACCAAAACCCTGAGTTCAAATCCCAGGCCTGGCAGAAAAATGGCCTGAATTCCAAGCCAAGGAGCTTCATAATTTTTAAAATATTTTTAATATATGTCTGTATCTGTCTGTCTGTATGTGTGTGTATATTTTTATTTTGTCAAGGACAGGGCTTGAACTCAGGGCATGGCAATTCTGCCTCAGCTTTGATCACTCTACACTGGGTTGCAGCCACTGGACACACAGCCGAGCCTGGGTCCCCAAAGGCTGAAAAGAAAGAAAAAAAAAAAAACCACCCGGCAAGGTGATCATCCTGGGTCTGAATGACACAGCTGAAAAGTGTTTGTAACCTGGCATTGCTGAAGTCTGATGGTCTTCCAGGGAAGCCATAGGCCAACACGGCAAAATAGGCTCTGTGTTCGAAGCCCAGTCCTGACCCCTACCAATGGAGGGAGATCCTAAGAGTCTCGTTCCTACTCACAGGAATACCGATGGAAATTAATGTCAAGGTTGAATTTGTTGTTCCTGAATGATACTACTATAAATTTAGAGACTGATTTTAGGAGGCTTATGGATTTTAATGAATATTTTTTGACACATTAAGAGAATACTATTAATTATATGGATGCAATAGTTTAAGGACAGTGGTTAATTTAATTAATAATTCATTAAGTATGAAAACAATAATATTAATTACATGGAGGCATAATAAATACCCCAAAATTGGCAGGAATGTAGCCTATATAACTAAATAATGTATCGACATCTTTGGCACTCTATAAATATCTATATCTATTTGTGTACTACCTTCTGCATGTCAGTCTGTTCTTATTTTGTCAACCCTTGGGGCTTAACCTCAGGCGCTGGGAACTGCTTGTCAGCTCCATATGCCACAGGCTGGTGTGCTGACACTCACCCATTCATGAATTGGGCTTTGTGGCTGTGAGTTCAGATGCCAGCACTCACAAAAATTGAATTGTGCAGTAAGAAGCCCATGGTGACACGTTTTCCTTTTCTGTAAAAGTCCTGGGTGTCAGGTATGAAGTTTCATACATAGGCATACCTATATCCTATGTAATAAATGCTGTAAATATTCCATGCATAATAGCAGTCAATAAAATAAATTGCAAATGAATAAAACAAAAAAATAAAATGAATAACTACACTAAGCACAATTTGGAGTCAACATACGGGGCAGGATGTCAGGGACTGGGGACTGCCTGGCAGCTGTTTTGGCTAGAGGCTGCTGTGCTGGCAGTAACCCATTCATGAAATGAGCCTTTTAGGCGGTAAGTTTAGATTCCAGCACTGCCAAAAATGTAATCTTGGAGTGAGAAGCCGAGTGTGACACATGATTTCCTTTTCTGTGAAAGTGCTCTGTGGTAGGTAGGATGTTTAATTTGTGTGCAAATCTATATGCTATGTAATAGGCTGTAATAAAGATAAAAATGTCATAGGTGGAAGAATTGTCACTACAATAAATGATAAACATTGAATTAGTAGTGAAATATTCTAGGATAAAATTAGACTCAATAAGTATAGGAAGTACATTAAGTTTAATTAATATTTTATTAAGCATTAACAGAATAAAAATTACATGGAGACATAATTAAATACCTAATAATTGGTAGTAACACATGATGCATAATTCAATAATATATAGACATCTGTCTCATTCTATGAAATATTAATTATATGTATGGATATATGTACATATATGATAAACAATACTGATATTGAGTAATTATTAATTGATGCTTTATTAATTGTTAACTGGGACACATCATTAAATGGAGATATAATTTAATACCTAAGAATTGGTACTAATATTATCTATAATTTAATAATATGCACACATCTCTCTTTTTGTGTCTACAATATTTATATACAGAAATCTCTATCTATTTATACCTTGTTCACTCCTGGGGCTTGGTGGTTCAGTGCTCACCTAGTAATCATGAAGCCCTGTGTTCAATTCCTCAGTGCCACATAAATAGAAAAACAGGAAGTTCTGCTATCTTTCAACCAATTGAGTGCTAGCCTTGAGCACAAATGCTTAGGGAGAGTTTATAAGCTCTTACTCAAGCCCCAGGACTGCCACCAAAAAAGGGCAGGATGTTCTAACTGCAATTATAGAAGGACATAACTTCAAATACCTCATTACAGAGCAAGCTAGGTGTGTGATGCTTACAGCTGCCACCTAACCTGACTTAGGCACATGTAAACCACTGCAACCCAGCTCCATGGGTTACACATGTCATCCTGGCTTATGCCTGTCATCTTAGCTGCTCGGGGTGTTTTAACCCCAGTCCTGGCAGGATGTCTATGAGACTCTTCAAAATATGATGGCTCCAAGTCATAGAGCTCTAGCCTTGAGTAAATATCATTAGAACAGTATCCCCATGCTTTCAGTTCAAGCCCCATGTCTACCTCCCCCAAGTAAAAAACCACCCCATTAAACCATTAGATATGAACTTGTATGGTTTGTGAAATTTTCCTTAAAGAACGGTGATATTGATGAAATCACCCTAATTTTAATGACAGCTTGTGGAACAGAGCTATGTGCTGAGTCTTCACAGGGTGCAGTGTGCTAAGTCCTGCATTGGGTGCTAAGTCTTTCACAAGATGCTGTGTGCTGAGTCCTGCAAAGAGTGACATGTACTGTGTCCTTCACAGGGTGCATTCTTACATCGTGCCCTTGTAAGGGATCCACAACTGAGATGATTATGCAGACAAGAATATTGAGGCTCAGATATGCTCCCATGGCAAGTACAAAATTATGTATTACTGAAGACTAGTGAGTTGTCTTCTGCGGACAAATGTTTTCTTTTTTTCTGTCATGAACCTTGAACTCGGGTTCTAGGTGCTGACCCTTACCTCTAGGGCTCATGGCTAGCACTTCACCACTTGGAACCATGGACCCCCTTGCAGCAGAAGCCAAGCCCAAGGGGTCAGTAGCTGGTCTGTCATCCCTCCTTCTCAGGAACCTGAAATCTGAAGATCTGGGTTCCAAAATATCCCAGACACAAAAGGTCCCATGAGACTATTATCTACAATTCACCACTAAGAACTTGAAGTGGAAGCAGGGTGCTTTCCTCATGCTGGTAATCCTAGCTACTCAGGCGAATGAGATCTGAGGATCAAGGTTCAAATCAAGCCTGGGCAGGAAAGTCTTTGAGACACTTAGCTCCAATGAACCACCAGAAAACCTGAAGTGGTAGAGCACAAGACTTGAGCTGAAGACCTCAAGAAAAGCACCCAGGCCCAGACTTCAACTCCTACAACTGACAACAACAACAACAACAAAAGACAGAACACACTAACAACCTGAGGTAGAGGCCTGGGAAAGTGCATTGGGGATAGAGTGTTTTGCATCTATGAAACCATAGGCTTGATTTCTCAGGACCATATCATTAGGAAAAACCCTGAAGTGGCTCTGTGGCTCCAGTGGGAGAAGGCTATCCTACAAGAGAAACTAGGTACAGTGCTCAGGTCCTGAGTTCAAGCTCCAGGACTCATGTATGTGTGTGCGTGCACACCCCCCCACACCCCCCACCCCCCCCAAACACAAACACACACACTCACAGACCAGAAGAGATGTTGTTACACAAAATGGTAAAGCACTGGGCTTCTGCACTGTGCTCCTGCTCAGCACAAAGGCCTTGTGATCAAAACCTAGCCACCCAGGGCCCAACAAGGAGAGGTCAAAGGTTTCAAAACCTGATGAGCTTCACCAGCCCTAGATGACAGGAAGCTTTGTGATATCCAACATGTACTTGGATTTCCCAAACCTAGGAGAGGCATCATAGGCCCATCATTGCTCCAATGAAACATTTCATTAGATTCAGTGCCCTAGTTGTCTGCCAGAAGTACTCCTGAATTATATTGAGCACTTTATCTGAACACAAAAACATAGTCTCACAAAAGCAGGATAAGTGCACATAACTTTATCTGCCATGGAAAGTGGCACAAATGAAAACTTGTTGTTAAAACAGAGCACTGGGGAGAGAGATAGCTTGGGGTACAAAGAGACCCTTTTCTCCTGACCTTCAGAGCACACCCACATTCATCCTCACTAACTGGCTCAGGTGGAATTGTTTGTTACCAAGCTGTACAGGAGTGAGGTCTTTTGTCTGCCTGTCCACACAATGTGAGAAACTTCTTCCAGCAGGCCTGGGATGCAGAGAAACCCTCAGGTTACACTGGGAACAGTGATGAGTTCCCTGGAACATGCACTGTCTTGAAAGAAGTCTCTGTGTTATGAAATTATTGTATTGAATACAAATTTCCTAACTTGGTGCCATTCATCATAGCTATTCTATAGCTTCACCTATAGGAATACATCCATACATAGACAATGACATGGAAGTACAGACTCTTTTTTGAGGGGGCAGGTCCTGAGGTTGAACTATGAGCCTAGGCATTGTCCCTGAGCTCCTTTTGCTCAAGGGTAGTACATGAAGCTTGAGTCATAGCCTCAATTCTGGTTTTTTTGTGATCTCTTAGAAGTAACAGTGTCATAGACTTTCCTACACTGGCTGGATTCAAGCTAAGATTCTCTCCATCTCAGCATCCTAAGGAGGTGGGATTACAATCAGCAGCTACTGACATCTTCTTTCCTTTCTTATTCATTTTTTAATCTGGACAATCTGACTTCTTAGCAGGGTCATTCCAATGGTTTGAATTTATAAGTAAACTACCCAATGTTTATTATAGTTGCTTTCTCTCCTCATCTTCTTCTCTGGTCACAGGTTTGAGGCCAAACGTGAGAAATGAGTGTCATAGTATTTTGGAGCAAATATCCACAGGATATGCCAATTCTGTCACTTAGCATTGAGCTAGAATTTACTGTCTCAGGATGAGAGGACCGAAACCTGGAGTGATCCTCATACTGTCTGCATTGCTCCTTTTGCCTATAAAATGATCTAATCATTATGCGTGTTTTGTGTCTCCAACTTTAAGTATCTAGAACACACTAGAAGCATCTTCCTGTTTCTGTTTTTCTGTAGTACCTCTCGAGATTTAGACTAAGGATTTGTGTGAAGCGGCTCCTCTGCGAATCCCTGAGAAAAGCCACTTGAAGCCTCTTCAGGAGATCGCCATTCAAAGCCAGCTGAGCAGGAAACTCGGTGAGACTCTTATCTACAATAAACCACCAGTGAACCAGAAGTGGAGCAGTGGCCCAGAGGGTAGAGCTCCAGCTTTGAGAGAGAAAGCTGAGCAGGACGTACAAGCCAGACCATGCAGGAAAGCCTGGGAGTTGATTATGTCCAATTAACGACCAGATATCTCTTCAATTACATTCTGTTGGCATGTTGCATGGGCCTAGGTGAGAAGTCTTGCCCCTGTTATCTGATGATACAGGTAACTGGGACCTGAGATCCTAGGACCCATGGGTCCTACAGAAGAGAAGTATTTTTTAGACATCATATCAGCAAAATTTGGGCATAATCACTGGAATGCTTCAGAAATATGGAGAAAAACAGTTTGGGACCAGCGAGTTAAAACAATATACAGAGCAGCAGAATAAAATCCCATGTAGATTAGAGGAAAACAACACTCATTTTTTGCTATGTGATTTCAGAAGGTCATGTACACTTAGAAGGTATCACAAGTTTGTACCTAAAATATTGCATTGATACATTTTATATATAATATAATGAAAAGGCTCATGTTTTGCATTGTTCTGTTGTGGTTAGGGTATCAAAGGCAACTCTGTTTTAAAGTATTATTCCATTATCTCTACCTCAGTGTTTAGTAGAGTTAAACCTAAAGCTTTACCATTTGTAGATTTACAGTCTGGACGCAAGAGGAAACACTGTGGTTAAAACATTAGCAATTTAGGGAGGTTGAGCTTTTCTTTATGTGTCTATTGGCCATTCTTCTTTGTTCTTCAGAGAAGTTTCTCTTTAAGTCTTTAGCCCACTTATTTATTGGGCAGTTGTTTCTTTGAGTATTTGTTGTTGGGGATTTAATTTTTTGAGTTCCAAGTATATTTTAGATATGATACCCTTGTCCGTTGTATGGCTAGTGATGATCTTCTCACAATCCGTGGGCTTTCTATTGATCTTGCTAGCTATGTCCTTTGCCATGCGGAAGCTCTGCAACTTCATGCAATCCCATTTGTCAAACCTTTCTTTGATTTGTTGTGTTTCCGGGTCTCTATTCAGAAAATTTCGACCTGAGCGAAGGAGACCTAGGGTTTCTCCTATTCTATCCTGTAATGTTTTCAGAGTGTCTGCTTTGACTCCGAAGTCTTTGATCCATTTGGAGTTGATTCTGGTGTAGGGTGATAATGCAAATCAAGACAACATTGAGATACTACCTCACCCCAGTTAGAATGGCAAAAATGAAGAACTGTAATAACAACAGATGCTGGAGGGGATGTGGACAGAAGGGAATCTTACTGCATTGTTGGTGGGAGTGTAAACTTGTTCAACCACTTTGGAAAGCAGTACGGAGGTTCTCAAAAAACTTCACACACAGCTCCCCTATGACCCAGCAATCTCACTTTTGGGCATTTACCCAAATGTTTACAAACAAGACCACACTATAGCTATCAGCACACCTATGTTCATTGCAGAATTATTTACCATAGCTAAGACCTGGAACCAATCCAGATGCCCCTCAGTAGATGAATGGATCAAGAATATGTGGTATATATACACAATGGAATTCTATGCCTCCATCAGAAATAATGGCATTACCCCATTTGTTAGGAAATGGAAAGACTTGGAAAAAATTATATTAAGTGAAGTAAGCCAGGCCCAAAGAAACCTAGGTCCCATGGTTTCTCTTATTTGCAATATCTAGTATATGTATGAGTCAAGCAGAAAGGGTCAGATAATGTGATGTTAGGACAATGAATCCAAGATATGTATTTAAATGGTTTTTTTCTTTCATGCATTTGTTTCTAATGCACTTATAAGATTATCTTTTTGTTGCTTTGTATGTCCCTCCCCCACATTAAAACTCCTGCTTTCACTATATTTGATGTCGGTATAATTTGTGAAGTAGAAGGGGAAAAACAAGTCGTTTAAGGATACTGGTGGACCCGTGCAACAATGAGAAGTACAAGTTGTCATGTCCAAAACGAACTTTACAACTTTGGTGGGGGGGAGGATTGGTTGGGGGTCGGGGGGAGGCTGGGAAGGGATGTGAAGGGTAAACAAAGAAGGAGGTTGCAATGCTTGATAAGAAATGTACTCATTATCTTGCCCGTGTAATGTAACCCCTCTGTACATTTTGTTCACAATAAAAATAATAATAGAAATAAAAATAATAAAAAACATTACCAATTTAAGGCCTAATAATCAAGAGAAATATATGGACTTCTCTTGCAACTATGAAAATATTTGGTGTTAAAATGGCAGTAGTGTAAGTTCCTGCCTGTTTGGAAGGTAGACAGGCCAAGACATTAGGTAATCATGAATATGAACAATTTTTCACTTTCTTGGCTTTAGCTACTTTTGAAATGGTAGGTATCATAAACAATCATATTTTGATAAAATGCCTTCTAGTATGAACAGTTCTGGTTGAACTGTTCATCTCTCTATGATCACTTGTAACTAAGATTAGTTTTGTTCCACTAATACAATCTATGCTGTCAGGGTAAGATATTCTGGTTGGTCTGTTCCTACATGGAAGAAGGTAAAGGGTCAGGTAGACATTTGTGCCAGTAAGACCTCATTTGGGAAAATCTCAGCTGCATATGTTTAGAAGTAGCTCTTAAACAAGGCTTACTTTGAATCCATTGGCTCCACAGAGCTAACACAGTTGGATAAATAAGTACTTGAAAAAGCCGTCTCATTTGGACTTAGCTATTAATACTTGAAAGTATGATCAAATTCTAAATGAAAAGGACTTAAAATAGTCATTGACAAAAAAATTGCAAATGTGAGCAATCAACTGAACAACATTTTTTTTCAACTATTCACAGAATTTTAGGGAAATAAGATTAATAGCATTTTTAGGAACAATAAAGTTTCCTTGTTACAAATAGGCACTTAAGCATATAAGCCTTTATAAATATTTCATCATTAACTACTAAAATTTGCAGGATACTACATTCTTCAGCAGCTTGTATACCAAAATTACAACAATACAGGGATTAACATGGCACTTGTACAAGGATGATATGAAAATTTGTGAAGTATTCAAAATTTTTCATTCTTCAGATGCAAGAAATGAAAAACAGCTATTAAAAAGTTGATTACAAAATTACAAGTGAAACAATACACCTAATTCATATAATTAAAAGTTACTTTGATATCAGTGTATTAAATTTTCACCTTAGAAAGGCCTTTACATAGCATAACCTTTACACAACTTTTGAAATTAGACAACATTGTCGTTTTATCCCAAAGAAATATAATACTAAAAGGACCTAGGGAAAAAAAAAGGAATCAAACTGTTTCTGTATGGAATGCAATCTGAAAGGACGCATTAATGATCCTATATGTTATAAAACAATGTAGAATTCAATGTATTATATCTAGGAGAGAATAAAAGAGATTATGGACACTATACAAACATAGAATATAGAATATTTTAAAATATACTTTTTCAGACAAACAATGGAAATATCTTTAGTTTCTATACTACTCATTTCAACAGATAAGTTAAAATTATTTCCGATCAACAAAATCACAAACTCTGCATAAATCATTATAGATGTATACAAAAACTCTTGAATACATTTTGACATCAAAAGCAGACAATTCACTTTGAAGAACTCCATAGAATCCGTGAATTGTTACTATAAGATATTGTTGTTATTTGGATTGTGAAAATATATTGTATTGACAAAAAGGAATTAATGACATTTTTGAAATTTAAGAAAATTAACCGAATAATTAGGATTTAGGAGAACAATTTGTACAGCCTTCCACAACTTCAAAGAGGTAGTGATACATACTTATCCTTTTGGTAATATCAAATGCAGTTTCTTCCAAGTGGTTCTTCAGACCTGGTTTGACATATTGGTTCAACAGTTCCAGTGTATTTTTGCTATCTCAATTACCAGCAGCAAGATGGAAGGGGGTCAAGAAACCTTTAGTTTGGGCATTGGTATCTGCATCATGAAGAAGAAAGAAGCCACTATGGTATTATTACACGTACATGCACTGTGCAGGGGTGTCCAGCCATCTACAGTTATTGCATGTGCCCCTTGAGCCACCAACTCACGGACAATGTCTAAGTGTCCACTGTAGGCTTCCCGATGAAGAGGGGTATACTCATCGTCATCCCTAGTATTCACATGAGTAGCCTTTTTGGAAAGTATTCTCTGCAATGTAGTAAGCTGGTTATTTTCAGCAGCCCAAAGAAGAAATTTGCTTGGATCCTTCTCCATTTTTTTTCTTGCAATTTTTACCATTCCTCATATTTTCATCTTGTTCCTCATCTTCATCAGAATTGCCTAACCAGATACATTGAGTACCAGAGGAAATGAGGTGTCCATGTATTTCCCTAATAGTTAATGTTGGTTGACCTGGTCAGAAATATCTGGTGAATTCTCTGCGTATGTTTTTTCACCATGATTTATTTTCTTTTTCCATTTTTACTATTCGAAATTATTCTAACTGGAGATTAGGGAATAAATGGAGAGCAGAGGAAAGATGTTCCTCCATATTCAAAGTACAGACTGAAAATGAGGACCAGTGGTGTCTTCATGTGCAACTTATTCTAGGAATGAGAAAATGTGAAATAATGCCCCATATATAAATGATTTGGGAAATGGCAGTGCAGAAAGTGAAATGATGCAACCCAAAATATAAAACAATATAAATTAGGATAATTATGGAGCAATCATATTATCTATGAGAGCCATGAAAGACATAGATGAGTTATCCACAAAATCCATGCCTCTGATCAATTTATAGAACAAGCAGAATTTTTTTTAAAAAAAGATGGAAATAGAATTTATGTATTTACTTGAAATTAGTAAATACCTTTTTAATAGCCTACATTAGAATCTAAATCCTTGATAGCACTAGTAACAGATCTGACTGAAATCAGTTGAATCACACTTTTCCTGTACAATGAAGGAATAGGTACAGGCTAGGAAAGCAGCTAGAAAAGGCAGGCTGATTGTATCTGTGAGAAAACTTTGTGGAAACTGGTATTGAGGATTACTTACTGGTGACCCACTTGCACTGGAAGCATGATTCTGACTTCTTGCTTGCTGATTCTGAACTATTGCTTTGATCATTATATTCTCCAAAAAGAAAAAGAATTGATAACAAAGGACTACTAATACATTTTGACTTTTCATTAAGCATATTCAATCATCAAAATCACACGAAGACAATAGACAGGCCTATTTTTTTTAGATGAAAACAAGTGTCTTTAAAAAAACAAGGAATTTAAGTAGTCTTCCAAAGGACTTCCATGTTACTTACTGCATTATACATTTTTCCTAATGTTGAGTAACAATGAATAATGGATCTACTAGAAAGCTCTTAAAGCTCATCTGTTCAATAGTGAGTTCTCTTACACTATATTATGGAATTTTTTTGTATGGTCTTAGGAAGAAATTTACATTACTAACTTGAATTTGTGACAGGAAAATATCATGAATGTACATCTTTCTTCTATACTCTCAGTTTTACATAATTATCTAAATATGTGCATTAAATAAGTATAGAGGAAAAAGTAGAAGCCACACTGGTGGATCATGGCTTTAATCCTAGCTAATCAGAAAGAAGAAATCTGAGAATTGTAGTTTGAAACCAGACTAAGAAAAAAAAGTCCATTAGATTTTGATTTGAAAGTAACCAGCTAAAGCTAGAAATGGAGCTATGGTACAAGCAGTGAAATGCTAGCCTTGAGAAAACTAAAACAAAAAAATAACAAATTCTGGGACAGAGCCAGGCCCTGACTTCAAGCTCTAGTATTAGCATCAAACTAATTAATTAATTAATTAATTTAAAATAAATTAAGTGGTCACATGTGGAGAAAATGCTCAGGGATATCACCCAGGCTCTTATTTCAAAAACTACAATCTACCAAAAAAATCTATTTAAATAATACCTGTGTAAATAGAGTATTTTCATCACCCAAATGCACATCCATGCTCAGTTACTTTTGCAAGGTAACTCTGTTATGTCTGGAGTACCACATAACATTATCACTTAAGTAGAAAGCATTGCAACATGGGTTCACTCTATCTCTCTAATGGATTTTTCTCCACACAAATACTCAAATCTTACAATTATTCCAATTCTTTGAAGTCATAGCTTTTTTCTTTAACATCCATAATATTAAAGTTTGAATTTAGTGTCTTGTGTCTCCTAAATGGGTGTTCTTACCAGTTTGTCATGCCCCCAGCCCTAAATTATCCAGATTAATTTTCAGATAGAATCTGGCTTCCTACTTGTGTATGATCATGGGCCCAGTCCACTTGATGTTATTCTTCCTGTAATTTAGAATAACAGGTGTCTGGCATTGTGTACAGAGCTTTATGTCCAGTCTGGGCTTTAACCACTATCCTCACAACAGTAGACTCCCATATAGTCAGGTTTTTCATAAGCTTATCATAGCTAATTTTTTTAAATAAATCTTTGCATTTCCTGCAGGTTCTTGAGTACTGAATTAATTTGTGTTTTCTTTGGGTTCGTTTGTTTCATTTGAATATATGTATTCAGTGGTTCCTCATTTTTCCTTTGGTTTCTTTCACTCAAGTTCTTACCTAAAGTGCTAAGAAACCAATTCTTCTTTCTCAAGATAGTCAAGCTGAACTTTATTTATTCCAAAGCAATTTCAGTAATATTTAAACATCTTCATATCTAGGAATGGTATACAAATGCTAATCACTGAGAAGGGTCTTTTTATTTTCACAGCAGTCTTTGGCATTCACAGACTCATCATGAATTATACAAATATAATAAAACTCAGATGCTTGCCAGGAGGAGAAAAACCTATTACTAATTGTTTGACAGAGGCTTCCCTTCTCATGAATGAAATACGCTGCTTGATGCAAGATTTCACAGAATCATATTGCTAGGGAGAACCTAAAAAATCAGCTAACACTACAGAGTTGAGGGAGATTACTTGACTTCCTGAATAATTTACTTTTATGTCAAATAAAAGCAGGCTTCCAAAAAGAGAGTAGACTTTAGAGAAACATGATGAGTTGTATGTAAGTAGGTGCTTAGCTGACTTTGTTAATTGGTGGACTAATACAGGGAAATAAAGTACAGCAAAGTAAAAAAATAAAGAAATCTGCATTGAAATAATCATTTCTGTGTGTGTGTGCATGCACACATGTGCGTGTACACACACGCATGTGCATTACTCATGCATGCATTATTCATTGCTGAGGCTTGATAGTGTCTAGACACTATCCCAAAGTTTCTGTGGTCAAGGAGAGTGGTCTACCACTTAAGCCACTACTCCACTTATGGTTTTTTGGAGATAATCACATGTATTGTCATGATTGGACTGGCTTTGAACAGTGGTTTTCAGATCTCAGCCTCCCGAGTAGCTAGCTAAGCTGATTCAGTCTCTGAGTAGCTTGTTAAAATGCTGCCTGTACTCTATGCTTCACTGCTGTTTTATACTTTTCCTGAGGTAATCACAAGTCTAAGTCATGTATGTCTAATTGTTTAAAAATATTTACTGCTTGGCACCAGGGCTCCCAACTGTACTCTTAACTACTTAGGAGGCTTGAGAACAGAACCCAGGCCACATTTTAGTGGACTTCCATAATCGATAGCTGGGTGCATTGGATCATTTCCACCATCTTGCACTATCTAGAGACTAAAATTGGAAGGACTGCAGGATCAAGGCCAGCCATGGTAGATAGTGCAACTCTGATGCCTTTGATGATGGGAAGGCTAAAAGGACAGATCAGGTGCATGTTCTTGTGGAAAGGGAACCCCTACCCTAAAATTAACAACTGATATGATGCCAGCCTAGCAAGAACAATACACGAAGTTGAAATCCCCACTAAAATAAGTATATACCTTAACATCCAAAAACATAGTAGAATCTGTTCTTTGCTCTAATATAATCTTTATCTGATTATCATATGATGTGACAGAATAGTTTCTTCGTTAAACTTATGATATATTTAAGAGGACCTAGAAAATTCTTCCTCACTTCTTAAGTGCAAATGAATGGCAAATTGCCTCATTTCTTACATATTTGACTACCACTAAAAATTCGTCTAATGATTATTATAGTAATACATTCTGATTTATTACTTTACTGTGTAACAGTTTTTAAACTTTTTGCTTCTCTGTTGAAGTTTAAGTATTTAAATTGTATCATCAAAATATATTCCTTGTGTACTTGGGGCAGTTCTTTACTAAGTTTTTAACCAATGGCTTCTAAGAATTTTTTTTTATTGTTAAAATATTGTACAGAGGAGTTACAATTACATGGGCAAGACAATGAGTACATTACTTATCAAGCATTGTTGCCTCCTCCTTTGTTTCCACTTCCCATCCGTTCCCATCCCCTCCTCTTCCCCCCCACCCAATCCTCCGCCCCTCCACAGCCAAAGTTATAAAGTTTGTTTTTCGACATAACCTCTTGTACATCTCATTGTTGCAATGGGCCCACCCGTATCCCTATTTAAATTATTTGTTTTTTCCCTTCCCCTCCAAAAATTATACCAACAGCAAATACAGTGAAAGCAGGGGTTATACCGTGGGGGAGGGACATATAAAACAACAAAGAAATAATGTTATAGATATGTTGGAAATAATCGCATGAAAGAAAAAAATTTTGAATACTTATCTTGGGGTTCATTTCACCTAACATCAACTTATCTGACCTTTTCTACTTGACTCAGACAAATACTAGTTATTGCAGATAAGGGAAACCATGGAACCTATGTTTCTTTTGGCCTGGATTACTTAACTCAATATAATTTTTTCAAGTGTTTCCATTTCCTAAAAAATGGGGCAATGTCATTTTTCTGATGGAGGCAGAGCATTCTATCTAAGAATTCTTAATTGGTATATTCTTTGGTTTATTTTTAATTTCAATTTAATTTTATTGTAAAGGTAATTTACTTAGGGGTTACATTTTCATAAGTAAGATAATGAGTACATTCCTTATGGAAGGAACATTGTTATCCCCTCCATCGATTTTTTTGTACACTCATACAACTACTGATGCTTTTGCAATTGCTATTGATCAATGGGCACTTTTTCTTTCTTTGTTCATGCATTTTTATTATAAAATTGATATACAGAAGGTTTACATTTACTTGTCACCTAAAGAGTACACTTCATTTTATTTTCTAAATTTCAAATTTTGAACTTAATTATTTATTTTCTTTTGTTTCATTAGGGTAATTCTTTTTTCAGAGCTGTAGGATTAGTTAATTTAATTGCATGATTTTCACACATGTAAATTAATCAGACACATATATTTTGCTTTTAAAATATTTAACATGTGAATATATGAAATTATTTTCTTAATTTAATATGGTTGGTGAATTTAAATAAATTTATTTTCTTATAGTTCTAAACATATTTTTCCAGGTAACAAATACTAACTGTATTTTCAAGAAACACATACTTTATTAAAAAAGGCTTCATTACCTGGCCACTTTTTGAAAATTTACTTTCTTGTACTTGAACTTAAAAAAGTTTGAGCTGGGCATGGTGATTTGTGGCTTCATTTTCTAGCTATAGGATGAATTGCAAATAGGTTTGTAATTCAGGAGAGCCTGGGAAACTATGAGACCTTATTCTAAAAATATCCATAGTGAAATGATTAGAGATATAGCCATCAATAGCAAGATATGGAGCATGCACCTGGATATCATATTCTAAATCTTGAGTTAAAACACCAGTAACCTCAATCTTTTGTCAAAATAAAATGATACGTTTCAAAATGTTTATTATTTAAAACATGTTTGCAAAGGTTCTCATGTGTTCTATTTCTTAATTTTCAATTTACTTAATCTATAAGAATCCAAGTGTATTGTCTTTTATTTCTCCTAAACTTTTATATAGTATGAGCAATATTATTATTTCATATATTAACTTTCTTTTACTATTTGTGATAAATTCCTCGGTTTAATATAATAATATCAATATTCTAAATGTGTGTACGTGGTGTGTGTGTGTGTGTGTGTGTGTGTGTGTGGTTGTGTGTATGTGTGTGTGTGCTTTGTGTGTACTTTGTAATGTTGGGGGGTCAGATCAATGATTTCACAAATGCTAGGCCAAGGTTTTTGCACTGCACTATACTGTCTAGTTGTAATGTAGTGTTTTAAATTATGACTTTTAAATTTTCATTACTAGTGATTTTTCAAAATTATATATGATAAAATGTGATCCATATACTATCCACGTTAGCAAATTTTATTGTTATTTAGAATATTTCTACTGCCTTTCCACTTTCAAACCCTTGTGTTTGTTATTGATAAATGTTTTACTTTGCTTCTTTTCTCTCTTCATTTTTCCATTAGACATTACTTATTCTTTCTCTTATTTCTTTGGAAAATAATTATCATATTCCTATTACAATTTCCTTACACTGTAAGAGGTCTATACAATGCTTTATTTTCTATTTTATTTTTCCAATCTTCTCTGACTCTCAGCTCACACTATTAGGTGGATTAAAAAGAAAAGTGTTTCAGGACAGTTGATTATTTTCCTGCTTCTCTTCTTTGTAGTCTTTCTGTCTTTTGAAACAAAATACTAATGGCATACAGCTCCTATATGGTCCATCATTCTGTCCCCTCTCACTCTCCTCTGTAGTACAGCTCTCAAGTCGTTATCATTCAGGTATATTATGCTGTAGTGTTATCTAAATTTTAACTCATTCCTAAATTAATTTTAGTGGCTTCAAGCATTCTCTAAAGACATTTTTCTATATATAATCTCTGGGGCCTTGTGTTTTCACAAGGTGCAAAATATGAGTGACTATCAAACATCTAGATAACTGTGTTATTGGATATTGGTCCACCTGCTCAATAAACTCACATGTAAGTTCAAGGAATACAGATCATTCAGAACAATCTTGTAAAATGGTCTTGCTTGAAACCTCATACTAGATTTGAATCTTATTACCATGTTTAGTAGTGAGGACAAAATAGCTCTACTATAAGAACAGACACCCAGAAGAATGTAACAGATTTATTAACAATAAATTCTTAGTTTTATGGTCAAAAGATTTTTAAAAGGATGCCATGAACTTTATCAAATAAAAATAGAATTTAAAATAGGTGTATTGGCACTATTGCTTCTCTAGATTTAAACAATGATCTTGGACTACTACCTTAAACCTTATACAAAAATTTAAAATAAAACATGATTATCAAACTAAATGTGAGATATAAAACTAATAATATGTAAATGTAAAAATTCATGACATTGGATCAGTAAAGTTTTCTAAACATTTGAAATGGAAAACATTAGTGGCTAAAGAAAAGCAAGAATAAATGGGTTAATATCAACTAATGACCTTTCATAATTCTATGAAAAAAGTGAAGACATATCCAACAGATAGAGGGCACATATTTGTTAATGCTACAATGTTAATTCGACATTGATCCTGAGTCTTAACTACTTTTATATCTTCTAATTACATATAAATTTTTTCCTGAACAGGTTATTTCTTTAAAGAACATATGTAAATTAATGGTCAATAAGAAGAGCAAATGAATTAAACTCCTCTTTAGTATCTAAGAAAAAATAAAAATAAAACTCATTTCTATGACCATAATATAAAAAGATGACAGAAAATATAGTAATGCATTTGCGGAGAAATTGATATACTCTAGATAGCAGAATGATTTGTATAATACTGCAATCAATTTTGCAAGCAAGTTTTCAAGTCTTCTAAAGGTCAAAGAGAATTGTATATGATCCAGCCATTACACTTCTATGTATTAGTAAAGAAAAGTAAAAAACTTATTTGGACAGGGAATGCAGTTCATTGACAGTGCACTTGAATAGTATGTGTGAGAATCTGGAAATAATCCCAAAACAAATTTTGAAAAGACACACTATAAAGGATATATGGAGGACAAATTCCTGTAACTTAATTTTGTATCTATTTTAATGTCTATTCTAAAATTTACAGCATTTCTTTTTTTATTTTATTTTATTTTATTTTTATTATTGTGAATATACTGTACAGAGGGGTTACAATTACATGGGCAAGATAATGAGTACATTTCCTATCAAGCATTGTAGCCTCTTACTTTTTTTACCCTTCACATCCCTTCCCAGCCTCTCCCCACACCCCACCCAATCCTTCCCCCCCACCAAAGTTGTAAAGTTCGTTTTCGACTTGACAACTTGTACTTCTTATTGCTGCAACGGGTTCACCTGTATCCTTATTTAAACGACTCGTTTTTCCCCTTCCCCTCCACAAATTATACCGACATCAAATACAGTGAAAGCAGGGGTTATACTGTGGGGGAGGGACATACAAAGCAACAAAGCAACAATCCTATAAATACGTTACAAACAAATGCATGAAGAAAACATTTAATACATATCTTATGGTTCAATAAAATTTACAGTATTTCTATTTGAAGAAATGCAAGTTTGTGAAAATTAGTCTTGGAAAACCTCTGATTGTACCATTCACTTCCAAAGCACTAAAATGTATACAATAAAAGGAGATAAATATATTACATGTGAATTTCATGTCCGCAAAAAAAAAAAAAAATATATATATAGTTAAAAATAATTCACACAAATTGCAGAATACCTAAAAAGATGTTTTTGTTGTTGGCTAAAAATTCTTTGTAAACTACAGTTTTTAAAACAAAGATGTGATTCTGTTTATTTTGGTAATTTTTTGAGTTTATACAGAGATAACTCAATCAAAAAGTGGATCTGATAACTGGAATATCTAGGAATTATGCATCACTTATAAGTAATTGATAACATTTTCTGGAAGAAACTTTTAGCAAATGACAGAAGACCTAAATCTATGCATGTACATTTTACGAAAGCCATGTTACTTGCTCAATCCAATTGCTTTCCTCTTCTTTGCTAGAAAAAAAATATTCTCAAGATAAGAGCCAATAGCAGTGAAAAGAAACAAAATACACAATCATCTTGATTTATTTGTGAAAATAACAAATGAAATAAAACAATTCCACTTAAGGGACTCCAATATTAGTATCTATGAAGATGTTCCTGAATGCCAAGATCCATTGAATTTTTGGAATTTTAATTTCTACTAACATATGAAAACTCGAACAAGAAAACAAATGTAGTCTTAGACCAAAACAGCTTTGGAATAATTTTCTTAATTGTTTTGAAATTACAAAAGAATTGATACCATTAAAATGATCCTTTCTTATGGAAATATTTAAAAATGTTTATCTCTTATTATAATTCAAATAACAAACAAGAGAAATTTTTATAATATTGCAAATATCATTTTATTACTATCATAAAATAGAATAAATGACAAGACCCAATCTATTATCATTATTATTAATTCCTAAAAATTACCTAAATATCTTAAGCAATCTAAATAGTCATGTCTTTAACATAGAGGTAAATATTCTATACTTTTTTTTTAATAGAAGATTTTTTTATTTTGAAAATACTGTACAGAATGGTTACAATTAAATAGGGATACAGGTGGACCCATTGCAACAACGAGATGTACAAGTCGTTATGTCGAAAATGAACTTTATTCTATAATTGTTACTTAACATTTTCCAGGGGCATATATTCATGTTTCTTTTTTTTTATTGTGAAAATACCGTACAAAGGGGTTAAAATTACACGGGCAAGGTAATGAGTACATTTCTTATCAAGCACCGTTGCCTCCTCCTTTGTTTCCCCTTCCCATCCCTTTCCATACAACCCCCCGTCCCCCACCCAGTCCTCCCCCCGATGTAGGCTAAAGAAGAATTCTAAGAAATGTTCACAGGAGTTAAAAGATGTTTTTATGAAATTAATGTGATATATGTTGTTGTTCTTGTTCTTTTTGTTCTCGTTGTTGTTTGCAAGGCTTGGGCATTGTCCCTAAGCCTTTTTATGCTCAAAGGCATCACTCTACAACTTGAAGCACAGAGCTAATTCCTGTTTTTAGTGGTCAATTGGAGATAAGAATCTAACAAGTACTTTTTTGACTGGGATAGTTTTGAACACAATTCTAAGATCTCATTAGCCAGAATAGCTCAAATTATAGGCGTGAGTCAATGGCACTTGGTTTGATGTATTTTTTAAATTTTAATTATGTTTTTAAGATTTTTGTTTCACTATAACGTACATCGTTCTACACATAAATTTAAGTATATGTATATATTTCTGGTGAAAAATAATCTCTAAAAATGTATGTCTTTCTACATACAATATATATGTATATATGTGTGTGTGTGTGTATATATATATATATATTTATTTCTGAAGACAGACTCCCTCTAAAATTTTATGCTAATATTTTTTTAACTTTTTCATTCAAAGATATACACTAAAATAACTAATATTTCAATAGAATGTAGAGTTTATTACGTTCAGAGGAAGTTCAGATATGCACATGATATTATAGTAAAATTTGCAGTATATTACTTGAAATAATTCTATTCAAACTCATAAATACTTGTGTGTGGTGGTGGGGAGAGAGGAAGTTAATTCATACTGGTTAGGAATTTGAAATACTTCAAAAATCTATTCCATAATTTGTTATAAGCACATAGTCAAGCTACCTGATATGCTTTAGTTTTTTTGTTTATTTGTTCAAAATTTTAATATGGATGCATGCACAATGGTAACATTAAAATTATTAATCAAAAAACAAATAATCGCAAAATCATAGATACATATCAGACTTTCAATAGTTAGCACTTTTGATGTTAATAATAATTTTGATGGATACGATGATGACCACAGTGTAGCCTGATAATGTCATTGTTGGGATTGAAAAGGAAAAAAAACCATTACACATTTTTACAGCTAGATTTCCCACATTGAATACATAGTAATAAACAGCGTTGGATTACATACAATAAGAATAACAAGAGGAGAGTTTCAATATCAATAAATCCATTCACATAAACAGGCAGAGACCGTAAAAACCCTAATTCCTGCAGTCTCTCTAATGTATACTCACTTTTCTTGATGGTACTATTTCCTTATAAATAAAATCGTTTATTTCCACATTTTGATGGACTAAAGTGTAGTTTTCAACTTAGTGGGATTAGTTCAAATAACATTCTCATATAGATACTATTCAGTAACCAATGTTTTCAAATGATATATTGAGTATGTTCTGCAATACAGCTGTAAAGACATGACCCAATTTACATAATATCACTTTCATATCTGTAGTTACCTAGAAAGGACATAGGCTTTAGAGCCAGGAGGTAAAACTTATTTTTATTTCTACATGAAACAATTTGTGACTTTATACCAACAAACTGAATTTGACTCTTTCCTTATTTGTAAGGTAAAGTGGAAAATGTAAGGACTCTTCACTTTTCTTTATTCTTGCTCTAGAAGTCAACAAATATATTCTTCATTATTTCTGTTAGATTCCATTGATTTACACATGAGAAAGGTAAGGCCAACAATCAATGTAGTGAGTAAATAATGATACTAGAATATGTGTCTGAGCTCTTCACTCTGTGTGCTTACAAAGAGAGTAATTTGGTGATAGAGAGGACCAATAGGAAAAGACTATGAGGGAAAAGCGTACTTTCAAAATGGTTGTTTTAGGACTAGGTGACAGTGATGAGTAAATAAAACAGGCTGGTGTTAGGGGCATAAAAAGGAGTACAGAGAAATCATATTGTGTAAGTCGTTATGTCGAAAACGAACTTTACAACTTTAGTGGGGGGGGAGGTTTGGGGTTGGGGGAGGATGGGAAGGGATAGGAAGGGGAAACAAAGGAGGAGGCTAAAATGCTTCATAAGAAATGTGCTCATTATCTTGCCCATGTAATTGTAACCTCTCTGTACAGTATTTTCACAATTAAAGAAAGTCATAAAAGCTCCAAAAAAAAGAAATCAAATTAGTGATAAAAACTGAGTAAATCTTGATCATTCATCTTATCTAATAGGAGGGAGTAGAAAGGTAAGAAGAAATATAAAAGGCTTCCACACGTTTGCCTGGTAACTGTGTTAGTGATGTTCTTAGTGATAAGAACCACAGGTGGAAATAATGGATTTAGGGGAAAAATATCTGCTAGTTCTAAAGTTTATATTAAACAGATGCAAATATAGGTCTGTTTAGACATCATCAAAATATCCACGATCATGAATAGGAAAAAAGAATAATAAAATTGGGGGCATTATTGGAGGGAAGAGGAAAAGGAAAGTTCTGACAGAAGTGTGAGCAATGTGAGTAGCAGTGTGGATAAGATTGGAAGAAAGGGATACATAAGGAAACAAAAAAGTAGTAAACAGATATTGACAGAATTAAAGGAAGGAAAGAATTCGTAGGAAGATCTTGGAGGAAATATGCTATTTGGATTTGAAAAGTAAAAAGAAATAGACAAGTTCAATAAGAAAAGTGTTTTGGTGAAAGTCATCTTGATAAAATTTTGAGATATGAATGTGAATCCATAAAATTCTGGATCCATGAATTCAACAGAACCTGTTGATTTTAAATGTTGGGAACAAATGCTTTTATCCTGACCTTAGAAGAATTATACAGATATAGCTGTCATGAACTTTACTTAGAGGTATTCTGTGAATATTTTTTGAAGACTTTTTTAGCCAGGAGTTTATGGATTGAACTACAGCACAAACCAGCCTAATTTGTCCTACAGTTCCAACGAGTGGCCCATGTATCCACATCATATGGAGTTTTATTGAAATATCTTTACATATGTTTGGATATCTTAGCAGTCTATTCATTATAAATGTAGGAAAAGTAAACCAAGAATTAGGTTGAACATACAGCTTTACTGATGTGACTGAAGACTCCTGGAATTGATTCTTCTTTAGAATAGAAAATGCTTCAATAGGGGCTGGGAAGGTGGCTCAGTGGTAGAGCGCTTGCCTTGCATGCATGAGACCCTGGGTTCGATTCCTCAGCACCACATAAGCAAAAAGAAAAAACCCGGAAGTGGCGCTGTGGCTCAAGAGATAGAGCGTTAGCCTTGAGTTGAAGAGTTGAGGGGCAGCGCCCAGGCCCAGAGTTCAGGCCCCACGACCGGACCAAAAAAAAAAAGAAAATGCTTCAATAGGCATTGACACATCATAACTGTCATATACTCTATTGACTCTAGTTCTTGTTAGGGATTTCTCCATGCTGAAATAACCGTGTCAATCAAACTGCCAGAAATTCTTATATGTAGGAAGTTCTCTTATAAACTTCAAACTTTATTGAATGGAAGAGTTCAGACATTACCCTCACCAGTAAGATTAAATGCATAGAAAGATATGACATTTTGCATTAATGCCTTTCTTTCATTTTCTCATACCCATTTGCAAGTAGGGAGGGATTCTGATGTAACAATAATACAAGGGTGACTAGTACTAACACAACATCTAGGATCTAGTGTTAATTCGATACTTTCTAATTAGCTCCAGATATTGTGAATATTTATATTTCTCCTGGGTAAACTAATGAGCTCCAAGAAACTGTCCGTAAGGAGCCTTTCAATTCTAATATCACTGTTTGTCTCAAAATTCTTTAAATTCTACATCCTCTAATATGGGCATAGTGTTATACTGTGGAACTTTTCTCCTGAGAGAGTGAGTACTACCCTATTGTTTAACATGGACAAAGTACCTTCATACATAGACTGGGCACGTGCAACAAGAAGTGGTAGTTGAACAATGTTCTTAGCAGTTTGTACAGATGAAATGGAAATAGAGCAACTCAGAACTCAAAAGGAATGTGCAAAAAAGACAATGGCATAACGTAGAATGTGCCAAGGAAATGCTGAAGTGTAATTTCAAATTATGAGCTCAGGTGTCAGGGTGTGTTCAAAGTACAGCTTCAGACAATGTAGTTGGATATCTTGGGGGGGGGGGATCTGCTTTAAACTATGCTGAGATAATTGTAAATGTACAAGCTCCTGACTCTGACTCTAATCAGCCACAACATCATCAACTTAGGGACTATTTTCCAAGTGCAAATTGAGAAAAGAGGGCAAAACACAGTTAGTGTTCAGGGTGAAGTAATGGACATCACATAACTTTTCTTATAAGTCTTCATTTATTTTGGAGCATTAAAGTAGGAAAAAGCCAAGTAAATATTTTCAAGAATCTAAATTGAATGGGAGGTATGATATTGTTCTCTTTTTAACTTGGAAGTTAATGAATATGTCTTTTTATACTCTAACTTGGGAAAATGATCTGCTCTAGGTTATTTTCTTCTCTTCCCCTTCTTTTGCCCTTCCACTTACATACATTTTATTTAAACACACATACTTGAACTTGCATTTCTTAATGCTTCAAAATTATCTGAACTACTTACTACTGCTGGCAGCCTTCTATATCTTTCTCAAGGGAATAATTTGTCACTACCATTTTTATCCTATATGATACTGGATATCATTCTGCCTAATTCAGTGCAAGATATGCATTAGATTCTTCAAGATATCTCAACCCTTGTACCACCATGAAATCCTATCGTACATAGAAATCATGATTTTAGAATGTCTGGGGAGGTGGCATCTGTCATTTTTGAATGACCCTAAGTAATAGTTACATGCAATCATGTTTTAAACCAATATGTCACTCAGTAAATGAATAATTGACAAAATGTGGTATATATGCAGCGGTATTCTATGCTTCCAATTCCAAATGGAAAGACATGGAAAAATCCTACTAAGTAAAATAAACAAGACACAAAGCAAGATATTCCATAGTTTCTCTCAGTTGTAATAAGTAGGAAATATCTAGGATAGTCCTAGCAAATGAGCAGAATGGCTCAATGGATATGCATAAAATTATGCTGAGCAAAATGACCTCCTAGATATGGAAACAGAGGTTTTTCTTTGTGGTTGTTGTTTTTAATGTACTATGTGATTTCTTTTATTCTTTTGCGTTTTCCCCAATGGTTTGTTCCCTGCAGTATTTGATTTCAGTATCATGTGTCATTGTATATACATTTATCTTAATTTGGCAAGGGAAGAGGAACAACAAAATTTCGAGACAAAGAACAAAGGGCAAACCAAATCAATAGCAATACTCACAAGACAACATGTTGGAAATTTACATTACAACTTGTGAGGGGTATATGGGTGAAGAAAACCTGTGAGAAAAGTGAGGGAGGGGGTAAAAAGTTCGACATGTTATGTATTCACTACCTTACAAGTATTGCAACCCGTTCTATATATCACCTTGACTGTATAATTAAATTAAATATAAGCTACATAAATTATAATTTCACTGTATTTGTATAGTAAATATTATTCTGTTATCCCTTTCTCTGTCAGAGGGTCATCAACTTGAATGTTATCAAAGTATACAATATTTTCACAATATACTTGCCATTATTTTGAAAAATCATAATTTTAGTATTGTCTTATAGTAAAACAGTAAACAGTTCAATTCTATGGAAACTCCTAACTTTTAAAACTGAATAATTGTTAAGAGAACAGAATATAAGTTTTCTTCAATATGCCTATGACTATTAAATACTAATTCTAAAATTCTGAACATGCCATACCAGAGACATGTAAAACAGTATCTGTTTGCTTTTTATTTAATTCTGCAATAGATACAGTTTCCAATGGGATGTTATGTATTTAAAAGTCAACAGAAAAAAGAGCTACATTCTGTTAGAAGATAAACCTGTGACCTATGAACTATCTATAATAATTAATAACAGAAGCGTAAACATTTGTTCATCAGAGTAAGCTTTTCTTTCTTTCTTTCATTCATTCTTTCTTTCTTACTTTCTCTATTTCTTTTTTGTCGGTCGTGGGGCTTGAACTCTGGGCTTGAGCACTATCCTTTCACTCTTCAGCTCAAGGCAAGTGCTCTACCGCTTGAGCCACAGCACCATTTCTGTTTTTCTAGTTGTTAATTGGAGATAAGTGTCTGAAAGGCTTTGAGTCGGAGGTCTTTGATCCATTTCGAGTTGATTCTGGTGCAGGATGATATATAAGGATATAGCTTTAGTTTTCTACAAGTTAACCAATTTTGCCAGCACCATTTACAGAAGAAGCTGTCTCTCTTCCATTATATTTTTTAGCTCCCATATCAAAGATTAGATGGTTATAGGTCTATAGGTTCATTTCTGGGTTTTCAATTTTATTCCATTGATCCTGAGGTCTGTTCTTATGCCAGTACCAAGCTGTTTTGATTACTATGGCTTTATAGTAGAGTTTGAAATTTGGTATTGATATTCCTCCAGCAGTGTTCTTTCCGTTGAGGAGCGTTTTTGCTATTCGGGGTCTTTTATTGTTCCATATGAATTTTTGGATTGCCTCTTCTATTTCCTTGAAGAATGAGGTTGGAATTTTGATTGGTAGCGCATTAAATTTGTAGATATCCTTGGGAAGTATTGCCATTTTCACGATGTTAATCTTTCCAATCCAGGAGCAAGGGAGTTGTTCCCATTTTCTAAGTTCTGTTTTGATTTCCTTTTTCAAGTTTTTAAAGTTTTCATCATAGAGGTCCTACACTTATTTGGTTAAGTTAATTCCTAGGTATTTTATTTTTTGTGGGGCTATTACAAATGGAGTTGCTTTCCTAATTTCATCCACACTTTTATAATTGTTGGCATACAGAAAAGCCATTGATTTTTGTGGGTTAATTTTATACCCTGCTACTTTGCCAAAGTTTTGAATCACCTTGTGTAATTTGGGAGTAGAGTCTATGGGATTCTTTAAATACAAGATCATGTCAAATGCAAAGAGGGAGAGTTTTATTTCTTCTTTCCCTATTTGGATCACATTTATGTCTCTGTCTTGTCTTATTGCTCTAGCAAGGCATTCTAATACTAGCCTGAAGAGAAGTGGAGATAGCGGACATCCTTTTCTTGTTCCTGAGTTAAGAGGAAATGGATTTAGTTTTTCACCATTAAGTATAATGCTGGCTGTAGGTTTGTCATATACAGCCTTTATTGTATTGAGGAATGTTCCAGGGATTCCTAATTTTTCCAAAACCTTCATCATAAAGGGGTGTTGGATCTTGTCGAATGCTTTTTCTGCATCTATTGAGATAACCATGTGTTTCTTATTCTTGCTCCTGTTGATGTGATGAATAATATTAATTGATTTGCGTATATTGAACCAGCTTTGCATCCCTGAAATGAATCCTCTTTGATCGTGGTGTATGATTTTTTGGATGAATTGTTGAACTCGATTGGCCAAAATTTTGTTGAGAAGTTTTGCATCAATGTTCATCAAAGAAATGTGTCCATAGTTCTCTTTCTTTGATGAGTTCCTTCTTGGTTTTGAGATGAGGGCTATGATGGCTTCATAGAATGTGATCGGTAGTGAACTTTCTCTTTCAATTTCATTGAAGAGTTGGAGGAGTATTGGTGTGAGCTCTGCTTTGAAGGCCTTGTAGAATTCCACTGTAAAACCATCTGCTCCTGGACTTTTGTTAGCTGGGAGGTCTCTCATTGCTGTTTCTATTTCAATGCTTGATATGGGCCTGTTAAGATGGTTTAACTCTTTCGAGTAGCAGTAGTTCTAAAGCTGCCGACGGGGTTGTGTACACTGTGACATGCCCTTTAACTGCTTGTTACCTTAAACTATTTTGATTTTGGAATAATGTGAGTCTGTTCCTTTAGTTATTTTGTGTGTGTATGTATTATTTGAAAGTTATTACAGAGTATAAAAATGTAGATTTGGGTCTAACCTGGGAAGAACAGAGAATTATTCCTTCAGTTTAAAGGGATTTGACTCATCTTTTCTGGAGAAAGTATGTGTTGCTGTTACTAAACAAACATGTGCTCAATAAATGTTTAATTTTTGCAAAAAAAAAAAAAAGATGGTTTAACTCATCTTGGTTTATTTTGCCATGTCAATATAGCAGGAAAAGGTCCATTTCTGCCAAGTTCTCAAACTTATTAGCATAAAGTTTTGAGAAGTATTCCCTTAAAATACTCTAAATCTTGGTTGTTTCTGTGGTGATGTTTCCATTCTCATCTCTGAGTTTATTTATTTTGGTGTGTTCTCTTCCTTTTCTGATAAGATTTGTTAAGGGTCTGTCAATTTTGTTAATTTTTTCAGAGAAGCAACTCTTTGTTTTGTTGATTCTTTCTGTAGTTGTTTTGGATTCTAATTCATTTAATTCTGATTTAATTTTAATTATTTCGTTCACTCTACTTCATTGGGGTTTATCTTGTTGCTCTTTTTCAAGGAGGTTCAGATGTCTCATTAAATTGTTGGTTTCACATCTCTCCAATTTGTTGATGTAGGAACTCACAGCTATAAACTTGCCTCTGAGTACTGCCTTTAATATGTCCCAGAGGAGCTGGTAATTTGTGTGCTCATTTTTTTTAATAGCATGAATATTTGAATTTCCTTTCTAATTTCTTCTATGACCCACTCGTGATTCAGCAGTGTGTTGCTCAGCCTCAATGTGTTATCGGACTATCTTAGGTGGCTTTTGGTGTTGAGTTCTAATTTTATTCCCTTCTGGTCTGCGAGAATGAAAGGTATACAAGGTATAACTTCAATGTTTCTGAATATGGACAAGTTTGCTTTGTGGCCGAAAATGTGGTCTATTTCAGAAAATGTTCTATGTGCTGCTGAGAAAAATGAGTATTCTGATGCTTTTGGGGGAAATATTCGGTAGATGTCTGTTAAATCTAGTTGATCTATGCAGTTGTTTAGATATGCGGTTTCTCTGTTGAGTTTTTGCCGAGTTGATCTATCTAGTGGGGAGAGTGGTGTGTTAAAATCCCCAACAATTAATGTCTTTGGATCTGTGTGGGATTTGAGGGAAAGTAGTGTTTCTTGGATAAATTTGAGTGCTCCTTTGTTTGGCGAATAGATATTTAGATTTGTAATATCCTCCTGATGGAGAGATCCTTTAGTTTTTATGTAGCAACCTTCTTTATCTCTTCTCACGAATTTTAATTTGAAGTCTATTTTATGTGATATTAGGATTGCAACTCTGGCGTGTTTATGGTGGCTGTTTGCTTGGTAGATTTTGTTCCAGTCTTTAACATTGAGAATGTGTTTGTTTTTACAGGCAAGATGTGACTCTTGAAGGCAGCAGATAGAAAGATCTTGTTTTTTAAACCAACTAGATATTCTATGTCATTAATTGGAGAGTTGAGTCTGTTAAAGTTAAGAGATAGGACTGAGAGTTATTTGGGAGTTCCTGTCATGTTATCCACCTTCTTGGGTGCTGCGAAAACTGGGTCCTTCCTATGGTTCTTGGATTCTCAGTTTGGGTGTAGTTTCTTGGCCTTTATTGTGGTCTTGCTGGTTTTCTATGTGTAGGACGTCTTTAAGAATCTTTTGTAGGGCTGGTTTGTTGGAGATGTATTGTTTCAATTTTTCTTTGCTATGGAAGGTTTTTATTTGGCTTTCAGTTATGAAGGAGAGTTTAGATGGGTACAGTATTCTTGCTTGATAGCTATTTGTTTTTAGGGCATGGCATACATCATTCCAGGCTCTTCTTGCTTTGATTGTCTCTGCTGAGAAATCTGAGGTGATTCTAATTGGTTTCCCTTTATAGGTGATTAATCTTTTCTCCTTGACAGCTTTAAGGATCTTTTCCTAGTTCTGAATTCATCCAATGTGGATTATAATGTTATGGTGGGATGTCCTATTCTGATCTGGTCTATTTGGAGTTCTAAAAGCTTCTTATATTTGAATAGGCCTATCATTTTGCAAGTTTGGAAAGTTCTCTGCTAGGATCCTGTTAAACAAATTTCCTATACCATTAACTTCTGTTTCTAGGTGCTCCTCTACACCCATTATCCTTATTTTAGGCCTTCTGATGGTGTCTTTCAAGTGTTGGATAGATCTCTCATATTTCTTGGATTTGTCTTGGATGGTTGTATGTTCTTTCTTTATAATGTCTAGGCTGTCTTCAGTCCTTGAGATTCGATCTTCTGCATGGTCTAACCTTCTGTTGAGATTTTCTACTTTCAGGATGTAATAGGAGAAACCCTAGGTCTCCTTGGAGCAGGACGAAATTTTCTTAATAGAGACCCGGGAATACAACAAATAAAAGAAAGCTTGAACAAATGGGATTGCATGGAGTTGCAGAGCTTCTGCATGGCAAAGGACATAGCTAGCAAGATCAATAGAAAGCCCAAGAATTGGGAGAAAATCTTCACAACAGACAGGGGTCTCATATCTAAAATACACTTAGAACTCAAAAAATTAAATCCCCCAACAACTAATCCTCAATGAAACAACTGCCCAATAAATAAGTGGGCTAAAGACTTAAAGAGGAACTTCTCTGAAGAAGAAAGAAGGATGACCAATAGACACATGAAGAAATGCTCAACCTCCCTAGCCATAAAAGAAATGCAAATTAAAACAACATTGAGATACCACCTCACCCCAGTTAGAATGGCAAAAATCAAAAACTCTAATAACAACAGATTCTGGAGGAGATGTGGACAGAAGGGAACCTTACTTCATTGTTGGTGGGAGAGTAAACTTGATCAACCACTTTGGAAAGTAGTATGGAGGTTCCTCAAAAGACTCCACATAGAGCTCCCCTATGACCCCTCAGTCCCACTTTGGGTATCTACCCAAATCTTTACAAATAAGACCACACTAAAGCTACCAGCATAATTATGTTTACTGCAGCATTATTTACCATAGCTAAGATCTGGAACCAACCCAGATGCCCCTCAGTAGATGAAAGGATCAAGAAAATTTGGTATATATAGACAATGGAATTCTATACCTCCATCAGAAAGAATGACATTGCCCCATTTGTTAGGAAATGGAAAGACTTGGAAAAAATTATATTAAGTCAAGTAAGCCAAGCCCAAAGAAACATAGGTCCTATGATTTCCCTTATTTGCAATATCTAATATATGTATGAGTCAAGCAGAAAAGGTCAGATAAGGTGATGTTAGGAAAATGAACCCTAAGATATGTATTTTAAATGTATTTTTTCTTTCATACATTTGTTTCTAATGCAATTATAAGATTATTTCTTTGTTGCTTTGTATGTCCCTCCCCCACAGTATAACCCCTGTTTCACTGTATTTGATGTCGGTATAATTTGTGGAGGAGAAGGGGAAAAACAAGTCATTTACATAAGGATACAGGTGGACCTGTTGCAACAATGAGAAGTACAAGTTGTCATGTCGAAAACGAACTTTACAACTTGTGGGAGAGAGGTTTTGGTTGGGGGGGAGGATGGGAAGGGATTGGAATGGTAAACAAAGCAGGAGGCTACAATGCTTGATAAGAAATATGCTCACTATCTTGCCCATCTTATTGTGACCTCTCTGTACAGTATTTTCACAATAAAAAAATAAAAATTAGAAAAATAAAAGAGTCTCACAGGCTTTTCTCCCCGGGCTGGCTTTGAACCGTGATCCTCAGATCTCAGCATCCTCAGTAGCTAGGATTACAGGCATGAGCCACCGGCGCCTGGTTTAAGCTAATATTTCTTTGACAATCAATGCTAAGGTTTTATGCCATAAAGTCATCCTAGCCCAACAGTTTCCAACTTGTAAGGTACACCATAAATTTCCCTAAATTTACATCATGACCAGCTTATCAGTATTGTGAAAAAATACTGCACTTCTGCTGTGATGCCCTCCCAAATTTGCAAAGAACAGTACACTAAATATTACTGCATCATCCCCCCCTGCCCCAGTGGTATTCTTGAGATCAGAACATTTGCAAATATTATTTTTTTATTTTTATTTTAAATTTACTTTATTATATGTTATTTGTTGGGTCTTCATCCATCCCACGAAAGATGGACATGGTCCCAGGCAACATAAGTGCGCCGCTAGCCCATTCCCCAGCCTCCCTTAATCCGGGAAACAATCAGACACAGCGGGGAGTCAAGTGAAAGTAACTTGTTTATTAACACACAGCAAGCACTTTTCAAAAGCAAAAAGACCGGGTGGCCTGGGGAGGAAAAGGAACCAACCAATTACTGTAAAGGTCACACCGTATCATGCACCTAAGCTTCCATGTGCTGTTTATGCCCTAAACGTAAACAAATCGGGCTCTGCCCACTCAACTCTCAGCACAATCTTTGCTGCCCATGTGTCCCACAGATTCCCCCTTTTTTGTTTTAATGACATGCCCACCTCCCAGTTAGTTATCCTTTTCCCTCCTCTGTAAAGGTTATTTTAACAGGATTACATTGGTAAGAATAGCATTGACCGTACAGGGGGTTCCAGGCAAGTCTGGGGGGCGAGATTCGCCAGACAAGGATAGGGAGGGTCCTTGTGCAGGATTCCAGAGCCTGTCCCAGTTACCTCACAGCCCCACCTAGCACAGTAATAAACATCAGCCCCACTACAGGTAGAAATATCTGAAGCAGCTCGATTACTTCTGGGACATATATAAATGTCCTTATCTTGTAAGGTTGTACTGTTCACAACATGAGAGCATCTTGGGTATTGGGAGTTCCACACATGCTGCACGGTGAATCCTAGTGGGTCCCCACATTCAGGACGTTCTTCTATCGTCCAGAAAAACAAGGAAATTTAAAACAAACTCTGCAGATATAGCAAAGCAATCCCAGGCACCCGGTGTCTTTTAAGTAAGCCAGTTCCTTGTATGTGCCTTTAAGCGAGCACAGGGGTCAAAATGACCTTTGAGCTTTACTGTCAGCTCCCAACACCCCATCTTTGTTTAAAGAAGTGAACCAGCCTGTCTTAGGTTGGGTGGATTTGCTTGTCTGCCTTGCCTATCATTGAGAACTTCTTCAGAGAGAAGCTGAATGCTTGTCTTAGGTTGGTCAGACTGACACCCCCTCTTACCTGTCTCTTGCTGTGGTTCCTCTCGGGGGAAATTCATTCACTTGGAGCTTGATCTTATGAACTAGCTGGCTAAACTCATAAGAGATTTGCACTGCACGGATAATGCAAAGAAGGCATAGAAAAACCATCAGCAAAATCATTACTAGGCCAAGCAATATCATTAGCAGTCCTTTAACATTAGTCAGGGATGGGATAGCAGTCTTTGCCACTTCAAAGTCCAGACGTGGGGCTTGTTCTAATCCTGCTATTTGCCTGTAGGGTTGAAAAAGTTCTAAAGAAAAATTATTATGATTAACATTCTGTATTAGTGCCATAGCAGCTGCTGCTGCAGAGGCAGCTAATGAAATAAAGGCCTAAATCATACCAAGTTTTAGACATGTTTACAGGAAGCATATGGATTCAAGTAATGCCACTATACAAGCAATTTAGTAAAAGAACAATGAGAGCAAGTAACATTAAAATAATTAGCTAAACACATGCTTCGGCCACCATAGCCACTTTTCTTTCCTTGTTGGTTTGTTTATCCTTGGGCATCCTGTATAGAGAAAATGGGTAAAAACTTAAGGATCCTGGCAGGGATCCAAATGGAATGTGTAGGGCTAGATCTCTGGCAGGAGGTAAGTGTGAATGATGCCTACAAGGAACAAACACTGGGAGAATAGGCTTAAGCAGGTCTCCTTTATTCTTCCTCAAGGTGGCGGCGAGGGGGGTAGGTGGGAGAAGAGGGGAAGTTTTGTAGCCCCAGCTTTCCCAACCTCCTGAGTCCTTTCCTTCCCTGCCAATCACTTCGAGGGGAGTTGATGTAAGGCAGTTGTGACAGGCACTGCTTGGTGACAGGCACTGATTGGTCCCCGGGGGCATGTAGGGAGCATGGACAGCTCATGGCTGTCAAGCTAGGCAGACGTGCCTTTGGGTCACATCTCTATTAGCAGGAAGTGCAGGAAGTGTGCTTCAACTGCTACTCTTGCTGACTCAACCAGATCTGACCGACTCTACCCACAAATGTCCCCTTTTCTTTTAAAAGGACCGTCATTATGGTGACCCGTCATTGGAGACATTTTTGCCGGGAGTGTAAGCGTTGAATAATTCCCAGGAGAATAAGCTCTAATAGTGCAAGGCCTCCCCAGGTGACCAGAGAGGATGGTGAAAACCATTGTTGTAACTTTTTAAGCACATCTTCTAAAAATGAGGCAGCGCAAATAAGCTGTATGGTGGTTTGGTTTAGGTGGGTAATATCATGCAGCAGGAGGTGGGTGAAGTTTAAGTACTTAAGGCACCAAGGGCCTTTGATGTAGTTACTAAGTTTAGTGACATTGGGCGCTGGAGTGGAAAGCTGACAAACAGAAGTAGTCATAGCATTACATAGTCCTCCTTGTAATCAAAGAAACATAATCTCTTTTTGGAGCAAGTCTATTTGTTGCTGGAGCACAAGGAGGCCTCCGTTAAGATGATTGGCAACTTGCAAATGTTGTAATTCTATGGATGACAGTTGAGGGATGAGCTGGTTTATCCCTTGCACGGTGGACACGCTTTGGGACAGTGATATAGCGGTCGTAGTAGCTTAAGCCACTGTAGTGATGATCGCCGACATGATTGTAATGATCTCTTTTAGGGCGTGGATGAACTAATTGAACCTGTAGTAGCCAGAACAATAAATTCGGGAACACATACCAAACCTACAAAGTGATATGAGTCATTGGGTTGCCAGTGATTGCTGAGAGTGCAAGTAGCGGGGAAGTTGTCTCCTTGACAAAAAAAGAACAGGGCTCTAACCACTACCATTCCTGACACCTGGTTGCATGCAGAGTGGTTACAGCGACAAGTATTGGCCAATAGGAAAGGGAACAAATCCAGGCAGGAATATGATGAGCAAACGACTGGCATGGGGAGTACTAGGTCTCCCAATTGTCCCCCTGACGAGTTCTAAAACTCCTTTAGATTTTGAGGTTTGGGATTTTTTTCAGATTGGTTGTATATAGCCAGGTAGAGGGACAATGTGAGGTCCCCAAATACTCTGCCTTGCCAGGAACTGGCACAAAGGCTAATCACTAATTCCTCAAGAGGAATGGGAACATTGCCAAAGCTATCAAAGTCCCTGCATGGGCATAAATGCATATGAAAAGTTATGTCAATAGCCTGAGTACAATTTTTTCCCGTGGGACAAATTGGTTAGGGTTCCGTGTAGTTCCACCATCCTGTCCCATGAGTTACTGTTGAGAGGGGGATGGTACAGCCATCAAACTGTTTTACAGTCTCGTCTGAAAAACAAAAAGAGATGGCTCCCTTCCATCCAAAAGTAAGGTTTGTTTTTTGGTGCCATAGGGCAGCTGCCGAGAAAGGAAGGCCAACCGTGCCACTGGAAGAAAGCATTTGAGGGATGATGGTGGTATCTTCCCCTACTATCATCAAGATTTGGGGGCTAGACATTAACGTTATTTTACCTGGTCCTGTAGCAGATTGAGAATTGGTTGTAATAATGACACACATTAGGAGGAATAGAGTACCATGCCCTGAGTTAGGGTCTGGGGCCATAGCCTGGGCTTGTTCTACCAATTCCTTTAGGTCTCCCCAAGTGATGGCATGGGCTCTAGCTCTAGGTTTGCATCTCCTACTCCTCGGGATGTTCAAGCGTAGTCAACGCATCTCATTCGTAGGTGGTGACGGTTGGTGGGACAACTCCAGCTGCAGGTTTATCACCATGTCTGGAAAGATACAAGCAAATCCTCTCCCTTGTGCCATTAAGGGAGCAGGGCCCTTCCATTTTCTTGTGATGGGGTCCCTCCATCTAACCAAAGGGACTGGAGTAGGGGTTTTCATGACTCCCCAATGCAGGGCCTCGGGGGACGCACCTGTGGTGGGTGTGAATGTTAAAACGTTTTTTAGTATAAGGCAATAATTTAATTGTGTTTGGGGATCTTTATGCCCTAGCCCCTCCAGTTTCCCCTTTTCTTTTAAAAGAAGGGTCTTAATTTCTTTATGACTGCGTTCAACAATTGCTTGGCCTTGTGGGTTATATGGAATACCTGTCTAGTGTGTGATGTTCCAAAGGGTACGAAATTCATGAAAATATTTGGAGGTGTAAGCAGGGCCATTGTCTGTTTTAAAGGTCCAAGGAACGCCCATAATTGTAATGGCATGTAGAATTGACTTAATGGCGTGGCTTGTTTCACCTGTTAAGGCTAAAGCTGTTAGAAAGCTTGAGAATAAATCTATGCATACATGGACGTATTTTTGTTTGCTGAACTGGGGGATAAGGTTTATGTCCATTTGCCATGTGTCATTGGGCCTAAGGCCTCACGGATTTGTTTCCATGGGTTGAAGTGATCCTAAAGGTAAAGGAAGTGCACAAGAGGAGCAGGACCGAATCATGTGCTTGCATTGTTGGTGTGTCAAATCAGGAAATAATTGTTTGATAGTAGTAAATGAAAGCGACCATGCAACGTTCAGGCCTGGTCCATGGGCATATTGGTGAGTAATACAGTTGGTGTGATAGCACGATCAATGGCTTCATTACCAGGAGCTAGGGGTCCGGGGAGGTTAGTATGAAATCTAATGTGTTGAATGTAACAGGGTTGGGCATGGTTGTCTAGTACAGTTTGCAGTTTACACATTATTCATGTTATATCATGACCATAATCTCTTAATAAAGCTCCAGGAAGAACGACAGCAGTTTGTACAGCATATAAACTATCAGAAAATATATTAAGAGGTTCTCTGGGAAAAGATGTAAGGGCAAGTAAAATGGCCAGTACCTCAGCAGCTTGAATGGACAGGGAATGTTGTTGAATCATGTATTTTTTAGTATTAGCATTGTAAAATCCATTAACAGTTTTGCTAATATCGGTAAAAAGCACAACAGCTCGAGGGATAGGTTGCCCCTTGGGACGAGTACAGCATTTACATGAAAGTGGGAGTTCTTGTGTAACTTTAAAAAGGGGTTCTTGGGCATATGATTATCAATGTTAAACTAGTAATGGATGACTTGTAAGGCTAATTCCTCTTCTGTTGTCAGGAAATTAAAGACTGTTTTTCGAATGGGCCAGATAAGACGGTCGGAGAATCGGCCGTATGTTTGATGGCATCGTTCCACGCCTTTGATGGCTAAGTTGCATAGCATGGTAATGGGTGTGCTATTTTTTGGTAATTGGGAAGTGTCAAGGTTTGCCCATTGTAACACACCACAAGTTTGAGTCAGCGCCGCCATTAGTCAATTATGAGTTAATATAATCAGGGTGATTTCGTCGGTGGTATCTAAAAACACCAAGGGTGTTGACCATAATTGATCAGTGACTTGTTGTAAAACTTGTTGAGCATCAGGGGAAAGTATACAAAGGGAAGTTGTGTCAGAGGGTCCCTGAAGCAATTGAAATAAAGTTTGGAGCTCTTGGGTAGGGAGGCGCATATAATTGCATACCCAATTGATATGTCCACATAATTGTTGTAATTCAGTTAAAGTATATTGGGACTTAATGACAATATTAGACCCATTTGGGGTAATTGTTTGATTTAAATAGTATCCAAGATAGGCGTAAGGGGCTTTAAGTCGAATTTTTTCGGGGGAAATATGGAGGCCTATTTTCCTTGAGTTGTGTTAAACAGGCTTGAATGGTGGTAGCCTCTTTATGTGCTATAAAATGTCATCCATGTAATGGACACAAAAGCATTTTGAAAGCAAAGGTCTAATAGCATGGGCAACATACATCTGACATAGATTAGGGCTATTTTTCATTCCTTTAGGGAGAACTTTCCATTGATATCAATGTTTGGGTAACTGACAGTGAGGTTCCCAAACTGAGAAGGCAAAATATTTTTATCTTTGGGATGTAGGTGGATGGAAAAAAGTAGTCCTTGGTGTCAATAATGGCAATGTGCCAATCATTGGGAATTGCAGAAAGATGTGGGAGTCCAGGTTGAAGCATTACTTTCGTTTTCATATGAATATTAATGGAATGTAGGTCATGAAGAAGTCTCCATTTTCCTTGAGCTCTTTTTTTGGATAATAAAAATGGGAGAATTGTGGGGACTGATGCTTTGTTCTATATGTCCCTTTTCTAGTTGCTCCTCCACTACAGTGTGAAAATGAGGGAGCTTTTCAGGGAAAATAGGCCACTGTTCTACCCAAATGGGTTTGGTGGTATCCCATTGGAGTGGAAATGGCTCTGGCCCTACAACAGTAGCCATTAGAATTGGGGGTACTGTGGGTGACTAATGGCTTGATTGGTTATGATGTCTTCATAAAAAGCCTTATCATCGGCTGTTATCACAATACCCATATTAGTGAGGACATCTCTTCCCCAAATATTGCATGGAAGGCCAGGGGCAACAAGAGGTTTAAAAGCCCCGGTGACCCCATCACAGTCTTTCCATAATACAGGCCATTGGGCATGGAGGGAATCTGTTTTTCCACCGACACCTTGTATGCAGGGGCCAGGAATTAGGTTCCACCCCAACCCTTCGACTTCTTTTTTTCTAAGGACTGAACATTTAGCCCCCGTATCAATGATGCCCTTAAATTTTGTTCTTTAACCTTAAGTTCCATTCTAGATTTTCCATTTTGGATAGGAAAAGTCCATTTCACTTGAGATGGTGGTTGTAGTTTTTGTGCTTTTGGGGTAGGGGCTGAGGACTACCCCATATTTAGTTTAAAGGCTGAGTCTTAGAGTGGCATTCAGAGGACGCCCAAAAACCCTTTTTACATTTAGGACATAGGGAAGGAGGTTGCTTTCTTTTGGGTGAACCCCGGAGTGAAGGGAAATCCTTTTTAAAATGACCAGTTCCCAGAGGAGCTGGTAATTTGTGTGCTCATTTTTGTTGAATATCATGAACATTTGAATTTCCTTTCTAATCTCTTCCATGACCCAGTCGTGATTCACAGTGTGTTGTACAGCCTCCATATGTTACCAGACTTTCTTTGGTGGCTTTTTGTGTCGAGTTCTAATTTTATTCCCTTGTGGTCAGAGAGAATGCAAGGTATAACTTCAATGTTTCGAATTTGGACAAGTTTGCTTTGTGGCCTAAAATGTGGTCTATTTTAGAAAATATTCCATGTGCTGCTGAGAAAAATGTGTATTCTGATGCTTCTGGGTGAAATATTCAGTAGATGACTGTTAAATCTAGTTGATCTGAACCTTCTTGAAAAAGAGCACCAAGATAAACCCCAATTCAGTAAACAGAAAGAAATAATTGAAATTATAACAGAATTAAATGATTTAGAATCCAAAAAAACTGTAGAAAGAATCAACAAAACAAAGAGTTGGTTCTTCGAAAAAAATAAATTTGACAGACTCTTAGAATATCTTATGAGAAAAAGAGGAGAACACACCCAAATAAATAAACTCAGAGATGAGAATGGAAACATCACCACAGAAACAACCAAGATTCAGAACATTTTAAGGGAATATTTCTCAAAACTTTATGCTAATAAGTTTGAGAACATGGCAGAAATGGACCTTTTCCTAGCAAATATTGACATGCCTAAACTAAATCAAGTTGTGTTAAACTATATTAACAGGCCCATATCAAGGATTTAAATAGAAACAGCAATAAGAGACCTCCCATCTAAGAAAAGTCCAGGACAAGATGGTTTTACAGTGGAATTCTACAATGCCTTCAAAGCAGAGCTCACACCAATACTCATCCAAATCTTCAATGAAATTGAAAGAGACAGTTCACTACTGAACACATTCTATGAAGCCATCATAACTCTCAACCCAAAAGCACACAGGGACTCATCAAAGAAAGAGAACTATAGACCCATTTCTTTGATGAACATTGATGCAAAACTTCTCAACAAATTTTGGCCAAACAGCATCAACAATCCATCCAAAAAATCATACACCACGATCAAACAGGATTCATTTCAGGGATCCAAAGCTGGTTCAATATATGCAAATCAATTAATATTGTTCATCACATCAACAGGAGCAAGGATAAGAAACACATGGTTATCTCAATAGATGCAGAAAATGCAGTTGACAAGAACCAACACCCCTTTATGATGAAGGCCTTGGAAAAATTAGGAATCCATGGAATATTCCTCAATACAATAAAGGCTGTATCTGACAAATCTACAGCCAGCATTATACTTAATGGTGAAAAACAAAAGCCATTTCCTCTTAACTCAGGAACAAGGCAAGGATGTCCACACTCTCCACTTCTCTTCCATCTACTATTAGAATGCCTAGCTACAGCAATAAGACAAGATAAAAGCATAAAAAGGATTCAAATAGAGAAAGATGATGCAAAACTGTCCATCTTTTTAGATGACATGATCTTTTATTTAAAGAATCCCACGGACTCCTCTCCCAAATCCTTCAAGCTGATTCAAAACTTTGGCAAAGTAACAGGGTATAAACATAACCCCCCAAAATCAATTGCTTTTCTGTATGCCAACAATGAGAAACGTGTGGCTGAAATTAGGAAACCAACTGCATTCGGAATAGCTCCACAAAAATAAAATACCTAATAATTAACTTAACAAAAGAAGTGAAGGACGTCTATGATGAAAACTTTAAAAACTTGGAAAAGGAAATCAATACAGAACTTTGAAAATGGCAAAAACTCCTATGCTCCTGAATTGGAGCAGAAGAAAGAAGGATAGCCAATAGACACATGAAGAAATGCTCAACATCGCTAGCCATAAAAGAAATGCAAATTAAAACAACATTGAGATACCACCTCAATCCAGTTAGAATGGCAAAAATCAAGAACTCTAACAACAACAGATGCAGGAGGGGATGTGGACAGAAGGGAACTTTACTTCATTGTTGGTGGGAGTGTAAACTTGTTCAACCACTTTGGAAAGCAGTATGGAGCTCCCCTATGACCCAGCAATCCCACTTTTGGGCATTTGCCCAAATGTTTACAAACAAGACCACACTAAAGCTACCAACACGGCTATGTTTATTACAGCACTATTTACTATATCTAAGATCTGGAACCAACCCAGATTCCCCTCAGTAGATGAATGGATCAAAAAATGGTTTATATACACAATGGAATTCTATGCCTCTATCAGAAAGAATGACATTGCCCCATTTGTTAGGAAATGTAAATGCTTGGAAAAAATTATATTAAATGAAGTAAGCCAGGCCCAATGAAACATGGTTTCCCTTATTTGCAATATCTAATATATTTCTGAATCAAGCAGAAAATGTCAGATAAGGTGATGTTAATGATATGAACCCTAAGATATGTATTCAAGTGTTTTTTTTTCTTTCAGGTGATTGTTTCTAACACATTTAGAAGATTATTTCTTTATTGCTTTGTATTTCCCTCCCCCACAGTATAACCCCTGCTTTCGTTGTATTTGATGTCGGTATAATTTGTTGAGGGGAAGGGGAAGTACAAATCGTTTAAATAGTGATACAGGTGGACCCATTGCAACAATGAGATGTACAAGTCGTTTTGGTGAAAAATGAACTTTACAACTTTGGTGCGGGTGTGGGGAGGTAGTGGGGAGGATTGAGTGGGAGGGGTGGGGGGAGAATATGAAGGGAAGAGATGGAGATACAAAGGAGGAGGCTACAATGCTTGATAAGAAATGTACTCATTGTCTTGCCCATGTAATTGTAACCCCTCTGTACAGTACTTTCATAATAAAAAAATTAAAATGAAAATAAAATGACCAGTTATGCCACATCCCCAACAAGGTCAATTTCCCATTGCGCCATTAGTGGTCGCACGCACTTGGCGGTCATAGAGGTGAAAGCCTGTGCACGGGTAGTCCTAGCATGAGTTGATGTCCCCAAATTTTTGGTGGCTAGGATGCAATCAGTGATCTCCCCATTTCATTCAGGGACAATGGCTTTTCTGCATTCCTGTGTGGCCCCTTCCCATATTAGGGTCTTGGTTAGTGCTTCTCCGGCTCCAGCGTGGGATAACTTCTGGGCTACTGCTTCTAGAACACTGGCAACGAAGTCAGTGAAAGGCTCATTGCGATGTTGTATGAGGGTTTTTAGTTGTTTGTTCCCTTCTTTCGAAGGGACCAAGGAGTCAGCCCACAATGCACAGAGGAGTACTGGGTCAAAATACTGCGGAGATGCCACTGCTTGTGCAATGTGAGACCCATAAACTCCCTCCCCTTTTAAGCAATCAGGGTCTGCCATAGTTGCATCATATCCTCCAGCAGTGACATTTCATGTGCTTTGTTGTTCACATTCATCATAAAAAGCAGCCTTCCATAAAAGGAAGTCCCCTGAAGATGATGCTGTGCACATTAAGTTCTTCCAATCAATGGGGCAACTCAGATCAATGCTAATGGTTTCAAGCATCTGTTGAGCATATGGGGAGTGCAACCCATCTTCCTTAACAGCGGTCCAATATTTGTCAAGCACTTTTGGGCTGTGGGGGTACCATTGGTTAGGTGGTGCAGTGGTTCAGTGGAAGTTTACCGGGAACACGAACTGGGGTTCATCCATAGGCTTGGCTGCCATTGCCATGGTAGTTGTGGGGCCCGCAAACAACTGTTGTATTATAGGGGGAACAATGGGTTTTCTTTCTTGGGCAAACTTGGATATGAAGGCCCAAGGATACAAAGTTCCCTGAGGGGAGTTCTCAGGCTAGCCTAAATGACCAAAAGAAGTGCTTGAGCAGGTTTCCTGGGACCCAAAGTGTGGGAGAGGGGTTTTACAAGCATAGCTGGCTGGCCCTCTGGGTCACATGATGGTGGCAGTTGTTGGTCATCTGCATTCTTACTGGAATTGTTTGCTGCCTTCCCAAGAATATGGGAGTGCCTGAGCAGCTTCACCATTTTCTGTATGCTGTTTCTTTTCACAGTGAGGCCTTAAATGCCTGCAGAGTTTCTCCTTCTTCTCTCCCCGATAGACAGGCTTGAATGGCTACTACAATGGGGTAAATTTGGGGGTAGCTCAGTGCCTTCTCAGATTTCTTTTTTATGAGCCGCCTGAAGGAGCAGGTCCAGCTGTCTGGATCCCAAATGGCCCCGGAGTCAAACCACAGACATGATTCATTTACTATTTCCCATATTAAACTAGCTTCCTTTTGTGATACTTTTAACCGCCTACTCTGAAGCAGGGCAACAAACGCTCGTAATTGAGGCTCTCATGCTGCAGGGGGAAGGTTGCCCATGGAGGCACTTACCTTGCATTAGACCGTCCGTCTGCCGAAAACACCTGATCCCCACGTTGGGCGCCACTTATAGGGCTAGATGTCCTGCAGGGGCAGTGAATGAGGCCCACAAGGAACACACACTGGGAGAATAGGCTTAAGAAGGTCTCATTTACTCTTGTGCAAGTGGGGGGCATTTTACACCCCAGCTTTCCCAACCTCCTGAGTCCTTCTGGGCCAATCACATAGTGGGAATTGATGTAAGGCACTTGTGACAGGCACTGCTTGGTGACAGGCACTAAGGCATGTAGGGAGCTTGGACAGCTCATGGCTGTCAAGCTAGGCAGATGTTCCTGTGGGTCACATCTCTATGAGAAGGAAATGTGCTTCAACTGCTACTCTAGCTGACTCAACCAGATCTGACCAGCTCTACCCAAAGGGGCTGTCTCCCCTATGGAAAAAACACATCCAAATTCCCTGCCCATAGTAGCTAGGGGGTCAGGTCATCTCAATTGATTTGTCAGGGAGGTCCTTCCACCTGACTTTCACTTAGGGCTTAGGGTTTAGTTGTCCCCAGTGCTTCTGAAATCTGGATTCAGTTGCCCCTGTTGAAAAATTTAAAATGTTAATGGTAAAAAAGCTATCTGTAACTGTATATGGAGGCTAACACCTCCTTTTTGTTTTAATAATTATAATTGCTCCTTAAGTCATTGGTGATTTCTTTCTATAATTGCTTGGCCTTGGAGATTATAGGGAACTCCTGCTCCAGCATCACCAATATTCATATATATATATATATATATATATATATATATATATATATATATATATGTATATATATATATATACATATATATATATATATATATATATATATATATATATATATATTTATCTAGATGGTCGTGGAGCCTGAACGCTGGGGCGGGGTGATGTCCCTCAGCTCTTCATCTCAAGGTGAGCACTCTACCACTTGAGCTACAGCGCCACTTGTGGCTTTTTCTGCTTATGTGTTGCTGAGAAATTGAGTCCAGGGTTTCATGCATGCAAGGCAAGCACCCTACCACTGAGCCACTTTCCCAGCCCCTTCCTGCACCTGGGGCAGAGTGTAGGGGTCAGTTTGGGCCCCCCGGGTTGGTTGGTGGGGGATTGTTGTGAACAGTCCTTCTTAAAGTACCCCTCCTGCCCACATTTAAAACAAGTCCCTCTCCCCAATGGTCTTGGGGTTCCTTGGCCCTGGGCTGCCAGCGCCTGGGTAATAGGCTCAGTCATTGCAAATGTCTGAGCCTGTAAGGATAAAGGTAGAGATTAGGAATGATGCGGTTGTGTTCCCATATCCTGCGAGGCCACCACCCATCTGCTCAGGGAATTCTCTCTCAATCCCACATAGGCCATGATGTGGTCTGCATATATCCCTTCCCAGACCAGTAGCTTTAAAAACTGATCTCGGAGGTTCCTTGCCGGCAGCTTGCAATTAATACTCTTTTGGACTAGGGCTATAAACTCAAGTAGAGGCTCACCAGGTTTTTGTCTCACTCCTGCTATGGGGGACACAGTGGGCCCATCATCCAGTTTGTACCACACGGCAAGTCCTTCCTGCCTCACCTGGTCATAGTACGGGACAGGTATTGTGGCCTGTTGGACCCCAGTGGAGCACCCTGCCCCCATCCGTGTTAAAACTGCATAAGTAATAGGTATTGCAGCTTGAACCTGCCAGTTATTCTCCGCCCACAATCTGCATGGCTCCTTAAAGAAAGCACACCATTTAATAAACTGAGAACTGGTGAAGACGGTTTTGGCCACATCCAGTCAGTCCTTAGGGACACATGGGTGATAAGCAATGTCCTGTAATTGGGTATGGGCCCAAGGAGAGTTCAGGACATTCACCGCCACCAACTTGCGGATCTCTTTAAGATCCTTAGCTTCCTATGGATACCATTCCAAGGGCCTGTTAGCTCCTGGTGAAAGATTGACTGGATATGTTGGGGAAGTGAATCCTGTGGCCCAGGTTCTGGGCTCCCAGGTGGGACTTCCTTTACAGGGCAGGCCTCCGAGTAGGTTTCTTCTACAGCCGTCAGCCCCTCAATGGAAGGTCGGTATGGATCTGCGTCTTGCAGGTCCTTCTCACAGGTCTCCTAAGGCACAATCTCTGGCCCAATCAGAGCAATAGGGTGGAAACCTAGGAAAGTCAGGGCACCCAAGTCAGAGGGGATAACCTTCACCCTTGTTTTGACTTCCACTGTGCATGTTTCAGTGCATTCTCAGTCGAATTTGACCCATTCCTTTACCTTCTCACTTCCCAAGTCCCCCTTTACTCCCTCTAGGTTTAATGTTGCCTCCTCCTTCTTCTTCTGTGAAATAGCATTACCCATACTAAGCGTTTTACTTACCCTGAGAGAACGCTTAGCCTCAGCCCGTATATTTTTCTTTCTCGCCCAAGTTGGGCTTCTGATGTTGGGTCTTCATCCCATGAAAGATGGACGGGGTCTGAGGAAAGGTAAGTGCGCCGCTTGCCTGTTCCCAAGCTTCCCTTAACCCAGGAGACAATCAGACACAGCAGGGAGTCAAGTCAAGCAGGAACTCGTTTATTAACACACAGCAAACACTTTTTAAAAGCAAAAAAGACCGGGTGGCATGGGGAGGAAAAGGAACCAACTAATCACTGTAAAGGTCACACCCTATCATGCACCTAAGCTTCCAGGAGCTATTTACGCACTGAATATAAACAAATCGGACTCTGCCTACTCAACTCCCTCTCAGCACCATCTTTGCTGCCCACTTGCCCCACAATTATTATCATTTTATCTATCATAGATATTCGGGAGATCTGAATATCTGAATATTAAGATCTGAAGATTATGGTTCAAAGCTCACCCAGGAAAGATGTTTTCTTAGATTCTTATCTCCAGTAAATTGCTCAGAAAAAGCCAGTCAAAAGTTGCATTGAATTTCAAGTGGAAGAGGTGTAGCCTTGAGCAAAAACAGGATCAGGGACAGTGCCCAGACCCAGAGGTCAAGCCCTAAGACAAAATAAACAACAAAAACAAAATAAAAACAAACCTCAAACCTAGCATTTTTCTAATTGTATACAGAGGTCCGTAATTAAGGAAATTTCTTCCTGTGTTATGTATAGGTAGAAGAAAAAAAGATATAACACAATTACTCTCTTCACACCATGTTACACCAATGTCTCAAAAATTGCTTTTTCTAAATTTATAAATTAATAGCATCCATTTGTTGGCAACTGTCTAGATTATTCACATTATCATGTTATACATGAACTATTGGTATTATCTATTAAGTTCTATTTATACCTCAGTTGAAAGAATATTCCAGGCAAATAGAATGCCAGAATCATTTGTGCATTTCTAAATTAAACCTTCTACTTGAAAACCATTTTGTAGTATCCTATCAAATATGAAATTACAAACAAAAAAAATTTATTTTAAATGTAAATTCTAATTTAGCCAGGTCTACAAAGTCCTACATTAGATGAGCTTTGCCATTTCTCCAGGCTTAAGTTTTTGTAATCCTTCATCATTTCTTTGGAATCCAACAGAATGATACTTACTTTCTCAAATTTTTAGTTGGGAATCATGAGCCATTTTGCATCTAGGCATTTTCTGAAATGAAGAGAGCATTTAAAACACAACTGAGGATGATATATGAGTTGCATTTCAAAAGGAAACTTGACTTCTCAAAACATAGTGACACAATTAGCCCAAACTTCAAACTGTATATTTCTTTCTTGTTGTTAGGTTTGTTTTATTGAGAGAAAATTATACTACCTGTTCCAGGGAAGATATCGCTACATAATTTCATTCTCTAATCTCCTGTCTTAGTCTGAGTGCTAAATTTCCAGGCTTGTATCACATTGCCCTGCCATAGTGTGATGATTTATTTAATCTAGAAACAGGCTAGCAATTCTGAACTTCTCTGATAATCTTATCCACTAGACTAAGTGCTTAAACTATTTATGTACAATTTTCAAAGACGGAACATTTGACAGAGGTTATGAACATTTTCAGATGCACCTGCAGGGGTCTCTGATTCATTCCTCCATGGAACTGATCACTTTAATAATAAGTAGTTGACTATCTTATTATCTCTGGTCCCTACCTATGTAATAGTCTCAACCTTTTTGGGGAAAGTTCACTTGAGGACTTTCTAATATTAAAAATTATTACTTGTTCTAGTCTTACTCAGGATATATTTTCTGACTTTTCTACACATTCTGAAAGTTGTTTCTTATGTGTGTTTACACATATAAGTGCCTCTGTGTGTATATGCATGCTTGTATGTGTGTATGAAAAAAACTCAAGCTCTTATTCAGCAATCTTGCTCATAACTAGTATTCAATTACTTGAGCCATTCTTCCAATGCAGCTTTTGGCTGGTTAATTTTAGATAATGTCACAAAGACTGTTCTGCCTAGGCTTGATGCAACCTGAACTTCCCAGACTTCCTTATATTCTTATGTTTTATCTTTCCAGGATTATCGATTTTTAAACTTGAAACATTTTTGCGAGTGTAAAGTCATTTTGCAATTACTTTCTCTGCTTGGGAAGATTACTATTGACTTTGTTGTTCCTTTTGAGGAAACGTAAAGTCATATTTACACCTGTTCTGTTCGTCGTGTGGCTTGAACTCTGATCCTGGGTGCTGTCCCTCAGCTCTTCAGCTCAAGTCCAGTGCTCTTCCACTTGAGTTACAGCACCACTTCCAGATTTCCGGTGGTTAATTGAAGATAAGGGTCTCATGGAATTTCTTGACCTGGCTGGCTTTGAACCACAATCCTCTGGTGTCAACCTACTGAGTAGCTTGCATTACAGACATGAGCCACCAGCACCTGGCTCATATTTGCATTTATGTGCACTTAATGACACTCTGTAGACAAAGAATGGAAATTTGAATCAAATGATGTGACATTTCAGCTTTTCAGAAAATTGAGGTAGCAATAAATATGCCCTCTTTTTCCATGTTGTTACATTAATGACTCATGAGCTATGGGACTCTTACATTAGCATCGTCTGATGTCTGCATATGTGGATTTAGTATCAGAAATTGTTCATAGAGAAATAGAGAAAGATGATATTTTTAGAAAGCAAAAGAGATCAGGTATGAAAGAGTAGCATAGAAGGATATACAACTTATCACACAGAGATTAAGAAGAGCCTAAGTGATTAGAATAATAAAAGCAATGATTAATAAACCTAGTTTATAATTAGTTCTTCAATAACCAAAAATGGTTCCCTAGAACGGTTTCTGCTATACCTTAGTTACTACAATTTATTCCTTCCATTTGGAGTTATTCCTTCTCTTCTGTCACAAATGTTAACTAGCATCTGCATTTTTGGTGCCATGACTGGCCACAAAGATCTCTAAATCTCACTTAAATTACCTTTCCCTTTCTGATTAGCACTGAGCACACAAAATCCTGGAATCTTTCAATTTCCAGAATTAAACTTCACCTGACATCCAAGCACATTCCTGGCATTAATTGCCATGACCTATTAACAAAACATTTTTTTGTTCAACACAGTATTCTAATATAAGTAAAGTACATGAATTAAGGACTATTGTTAGGTATCACTTGGAAGCAGCAATAATATATTCCAAGTATGGGTTCTTTATTTTGCATTTACTAGCTAAATGACTCTTTTGCCTGTCCTGGGGCTTGCACTCAGGGACCGTGAACTGTTCTTGAGCTAGAAGTCTACCACTTGAGGAAAAGCACCACTTCCAGTGTTTCTTTTTCTGTTTATGTGGTGCTGAGGAATTGAACCCAGGGTTTCATGCAATGAAGCCATATTTCCCCAGCTCTAAATGACTTTTCTTTTCATATTAATAGTTTTTGTGTGAAAATACAGTACAGATGGGTTACAATTACATGAGCAGGTAATGAGTACATTTCTTATCAAGTATTGTTGCCTCCTCCTTTGTTTCCCCTTACCATCCCTGCCCACCGATCCCCCCATCCCCCCACAAAGTTGTAAAGTTCCCTTTTCGACATAACGTCTTGTTCCAATGGGACTTTCTTAAGATGGCATTACTTTTTCTTTCTGTTAATATGTATTATAATTTAGGTCTGGTGGTAGGAAAGGAAGTGGAAAACAATACTACGTCCAATAAAGCTGACATCCTATTACATCACTAAGGAAGTAGTGTTAAGACCTGCAGGACTCATAGGTTGTTGCATGTGACATTACTATGTAAAACACTATTAATGATCATCCCAGACATCCATAACATTCTGCTTCCATTTCTAAGGTCAAGAGCCAAATATCTATGCCTTTTATTGATTGGGTGTGTTTCCTAGGAAGGAAGAAGGAGGATGTGTTAGGTGATGATGGAAAAATATGTATATTAGCACCCTGTCCAAATTTTTTGCAGTTTATTTCTTTTTATTTTTTTATATTATTTTTTATTGTGAAAATACTGTACAGAGGGGTTACAATTACATGGTCAAGATAATAAGTACATTACTTACCAATCCTAGCCTCCTCCTTTGTTTCCCCTTCCCATCCTCCCCCTGCCCCCCCCCCCAATCCTCCCCGGTACACCCCCACACCAAAGTTGTAAAGTTCATTTTTGGACATAACGACTAGTACATCTCATTGTTGCAATGGGTCCACCTAATTTAAGTTAAATAAAACATGATTTGTAAAGTGAAAGTAATTTATGGTTTCATTGACTGTTTTAAGAAAACAATTATGCCTTTTGTTTTCAATTAAATTTCTGTGGTAATGTGTATTATTCATGATTTAACTGGTAAAATTGATAACAGTTATATTATATCGAGTTGATTCAAACTTGTATTTGAAAATTGCACACTTAACACAAATATACTTCCACTTTCCTCTACCACATAATTAAAATAATAGTAAAGCAAAGATTGGTGTTAGCCATTCATATGTACAATCCTAGAACTCAGGGGGCTGAGACCTGAATATTATAGTTCAATGTCAGTCCAAACATACAAAAATGTGAAAACTTATCTCCAATTATCCAGAAAGAAGCAGAAGGTGAGCATGTGACTCAAGGATAGAGTATTATCAGCCATGAGCAAAAAATACAAGGGAGACCATTAAACATCAAGTTCAAGCCCTAAAAATGACATATACACACAAGACAACAACAAAATGTACTATGATTATCAATAATGAAGACAAAATAGTAAAAAAGATCATGAGAAATGTGTAAACATCTGGAAGACATAAATCATTTGACAGAATTTTGATTCATAAGAGGGGAAAGTCACAGCCTCATTTGTACAGTCTCATTGTAGTCATTTGTGTTGAAACCTGGCTACTGGGTAATATGTGAAAGAGTAGATTGAACATACCTGACATAGGAGAAATTGCCTGTGACTATATACCATCCCAGTCTGCAAAAATTTAAAATCATGCTTGTTAATTTTAAAAAAACTTATTGTTAGAGACTGTTTTGTCCACACAGACTGCGGTCCTTATTTTGAGGCTTCAGACCAGTGCTTTTGTTTATAACCACTCCTGTTTTACTCCCCTTCCCTTGTGCAGCTATACCTTACTTAGCTGGCACCAAGCCAAGTCTTTGAACTAGACACCCGTGCCTTAATCCCTCCCTTTCTCCAGCTACAACTCATTTCACATACTATCTCTGTCTTAGCATTAGTTGTTTTCTGACTAATCCCCATCAGAAAATACATATATTCATGTAAACCCAGAATAATTAACCTAGTTAGAAAAGGGAGAAAGGGTTTACCATTGGCTGAGGCTCTCATCTGTAGGTTTGCTCCCTAATAAATCTGTGCTACACTATCTCTTTTTTTCATTGCTTTTGAGCCTGACAAATGATTGATTTGGTTTGATGTAATCCCATTTATCCAGACTTACTTTGGAAATTTTGACCTATGCCAAGGAGCCCTCATGTTTCCCCTAACTCTTCCTGTAAGATTCCTAAGGCATCTGGATTTACATTGAGCTCTTCAATCAATTTGGAATTGATTCTGCTGCAGGAGGATATAATGTGATCTAATTTCAGTTTTCTGTGTACAGCCAGTTAAACCAATTTTTTGAAGAGGCTGTTTTTCTTCCATCCTGTGTTTCTGACTTCCTTATCAAAGATTATGTGCTTATAGGAGGGGATTCATTTCTGGATCTTCAATTCTGTTGTATTGTGCTTCCATGGGAAAGAATGTCATTACCCCATTCTGAAGAAATGGAAAGACTGGGGGGAAAATGGTATTAAGTGAAATAAGCCAGATCCAATTAAATATATGCTGCATGGTTTTCCTCATTTCTAATAACTAGATAAGAGCATACATCCACAAGTTTATCTAATAGATAGTAAATGACAAATAATTACACTTGGATATGATTAACAGCACTCTAAGTGTTCACATGGCAAGAACAAGGGAAGCTATTCTTAGGAGAGGATCACAATGGCTCAATAGCTATGTGCACATTATCAGATAAATGTTGCTTATTGCAATGAACTATAAGAATCAATTATATATATGAAATACATATACCTGTATATAATTTTAAAAGGTGTCACAAATAACTGACTTCTCTGTAAACTCAAAAGCAAAATTCTAAATTTAGAAGATAAAATTGAGGAGTTTTCAACACATAAACTAAAATACATAGGGGAAAAGGTGGGAGAGAAAATATAAGATGAAAAGTAGAATTGCTAACTATTGAAGAATTCATAAACAATTTTCAAATCTATACAAGAGAGCTTGGGTACAGCTAAGTTGTAGAACTGGACTAATATATACAAAATCATGATTTCAATCTCCAAACCTAAATGTCTAATAATAAGTTAATAAATAGTAATAATACAATATTTACCTGAAATAAATGCTTTTATATTAGACAGGCCTGAATCCTAAAACAATTAACAAAATACTCTCAATTCTTGTATCCAATGAAATGAAACCACGAATGAATTGCAAATAGTTCCTTTTTATCCTTTCCTTTCATTTTCTGTTTTCTTCTTTTCTTTTTCCTTTGGCACTACTGGTGCTTGAAGGTGCTAAAGCTCTAACCACTTTAGATTATTTTTCAGGTCAAGCCTCCCTTGAGCAATGATCTCTTACCTATGGCTTCCACATAGTGAGTTAACACTATATCTAACTTTCTTTGTTTTTGTAGTTTTTTTACGAATTTTTTTTTGTCAAAACTGGTCATGATATCATTCTTATAAATCTCTGCCTCCTAATTAGCAAGGTTGAGTGTCACCAGTATCAAATGACCAATTGCTCCACATGTGTAACTAATAGATGTTTTGCTAGCTGCCAGTTGCTCACACCAGCAATCCTAGCTACTCAGGAAACTGAAGTCTGAAGATTGTGGGTTAAAATGAGGCCAGGATAGAAAGTCCATGAGATTCTTACCTCCAATTAACTACCATAAAGTTGGAAGTGGTACTGTGGCTCAAGTGGTAGAGTGCTAACAGTTAGCAAAGCAGCTCAGGGACAGCACTCAGGCACCAGAACCAACACACACACACACACACACACAAAGATAGATGCTTCTAGTTCCTGGCCATGTTCTTTTTAATAATGCTTCTTTTGGTGAAGATTTTGTAAGTCAAATAATCTTGATGCAAAGTAATAGCTATGCTGTCTTGGGCTTGTAGTCCTCAGGTTCATCTTCCTTGCCTGTACAAGGAAGAAATTTCTTTGCCAAACTGGTGCAGTGGGAGAATCCAGTCTTAATATTCAATGTACATGTGTGAAAATGTGACCACGTAAATGTAGGGGGTGGGGTTGGGTGAGATAGAGAAGAATGATCAAATTAATGACATCGATCAAGATGTACTCACAAACCGACATATTAAATTAAAACTCCTTTGTACACTATTTATGTATCATTTTGTTAGTAGAAAAAAAATGAAACCAGTGCTTCAGTGCAATCCACACATCTTAGATATAGATTGGTCAAAGCTGTTTCTTTTAAAGAATACAGGACAGAGAAGAGTGGAACAAATCATTTCCAGAATAAAACTGATCAACTCTACCCCAAAGTTAACATCAATAGTGATGTGGACCATACAACTTTGATTTCATGCACTGAGAATACATTTCCACCCATCCCCCACTCCTGGGTTTAAATTCAGGGTCAAGATTCTGTCTCCCCCACCCACTCATAGCTAATGCTCTAACATTTGAGCCACAGATCCAATTCGGGCTCTTTTTGTTTAATTGGAGATGAGTCTCATGGATTTTCCTGCCCAGACTGACTTCAAATCATAATCCTCAGATCTCAGGCTCGGAATATAGGTGTCAGCCATCAGTACCCAGCTTGAGAACTCACTTTTCCACTGTAATTCTCCTTCCCAAAACTTCATAGCCACAATCTTGGGAGAAAAGATTCAGAGAGCCCCCAATTGAAAAACATTCTATAGAATCTCCTGTCCCATACACCTAAAAAGGGAGAAACGCTATCTCTCTCCCTTTCATGAAACAATAGATGTTAGATTATTATATGATAATAATAGTAGATATTATTATAATGCTCTCAATATCTATTCCCATCCCCATTGATACCAGGCTTGGTTGTAGAACTTACTTTGACAAATGACATGTGAGAAGTGATGGCATGTGTCTTTTCTGAGCTTTAACCCTGTGGTTTTCACTCTTTGCATCCCCTGGGAACCTCCAGCAGTCAGTCTGGATCACAGAATGGACACCATGCTGAGTGGAAGTGGATCTGGACTAGGCTTTGTAGCATGAGAGAGAGTAATCAAAATTGTAAGGTATTGTGTCCTTGGGGTTGGTTTCCCCAGTAAAATTAAGCTCACATTGAGGACCCAGCTCTAGGTAGTCTAGGTCTCTTTTTCTCTATTCCTTCCCACTTCCTTCTCATTCTTCCTGAATATTTCCGTTTTCTCCTTAGGTGACACCAATTCTTGAGTGTCCTTATCCTAGAAATTTGTTTTAGGGTTAAACATTGTGGCTTTCTGTTTTACATTTTCTCTTAAGTGTTTCTTCACTTTTGTCTTTCTGGAGTTTTCAGCCAGAAGCTCCCAAGTGTGATGGATCTTCAGATAAAAACCCTCTGCCAGGGCTGGGAAGGTGGTAGAGTGGTAGAGTGCTTGCATTGCATGCATGAGTCCCTAGGTTCGATTCCTCAGCCCCACATAAGCAGTAAACCTGCACGAGACACTGTGGCTTAAGTGGGATAGTGTTAGAGTTGTGCTGAAGAATTGAGGGACAGTGCCCAGACCCAGATTTCAAGCCCCAAAACCGACAAAAATTTTTTTTACATGAAGTAAGCCAGGCCCAAAGAAGCACAGGTCTCATGGTTTCTCTTATTTTCAATAACTAGTACATGTCTGAGACAAGCAGAAACTGTCAGATAAGTTGATGTTAGGCGAAATGAACCCCAACATAAGAATTCAATTTTTTTCTTTCTTGTGATTGTTTCTATCATATTTATAAGATGATTTCTTTGTTGCTTTTTATGTCCCTCCCCCACTGTATGCCCCCTGTATTCCCTGCACTTGATATTGGCATACTTTGTGCAGGGGAAGTGAAAAACCAAATTGTTTAAATTGTGGTACAGGTGGATCCATTGCAACAATGAGATGTGCAAGACGTTATGTTGAAAAACGAACTTTACAACTTTAGTTGGAGGGGGGGTCTGAGGAGGGACCACGGGGTGGGGGTGGTGAGTTGGGAAGAGATGGGAAGGGGAATCAAAGGAGGAGGCCACAATTCTTGATAAGATATGTACTCATTACCTTGCCCATGTAATTGTAACCCCTCTGTATGGTATTTACACAATTAAAAAAATAATTTCCTCTGCCATATCTGCCTTGCTTGCTTTCACTCCCCCTCATGTTGGCCTACTAGGAGGCCAGAATAACATGAAGCTCCAGAAACCTTTTGGATAGAAAAAGAAACCACCGTATGGGAAGTGAGGGGTGTATTACAAGAGATTGGGAACTGAACACAGGTAGAATGGATCATAGCTTTAGCCTCAGCTGTCTTCTGAATCATTGCCCAGTTACCAGCTGTAAGCCTTTGCTCCAAAATCTATGTGGCAAATTCTGCAATTCTTACTGTATCATCCAAACACAGACTTAGATAGGCATCAAGCATGACATAAAATATACATTTCTTAAATCAGAGAAATCTGTACCGGAGAAAATGTGCAGAAAGAACTTCATTTTATCAGATTCACTTCATTTTTATAGGCTTATAATTTGAATGAGAGAACAATATCAAATTCTCTTTGCCTTCACAAAATCAATATATCCAAGCAATACACCACTGTAATGAAAAAAAATCTTTTTACTAAAGTGAGTATTTGGAATGGGAAAAAAACAAATATTATAAAACTTAAAAATTGATCAAATACCAAAAGACAAAGAAAGACACTGATCAAGAACGAAATACCAATATGTTTAGTAAATAAATGAAATCTTTGAGATTCTTATCCACATAGGAAATACATAGGAAAATAAATGAGAAATTCACTGAGATCCCATCTTACACACCAGAAGAGCTATCACCACGCAAATAAAAAAAACTGCTGGAGAGGTTGAAATAAATCAGGAACTGTGTTTGGTGGTGTGGCATTGTAAACTAGTGAAACCCATATGGGGATCATAATGGAAGTTTACACGATACAAAAAAGACAAATATATTGAAGACCATTATTGCAACTTGGATACATACTGAAAGAATATAAATCAATATGAATATATATGTTCATGGCAGCAATATTCATAGCAACCAAGCTGTGTAATCAACCTGGATGTTCCATAAAGAGAGAATAAAGAAAATGCACCTTTCTTAGCTATAAACATGTTTTGGTATATAAGAGAAGTGGATGTTTCTACTATATTATTGCTACATATTTTGGATAGATACCTAATCTTAATTTCACTGGTTTTGTGGCATTGCGTTTTGACTTCCATATTGATTTCAGAGCAGTTACAATAGGATGAAAATATCATATAAAATGTGCATATTAGATAAAAATTTAAGTATATCAGTGAACACATACAGATCATCATATAGAGTTTATAATTTGAAGCAATTTTAAGAAGGCAACAGTAGGGGGAAAAGACAATGTTAGAAGCTTAATAACAAATATACAGATATGGAAAAATACAAAAAAAAGGTGCAACTAATTAGTGCTTACAGTAACAAAACATTTTCCTCAGGTTTTAAAAATGAAACTATTAATAACATCAAATAAATATGGCATGGAAGAAAATATAGCATAGACATATTTTCCCCAATATTTGTTTTATTTTTTAACAAATGGATTAAAACAAAATGTAATTACATGTCTGAAGATGATAACACTTTCAAGTGTCATTGATTGAATCCAGCAAAGGAAAGTAACCGTCAAGTACAGGGTAAGAACAACCTGGGTTATGGAAGAAGATACTTAGTAGAACTTTGTGAGGAAACAATGTGCTCCTTTTTCCTCATCAAATTAGTACAGCTAACTTTTGAGAGAACACTTGTAATGTAGTCAGAGCAGTGGAGTTACTAATTTAGGTAGTAATTCATTAATTTTATTCCCGAATCCTCTGATGTGATTCCCAAATGATGTGAGTGTTCCTAGATTTTCTGAGCCCTTTTTTTCACACAGTGTTTCTAATTCCTCCCCATGCCTATGATTCTTCTGCTACTCTCAATTCTCCTTGTTTCTCAACTCAACTCCTGTGACCTTTATTTTCATGAGAAAGAGCTGAAGAATTATGAGGATGGCTTGGTGTCTGAGGTAACATCCACTCCTGTTTGGATGATATGGGGAAGGACCACCACGTGGGCCTCATAATCAGATATTAATTGACCTCTTTGGAAATGCAGAAACTCACTCCCTCAGGCAGAATCTGTCATTCCTTGACTTTCTCTGAAGAGATTTGGTAATAGGGAACAATTCAGAGAATGAGCTTTCCCACCACCCACCACAGCCTTGTCAGAATGAACAGGAACAAAATTAAAAGTGGCCTCAGTTCCCATAGGGCTAATCAAAAGCCAAGAGATCACACATTCCTCCTCATCAGGGACCTTCTGGTAGGAATAGAATCTGGGCAAAGTCTAAGATGGAGATAAAATGAGACTGGGCCTAAGGAGGACACAAAAGAATGATCCTCTCTTTGACTACAAGTGAGTTGTGTAGTGAGACATGACAACTTCCTTCATATATGAAAATTCACTAGGTGAGTGATATCACTGCCACTTTGCAGGAGATCAGTGTCCCCAATGGAGAAGTTGTTAAATGTTGTGACTGCCAGTTTGCTCTCTAGGCTCTTGTCTCTCCCACCCCTTCCCATGTCAGGAATGCATTGCTTCTTTTAGGCACGCAACTACGTGTCCTCACTCTTAGGCAGGAATGCTGTAGGGTATTCTTTTGCCAATCTCTTGCATTTGAGGTAGAATAGGCCCAGGCACAGCTCATGCCAAGGGGTAGATTCAAGAAGGTGAGTATAAGTTCATATTTGTATTGAAAAATAATCATATTGAAAGAATCAAATGAAATTAATAATTGAGAGATTTAGGGTTTATAGTCGCTAAATTTAATTAATTATTACTAAAACATCTAGAATCATGGATTAGGAAGAGAACAGTGAAGTAATTTCAATATAATTTGTAAAAGAAACACCACAGCGAGAACAATTAAAGGAACTATTGGCATAGTTCCATTTACTATCTTAGGAGTGACCTTGCATTGAAGGCTTTTAGAATAATATCTAAAAGAGAGGGACTTGCTTGGCACTGGTGGCTCACACCTGTAATCCTAGCTACCCTGGAGGCTGAGATCTGAATATTATGATTCAAAGCATGTCCAGACAGAAAAAGCCAGAAGTGGTGCACTCAAGTGGTAGAACACTAGCAATGAGCTCAGGGACACTGCCTAGGCCATGAGTTCAAGCTTCAGGATCAGCAATACAATGACAACAAAACAATAATGATAAAAAGAAATAAAAGAAGGACTTAACGATATGTGATGGAATGAGGCTGATGTGTAACTGTTTAGGGAACCTATAAGGAGACAAAATTTGGAGCCAAATAATATCTATTCATGACTAATCAAGGATGCAAAGCAAATGCCAAATTCCTCTTCTCAAAAACTTGCAAACTTGGGCTGGATTAGTGTCTCGGTGGTAGAATGCTTGTCTGGTATGCATGAGGCCTTGGGTTCGATTTCTCAGCACCACATAAGCTGAAAAAGCCAGAAGTGGCGCTATGGCTCAAGTGATAGAGCACTAACCTTGAGCTGAAGAGTTGAGGGACAGGGCCCAGGCCCAGAGTTCAGGTCACATGACTGGTCAAAAAATAAAAAACTAAACTAAACTAACCTTCCAAACATATCTTTTCTCATAATTGAGGAGAGGCTTCTTTTACAGGATTTCTCCTTATCTAGCTCAAGGGGATCAGAACTTCAGTAGAATTTTCCTGTTGAGATGTAATGTGCTTAACTGTACTGAAGCTAATCATGGCTAGGAAAGTATGGACTGATACGTTTGTTGTATTTTTCCTTATAAATATATAATATTCTCAGGTTTTATATGAAATATAATTTATAATAATTATACATTATATATATTAAATTTATTATAATATAACATATATCTTAACAGACTTCCTAATCTTAGAGTTAGGAACAAGCAACATATTAAAAGAAAAATGTTTGAATCTCTGAGTAATTTCTCTACAACAGGAAAATTCCACGTTACATTCTTATTACCCAGAGAGCAACAAAGGAAAGCGATGCACATGGAGGTGGTTCCCTGGATTTTGGAAACTGTTATTGCATATATATATATATATATATATATATATATATATATATATATATATATATATATATGAAATATTGTTTTATATTAGTGAATATATCTACAACTATAATAACAGATAAATAAGTGAACACCTATGTACACACACTCAATCACATTCAAATATAAGAATTTCTTTTCTATGCTGCCTATTCACCTACAGAGAGAGTACATGAGTTGCCATTGAATTGTCCTGGAAGTTCTTTATCTGGCTACTCTAGCTTCACATCCTTTGTTCTGTAAGTAGCCAGATGTTATGTGTTCAACAATAGTACATGTTACAGGCATAAATATCCACCCTGACACACAGAGAAACTTCGATTTCAGAAATGCCACAAATAAGTGTGAGGTACACAGTACTTTTCAAAATTGAATAGATTACATATTTATTAGAAAGCTCGTAAGAAAAAATATTCAGTGTAGGATGAAAGACTTCAGAAAACTACAGTTTAAATTACGTATAACCAGGTGGAGGTAGCTCATGCCTGTGATATTGGTTAATCTGGAGTCTGGTATGTGAGGATCACAGTTCAAAGCCAGGTTGAGAAAAGTCCCCTTGGGACACCTATCACCAATTAATCACTGAAAACTAAAATTGATACTGTGGCTCGAAGTTGTAGAGAGCTAACCTTGAGCAAAAGACCTCAGGAGCAGTGCCCAGTCTCTGAGTTCAAATTCTGTAATAGATAATAAATACAAATAAAAATAAATTACAGGGCTGGTAAGTTGGCTCAGTGGTAGAGCGCTCGCCTTGCATGCTTAAGGCCCTGGGTTCGATTCCTCAGCACCACATAAGCAGAAAAAAAGCCAGAAGTGGCACTATGGCTCATGTGTTAGAGTGCCAGCCTTGACCTGAAGAGCTGAGGGACAGTACCCAGGACAAGAGTTCAGGCCCCACGACCGGACCCAAAATAAAATAAAATAAAATAAATTACATATAATTTTTTACCAACTCTGTAAAAGGAAAATAGGATATGACACATGGCAACATAAGACTTCAAATTACAAAGTTCCAGGGCATTTCCTCACTCTTGACAACTAGGAGTAATCCATATTAAAAAAATGGTGAACGTTTTATACCAAATTTCAAAATATGTTATACAAAGTAAATACAATAAACATGCATTCCACAGTCTAGTTACATCATATGGTGTAAAGAATCTGATTAACTGATTCATGAAAACCAATACTATGCAGTTAAAACATCCAATATCTCAGGTGTCAACTTAGCACAATACTTTCTTTTTTTTTTAATTTAATTTAATTTTATTTGTGAACATACTGTACAGAGGGGTTACAATTACATGGGCAGGATAATGTGTACATTTCTTGCCAAGCATTGCAGCCTCCTCCTTTGTTTACCCTTCACATCCCTTCCCAGCCTCCCCCCTCCCCCCCAATCCCAATCCTTCTCCTTCCCCCCCTTCCCCCCCCCCCCCCGCACCGACGTTGTAAAGCTCGTTTTGGACATGACAACTTGTACTTCTCATTGTTGCAACAGGTCCACCTGTATCCTTAAACAACGGGTTTTTCCCCATCTCCTCCACAAGTTATACTGACATCAAATATAGTGAAAGCAGGGGTCATACTGTGGGGGAGGGACATACAAAACAATAAAGAGATAATCTTATAAATGAGTTAGAAACACATTCATGAAAGAAAATAACATTAAAATACATATCTAAGGGTTCATTTTCCTAACATCACATTATCTGACCTTTTCCACTTGACTCATACATATACTAGATATTGCAAATAAGGGAAACCATGGGACCTATGTTTCTTTGGGCCTGGCTTACTTCACTCAATATAATTTTTTCCAAGTTTTTCCATTTCCTAACAAATGGGGCAATGTCATTCTTTCTTATGGAGGCATAGAATACCAATGTGTATATAAACCACATTTTCTTGATCCATTCATCTACTGAGGGACATCTGTACTTTCAATCTATGATGTCTGTTTGTATATTATCCAGCCCTATCCATCCCACAATGACAGAAAGCTCTTCCTGAGAAAGTCCAGAGAGCTGTCTACTGTGAGTGCTCAATATAGACCTGTTCCCATTCTCTATTATTTGGATATGTGATAGATTGAATATCTGATAACTTGGAAAAGGCACAATTTGGGACTGGCTAACTAACTTTTTCCCATTGGAACATCTAATTTCAAGGCCACTGAAAGATTAGAGATGGTGATATTCTCTTTAAAATTATGTATTCAAAGGAGACAAAGTTATTTAGGCTTTGAAAGAATTGACTAGGAAGTAAAATGCATGTGATTTTTGTTAGCTCAGTAATTCTCAAAAACATAAAATGAATTCAAGTATTTAATATATACCCATATGCGTGGATATATCCATGTATGTATGTATATCCATGAATGTGCGTTCATCTCTTTTCTGTGTAGCAAATGGTACAAATGAAACTGTGCAATCACTACTCAAAGGCATGAATAAACAAAGAGAATGAGCATAGTACTCATATTTAGGAATCTATGGCTAGCCAAATCTCTGAAAATCTTTTACATCAGTTTGCATGTGTCACTTACTGCAGTACAGGGGCATTACGACAACAATTGGATACCAGGCAGAAGAAATGAGAAATGAGAGATACAAAGGGTACAATACTCTTTCTGAAGGGTAAGTAGGATTTCCTTGTGTGTGTGTGTGTGTGTGTGTGTGTGTGTGTGTGTGTGTGTCTGTGTGTGTCTGTGTGTGTGTGTGTGTCTCTGTGTGTGTGTGTGCGTGCATTACATTTTCTTGAATCATTTCTCTCTTGAGGGGTATCTGGGCTGATTCAGTAAGCATTGTTGTGCTGAAATAGTTACTATATCCTGGTTTGTAATCTTTCAGGTAAATGCCTAGGATTAGAGTTGCTGCATCATATGTAAGTGGCTAGTCAAAACAGGGGTGAAGGGGGAAAAGTACAAGAATGACCAGGAGAAAAGGGGGGAAGTGCAGAGAGTAATCCAGTAAATATCTTACAATATTAAGAAGAGTGAAGGAAGAGGTGCATAGAGGAAAGATGCGAATGTTGAAATGGTTGATGTTGATCTTGGTATATTGTACGCAGAAACTGCTTTGTTTAATAACTCCTTTGCTACTTAAAATAATAATTAAAAAATCATATTCTTAAAATATTATGCAATTAGAAGCAAACCATGAGAATCTGCTCAGATCACCTCTAGGGTCTATAAATGTTTAGGATAAGTTTTAGAACAGCACTAATGATTCATATCAACTGAAGAAAATTTAATGATTTCCAGCTATTTAAGATAATCATTTTTGGAGATATGGCTCAAGTGGCAGCTTGTTACCTAGTGAACAATGCTATCAAATATTGAATTCAATGTTGATCTTGAACAAAAGTAAAAACAGTAAAAGTCAGGCATTTTCCATGGCACTGGTAGCTCATGAGTTTAATCCTATCATTAATCAGAAGGCAGAGATCTTGGGATCTTAATTCAATGTCAGCTTGGATAGGAAAATCTGTGAGACTCTCATCTCCAATTCACTGCCAAAGAAATCTGGAAGTGGAATCATGGCTCAAGGGGTAGAATGCTAGCCTACAGCAAAATGTTCATGGATAGAACCAAAGCCTTGAGTCCAAGCCTTAGAATAGTGCATATACAGACACAAAGGAAGTAAGTCACTCAAGTTCTCAACCTTCCATTTCCATAATCTTAACTCTAATCCTGGTCAGAACCCTAAGAATAACCTTGATGATAATAGTAACCCAATCCTAAAATTAATGGAAAATATATCCTAACAGATACTCATGGTCTTTGAAATGATTTATTTGCCCTTTTCTCCAAATCCTACAGATTCCCTGACTTGGACTCTGAAATCGTACCCTATTATAAATATTAACCTCAAGTCTTCATATCATGAAAGCTATCATAGTTTCCACGATCTTAACTTTTACTGAACTCCTCTATCTCCAAAAAGAAGTTGCAGGTTTACTAAAATTATACTCTAGTTCCTAACCCTAACTATATATCTAAATCTTACTAGAAACCTAACTCTAAATTCAACCCTATTGAACCTAGAATAGTAAAATTAAGAAAACTCTGTAATTTTTGTTAAATTTCACACTTATTTTACTTGAAAATATTAGCAGAAATCTCAGTTTTACCTTATAGCTTATCCTTACCTAAGCCTAAGTCTAACCTGAACTAGAACAGTAACCCTAACCATAGAACTAATAGCCTTTGGATTCTAAAAGCCATAAAAATATATTAGATTTATTCATCCTAACTTTGATTCAACTCACTTCTCTAAAAATAATTTGTAGTTTTACTCATTATTTTGCTATTTTTGTAACTCTAACCTTAACTGCAATATTGAGGCTAACCCTCACACTAACCATATCCTAATCTTAATATAATTAGCAGTTTCCTATTTCACATTCATCCTAATTCTAACATGACTTGTTATTGAAAGATAGTTCGAGTTTGACCCTAAACTTTCCATTGCCCTAATGCTAACACTAACTACAGCTGCAACTGAAACATAACTTTCACCCTAATGATAGTCCAATTCTAATGCTAAAGAAAAATACTCTAGTTTTAATCAGTTTGCACTCTGGAAATGAGTTTCAGATGGCCCTGATTCCCACAAATTTTGTGACTCTTCCTCTGAAGTTATCTTGTTCCCTAACATGAATCATTATAAAATAACTTGCCCTCAAATTCTCTTATCAGGAAAAATACTGTAGTATCCATTGATCCTACCTTTTCTTGAACCTCTGTAGCCTATAACAGTTTCAGATTTACTTACCATCTAGTTCATTACTAGGTTAACGCTCTTAACCTAAACTGGATGGACATTCCATCAACATTTTGTTATTAGAGGATTATTCAATATTAGCTGTATGTTGATTGGTAATGACTGAGCTTGACAGAAAGGTGAGGGAAAACCATCTACACTTCAATGAGGTTCTGACTTGTGTTTCAGAAAGTGTTATGAAAGCTTTCCATTAGAAATCTAGCAGCTGCGCTTCTAAAAATTCCTTGGGTGGTTAGTTTCTGATAATGTCTCAATTCAAGTACTTCTCCTTGGAGTTCCATATTATTCAAGATGCTGTATTAGATCCTTTTACATTTTGCAGACAGCTCTTGGTGATGAAATTTGAGCTTTTCAAAACTGCTCTCCCAATTCCATCCCCAAAATGCATTCAAAAAGACAAAAAAAAAAATTGAAAAAAAATTGTTTCTGTTGATAGTGCAAATACTTTTATTTTCCATTTCAAACATAAAATGTAGTAAAACGTTTCATAGCGATTACACTGAACTAGGTTGTGGACACATTCTAATGTAAATAATGTACTGTGTTCAAGTAAAATGTTTGAGGATCCAAAATTTTAATATGCCTGTGGTCCTAAAACCAATACCTTACTGATATTGAGTGATAAATACAACTTCCCACGAGTACAGAAGTTTTCCTTGTATCTTTTTAATATATATTTTTATTGTAAAGACACTGTACACAGGGGTTACAGTTACATAAGGAAGGTAATGAGTACATTTCTTATTGAGCATTGTTACCCAATCCTTTGTTTTTTCCCCTACCATCCCTTCCTCTCACATCACCCAAATCCTCCCTCCAACCCCCTCTGATAGTATATACACTGATAGAATATTCTCCTGCTACTTTGGTTGTTGAGAGTGTCTACAAGAGCAAGCATTCCGTGGGGAGCAGGGAGACACCATATGACCTTTATTACTGAGATTTCCGAATGACTTGCTATCACTTGTACTGCATTTTGCAAGTCGAATCTCATGTCTTAAAACGTACCAGTTTTAAGAGATAAGAGGAGTGGTAAAAGAACTCTTAGAGACAAATACGTTTTCAACATATTTGGTTCCAAGCATTCCATCTAAGGCATATTCAACAACTAGTGAAACTTGTGTTGACTGTAACTATGTGTCTTTCTCCATGTGTGCATTTATACATGGGTATATGCATGTGTGTATTTGTGAGTATGGTAACATACATGTGTACATATATAAGGGCACATACATATATGCATATATAAACATATATAAATATATTTGCATATATATCAAGTGTTCAGTGATTTGATCTATAGTTCCTAACACATTGTCATTTTCACAAAGTGTACATGGTAAACTACTCTGAGGATCTGTGCTCTATGATGGGTATCCTTTGTACTCACTTCCCCATTATCTTGTTTTTCATCCCTGTGAACAACTTCAGTCTACTTTCCATAGGATAGCTTTGTTTCATTACATGTAGTTACTCACTGATACTCAAAGCAAAAGGTTGTTTGTAAAAGAAAAAGTACTTTTAGGTCACAGGTTAAAATTATCTTATCCATCCCAATGATTCTTAGAGAGATAAAATTTATAATAGTAATAAAAGTGAAAAGGAATTCCTAGATCTGTTGTTTTACCATTTAGAATGGCAAATAACATCATATCACTGTTGTAACTCTTAAATAAGTCAAGGGTAACTGATTGTCTTTATCATGTTCCCACAAACCAGTGGATCCTGAAGGATAATAGTAGACCACCAGAAATTCTAAGTAGCAGACATGAAGCATGAAAGAGAAAGTGAGGAAATGAGAGAGAGTATAAGAGAGAGAGAAATATCATAATACTGAAAGTAAATAACAGATAAATAAGAGCTGCATGAGAATATTCATATGGCTATCTTTAGATACGACATGTACATTTAAAAGTAATTGTTGTATAATAACCAATCAACATAAAATATAAAGAGTTTCATGGAGGTCGGAGGAAGATGGTAGAGGAGAACCTGGAGGCTAAACAAACTCTCACATACAAAGCAGCTTTAGTGTTCCAGTGAACAGTACTAGCCTAGATAATCACACCAAGTGTGCCATCACTGTACACATTGTTTGGCTAGAGAGGGAAGATGCAGGCAAGAAGACAGGTCTGAGCACTTGACAGTAGCCGCGGTTGTGGCAGCAGCTACGGCACCCATAGCCACCATATCTACAACAGAGAGTCCAGGACAAAAGCGCCATATGCAGTGGGTGAGAGGATTCTACTCAACACCAACAAGAACTGACAAGGAGCAGATAAATTCATCCTGCAGATCATAGACCAGTGATACCCAGGAACAAAGACTCCTGTCTGAGTAGAATCCTGACACCCTCACTCCTTCTCATGGAGCAGAGGAGGGAAGGCTGCCCCACCCCCGACCCCACGAGACATCATCTTTGATACGGAGAATGGCCAGGCCAAGCAACTAGCTCCAACTCAGGTCTTGGAAGAAAACAAAAGAGTCATTTAGCAGGTCACAGGAATCTGACCTGACCTTCCAGGCTCAGATCCACTCAGAAGAAAGTCACCTAGCCCAAGCAGAGAGAGTTCTGCCCCCCCAGAGGAGTGACTATCTTCAGTGGGTTAACAGAACCAGAGGCTGCCCCTACCTACAGCAGCCTAGACAATCAATTGAAATTCAGTAAACATACACCTTGAGAATGGATCCAGGCTGGGCTCTGGGAGTGTCTCAGGAGCTAGCCCCTCAGGGAAAAGATACTGTTTGCTGAAATGCCTCAACCCTAAACAGAACTTAGCCTCATCACAGCATCTCCAAACTAGAGGAAACAGCCATCTTTCTCTTTCGTGATACTCAAAGCAGATCTCCCTCCCACTGAACTAGCCTGAAGGAGGATCACAAAATCCTAGATAAAGCAGAGCATTTTATTGACTGCTCAAACAAACTGATGTAAGAAATCAATCAAGCCACAGGAAAACCAAACACCACAAACAGACCAGACACTCCACGAAGAGACTGGTTACAGACAAAGGGGAGACACAGGATCTTCCCATTCCTCACCCCTCCCACCAAAAAAAATTAAAGAACTCTTTTTGGTACCATATTTTTAATTTTTTTAATTGTTTCTAATTTTTCTTCTTCTCTTAATTTTTATTTTAGGTGTGTGTGTGTGTGTGTGTGTGTGTGTGTGTAAGTGTGTGTTTGCTTTTTTAAAAAATCGCTATTGACCTTTGGTCCTTTTTAAATTTTTTTTTATTTTTTTGTCTTTCTTTTTTGTGTGTGACTTAACTGCTCTTTTGGCTCATCCCCAGATAAATACCCATCATGGTTTATTAGAACTTATCCCCTATTGTGTACATGATTAATCCAGAAATGTATTACTTAATTCACAAACTTTTAGGCTTAACATTTTTTGGTCTTTTTTTTTCCCCAGGGCTGAGCACCGAACCCAGGGCCTTGCACACGTTGGGCAGGTGCCCTTCCTTGGGGCTAAACACCCAGAAACAGGCTTAACATTATAATAGAAGTATTATATCTTTATAACATATAATTTTCAAGTAAATACTTCTAAGAATTTTTATTTTTTAGTATTTCATGTCTCCTTTCTATCTTACCACTCCTGTCATCCGATCCTTTTCTTCTCTCAATATCACTTTTTAAAGTCACATAATTTTTAAGTGTTTCACTTTTTAAATTTAAATTTTTCTTTTTTGATTTTCTTCTTTTTAATTTCTCTCCTGTCATTCTGTCCAATCCCTTTCCCTCTCTGAGATTAGGACTTGGTTAAATTTACTTTAACCTCTCCACATGCTTCTAATCCTATTTTTCCCCACATTTCTCCAAAAACATAATATTTCTGATTTGAAAAATTCGTCTTTGCTGTTCTTAGCCCATTAATGCATAGTTGTTTGATGTTGAATAGATTGTATCTGTTGAACTAGGTTGTATCTACAGCCATTTTGACTGTGCAACTACAGGACTTTGGTTGATGCTTGCCTTACAATAGTGTTTTAGAAAAAAATTGTTCTCACTTTCATATGAAGTGTGCAGAAAAAGCCGGAAAACAGGAGAAAAATGGCAAGTGTGGATATCTGAATTCTCATTCATGATAATCCAGTGACAGAACAGTTAATGAATAATCCAGAGGAGAGTTCCCGCAAAGAACTAAAAACACTACTGGTAAACGTGGTGAATGAAAAGACTGAAAGCTTGCAAAGGACTCAGTTTGAACGTGATAGGGAGAGAGAGGAGGCAAACCAAACAACAGGAATCTAGTGACTGTGAGGAAACTACTCAAAGATTGATACAGTAATTGCGTGAACAGGTTGAGAACAAAGAAAAATAAAGGAATTGCGTGAGCAGGCTGAGAACAGTCAAAGAGAAAGAAAGGAATTGTGTGAGCAGGCAGAAAACAGACGAAGAGAGGCAGGAATTGCGTGAGCAAGCTGAGAAAAGACAAAGAGAACTACAGGAATTGCATGAACGTGAGGAAGCTAATCAAAGAGTAACACAGGAATTGTGACAGCAGTATGAGAATAGACAAAGATCAATAGAGGCATTCATGGAATCCATAAACAGATATCTGAAAGAATTCAGAGACCACAAATGGAATGCTGAATGGAGCCCGACAGCAGGAATGGGAGTCCAAGTAAACCATAACCAATCAACTAAGTGATTTGAGAACACCAAATTAAGGAAGTAAAGAAGCTTACACAAGATCTAAAACAAAGTTCCAACAAAGAATCTGAAGCCTACAAAGGTGACCAATTAAAAGGAAAAGAAATAAAAAACCAAGTAGAAAGACTTAACAGTAGGTTAGGCCATGCAGTAGATTAAATCTCAGGGATTGAAGAGAGCCTAGGTATTAAAAAGAACATACAACTATCCAAGACAAATCGAAGAAACATGATAGATCTATTCAACATTTGGAATAGACAATCAGAAGGCCTTCTCTGAGGACAATTGGTGCAGAGGATTACCTAGAGACAGAAGTTAATTGTCTAGGAAATTTGTTTAACAGGATCCTAGCAGAGAACTTCCCAAACATACAAAAAGATAGGCCTATTCAGATACAAGATGGTTGTAGAACCCCAAATAGACCAGACCAGAACAGCAATTCCCATTGTCACATTATAATCCACACAGGATCAATTCAGACCAAGAATAACTTCCTAAAAGATGTCAAGCAGAAAAGATCAATCACCTATAAAGGAAAACCAATTAGAATCATCTCATATTTTTTTAGCAGAGATAATTAAAGCAAGAAGAGCCTGGAAGGCTGTATGCCATGCCCTAAAGACAAACATTTTTCAACCAATAATACTGTACCCAGCTAAACTCTCCTTCATATCCGAAGGTCAAATAAAAACCTTCCATAGCAAAGAAAAACATATCTCTACCAAATCAGCCCTACAAAAAATACTTAAAGATGGCCTACACACAGAAAACCAACAAGACCACAATAATGGCTAAGAAACCACACCCAAACTGAGAATCCAAGAACCATAGGAAGAACCAAGTTTCCACAGCCCCCACGGAGGTGGATAGCATGGCAGAAGCTACCAAACACCTCTCAGTCCTACCTCTCAACATTAATGGACTTAAAGCTCCAATTTAGCGAAATAGTCTGTCTAGTTGGATTAAAAAGCAAGATAATTCTATCTCTTGCCTTTAAGAGTCATACCTTGCCCATAAAAACAAACACATTTTGATAATGAAAGGCTAGAATAAAATCTACCAAGCAAACGGCTGCCATAAACAGGAAGGAGTTGCAATAATAATATCAGATAAAACTTGCTTCAAATTAAAATTAGTGTAAAGAGTTAAAGAAGGTGGCTACATACGACTTATGGGTTCTCTACTTCAGGAGGATATTACAATTCTAAATATGGAATTGCCAAACAATGGAGCACCCAAATATATCCAAGAAACACTATTTTCCCTCAGATCTCACATAGATCCAAAGACATTAATTGTTGAGAATTTTAACACACCGCTATCCCCACTATATTGATCAAATCGGCAAAAAAATCAACAGAGAAACCACAAATCTAAACAACTGCATAGATCAACTAGATTTAACAGACATCTACTGAATGAATATTTCACCCAGTAGCATCAAAATACACGTTTTACTTTGCAGCACATGGTACATTTTCCAAAAGAGATCACACTTTATGTCACAAAGCAAACTTGTCCAAATTCAGAAACACTGAAGTTACACCTTGCATTCTGTCAGACCACTAGGGAAAAAATTAGAACTCAACACCAAAAGCCACCAAAAAAGTCTTTTAACACATGGAGGCTTAACAACACACTGTTGAATAAACAGGGGGTCATGGAAGAGATTATAAAGGAAATTCAAATGTCCATGATATTCAACAAAAATGAACACACAAATTACCAGCTCCTCTGGGACACTGCAAAGGCAGTACTCAGAGGCAAGTTTATAGCTCTGAGTTCCTACACCAACAAATTAGAGATATCATTAATGAGACATCTGAACCACCTTGACAAAGAGCAGCAAGATAAACTAAAATTCAACAGACAGAAAGAAATAATTAAAATTAAATCAGAGTTAAACGAATTAGAATAAACAAAAAACAGAAAGAATCAACAAAACAAAGAGTTGGTTCTTTGAAAAAATTAACAAAATTGACAGACCCTTAGAAAGTCTTATCAGAAAAAGAAGGAACACACCCAAATAAAAAAACTCAGAGATGAGAATGGAAACATCACCACGGAAACAACCAAGATTCTGAACATTTTAAGGGAATATTTTCAAACCTTTATGCTAATAAGTTTGAAAACTTGGCAGAAATGGACCTTTTGCTAGCAATTATCAACATGCAAATACTAAAACAAGATGAGTTAAAGCATCTTAAGGGGTCCATATCAAGCGTTGAAATAGACACAGCAATAAGAGACCTCCCATCTAAGAAAATCCCAGGACCAGATGGATTTTACAGCGGAATTGTACAAGACCTTCAAAACAGAGCTCACACCAATACTCCTCCAACTCTTCAATGAAATTGAAAGAGAAAGGTCACTACCAAACTCATTCTATGAAGCCATCATAACCTTCATCCCAAAACCAGGCAGGGAATCATCAAAGAAAGAGAACTATAGACCCATTTCTTTGATGAACATTGATACAAAGTTTTCAACAAAAGTTTGGCCAATCAAATTCAACAATTCATCCAAAAAATCATACACCACAATCTACAAGATTCATTTCAGGGATGCAAAACTGGTTCAATATACACAAATCAATTAATATAATTTATCACATCAACAAGAGCAAGGATTAAAAGCACATGGTTATCTCAACAGCTGCAGAAAAAGCACTGGACCAGATCGAAAACCCCTTTATGATAAAGGTTCTGGAAAAATTAGGAATCTATGGAACATTCCTCAATACAATAAAAGCTGTATATGGAAAACCTACAGCCAGCATTATAATTAATGGTGAAAAACTAAAGCCATTTCCTCTTAACACAGGAATGAGACAAGGATGTCCACTCTCAACTTCTCTTCAATTTAGTATTAGAATACCTAGCTACAGAAATAAGACAAGATGCCAAAATAAAAGGGATGCAAATAGGGAAAGAAGAAGTAAAATTCTCCCTCTTTGCAGATGACATAATCTTGTACTTAAGGAATCCCACGGACTCCACTCCCAAATTACTCAAGCTAATTCAAAACTTGGGCAAAATAGCAGGGTATGAAATTAACCCTCAAAAATCAATGGCTTTCCTATATGCCAACAATGAGAAAAGCGTGGCTCAAATCAAGAAAGGTTTTCCATTTGTAATAGCCCCACAAAAATAAAATACCTAGGAATTAACTTAACCAAAGAAGTGAATGACTTCTATTATGAAAACTTTAAAAATCTGAAAAAGGAAATCAAAACAGAATTTAGAAAGTGGCAAAACCTCCCATGTTCCTCGATAGGAAGGATGAACATTGTGAAATAGCAATATTTCCCAAGGCTATCTACAAGTTCAAAGCCATACCTATCAATATTCCAACCCCCTTCTTCAAGGAAATAGAAGAGGCAATCCAAAAATTCATATGGAACAACAAAAGACCCCTAATTGCAAAAAGCGATCGTTAACAGAAAGAACAGTGTTGGAGGAATATCAATACCAAATTTCAAACTCTACTACAAAGCCATAGTAATTTAAACACTTTTGTACTAGCACAAGAAATGACCTCAGGAACAATGCACTAGAATTGAAAACCCAGAAATGAACCTACAGACCCATAATCATCTAATATTTGATAAAGGATCTAAAAAGATAAAATCGAAGAAAGACAGGCTGATCAGTAAATGGTACTAGCAAAATTTTTTAATCACTTGTAGAAAATTAAGGCTAGATCCTTATATATCACCCTGTACCAGAATCAACTGCAAATGGATCAAAGACCTCGGAGTGAAAGCAAATATTCTTTAAACATTACAGGATGGAATCGTAGAAAGCCTAGGTCTCCTTGACAAAGGCTGAAATTTTCTGAAAAGAAACCCAGAAGCAAAACAAATGAAAGAAAGGTTGGACAAATGGGATTGCATGCAATTGCAGAGCTTCTGCATGGCAAAGGACATAACTAGCAAGATCAATAGAAACCCCACGGAATCGGAGATGATCTTCTCTTGCCATACAACCGACAAGGGTTTCATACCTAAAACAGACCTGGAAATCAAAAAATTAAATCCCCCAGCACAAATACTCAAAGAAAATACTGCCCAATAAATAAGTGGGCGAAAGACTTAAAGAGAAACTTCTCTGAAGAGGAAAGGAGGATGACCAATAAACGCATGCAGAAATGCTCAACGTCCCTAGCCATAAAAGAAATGCAAATCAATCAACATTGATATATCACCTCACCCAAGTTAGAATGGCTATAATCAAGAACTCTAATAAGAACAGATGCTGGAGGGGATGTGGACAAAAGGGAACCTTAATGCATGGTTAATGGGAGTGTAATCTTTTTCAACCACTTTGGAAAGTAGTATGGAATTTCCTCCAAAGACTTCACATAGAGCTTCCCTATGATCCAGCAATCACATTTTTAGGCATTTACCCAAATGATCACAAACTAGACCATAAAAAAGCTACCAGCACAAATATATTTATTGCAGCATTACCATAGCTAAAATATTGAACCAACCCAGATGCCCCTCAGTAGATGAATGGATCAAGAAAATGTGGTATATATACACAATGGAATTCTATGTCTCTATCTGAAAGAATGATATTGCCCCATTTGTTAGGAAATGGAAAACTTGGAAAAAATGATATTAAGTGAAGTAAGCCAGGCCCAAAGTAACATAGGTCCCATGGTTTCCCTTATTAGCAATTATTAGTGTATGTCTGAGACACGCAGAAATTGTTAGATAAGTTGATGTTAGGTGAAATGAACCCCAAAATAAGAATTCAAATTTTTTCCTGTAATTATTTCTAACTTATTTATAAGATGATTTCTTTGTTAGTTTGTATGTCCCTCCCACATGATATAACCCCTGTTTTCACTGTATTTGATGTTGGTATAATTTGTGGAGGGGAAGGGAAATTTTTTTTTTAAATATGGATACAGGTGGACCTATCAATATAAGTTTTTTCCACCATAAACAGAATTTTACAGAAATAAGATGAATAGCAATTTAGGAAACAATAAGGTTTCCTTGTTACAAATAGGCAACCAAGGATATATGCCTGTCTTAAGATTGCATCATTAATTACTTAAATTTACAGGAAACTACATTCTTCAGCAGCAAATCCACCCAAATTAAAATACATAGATTAACATGGCTCTTGCACAAGGATGATATGAAAATTTGTGAAGAAATTAAAAACAGTTGATTACAAATATACAAGTGTAATTATACATGTAATTCATAGGAATAAAAGGTAGTTTTACACCATTCAATCTTCACCTTTTTATAAAGGTCTTTATATTGCATAACCTTTATAAAAGTTTTGAAATTAGATAACAATTTTCATTTTATCCCAAAGAAATAAAATTCTATAAGGACCTAGGAATTAAAGGAATCTTAAACCTTTTCTATATGGAATGCAATCTGAAAGGACACATTAATGAACATATATATTATAAAACAGTATCGAATTCAAAGTATTATATCTAGGAGAGAATGAACTAGATTATGGATATTATACAAACAGAATACTAAATATTTTAAAATATACTTTTTTCAGGCAAGCACCAGAAATATCTTTAGTTTCTGTACTACTCATTTCAACAGATAAGTTAAAATTATTTCTTATTAAAAAATCACAAACGCTACAGAAATCATTATAGATGTATACAAACAACTTGAATATATATTGACATCGAAGTCAGGCAATTCACTTGGAAGAATACCATGGAATTCATGAATTTTTAAAGTAAGATATTGCTGTTGCTTTGTATTGTGAAAATATTTTGTATGGACACATAGGATGGACTGGCAATTTTGAAATTTAAGACATTTACCCAAACCATTAGGACTTAGGAGAACAATTTGTACAGCTTTCCACAACTTCAAAGAGGTAGTGATACATACTTATTCTTTTGGCAATATCAAATGCAGTTTCTTCCAAGTTGTGCTTCAGACCTGGTTTGATATAATGTTTCAACAGAAGGAGATCTAGCATAACTTTGCTATTTCTATTCCCAGCAGCAAGATGCAAGGGGGTCAAGAGGCCTTTAGTTTGGCCATTGGTAGCTGCATCATGATGAAATAAAGAAGCCACTCTGTTATTATTCCATGTATAAGTACTGTGCAGGGGTGTCCAACCATTCACAATTATTACATGAATATCTACCTTGAGCCCCCAACTCATAGACAATGTCTAAGTGTCCACTGAATGCTTCTCAATGAAGAGGGGTGTACTCATCGTCATCACTAGTATTCACATGAGTGGCCTTTTTGGAAAGTAGTCTCTGCACTGTAGTAAGGCGATTATTTTCAGCAGACCAAAAAAGAAATTGGCTTGGATCCTATTCCATTTTTCTGTTGCAATTGATACCATTTCTCACTTTTTCATCTTGTTCCTCATCTTCATCAGAATTGCCTAGCCAGAGACTTTGAGTGCCAGTGAGTATGAGGTGTTCATGTATTTCCCCAATAGTTCACATTGGATGAACTGGTCAGAAATATCCAGTGAATTTTTGGCATCTGTTTTTTTCATTATTATTTATTTTCTCTTTTTTCATTTTTACTATTCTAAATTATTCTAACTGGAGAGTAGGGAATTGATAGAGAGCAGAGGAAAGGTTTTCCTCCGTATTCAAAGGTACAGACTGAAAATGAGGACCAGTGGTGTCTTCATGTGCAGCTTATTTTAGGAATGAGAAAATAGGAAATAATGTCTTCCATTTAAATTACTTGGGAAATGGCTGAGCAGAAAGTGAAATGATGCAACCAAAAATATAAAAGCAAAATAAATTAGGATAATTATGGAGCAATCATATTACCGATGAGAACCATGAAAGGGGAGAGAGGAAGAGAGAGACAGATGTGCAATGATCTAGCTAGCCAAGAAATTCATCCCTCTGATCAATTTATAGTGCAAACAATTTCATTTTTTAAAAGAGATGGAAATAGAATTTAAGATCAGATGTCTCCAATGTTTTTAATTATATTCTTATAATCTTAAATACTTGGACAATGGAATTTCCATTCAACAAATCAGTTTTTTTAAGTATAATGGATCTTTATATAACTTTTCCACACCCTTTCAAACCTCACCCCACTTTAATTTTTTCTAGTTTCATACTATCTGCATTGAATAATATACTTTCACTCTCTTCCTCCATAAATCTCTTTATTCCTTCCTTTTGACTTCCCCTCACACCTTCCAAGTGATCGTTTCCTGACATATATTTTGTTGGATTAAAAGTTCAATTTTATAAGAAAATACACTTTTGAAATACTCCTCTGCAAATAGCATGCTTTGGTTAATATTTTTGTGTAAACATGTATAAAGTTCTAGCTTCCAAATATGAGACATAACATGGGTTCTTGGTTTGTCTGGTTCTGACTTAGCTCATTAATATATATATTTTTTTAATTTTATTTTATTTTATTTGAGAACATACTGTACAGAGGGGTTACAATTACATGGGCAGGATAATGCATACATTTCTTACCAAGCGTTGCAGCCTCTTCCTTTGTTTACCCTTCACCTCCCTTCCCAGCCTCCCCCCTCCCTCCCACCCAATCATACCCCCCCCCCTCACCGACATTGTAAAGCTGGTTTTGACATGACATTTTGTACTTCTCATTGTTGCAACAGGTCCACCTGAATCCTTAAACGACTTGTTTGTCCCCATCTCCTCCACATGTTATACTGACATCAAATATAGTGAAAGCGGGGGTTACACTGTGGGGGAGGGACATACAAAGCAACAAAGAAATAATCTTATAAATGCGTTAGAGATACATGCATGAAAGAAGCAAAAACATTAAAATACATATTTGAGGTTTCGTTTTCCTAACATCACATTATCTGACTTTTTCCGCTTGACTCATACCTATACTAGATATTGCAAATATCTAGTATTTTTAGATCTAAATATTTTTAGATCTATCCATTTCATTTCAAATAATGTAACAGTCTTCAAAATGGATAGGTGCAATCCAATTGTGTATATGTGCCACACTTTCTCCAACCATCACTCCTCCAAAGGGCATCTGAGCTGTTTTCGTAACTTTGCTATGATGAATAGTGGAGCAGTGAACATGGTTGTGAAAGTGATTTTACTGTAACCTTTTGGAAGAATTCATCACTACCATTATGGGAACAATCCTCTAGCCAGTTTTCCAGAATAAGCACATCCCTCCCTTCATCTTCATCCCAATGTATTGCAAGTCTTCAAAAACACACTTCCCCCTACAGGTCTCAATAACCTAAAACCACACTGTGCCCATATTCTTTCAATACATTATATCATAAATGTACATATAATTTAGTGAGAACCTTCTATGTATTTTCCTAATGTGAGAATAAAAGTAAGAAGTATGCAATTTAATTAGCTATTATCACATTTAAAATCATTTTCAGCTCTATTTCATAGCCTCACATAATATTATTATAATCTTTATTTGATTACTTCATCTAACCCATAATTTGTAACAGGTGAGTTAAAAACAAAGGCTAAAAGTGTGGTTTGATTTTGACACTCATGTGTGAGGTTGCACAATATGGGCAATTAGATGGATTGGAAATAATAGCTCTTATCCATTTTGTTAACATAGAGATGGTTTTCCCAAAGTGATTTTCGCAATTCGTATTCCATTCACCAATAAGACATGTGATAATTTCCTTTGTTTTGCTCCTTATTAACTTTAGTTTCCATTTTATTTTATAATGGATGATTTCATAAATCTACTGTAGATATAAAAATATGTTGAAGTATTTCTATTTGTATGCATTTATATATACAAACACACATATATTACACAGGTTATAATGATAATGAATAATTTCAAGAACTGTACAATTTACTAAATTATGAAAAATATCGGCGGCTATTGCCTGGCATCCTGGTTGCTCGGGAGGCTGAGATCTGATGATCATGGTTTGAAGCCATCCTGGGAAGGAATGTCCAGGAGCCTCTTATCACCAAACAACCAAAAGAAAATCAGTATTGGAACTGTGGCTCAAAGTAGTAGAGTGGTAGCTTTGAGAGAAAAATCTCAGGGACATCATCCAGGTTCTTAGTTCAAGAAGCACAATCTACCCAAATAAAATCTATTTAATTTACACCTGTGTAAGTAAAGTAATTCCATCACACAAATGCACAACCATGCTCATTTGCGAGGTAACTCTATTTTGTCTGAAGTACCACAAAACATTTTCACTTAAATTGAAAGCATTGTACCATGGGTATATTCTGTCTCTCTCATGCATTTTTCCACTCAAATACTCAAATCTTACAATTATACCACTTATTTAAAATCATAGCTTTTTACTTTAATACCCATAATATTAGATTTTGAATTGAGTGTCTTGTGCCCCCTAAATGGGTGTTCTTACCACTTTGTCACGTCTCCAGCCCTAAATTATCCTGATTATTTTTCAGATACTTGTGTATGATCTTGGGCTCAGTCCACGTTATGTTATTCTTCCTGGAATTTAGAATAACAGGTACATATCATTGTGTAAAGATCTTTCTGTCCAGTCTGCGCTTTAACCTCTATCCTCACAAGAGTAGACTCAAATGTAGTCAAGATTTTCATAAGTTTGTCATAGCTGATTTTTTTTTAAGTCAGGTCATTTTTTGCAGGTTTTAGAGTACTGAATTAATTTGTTTTCTTGGGTTTTTTTGTTTCATTTGAATGTATATGTTGAGTTGTTCCTCACTTTTCTGGTTTCTTTCAATCAAGTTCTTACCTAATGTGCTGAGAAACCAATCCTTATTTTTCACGATAGTCAATGTGAACATGATTTATTCCAAAGCAATTTGAGTAATATTTAAACACCTTCATATCTATGAATGGTATATAAATGATAAGTGCTGCGAAGGGTCTTTTCATTTTCACAGCAGTCTTTGTCATACACGGACAGATCATGAAATATATGAAGATAATAATACTACAGATGCTAGCAAGAAGAAGGAAAACCTATTATTAATTGTTTGAAAGAGGCTTCCCTTCTAGTGAAAGAATTACGTTGCTTGATGTAGGGTTTCTCAAATTATATTGCTAGGATGAAGCTAAACAATCATCTAATTCTACAGAATTGAAGGAGAAGAATCAAACTCCTGAATAGTTTACATTTGGGTCAAATAAATCATGTTTCCAAAAAGAGAGTTGACTTTAGAGAAACATGATGAGTTGTAGGTAAATAGGTGGTTAGCTGATTTTGTTAATTTGTAAACTAATACAGGGAAATAGAGTACTGCAAGGTAAGAAAAAGAACTTCGCATTGCAATATTTATGTTTGTGTGTGTGTGTTTGTGTACACATGTACATGTATACATGCACGCGCATGTGCAAGTGCTCATTCTTTCATCATCTCTATGCTTCTGTGACCTAGGATATTGATTTACCACTTAAGCCATTGTTCCACTTCTGATTTTTGGAGATAATCGCATTTATTTTCATGATTGGACTGGCTTTGAATAGTGGTCTTCATATCTCAGCCTCCAGAGTAGCTAGCTAAGCTTATTCAGCCTCCAAGTAGCTAGTTAAAATTGGGCCTGTCCTCTATGCTTCACTGCTCTTTTATTCTTGTCCTGAGGTGTTCACATGCATAAGTCATATATATGTCTAGTTGCTTTAAGAAATACTCTTACTGCTTGGTACCAGGGGCTCCCATCTGAACTCTTAACTACTGAGGAGGCTTGAGAACAGGAAGTTTAGTGGACTTTCTTCTCAATCTATAGCTGGGTGCATTGGATCATTTCCACCATCCTGCACTATCTACAGGTTAAGATTGGAAGGACTACAGAATCCAAGCCAGTCAAGGTAGGATGCTAGACAAGTTGGTGTGCAACTCGTATGCCATTGATAATGGGAAGGCTAAAAAGACAGATCAGGTGCATATTCTTGTGGAAAGTGAAACTCTATCCTAAAATTAACCACTGATATGACACCAGTCTAACAAAAAAAATACCCCAATTTCAACACAATTTCCCACAACCAAAATAAGTATATACATTAACATCCAAAAGAGTACAATCTGCTCTTTGTTCTAATATCAGCTTCTTCTGATTATCATATGATGTAACAGAATAGTTTCTTCATTAAACTTATTATATATTTAAAAAGATCTAGAAAATTCTTTCTCACTTATTAAGTGCAAACGAATGGCAAATTGCTTCATTTCTTACAAATTTGACTACCACTATAAATTCATCTTATGATTATTATTAATAATAATATATTCTGATTTATTACTTTACTTTGTAACAGTTTTTAAACTTTTGGCTTCTCTGCTGAAGTTGAAGTATTTAGATAGTATCATCAAATTATATTACTTGGATACTTAGGGCAGTTTTATAAAAAGTTTTTAACCAATGGCTTCTAGTAATTATGTTTTTTTTTGGGGGGGGTTCCTGTCCTGGAACCTGAGCTCTGGGCATGGGCGCTGTTCCTCAAGGCTAGTTCAAGGCTAGGACGTGACCACTTGAGCCACAGCACCACTTCCAGCTTTTTTTCTGTTTATGTTTGCTGAGGAATCGAACCCAGGGCCTCAAGCATGCAAGGCAAGGGCTCCACCACTGAGCCACCTTCCATGCTCCCTGTGAATTCTTAATTGGTATGTTATTTAGTTTATTTTTAATTTCAATTTAATTTTATTGTAAAGGTAATGTACAGAAGGGATACAGTTACATAAGTAAGGTATTGAGTACATTTATTATGGAAGAAACATTGTTATCTCTTCCACTGATTTTTTTTGCACACACAAAAAAAAACTACTGATGTTTTTCCTGCGGCTATTGACCAATGGGTACTGTTCTTTCTTTTTTCATGCATTTTTTATTATAAAATTGATATACAGAGGGTTTACAGTTACTTAAGTCAACTAAAGAATACACGTCATTTTATTTTGTAAATTTCAAATTTTTAACTTAATTATTTTCTATTGTTTCTTTAGGGTAATTCTTTTTTCTGAGTTTTAGGATTAGTTAATTTAGTTTTGCATAATTTTAACACAAGTAAATTATTCAGACATTTAGTTTGCTTTCAAAATAGTTAACATGTGAATATTTAAAAATTATTTTCTTAAATTTTATATGGTTGGTGAATTTAAATAAATTTATTTTCTTTAGTTCTAAACATATTTGCCCATTTAACAAATAGTGTATTTTCAAGAAGCACATACTTTATTTAAAAAGGCTTTATTACCTGGTCATTATTTGGAAATATTTGTAATTGAATTTAAAAAAATGTTTGAGCTGGGCATAGTGATTTGTGCTTTGCATTTTTCTAACTACAACGGTAAGTATAAATAGGGTTTGTAATTCAGGAGAGACTGAGAAACTATGAGACCTTATCATAAAATTTCCAGAGTGAAATGATTAGAGATATAGTCATCCCTAGCAAGATATAGAGCACCTGGTTATCATATTCTAAATCTTGAGTTAAAACACCAGCAACATCAATCTTTTGTCAAAATAAAAGGACACATATTTCAAAATGATTATTATTTAAAACTTGTTTGCAAATTTCTCATGTCTTTTATTTCTGAATTTTCAATTTACTTAATCTATAAGAATCCAAGTATCTTGTGACTATTTTATTTCTACTAAACTTTTAAATAGTATGAGCAATATTGTGATTTCATATATTAAAATACTTTTACTATTTGTGATAATTTCCTCTGTTTAATATGATAATAACAAATGTGTGTGTGTGTGTTTATTTGGGTTTTTTGTGTGTGTCTTTGTGTGTACTTTCTAATGTTTGGGAGATCACACAATTGCTTCACATATGTTAGGCCAATGTTTTTACCACTGAGCTATACTATCTAGTTATAATACAAATTGAATTCTAAATTATGACTTTTAAATTTACATTCCTAGTATGTTTTTTCAAAATTACATATGATAAAATGTGATCCATCTTCTATCCACGTTAGCACTTGTTATTGTTATTCTTTCTCTTATTTTTTTAGAAATTAATTATATTCCTATTACAACTTCTTTACATTGTAACAGATCTATACAATGCTTTATTTTCTATTTTTTCCCATGTTATCTGACTTTCAGTCCAAACTATCAGGTGGATTAAAAAGAAACTAGATTCAGGACACTTTATTTTTCTCCTTCTCTTTTCTGAAATCTTTCTGTTTTTTGAAACAATACCAGTGACATACAGCTCCTATGTGGTCCACCATTCTTCCCCCTCTCACTGTCTTCTGCAGTACATCTCAAGTCGTTATCATTCAGCTTTATTATGCTGTACTGTTATCTAAATCTTAACTCATTCCTAAACTAATTTTAGTTGCATTGAGCAGTCTCAAAAGACATTTTCTATATATAATATCATGGGTTTGTATTTTCACAAGTTGTAAAATATGAGTGACTATCATATATTTAGATAGCTCTGTAGAATATTGGTCCACCTGCTCAATAATCTCGTATGTAAATTCAAGGAATACAGGTCAGTCAGAGCAATCTTGTAAAATGGTGTAGCTTGAGCCTTCATACTAGCTTTGAATAGTATTACCATGTTTAGTAGTGAAGACAACATAGTTCTACTTTAAGAACAGACACAAAGAAGAAGGTAACAGATTTGTCAAAAATAATTTCTTAGTTTTATGGTCCACAGATTTTTGAAAAGGATGCTATGACTTTATGAAATAAAAACAGAATCTTAAATGGTTTTATTGGCACTATTGCCTCTCTAGATTTCAAGAATGATCTTAGACTACTACCTCAATACTTTGTTTGTTTGTTTGTATGTTGGTCATGGGGTTTGAACTCTGGGCATGGGCACTGTGCATGTGCTCTTCAGCTCACGGTGAGCACTCTACCGCTGAAGCAACAACAAAACTTCCTGTTTTCTAGTGGTTTATTGGAGATAAGAGTCTCATGGACTTTCGTGCCCGGGCTGGCTTTAAACCATGATCCTCAGATCTCAGCCTCCTCAGTAACTAGTATTACAGGCATGGGCCACTGGCACCTGGCCTACCTCAAATCTTATAAAGAATGATTATCAAACTAAATGTGAGATTTAAAAAACAATAAAACATAAATGTAAAATTTCATAATATTGATCAGTAAAGGTTTCTAAACATTTGATATGGAAAACATTAATGCCTAAAGAAAAGCAAGAACTGGATTATATCAAGTGATAACCTTTCATAATTCAAGGGACACTATAACAGAAATGAAAGCATATCCAACAGATAGAGTGCACATATTTGTTCATGCTACAATGATAATGCTACAATGATTCTTAAACTTAAGTATTTTTATGTCTTCTAATTGTATATAAATTTTTTCCTGAATAGAATATTTCTTTAAATAACATATGTAAATTAATAGTCAATAGGAGGAGCATATGAAATAAGAGTCTCTTTAGTGTCTAAGAAATAATAAAAAGAAAACTCACTAGTATGACCATAATATAAAAAAGGACGCAAAATATAGTAATGTATTTGTGGATAAATTGATATACTTCTCATAGTGATTGATTTGTATAATACTGCAATCATTTTAGCAAACAAGTTTTCAAGTCTTCAAAAGATGAAAGAGAATTGTATAGGATCCAGGTATTACACTTCTATGAATGTATTAAACAGAAGTAAAAAACTTTTTTGGACAGAGAATGTAGTTAATTGACAGTGAACTTGAATAGTATGTGTGAGACCCTGGAAATGATCCCCAAAAACAAATTTTGAAAAGACACACTATAGAGGATGTATGTTGGGCAAATTTCTGTAACTGAATTTTATATTTATTTTAATGTCTGTTCTAAAATTTACAGCATTTCTATTTGAAGAAATGCAAGTTTGTGAAAATTAGGCTTTGGAGACCTATGAAAGTACAATTCACGTCCAAAGGACTAATATGTATACAATAAAAGGAAATAATATATTGTAAGTGAATTGCATATCAGGAAAAAAACTATTGTTAAAACTTTGTCACACAAAATGCAGAATAGCTAAAAAGATGTTTTTGGTGTTGGCTAAAAACTCTTTGTAAACTACTGCATTTAAAACAAAGATGTGATTTCTGTTTATTTTGAGGGTATTTTCTCCGTTTGAGGTTATACAGAGATAACTCAATCCAAAAGTATATGTGATAACTGGGATACCTAGGAATTATGCATCATTTCTAAGAAATTTATCTTATTTTTTATTTTTTTATTGTGAAAATACTGTACAGAGGGGTTACAATTACATGGGCAAGATAATGAGTACATTTCTTATCAAGCATTGTAGCCTCCTCCTTTGTTTCCCCTTCCCATCCCTTCCCATCCTCCCCAGCCGCTCTACCCCATCCTCCCCGTTACCCCTACCCCACCAAAGTTGTAAAGTTCATATTTTGACATAACGACTTGTACATCTCATTGTTGCAATAGGTCCACCTGTATCCCTATTTTTTCCCATGGTTTCCCTCATTTGCAATATGTAGTATATATCTGAGTCAAGCAGAAAAGGTCAGATAAGGTGATGTTAGGGAAATGAACTCTAAGTTATGTATTCAAATGTTTTTATCTTTCATGCGATTGTTTATAACACATTTATATGATTATTTCTTTGTTGCTTTGTATGTCCCTCCCTCACACTATAACCCCTGCTTTCACTGTATTTGATGTCTGTATAATTTGTGGAGGGGAAGGGGAAAAACTTCTAAGTAATTGAGTAACTTTTCTGGAAGAAATTTTAGCAAATGACAGTAGACACAAATCTATGCATCTGCATTTTATGAAAGTCATATGTTACTTGTTTAATCCAATTGCTTATCTCTACCTTGCTAGGAAAAACGTATTCTCAAGATAAGAGCCAAAAGCAGTGAAAAGAACAAAATAGACAATCATCTTGATATATTTTTGAAAGTAACAAATGAAATAAAACAATCCCACTTAAGGAACTCCAATATTAGTGTATGTGAAGATGTTCCTGAATGCCAATATCCATTAAATTTTTGGAATTTTAATTTCTACAAACATATGAAAAGTAGAATAAGAAAACAAATACAGACAGAGTGAAGAAGCCTTGAAATCATTTTCTTAATTGTTTTGAAATTACAAAAGAATTGATACTCCTTTGCTTTGGAAATCATTTAAAAATATTTATCACTTATGATAATTCAAATAGCAAGCAAGAGTAATTTTATATAATCATTATAAATATAATTTTATTACTATTGTAAAATAGAATAAAAACCAGTCCCAATATATGACCTACCTATCATTATTCTTAAATTCTAATCATTACCAAAATATCTTAAACAATCGAAATAGTTATGTCTTTAACATAGACGTAAATATTCTATACTTTTTAACTTAACATTTTCCAGGGGTATGTATTCATGTTTCTAAGAAATGTTCACAGCAGTTAAAAGATGCTTTTGTGAAATTAATGTGATACAATTGATACAATTAGTTGTTGTGTGTGTTGTTTGCAAGGCCTGGGCATTGTCCCTAAGCCTTTTTATGCTCAAAGACAGCACTGTACAACTTGAGGAAAAGAGCTAATTCCTGTTTTTACTGGTTAATTGGAGATAAGAATCTAACAAGTACTTTTATGTCTGGGCTAGTTTCGAAAACAATTCTAAGATCTCAGCACCCAGAATACCTTGTATTATAAGGGTGGAATTACCGGCACTTGGTTTCATGAAGTTTTTTTTTTTTTAATTTTAATTATGTTTTAAGATGTTTGTTTCACTATGATGTATATCATTCTGCAAATAACTTTAGATATATGTATATATTTCTGATGACAAATAATCTCTAAATATGTACTATTCTACACATAACATTTATATATATATATGACAGACTCCCTCTAAAACTTTTATGTTACTATTTTTGACATTTTCATTTCAAAGGTACAGTCAATTTTTCTAAATGTTTCCTAGAATGAAATAACCAATATTTCAATATAAAGTAGAGTTTATTATTTTCAAGGGAACTTTAGATATACACATGATATTGTAGTAACATTTACATTATATTACTTGAAAAGGTTCTGCCCAAACTCTTCAATATTTGTTTGTAGTTCAGGAGAGATAGGAAGTTAATTCATACTGATTAGGAATTTGCAATGCTTCAAAAAATCTATTCCATAATTTGTTATAAGCACATAGTCAAGCTACCTGATATGGTTTATGGTTTTTTTGTTTATTTGTTCAAAATTTCAATATGGATGCATGCACAGTGGTAACATGAAAATTATTAATCTAAAGACAAATAATAGTAAAATCATAGACATATATCCGACTTTCAATAATTAGCACTTATGATGCTAATAATAATTTGGGTGGAGAGGATGATGACCACAGTGTAGCCTGATAATGACGATGTTGTGATTGACAAGGAAAAAAAAAAAACTTTAGATATCTTGGAAGCTAAATTTCCCACGTTGAATGCTAGTTATAAACAGCGTTGGATTACATACAATAACAATAACAAGAGGAATGCTGGGAAGGTGGCTCAGTGTCAGAGTGCTGGCCTTGCCTACATGAGGCTCTGGGTTTGATTCCTCAGCACCACATAAGCAGAAAAAGCGGGAAGTGGCACTGTGGCTCAAGTGGTAGAGCTCTTGCCTTGAGCTGAAGAGCTTAGGGACAGGGCCAGGCCCAGAGACGAGGCCCCATGATGAACCAAAAACAAAACAAAACAAAACAAAACCAGAATAAAAAGAGGAGAGTTTCAATATCAAGAAATACAATCAAATAAACAGGCAGAGACAGTAAAAACCCTAATGTTATTCCAGCAGTCTTTCTAAGGTATACTCACTATTCTTGGTGGTATTATTTGCTTACAAATAAAATCATTTATTTCCATATTTTGATTGGCTACGATGTAGATTTCAACTTAATGTGATTAGTTCAAATAACATTCTCAGATAGGTACTTTTCCAATGATATATTAAGAGTATGTTCTTCATTACAGCTGTAAATACATGACAAAATTTACATAATAATACTTACATATCTGCAGTTACCATAAAAGGACACAAGCTGCAGAAGTTAAAATTTATTTTTATTTCTGCATGAAACTATTTCTGACTTTGTACCAACAAACTGAATTTGACTCTTTCCTTATTTGCAAGCTAAGGCAGGAAATGTAAGGACTGTTTACTTTCTTTTGCCTTGCTCTAGAATTCAACAAATATATTCTTCAATATTTCTGGTAGATTATATCCATTTAAAGATGAGAAATGTAAGACCAATAGTCAATGCTGTGAGTAAATAATGGTAGTAGAATTTTTGTCTGAGTTCTTCACAAGGAGAGTCATTTGGTGATGGAGAGGACCAATATAAAAAAGACTATGGGGGAAAATGCATAATTTGTAAAGAATTGTTTTAGGATTGAGTGACTGGTGATGAGTATTTGCAATAGGCTGGTGTCAGGGGCATAAAAAGGAGTACATAGAAATTACATTAGTGACAGAAACTGAGAAAATCTTGATCATTCATCTTATCTAATGAATCGAGGTAGGGTAAGAGCAAATCTAAAGCTTTTCCACATCTCTGTCTCCTAACTGTGTTAGTTACATTCTTGGTGATAAGGACTACAGGTGGAAAAGATGGATTTAGAGGAAAAAACTCACTGATAGTTCTAAGGTTTATGTTAAAGAGATGCAAAGATAGGTCTGTTTGGACATCATCAAAATATTCACGACCATGAATATGAAAACTAATAATAAAATCAGGGACATTATTAAAGGGAAGAGGAAAAGGAAAGTTCTGACGAAAGTGTGAACAATGTGAGTACCAGTGTGGACAAGATAGGAGGAAAGCGATAAATAAGGAAACAAAAAAGTAATAAACACAGATTTACAGAAGAAAGGGAAGGAAAGAATTTTCAGGAAGATATTGAAGGAAATCTACTATTTGGATTTGAAAAGTAAAAGAACATAGACAAGTTCAATAAGAACAGTGTTTTGGTGAAAGTCATATTGATAAAATGTTGAGATATGAATGTGAATACATAAAATTCTGGATCCATTAATTTAACAGATCCTATTGATTCTAAATGTTGGGAACAAATGCTTAAATCCTGACCTCAGAAATGTTATACAGATATAAATATCATTAACTTTTCTTAGTGATATTCTGTGAATATTTTTGAAAACTTTATTTAGCCAGGAGATTATAGATTGAACTACAGCACAACCAAGCCTAATTTGTCCTACAGTTCCAATTAGTGATCCATCTATCCATATCAGTTTGGGATTTTATTGAAAAATATTTAGATATGTTTGGATATCTTATCAGCCTACTCATTATAAATGTAGGACAAGTAAAACCAAGTATTAGGTTGAACATACAGCTTTACTGATGTGACTGAAGACTCCTGGAATTGATTCCTCTTTAGAACAGAAAATGCCTCAATAGCCATTGACACATCATAACTTCCATATAGACTATTGAAATCTAATTCTTGTTAGGTATATCTCCATGGTGTGTGAACAAATCTGGCACAAATTCTTATATGTAGGAAAATGTTCTTATAAAACGTTCAGACATTACTCTCACCACTAAGATTAAATGAGTAAAAAGATAAGATATTTTGATTTAATGTCTTTCTTTCACTTTCTCATGCACATTGTCAAGGAGTGAAGGATTCTGATTTAAAAATAATACAATCTTACCTTGTATTAACACAACATTTAGGATCTAATGTTAATTCGGATACTTACTAATTAGCTCCAAATTTTGTGGATATTTATATTTCTCCTGGGTAAACTAATGAACTCCAGGAAAATGTCCCTAAGGAGCCTTTCAATTCTAATATCACTGTTTGTCTCAAAATGCTTTAAATTCTACATCCTTTAATGTGGGCATAGGGTTATATTGTGGAACTTTTCTTCTCAGAGAGTTAGTATTACCCTATTGCTTAACATGGACAAAGTACCTTCATACATAGACTGGGCCTGTACAAATAAAAAGTGGTAGTTGAACAATGTTCTGAGCAGTTTGTATAGATGAAATGGAAATAGAGCAACTATGAACTCAAAAGGCATATGCAAAGAAGACAAAGGCACAAAGTAGAATGTGCCAAGGAAAGCTGAATTACAATTTCAAATAATGTGCTCAGGTGTGAGTGTGTGTTCAAAGTACAGGTTCAGACAATGTTAGTTGGATATCTTGGGTGGAAAACTGCTTTAAACTATTCTGGGCTAATTGTACAAGTAGAAGCCCCTAACTCTGAATCTAATCAGCCACAACATCATCAACTTAGGGACAATTTTCCAAGTGCAAAGTGAGAAAAAAAGGGCTTATCACAATTAGTGTTCAAGTTGAACCAATTGCAATCACATAACTTTTCTTATAAATGTTCATTTACTTTGGAGCATTAACTAGGGAAAAGCCAAGTAAATATTTTGCATGTACCTAAATTAAGTGGGACGTATTATATTGGTCTCTCTTTAACTTGGAAGTTATAGATTATGTCTTTTTATTCTCTAACTAGGGACAATGATTTGCTGTCAGTTATTTTCTTCTCTTACCCTTCTTTTGCCCTTCCACTTACATAATTATTATTTAAAGAGACATAATTGAGCTTGCATTTCTAAATTCTTCAAAATTATCTGAACTACTTCATACTTCTGGCAGCCTCCTATATCTTTCTCAAGGGAAATATTTTGTCACTACCACTTTAGTCCTACATGATATTGGATATCTTCCTGCCTAATTCAGTGCAAGATATACATTAGACTCATCCTATATCTCAACACTTGTACCACCATAAAATATTATGTTACTTAGAAATCATGATATTACTATATCTGGTGTAGTGGAATCTGTCATTTTTGAATGGCCTTAAGTGATATTTACATGCAATCATGTTTTTAACCAATATGCCACTCAGTAGATGAACGAATTGACAAAATGTGTTTTATATATATACGGAGTAATTCTCTGCTTCCTATTAATAAGGAATTGGAAAGACTTGGAAAAATCCTACAAAGAAAAATAAGCAAGACACAAAGAAACAGATTCCATGGTTTCCCTCATTTGTAATAACTAGGAAATAGTTATTAATAATAATATTTAATAATAAATAGGAAATAGTCCCAGCAGATGAGTAGAATGGCTCAATAGCTAGGTATAAATGACCATATAAAATGATGCTGAGCAAAATAATCTGCTAGATATGGAAAGAGAGGTTTTTCTTTGTGGATGTTGTTTTCAATATACTATGTGATTTCTTTTTTCTTTTGTGTTTTCCCCTATGGTTTGTCCACTGTTGTATTTGATTTAGTATCCTGTGTATTCTATATACATTTGTCTTCATTTGGCAAGGGAAGCAGAACAATAAAATGGCGAGACAAAGGAAAAAAGTAAACCAATGCAATAGCCATACTCACAGGACAACATGTTGGAAATTTACATTACAACATGTGAGGGGTATTGGGGTAAAGAAAAGTGTGAGAAAAATGAGGGAGGGGGTAAAAATTTTGACATGTTATGTATTCAATACCTTACAATTACTGCAACCCTTTCTATATATGACCTTAATAAAATTAAGTTAAAAATGAGCTACATAAAATATAATTTCACTGTATTGGTATAGTAAATATTATTCTATGTGTATTACCTTTTTAAAAAATGAACATTTTGGCTGCTAACTTGAATTAGCTCTTTCTTTATCAGAGGGACATCAACTGGAATGTTATCAAACTATACAATATTTTCAGAATATACTTGCCATTACTTTGAAAAAACCTTATTTTAGTATTGTCTCATACTAAAACAGAAAACAGTTCAATTCTATGGAAACTCCTAACTGAAAACTGACTAATTGTTAAGAAGACAGAATATATCTGTTCCTCAACATTCCTAAGACTACTAACTACTCATTTTCAAATTCTGAACATGCCATACCAGAGACATTCAAAATAGTACCTGTTTGCATTTTATTTAATTCTGCAATAGATGCAGTTTTCAATGAGGCATTACATATTTAAAAGCCAACAGAAAAAATAGACACGTTCTTGTAGAGGATAAAACTATGAAGTATCTATAATAATTAATTCCTTTCTTTTTTTTTTTTTTTGGTCAGTCATGGGGCTTGAACTCTGGGCTTGGGCGCTGTCCCTGTGCTCTGCAGCTCACGGTGAGCGCTCTACCGCTTGAGTCACAGTGCCACTTCCAATAAATAATTCCGTAAGACTAAACATTTGTTCATCAGAGTAAGCTATTATTTCTATAACAATCAATCCCAAGTTTTTATGCCGTAAAGTCATCCTAGCCCAACAATTTACAACTTGTAAGGTGTGCCTTAAAATTCCCTAAATTCACATCATGACTGCTTTGTCACTATTGTGAAAAAATACTACACTTCTGCTAATGTCATGTCCTTCCTATTGTGGAAAGAATAGTACACTAAACTTTCATATATCATTTTCCCCGCAGTGTTTTTCTTGAGTTCAGAACACTTGCAAATATTATTTATTTTTATTTTTATTTATTTTAATATATATATATATATATATATATATATAATCTATCATAGATATTCAAGAGATCTGTATATCTTAATATTAAGATTTCAAGATTATGGTTGAAAGCCCACCCAGGCAAGAAATTTCCTTGGATTCTTATCTCCAATAAACTCATAAGGAAAAGCCAGACCCAACTGGCACTGAGGTTCAAGTGGTAGAGCAATAGCTTTGAGCAAAAACAGGCTCAGGGACAGTGCCCGAGCCCAGAGGTTAAGCCCTAGGACAAACCAAACAACAAAAACAAAATAAAAACAAACCTCAAACGTAGCATTTGTCTCATTGTATACAGAGGTACATAATTAAGGAAATTTCTTCCTGTGATATGTATAGGTAGAAAAAAAAAGATGTCACCCAATTACTCTTCATACCATGTTACACCAAAGTCTCAAAAGATTGCTCTGTTTCTATATTTATAAATTAATACAATCAATTTGTTTTCTATTTGTCTAGATTATTCACATTATCATTTTACACATGAACTGTAGGAATTATCTATTAACTAATTTCTTATTATACCTCACTTGAAAGACTACTCTAGACAATTAGAATGCAGAATCATTTGTGAATTTGTAAGTTAAATCTTTTACTTGAAAATAATTTTGTAGTATCCTATAGAATATTAAATTACAAACAACAATATCTATTTTAAATCTAAATTCTAATTTAGCCAGGTCTAAAAGTCCTACATAAAATGAACTTTCCTATTTCTCCAGGCTTAAACTTTTGTAATCCTTCATCATTTCTTTGGAATTTAACAGATTGATGCTTACTTTTTCAAATTTTTGGTTCAGAATCATGAGCTCTTTTGCATCTAGAAATGATCTGTAATTAAGACAACATTTAAAACACAACAGAGGACTATATATGAGTTGCATTTCTATAGGAAACTTGACTTCTCAAAACATAATGAAAAAATTAGCCCAAATTTCCAACTGTATATTCCTTTCTTGTTTATTTTTATTCCTTTCTTGGTTGGTTTTATTGAGAAAAAATTACTTTCTGCTAGTTCGCCAGAGTTTCTGATCATCTCAAGTAACTTGGGAGTGGAGTCCATGGAGTCCATTAAATACAAGATCATGTCATCTTCATGTTTTTTTTTTTTTCTTCTTGTTTTCTTTTTTTTAATTTATTATTTTTTCTTGTGAAAATACTGTACAGAAGGATTAAAATTACCTGGGCAAGATAATGAGTACATTTCCTGTCAAGCATTGTAGCATTCTAATTTGTTTCCCTTATACATCCCTTTCCATCTACCTCCCTTGCTCCCACCCAATCCTCCTTCCCCCCACCAAAGTTGTAAAGTTCGATTTCGACATAATGACTTGTACATCTTATTGTTGCAATGGGTCCACCTGTATCCATAGTTAAACTATTGGTTTTTGCCATTCCGTTCCAGAAATTATACCGACATCAAATACAGTTAAACAGGGGTTATACCATGGGGGAGGGACATATAAAGCAACAAAGAAATAAACTTATAAATGTGTTAGAAACAACCCCATGAAAGAAAAAAAATTGAATACATATCTTAGCTTTCATTTCCCTAACATCAACTTATCTGACCTATTCTTATTGACTCAGACATATTCTAGTTACTGCAAATAAGGAAGACCATGGGACCTATGTTTCTTTGGGTCTGGCTTACTTCACTTAATATAATTTTTTCCATGTCTTTCTATTTCCTAACAAATGGGGCAATGTCATTCTTTCTGATGGAGGCATAGAATTCTGTTGTGTATATATACTACATTTTCTTGATCCATTCATCTACTGAAGGGCATCTGGATTGGTTCCATATCTTAGCTATGGTAAATAATGATGCAATAAACATAGTCTTGCTGGAAGCTTTAGTGTGGTCTTGTTTGTGAACATTTGGGTAAATGCCAGAAAGTAGGATTGATGGGTCATAGGGGAGCTCTATGTGGAGTCTTTTGAGGAACCTCCATATTGCTTTCCAAAGTGGTTGAACAAGTTTACACTGTCACCAATAGTGCAGTAAGGTTCCCTTCTGTCCACATTCCCTCCATCGTCTGTTGTTATTAGAGTTCTTGATTATAGCCATTCTAACTGGATGAGGTGGTATTTCAATGCTGTTTTGATTTGCATTTCTTTCATTACTAAACAGCATTTCTACATGTATTTATTGGCCATCCTTCATTCCTCTTCAGTGAAATTTCTCGTTAAGTATTTAGACCACTTATTTATTGGGCAGTTGTTTCTTTGAAGATTTGTTGTTGGGGGATTTAATTTTTTGAGTTCCAGGTATATTTTAGATATGAGACCCTTGTCCATTGTATGGCTAGTGAAAATGTTCTCCCAATCCATGGGCTTTCTAGTGATCTTGCTAGCTATGTCCTTTGACATGCAGAAGCTTTGCAATTGCATGTAATCCCATTTGTCCCATTTGTCTTTGATTTTTTTGTGTTTCTGGATCTCTATTAAGAAAATTTCAGACTGTGCCAAGGAGACCTAGAGTTTCTGCTATTCCATCCTGTAATATTTTCAGAGTGTCTGCTTTGACTCTGAGGTCTTTGATCCATTTAGAGTTGATTCTGCTGCAGGGTGATAAATAAGGATCTAGTTTTAGTTTTCTACAAGTAGTTAACCAATTTTGCCAGCACCATTGGCTGAAGTGCCTGTCTTTCTTCCATTCTATTTATTTAGCTCCCTTATTGAAAATTAGATGCCTATGGGACTGTAAGTTCATTTCTGGGTTTTCAATTCTATTCCATTTGTCATCTTGTATGTTTTACTTCATCTTTACCTGTTTGGATTTCCTTTAAGTTTGCATCTTGTCTTATTATCCCACCTAGCATTCTTATACTAAGTTCAAGAGGAGTGGAGAGAGCAGACATCCTTATCTCTTTCCTGAATTTATGAGAAATGACTTTAACTTTTCACCATTAAGTATAATGCTGGCTGTAGGTTCGTCAAGCCTTAGCCAAAAGAACAGTACTGGAGCAATATCCAAATTTCAAACTAAAGCGAAAAGCCATAGTAATAAGAACATCTGGGTACTGGCACAAGAACAGTCCTGAGGACCAATGGAATAGGACAGAAGACTCAGAATAGAACCAAGTGACCTATAGCCTCTTAGTCTTTTACAAAGGAGCTAAAAAATAGAATGGAAGAAAGACAGCCTTTTCAATAAATGGTGTTGGCAAAATTGGTTAAACACCTGTGGAAAACTAAAGCTAGATCCATATATATATATATATATATATATATATATATATATATATATATATATATATATATATATATATATATATATATATACCAGTCTGCATGAGAATCAAGTCCAAATGGATCAAAGACCTCAAAATAAAAGCAGACACCGTGAAAACATTACATGAAAGATAAGAGAAACTCTAGGGCTCTTTAGCACAGGCCAAAATGTTCTTAATAGAGAACCAGAAACAAAACAAATCAAAGAAACGTTGGAGAAATGGGATTGCATGAAACAGCAGAGCTTCTGCAAGGTAAAGCTCATAGATAGAAAGATTGATAGAAAGCCCACTTACTGGGAGAAGTTCTTCATGGGTCATAAAACAGACAAAGTCTTATATCTAAAATATACTTAGAACACAAAATCATAAATCCTCCAACAACAAATCCTCAAAGGAACAACTGCCCAATATTTAAGTGGGCTGAAGACTTAAGGAGAGACTTCTCTGAAGATGAAATAAAAAATGTCCATTAGACCCTTGAAGATATACTCAACTTTTCTAGTCATAAAAGAAATGCAAATCAAAACATTGAAATTTTACTTCACTCCAGTTAGAATGGCTATAATCAAGAAATGTAATAATGACAGATGCTGGTGGGGATGTGGCTAAAAGGAAACCCTACTGCATTATTGGTAGGAGTGTGAACTTGTTTAACCACTTTGGAAACCAGTAAGGAATTTCTTCAAAAGACTCGTTGTGGAGCTTCGCAATGACCCAGCAAACCCACTTTTGGGCACTTACCCAAATGATCACAAAGCTACCAACACAACCATGTTTATTGCAGTATTATTCACCATAGCTATGATATGGAACCAACCCCAATGCACCTCAGCAGATGAATGGATCAAGAAAATGTGGTGTACACACACACACACACACACACACACACACACACACACACACACTGGAATTCTATGCTTCCATCAGAAAGAATGACATTGTTCCATATGTTAGGAAATGGAAAGTCTTGGCAAAAAAATTATATTAAGTGAAGTAAGCCAGACCCAAAGAAATATAGGACCCATGGTTTACCTTGTTTTACCTTTGTTTGCAAGGATTAGAACATGACTAGGACAAGCAGAGAAGATCAAAGGCTAAGAACATATGAACATACAAGCGAAATTTACCCCAAGTCAGAATCACAAGTGGTTTTCCTTTCTTTCTTTGGTTTTTAATATGCTTATAATGCACTTTGTGATTCTTTTGTAGGTTCATCCCCCCACGGAATTCCCCTGTTTTCACTGTATTTGATTCAAGTGTTCTGGATCATAAATAGATAGATATATAGATATAGATATATATAGCTATATAGCATATATAGCAAATATATATATATATATAAAATTTGGAGAGTGGAAGGGAAATAGCAGCATACTTAAATGGGGATGCAGATTGACCCTTTGTGACAATGAGATGTACAGGACACTGTGTCGAAAATGAATTTACAATGTCAGGCAGGGGTCGATGAGGGAGGAGTTGGAGATGTGGGGAGGGAAAACATGGCAGAGGAAAAACAAAGGAGGAGATAACAATGCTTTAAAAGATATGTACTCATTACCTGATCCTGTAACTCTGAGTCCTCTGTACAGTATTTTTACGTTAAAATATATATTAAAAAATCTCTGCCTGGTGTAGATTTCCAGTGCTGCCCTCGGAATTGCATTTTCTGCCTATTCTGGTTGTGGTTAGGTCCACCTGCCCAATGGATCAGTATTCTTCAAGCCATCTTGGTCCAGAAGTGCGACTTGGATTATCCAGTGGTGGTTAGAACCAGGCCAAGGACAGGACAAAACCACATCCAGGACATGGTTTCTTCATTCCCCATGCAACTAAGATTGCAAGCAGAATTTCTCTGAATTGGGCTCCAGAAAACAATCAGTGAATCAAAAGGCATGTCCACCAAAAACCTCCCTCCGCCCCCCCCATTTCCTCCTTTCTCCCTCCCTGGGAAAGTACAAAATAATTTTGAAGGCTTTGGCACACACAAAAAATGCACACCATCTCCCCTGGTAAACTAGGTTTTAATTCACTAAGTCATGTAAACGGATAATGCTGCATTCATAATTCTGGACAACACCTTCAGGCTGTTCAATGCTTTAATTTTTATTGTTGTTGTTGTTGTTGGTAGGGGGGCCTGACCTCTATGTCTGGGTGCTGTCCCTGAGCTGTTCATCTCAAGGCTAGTGCACTACTACTTCAGACACAGTGCCACTTCCATTTTTTTCTGCTTATGTGGTGCTGAGGAATTGAACCCAGGACCTCATGCATGCAAGACAAACATTCTATCACTGAGTCTCCTTCCAGCCCTAATGGTTTAATTCTTTAAAATTTCTTCTTGTCAGTCATGGGGCTTGAACTCAGGGCCTGGGTATTAACATATCCCTGAATTCTTGAGCTCAAGGGGAGCCCTCTCCCAACTGAGCCACAGGGCCACTTCCTATTTGGAGATAAGTGACTCATAGACTTTCCTGCCAGGGTTTTCTTTGAACAGGTGAATTTTTAAATTATATTTTTTCTAGGTGTTTATTGGTACATTACAGTTTTCTGTAAACCTTTGTCTTCAAGTAATCCAACAGCATTAAATATTACATTTCAGAGTTATCCTTTAGCATATCCATTTTGAAATTATCTTAAGGTGAAAGTCTAATTCTTTGTAGTAACAACCCAGTAAAGTCCAAATGGGAAATATGCTAATTTCAGCAGCCTTGCCTCTCATTCCTCTGTTTTTCTCTACAGTATCTTTCCTTGTTTTGGAACAAGTGTCATGGACTGTACAACCATTCAAAAGGAAACTTATTCCATTAATTTAATAGAAAAGGAATCCATCCTGCCTGTATCTCAAGGCAACTTTGAGTATAATATCAATCTAATAATTCATGTCAGTGGATTTTCAGTCATTTCGATAATTTTTTGTTTAACCACTCATTAAAGAGGTTCCAAAAAGCAAGAATCAAAAATCATGTTCTGCTTTCTAAGAACGTTTAAAAAGCTAGTAATTCAACAAGACACATTCTATTCTTCCAAGAGTCTATGGTGAAGAATTTCTCTTTTATCATAGCCCTTACCACTGACCCCTTCCCTTCGAACTTGTAGCTTTGTTCAGTTTTCTTGTACCAGTTTTCGTTTTGGTATTAGCCTCAGTAATCTCCTTGTAGTATTTGACAATGAAATTCCATTTATTTTTAGAGAGCTCAATTCATATTGCCAAAGGCAGAGTAATGAGCATATAATAAAGCATAAACTATTGAATATCATTAACATGATCATATGCAACTGTTTCATAAATTAATATAAGTACCACATAAATGTGCATCTTCGTATACTTTTTAAAATGCAAACTAGTTACATATCTATATCATAAATTAGTTAAGATCACTGGCACAAGAGACTAAGCTAAACTTTTATATCATCCCCAATATTTTTGTCAAATTTTCTTTTCTCATTAACTTTCACTTTAGGGCCTTCTTTTCTTAGCAAAAAGTTATAAGTTGATATACTTGGATTTTAGTCTCCTTTGAGTAACCTCTTTTCTTTCCACCACTAGTTAGTCCCTCATGAAAATACCTGAGGAATAACATCCCATTTTGCGTGCAAGATGAGTACCCAAGTCGACTATCTGTGCCTACTCTTGCCTTGCTTTGTTTAGGAATGTGGTGGCAGAGACAGGGTTGTCAGGGATCAGGTGGCTGGAACCATAGTGTTAAGAATTATGGGTAGCAAAATGAGTAGCATAGAAAGGGAGTACCAGGGAAAGGGTAATTGTGACTGTAATTGCTGAGTTGTAGTGGCAGGAAATTGGGTAGCAGCAACAGCTTTGCAGGGGTTGGGGTAGCTAATACATGCATCCAGAAAAATTTAGCAGGGACAAACAAGGATAGAGAAAGTGAAAGATAAAAGTTGTGAGACATTGTGGGAATTCTTTGTCTACCCATGCTAAAAACATGGAGGAGGGCTATTTTAAAATAAAACTACAAAAGAAAATTTAAAGTCTTGGTGCAAAAAAATCTGTCCAGGAGTTATTACATTAAACAGAGAATTCAAAATGGTTTTTCTTCATGAATACAGACATCAAAGATATTATCATAGTTATTTCAAAATGCAAATTAAAGGGGAAAATCAGTCAAGAGGAAAAATTTATATTGAATGTTAATATTTAAGAGGAAAAGAAGATCCTAGGTGGCAGACTAAAGGCAAAGCAATATCAGAGCACTATATGGTCAATAATAATTAAGAAACTTTAATTGAAAAATTGAGCTGGAATGTACACATCAGGCAAAGGCAAGCCTACCTCCAACAAAGAAACACCATAATGTATATCTCAGAAAAAGTAACCAAGTTCCTTATCCTTGATTTCAATGATAAATATTACTCGCCTTACACACACACACACACACACACACACACACACACACAAATATATGCAACAGCTCAATCTACTCACATTAGTTCAACGTGAATCAAAGATCTTCCTGTAATATCTGAAACTCTCAAAGTTTCAAGTCTTACTCTGAAAACATTACAGGACGGAATAGGAGAAACCCAACTTCTCCTTGGCACAGGCCAAAATTTTCTTAATAGAGACCCAGAAATAAAAAAAAAATCAAAGACTAATGGGACAAATGGGATTGCATGAAATAGCAGAGCTTCTTCATGGCAAAGGACATAGCTAGCAAAATTACTAGAAAGCCGACGGATTGGGAGAAGATCTGCACTAGCCATATAATGGACAAATCTAAAATATACCTGCAACTCATATCTAAAATATCTAAAATATATCTAAAATATACCTAAACCTCAAAAAATTAAATCCCCCAACAACAAATCTTCCAAGAAACAAATGCCCAATTAATAAGTGGGCTAAAGACTTAAAGAGAAACTTCTCTGAAGAGGAAAGAAGGATGGCCAATAAACACATGAAGAAATGCTCAACCTCTCTAGCCATAAAAGATTTGCAAATAAAAACATTGAGGTACCACCTCACACCAGTTAGAATGGCTATAATCAAGAACTATAATAACAACAGATGCTGGAGGGGATGTAGACAGAAGGGAACCTTACTACCTTTTTGGTGGGAGTGTAAACTTGTTCAACCACTGTGAAAACAGTATGGAGGTTCCTCAAAAGACTCCACATAGAGCTCCCCTATGACCTAGCAATCCCACTGTGGGGCATTAACCTACATGATCACAAACAAGACCATAGTAAAGCTACCAGCACACCTGTTTATTGCAAAATTATTTACCTTAGCTATGATATGGAACCAACCCAGATGCCCCTCAGTAGATGAATGGATCAAGAAAATGTGGTATATATACACAATGGAATTCTAGGTCTCCATCAGAAAGAATGACATTGCCCATTTGTTAGGAAATGGAAAGACTTGGAAAAAATTATATTAAGTGAAGTATGCCAGACCCAACGAAACATAGGTCCCACGGCTTCCCTTATTTGCAATAACTAGTACATGTCTAAGTCAAGCAGAAAAGGTCAAATGAAGTTGATGTTAGTTGAATGAACCCCAAGATAAGTTTTTTTCTTTCATGCAGTTGTTTCTAACATATTTATAAGATGATTTCTATTTTGCTTTGTATGTCCCTCCCCCATGGTATAACCCATGCTTTCACTGTATTTGATGTTTGTATAATTTGTGGAGAGGAAGGGCAAAAACAAATCGTTGAACTAGGAATACAGGCGGACCCATTGCATCATTGAGATGTACAAATCATTATGTCGAAAAATGAACTTTACAACTTTGGTGGGGGGAGGAGGGGTTTAGCCATCTACTTTCCAGCTTATCTATTGGTGTAGAAACAATACGTAATACAAAGCAATACAAACCAGTTCTTACTATAAATAATTTTTCTCTGAACATCTTAAAAATAAATTCTGAGAACATGAAATAAAAAATCTCTAAGTTTAAAACAGTCTTCTAAACAAGTTAAAGAATTACTGAGAATATGTATTTTAAGAATAATTTCAGAGAGCTTGAACTCAGGGCCTGGGTTCTGACTCTGAGATTTATTACTCAAGATTAGTGTTGCCACTTTGAGCCACAGTGCCACTTCCGATTTTCTCATGGTTAATTGAACAAAAAAGTCTCACCAATTTTCCTCTCCAGACTGCTTTAAACTAGGATCTAGAGGTCTCAGATCACTGAGTAACTAAGATGATAGTCATGACCCCTGGCACCTGGCTAGAATAATTGCTTACCTGAGACAGAGACCAGTTAGTATTAAATGTCAATCATGTTTAACTTTGTAAAATTAAGTTAACTGAAATGCTTCCGCTAGAAATAAGGAATCAAATGTGTAGGTGTGTTAAAAAAGTTCTTACCAAAAGCCACATATTTTCCTTGTTTTTTTTTTCTTCCAAAATTGTGTGCTTTCCAAAATCATACCTTATCTTTCCTTGCTGGTTTCTTTAGTTTATCTCATACATGCCCACAGCTCCTTCAACTATGTTCTTTATGTGAAAGCTTGGAAATATCTATTTTCAGTCCAAACTCCTTGTATGCACCTCTCATCCATATATTCAACTGCCATAAAAACTTGTGAAACAGTAATCATCTCTTATCATTACTGGATATTAATGTGTAAGTAAAATTTAAGAAAATAATGAATAGCAGAAATAAATATAACATGATTTCAAAAGTAATGCTAAACATAAATACAATGTTGATTATTTTCTGAGCAATTTAATAAAAACCTCAAGGAAAAGAAATCAACTTTTTTGAGTGCTGATATTATGGTTTAAACTCAGGACCTTACCTTGTTACTTAGGCATTTTCCCTCAAGGGTGGTGCTCTGTATTTGAACGACAGCTCCCTTTCCAACTTTACTTGTGGGATTATATAGAGATAAGAATCTCATGGAATAAAAATCATTTGTGTCTCTATCTTGGGGTTCATTTCACATAACATCTTCTTATATGGTCATATGGTACCATGTACTAGTTACTTCAAGAAAGATTAACCATAGGACCTATGGTTATATGAGCCTGGCTTATTTCACTTAATACAATTTTTTCTGTGTCTTTCCATTTCCTAGCAAATAGGGCGATGTCATTCTCCCTGATTGGAGGCATAGAATTCCATTGTGTGTGTGTGTGTGTGTGTGTGTGTGTGTGTGTGTGTGTGTGTGTGTGTGTGTGTGTGTGACATTTTCTTGATCCATTCATCTACTGAGGGGCATCTGGGTTGGTTCCATATCTTAGCTATGGTAAATAATGCTGCAATAAACATAGTTTGCCGGTAGCTTAGTATGGTCTTGTTTTTGAACATTTGGGCAAATGCCAAAAATTGGATTGCTGGATCATATGGGAGCTCTAAGTGGAGTCTTGGAAAAAATTATATCAAGTGGAGTAAGCCAAACCCAAAGAAACATAGTTCCTATGGTTTCCTTTATTTGCAATAACTATTATATGTCTCGGACAAGCATAAAAGTTCAAAAGCTATGTACATAAGACCAGATAAGATGTTGTTAAACGAAATGAACCCAAAGATAGGGTTTATAATCTACCATGTGTTTTTTTTCTTTTTATGTTCCTCCTGCATGGTGTAACCCCTGTTTTCACTGTATTTAATATCTGTGCCCTGCATCTTGTATACACCATTCTCTAGCTTGGGGAGGGGAAGGGAAAAACAAAATAGTTAAATAGTGATACAGGCTGACACATTGTAACAATGAGATGCACAAGACTCTAAGTTGAAAAAGGATCTTTACAATATATGAAGGGAAGAGGGGAAGGAAGGAGAGGGGAGTGTAGTTGTAGAGGAGGGAGGGGAGGGTTAGGGCAAAAAGTTCAAGACCTCAAATAAATAAAATGGACTAGAAGTATGACAGAAGTAGTTGAGCTGCTTGGTGCTATACAGACAAAATCCTATCTAGCAAGCAGAGAATTCCTGAATAGAATCCTAGTAATATTCCTTTCTTCCACCAAAAAGCCTAAATAATTTTGTCCTATTTGAACATCTAATTTCAAGGCCACTGACAAATCAAGATGGTGATATTTTATTAAAAATTAGGTATTCAAAAGAGAGAAAATTCTTTATGTTTTGAAAAAATTGAAAAGGAAGGAAAATGCATGTGATTTTTGTTAGCTCCATAATTTTTGAAAACATAAAATGTACTCAAGTATTTAATATATATCCATATGTGTGCATATATCCATGTATGCATAAATGTGTGTACGTATATAATCATATATATACATACATATATATGTATGGTTCATCTCTTTTCTGTGTAGCAAATGGTACAAATGAATCTGTACAATCACTACTCAAAGGCATGAATAGACAAAGAGAATAAGCAGAGAACTCATACTCAGTAATCTATGGTTATCCCATAACCCTGAAGATCTTTTACACCAGTCTGCATGTGTCAGTTAGTGCAGAACAGGGAAAATAAGATGCCAATGAGATACCAGGCAGATGACATGAGAAATGAGAGATAAAAATGGTACTATATTCTTTTTGATGTGTAAGTAGAATTTCCAGTGTGTGTGTGTGTGTGTGTGTGTGTGTGTGTGTGTGTGTGTGTGTGTGTGTGTGTGTGTGCCAGTCCTGGGGTATGAATTCATGGCCTGGATGCTATCCCTAAGTTTTTATGCTCAAGGCTAGCATTCTACTACTTGAACCACAGCTCTGTTTTTTTTGGTGCTTAATTGGAGAAAAGAGTCTCATATAGACTCCTGCCTGCACTTGCTTGCAGTTATAATCTTCAGATCTCAGCATCCTGAGTGCTAATATTACAAGGGTGAGCCACCACCACCTGCCCTCTACCTCTTAGCTATAACCTCGGCCTTCCTCTGAGTTCCCGAAGTGTATGTCTCACCAAACTCATATTTTTTTGCCAGTGTTGTGGCTTGAACTCAGAGTCTGGGCATGTTTCTGAGCTGCTTTTGCTCAAGGCTACATTCTATCACTTAAGCCACAGTGCCACTTTTGGCTTTTTCTATTTATGTGGTACTGAGGAATCCAACCCAGAGCTTCATGCTTGCTTGGTAAGCACTCCACCACTTAGCCACATTCACAGACAAGGGATTACTTTTAACAGGAACTATGAGGGTGGGATTCATTGGCATACTCTTTTCAGCACAGAAATCGCTGGCCATTTCATATCTTTGCCAGAATTTGGGACCAGTGTGAGACTCGGCAATGAGGAATGATGAATGAGTGATAGCCACTAGGCCTCAGAGATCTAGGCTCACGTCCTACAGAGGGATAGGGAATATGGAGCAAGAACTTTTCACAACTGCTACAGCCTAGGAACAATGGTCTCCCTGGAGGCAGCGGGTGTCTGCTAGATGTCCCAATGAGACACTTCTGCCAGAACATAATGTACCCATTGCATACCCCAGCCAAGGCAAGCCTTCTGAGCTTCAGTTATTAAATGGCAGAGAAGGATGCTTTGTTCACGCTACTGGCTCATGCTTAGTACTCTCTGAGGGCTTGTCCCAGCTTGCCCAGGTTGGGGGTCTGGTCATGGGCAATCTGCTGAATGCCCATCATACATAATCCATAAAAACAGAGAGACATGGAGTTACTGCCTTCTTTTTTTTTTCCCTTTGGCAAGACTGAGGTTGAAATATGAGCCTAGGCCCTATCACTGATCTCCTCTTTCTCAAGGGTAGCTCTCAGCCCTTGAGCCACAGCCACAACCCATGAGGATATTTTCCTGTGATCTCTTAGAAATAAGAGTGTTGTGGACTTTCCTGCCCTAGCTGAATTTAAATTGGCATTCTCTACATCTCAGCCTCCTGAGGAGCTAGGATTACATACAGGAGCCACTGCCACCTGACTTTCTTTTCTTCTTGTTGTTCTTTTTTTAATCGTGACAATCTGAAATCTTCAGTGTCATTCCAATGGTTTGCATGCAAATAAACTTCCTAGGCCTGGAGTACGAATGTCAGGACTGCCACACACAAATGGAGGGAGACCCTGACAAACTCATTCCTATTTATGTGAATCCTAGTGGAATGTTATAAAAAGAATTAAATTTGCAATTAATTCATGATTCTATTTTAGAAAGCCACACAAAAAGTATTGGATTTATATCTTCCATGGCAGAGGATGGTGTGCTAAGACTGTGACCACACTTATGGATTGAGCATTGTATTCTGTGAGTTGAAATCCTAGCATTGCCAAAAATTTATTCATGTATTAGGAAGCCACTTTAGACACATTATTTTCTGAAAAAATATCCTGGGTCTCATAATGATGTATACTTCATATGCAAATACATCCTATGTGATATGATATAATAAATGAAATGTTATATGTATAATAATACTAAATGAATAAGTGTAATAAACGTCATACTCATTAAACTAATGTATGAATTTTTCCAGTGCTGGGGCTTCAATTCGGGCCCTGGGAACTCGTCAGAATTTCTTATCTTCAAGGACGGTGAGCTTACCCTTCACCCACAGAGCCACAGAGATACCCAGATGCTGAGTTCAAATTCCAGGCCTGCCAGAAAAATGGTGCAAATTCCAAGCCAGGACCTTATTTTATTTTATTTTTGCTAAGCACGGGGCTTAAACTCAGGTCTTGGCATCTCTGCCACAGCTACCCTGGGATCCTAGAACCCAAGTTCAAATGTCGGGGTTTTCAAGAACTAAAATAAAAAGGAGAAGGATAAAATGGAGAAATTCAACAAGGTGGTTTTACATTTTTTTTTCCTTTGCGTTGTGACCATTCTGCGTGTAAATAACAAGGCCCTGAAAGTGTACATGACATTGCATGTTGATATTTGGCTGGCTATTAGGGAAGCCATAGCCAAAACCTAACTTAGGCCTGGAGGTCGAATCCCTGGACTGCCTCTAAGTATTGGCATGAGATTCTAAGAAACCCATGCCCATGTACATACATATGAATGGAATTTTATAAAAGTAACAAATTAGTAATTAGTGTATGAGTATACTATAAAATTATACACAACAATTATATTACATTGACTAATTGTCAGTTAATACTTTATTATGTATTCAACCATGATACTTAAAAGTGGAAGGAATAATTTGAATGTCAATAATGGGTAGCAATATAATATATGTAATTTCATACTATACAGACACCTTTCTCTTGTTTTATACATATATATGTATATATATATATATGTGTGTGTGTGTGTGTATATATGAATATATATATATATATATCTGTGTGTGTGTGTGTATATATACATAAACACACACACACACACATACACACACACACACACACATATATATGTATATATATATACATATATGCCAATCTACACATTTATCTGTTCATACATTTGTCACTCCTGGGGCTCAGTGGTATAATGATGGCTAGTACACACAAAGCCCTGGATTCGATTCCTCATTACCACATGCACATAAAAATCCAGAAGTTGTGCTCTCGCTCAAGCAGTTGAGCATTAGCTTTGAGCATAAAAGCTTAGGGACTGTGTCTAGACTCTTACTCAAGGTCCAAGATGGGCATGAAAAAAAGATTGAATGTTGTGACTGCAACTCTATAAGGATAGGACTTCAAATACCTCATCACAGAGCAAGCCATGAGTGGTGCTGACAGCTGCCATCTAACCTGACTTAGTCAGAGGTATATGACTGCAACTCAGCCCCACAGAACCAGATGCTGCTGGCTTGCTCACTCCTGTAATCCAAGATTCTAGGGGGCTGAGATCTGACACTGGTGGGTTTAAAAAACAGCCCTGGCAGGATTTGTGTGAAACTCTGATTGTGTATCAAAGTGATAGATATCTAGCCTTGAGGAAAAGATCTTTGGACAGTACCCCCAACATTTTAGTGTAATCCCTGTGGCTGACTCCCCTTCCCCCAAAAATACTCCTCTGAACCATTAGATGTGAACTTTGTGCAGTTTGTGATGTGTTTCTGAAAGAATGGTGATACTGATGAAAGCATCCTAATACTGATGACAGCTTGTGGGATACATCTATGTGATTAGTGTGTCCTGGGGTGTTGGGGCCCTCACGGGGTGCTGTGTGCTGAGTCCTGCACAGGATGCTATGTGCTGAGTCCTTCGCAGGGTGCAGGGTGCTTAGCTCTGTATTGGGTGCTGGGTGCTGTGTCTTTCACAGGGTGCTGCATGATGAGTCCTGTAAAGAGGGTTATTTGGAGCCGGGCACCAGTGTCTCACACTTGTAATCCTAACTACTCTGAAGGCTGAGACTTGAGGATCGTGATTCAAAGCCAGCCCGGGCATGAAAGATGCTGAAATTCTGATCTCCAATAAACCACCAGACAAGTGGAAATATCGCTGTAGCTCAAGTGGTAGAGCACTAGCCTTGAGCTGAAGAGCTGAAGGACAGAATTCAGGCCCAGATTTCTGCCTACATTTAATGAATGTGATTGTTTAAATGCTACATAAAGTATTGATTAAAATCGATCAATATCCTTTACTAAAATTGTGTATAATTTTATCCTAGAATCATTCAAGAACTGTCCATTCAGTCATAACATACATCACATTCCATTGGTATTCATATAGATAGTAATGAGTTTCTAAGGATCTCCTGCCATTTGGAGGTGGCAGGACCAGGATTTGAACTGTGGGCGCCAGTTCCCACCATTTTAACCTGTGGATAGGGAACTCACTTGTCTGTCCAAAAACAGCAAGATTAATGATTAGGCAGGCACCAGTGGCTCTCAGCAGTCCTCCTTGATACTTACAAGTCTGTGATGGGAGGATCATGGTCAAATCCACCCTAGACAGGAAAGTCCTTGAGACCCCTGTCCAACTTCAGTGCCAACAAAGACAGAAGTAGAGCAGTGTAGCTCTTGTGGTAGAGGGCTAGCCTTGAGCAAAAGCAGCTCACAGACTGTGCCCAGATCCTGAGTTCAAGGTCCGGGACTGGCAACAAACAGACATACACAACAATCTGTGCAGCCATCCAGCTAAAGCAGGTCATCCTCCTGTCCCCAACAGAATTGGAAAGAGTTCCCTGGGAAAGGGGCTGGGGGAGCATCTGTCATCTTGACACTGACCATGCTGCCTACATCACAGGATTCCAGCCACACTTCATTCTTTCATTGCTCTTTCTGACCAATGGGCTACAAGAATGGTGGCCACCCCACATTCCATGTTGCCAAGCATCAAGATTCCCTCTGTTGGTTGAAACCACCACCAGCAGTTGAGGAAGGTAGAGGTGGCTGAGTGGTGAGCTAGAGACATGAGGCAACTTTGGAGTAGAGTAGGAAATTGACGTCCTTGTCAGTGAGTGGGAGAATAGAGGATTTCCCAGAGCCTAGAAATGTGGCCAGCCCACCTTTCCCATTCCAGTGCTCAGATGTCTGAAACAACAAGACTCCATGAGAGAGCTGCGGGCAAGAAACTACTGCCAGAACACTGGCAGAAGAATCCTCCCCTTAGACTTGCAACATTCAAAAAAACACCGAACATGAAAAAGGGAGGGATCCCCAAAACAAACGCAACTGGGGAGGGTGATTTATCGGAGGGTCCAGCCAAAGGTGATGCTGACTGGGGGTCTCCCCTGCCTTTGGACACAGTCACAGCCAACAGGTACAAGAATATCAAGGGTTACGATACCACCAAGGATCTGCAGAGGCGCTAGCGACACATGGTGCCCACCCTGGACTGCAGCAAAAGAGGAAAACCAGGCACTCTGTGCCAAGATCTAACCACTGAAGCAGGAAAAGACAGACCTGCAGGATCGACTGGAGAAAGAGAGGGACAAGATAGCTGAGGTGCACGAAGAACCAAAAACAGAGCTAGAGATCCACAAGCCACCCATACAGAGGTTGGTTTCTGCAGAAAGTGATTTACAATCTGCAACGGCCTAAGTGAAGCAGGTGGGCCAATGACAGAGAAATGGAGCAAGAAGTTCTCACCTGCCACCTGCAGGCCGCAGAGTGGCGCATGGTGGAGTTCGAGATGGCCGCTTCTGCCGTCACTGCTGCACAGAAGGAGATCGAAATGTTCTTTGAACAGCTGAATGATGTGACACTTCAGCTCGAAGAAAAGACCAGAAGCTTCAATGACCTGGAGCAAATGAACACAGTGTTGCAGGAGAAACTGGAAGCACTCTGGACACAGAAGAGTAACAGGAAGAACAGAATCTGCAAGTTCCAACAAGTGCTGGTGGGGCAGGAGGTACTGAAGAGACTACTGGATAACCTGAGCTGTATGGTGACCTCAGAAAATCTGGAGAGAGACACCTTCACAGAGAACCTGTGCATTGAGAGTTCCTCATGGAAGGAGGAGGCTCAGTGGCTGACTGACCAGGTGAACCAACTGACAGAGGAGAAGGAGACAAGGGAGAGGCAGGTGCTGGACCTAGAGAATGAGCTGGGGGAACTGAGAAGGAAGCTGATAGAGCCATCTCAGGCTGAGCAACAGTTGCAGGCCCAGGCCTACCACACGCAGATGGAGTTGAAAAACCTGGAGGAGCTAGGTCATATCCAGGTCAAGGAAAACCAGAAGCTCTGTCTCTAGAATGCGGAGCAGTGGAACAACTATGGAGACTGGAGGATAAGGCCCACAGTCGACAGGAGATCCCTGAGACCCCCATGATGCGCATGTGTGTGTGACCCATAGCCAGAGGAATAGCTGGCCCTGCTGTGGGATGCTCTCCACAGGGTGATCGGAGAGATGGAGGAGCTCACCAGAATCCTGAACTCAGAGCATCAGGTGAAGAAACATCTGTGGGAACAGCTAGATCACTTAGAGGAGAAGATAGAGGAATGGAAAGAGGTGGCCAAGAGAGAGAGCCATGTGGCTTGGGAGCTGCAGGAGCAGCAGGAGCAATCCCTGGTCCAGCTGCAGGAGCTCAGAGCCACCTGTCAGCAGCACATTGCCTCCAATAAGCGGCTGAACTCTGAGAAGGAGGCCCTGTAGCAGCACCTGCAGAAGCAGACCAAGCTGATGGATCAGCTGAAGCAAGTGCAAGGCCAAACCAACTAGGGGGGCCAGGTGGTGCGCCCAAAGTGGCAGGACATGCTCAAGTGCTGGGAAGCACCCAGAGCACAGGAGGAGTGCCTGCAGGCCCAGCTGGGCTTCCTGGCTTTCCCTAGGGAAGGGAAAGCCATGAGCCCTGGAGAAGCAAAAGGTGAGGAGGTAACTCCCCCAGACGTGACCAAGCAGAGGCTGGAGACATCCCCCAGACGGAGAGGGATTTGGCTCTGCAAGCGCTCTCGGAGGCTGAGATCCACAGGGGGAAACTCCTGCTACACGAGCGGTGGCCCTGCTGCAGGTGACCAGCCCACCCAGCAGCACAGTGCCAGACAGAGCTGGAGCCACAGGATCCCCGCTCCATGAGCTGCCACCACAGCAGGCATAGGGATAGGAAGTGGGACACGTGGGCATCCAAGAAGAAAATCTGCTATGTCCATGACCTGCATGATGAGGTGGACTTCCATAGTCCAGCAGATAAGCCCCACCATCGATGCAGCGAGCTGTTGGCACACAACCGCACTGTGGAGGAGTCCCTCATGGGGTGTAAAGAGCAGACATTCGTCCGGGATGAGCTGTGTTGGGAGCACATGTGCTGGCTCTCCCAGGAGAAGATGGAGAACAGAGAGCTGCAGAAGCTGCTGTCGCTCCTTGCAGGGGAAAGCACGGACAGCAGGCTCCAGCCCCCTGCAATCACCACTGCTTCAAATACCTCAGGCTCTGTGGTGAGCGAAAGGAGGGAGGAGCAGAAAGGTTTTGAAGATTTGCAACTTCAAGACACCTTGGAAACTGCCAGAGAAGAGGTCGGAGTTCCCGACCCCGTAGATAACTCCCCCATGGAGCACGTCCTGCAGCAGATGCCCCACATCAAGAGTGGCCTGCAACTCGTGGGCTCGGGCAAGGAGTGCTCTCTCCCTTTCTTCCGTAGACTGATCTGGATGATGACTCTCTATATGACATACTGACTTTCAAAAGCCTAGGCAGCCACCAGAAGTAGATGGCTAGATGGCCTTCTCTCAGGCCTTCATCTGCCACGAGATGGGATGGATAAACTGTGGGTAAGGTAGGGCAAAGGCTGCTGGGTTGCAACCCAAATTCAAGGGACATCTAATGTCACATTGGTGGCCAGGGAAGAGACCCATGTTATGCTTATCACAAACAATAAATTGTTTTCAAAGGGAAGAAAAGCCTCCAACAAAGATTCGTTCTTCCAGTCCTGGGTGTTGAACTCAGGGCCTGGCCACTGTCCTTGAGCTCTTATGGTCAAGGCTGGCACTCTACCAGTTGAGCCCCACCTCCCCTTCAAGCTTTTTCTGTATGGAATTGAACCCAGGGTATCAGTCATTCTAGGCAACCATCTACCACTGAGCCACATTCACAGCTAGGATGATTCCTCCCCCCCCCCCCCCAAACCCATATGGCCATTCCTCAGATAAATAGGAAGTAGGGGCTAGGACGAATATGAAGCACAAGTATTGTTCACACAGAAATACTCCTCTGCCCCCTCTTTGATCCACTTAGTTGAACTTTCTATTCTAACATTTAGGGATGAGAGAGGGAGAAGTGAGTCCCGAGAGAGGAGTACCATGAGCAGTGGCCCTGTGAGCCCCACAGCCTACCTCACACAAGTGGTCCTCTAGATTCTGATCTTACCTGATTCAATTTGGAGTCTACACTATCTCTCCACCACTTCAAGGCTCAGGATGAAATAAAGGCCAGCCCTGACTTCAGCCCACACACAGGGTAGAAGCTCCTAATCCCAGACTGACTTCCCAGAGTTAGGCTGGACCCACCGCTCATCACAATGTTGGCAGTGATGACCTCATGGATGGATTCCAGGAAGAAGGTCTATGGCAAAGAGCAGAAGCAGCAGGGTGAGAAGGGTGGAAGGAGGCAGGGTGATTGCTCTGGGATCTTCCTCCTTGGAGCCCTCGCATCAAGCCAGAGCCATGCTGACCCAAAGCATGGCCAAGGCCAGGGTGTGAGATCAAACAGGATTCATTTCAGGGACGCAAAGCTGGTTCAATATACGCAAATCAATTAATATTATTCATCACATCAACAGGAGCAAGAATAAGAACCACATGGTTATCTCAATAGATCCAGAAAAAGCATTCGACAAGATCCAACACCCCTTTATGATGAAGGTTTTGGAAAAATTAGGAATCCATGGAACATTCCTCAATACAATAAAGGCTGTATATAACAAACCTACAGCCAGCATTATACTTAAATGTAAAAAAATAAAGCCATTTCCTCTTAGCACAGGAACAAGACAAGGATATCCACTCTCTCCACTTCTCTTCAATCTAGTATTAGAATGCCTAGCTACAGCAATAAGACAAGATGCAAAAATAAAGGGGATCCAAATAGGGAAAGAAGAAATAAAACTCTCCCTCTTTGCAGATGACATGATCATGTATTTAAAGAATCACATAGACTCCACTCCCAAATTACTCAAGCTGATTCAAAACTTTGACAAAGTATCAGGGTATAAAATTAACCCCCCAAAATCAATGGCTTTTCTGTATGCCAACAATGAGAAAAGTGTGGCTGAAATTAGGAAAGCAACTTCATTTGTAATAGCCCCCCCAAAAAATAAAATACCTAGGAATTAACTAAAGAAGTGAAGGACCTCTATGATGAAAACTTTAAAATATTGAAAAATGAAATCAAAACAGAACTTAAAAAATGGGAAAACCTCCCATGCTCCTGGATTGGAAAGATTTACATCGTGAAAATGGCAATACTTCCCAAGGCTATCTACAAATTCAACGCGATACCTAGGCTCTATCCCTGAGTTTTCTATTTTTTTTCAATGTATGTCATTTTACTTTTATTTTTTTTTTTATTGTAAAGATGCTATACAGAGGGTTACAGTTACACGAGTGAGGTAATGAGTACATTTCCTCTTGAACATTGTTACCCCCTCCATTGTTTTCCCCCTACCATCCCTTCTCTCCCTACCTTCCCCGAGGTTCTTTTTTCTAAGTCTTTTGTTGTTCCATATGAATTTTTGGACTGTTTTCTGTATTTCCGTGATGTACGTCATTGGTATTTTAATAAGAATTGCATTGAATTTGTATATTAGTTTTGGAAGTATTACCATCTTTACTATATTAAGTCGGTCTATCCAAGAGCATGGGAGGCCTTTCCATTTCCTAGTGTCTTCTGCAATTTCTTTCTTTAACTTTTTATAGTTTTCATTAAATAGTTCTTTTACATCTTTGATTAGGTTAATTCCTAAATATTTTATTTTTGGGGAAGTTATTGTGTCCCTGAGTTTTCTTGCTCAAGGCTAATGTTCTGCGACCTGAGCCACAGCCCCACTTGCCTTTTGATGGTTAATTGTAAGTAAGAGTCTCAGGGGCTTTGGTGGGGGACCCAGGGAAGGAAGAGAAAACACAACTCTGGTGGGCAACCCCTGCCCCCTGGTGGCCAGATGCAGGATATGCATCCACATGCCATTGTTCTCTAGACTTCAATTTTGGGAAGAGACCAAGGCCAACCTGAATTTAATTCACCCTGAGTGCTGATGCCAGAGCAGGTCTGTTCCCCCTAGGCCATGAGAGCTCCAGGAGGCCCAGCACCCAGGGGTACAAGGAAAGGAGAGGTCAGTTCCAGGCCGAGCTAAGAGCCTTTGCCCACAGACACCCCAACTTGGCCTTCCCTTCCTGATCACCATAAGACCTGTCAAAGAACAACCCAAAAAAACAAAATTGAAGCTATGGCTCCAAGTGGTAGAGCTCTAGCATTGAACCAAAGAGCTCAGGGAAAGGGACCCCAAGCTTTGCATTCAAGACCCCCAGTTGACTCTCCCCCATAAAACACAGGTTGGCTAACGTAAACTAGTAGGATTTTTGAAGTGTTTCTGAAGAATGGTGATGCTGAAGAAAGCACGCTAATTCTAATGACAGCTGAACTTGTGACATACAGCTATGTGCTGAGTCGTTCACAGGGTGCTGTTTGCTGGGGCTTTTCCACATTGGGGTTTTGTGCTGAGTCCTCAAAAAGGTTCTGTTTGCTGAGTCAGCCCAAAGGGTGCTATGTGCTGAGTCCATTACATAACGTACTATATGCTGAGTCCTTCAAAAGGTGTGGTGTGCTAATTCATCCCAAAGGCTGTTGCTATGTGCTGTGCCCTTGAGAAGAGAGGGATGAGGTGAAATTTTCAAGTACTGTGTGCCAAGTCCTTTACACAGGGTGCTCTGTACTGTCCTTCAAATGGTGCTGTGTGGTGAATCCTTTGTCAGTGTGGTATGTGCCGAGTCCTTCCACAGGGTGGTATGTGCTGAGTACTTCAAAATTGTGGTATGTGCTGAGTCTTTTGAAGGGTGCTGTGAACTGTTTTACACAGGGTGCTACATACTCAGCCCTTCAAAGGGGGCTGTGGGTGCTCTTAACATAGGTTGCTATGTACTGAGTGCCTGGGAAAGAGTGCTACACGTTGAGTTTTTCAAAGCATGCCATGTGCTGAGTCCTTTACACAGCGGGCTATAGACTCTCTCCTTCAAAGTGTGCTGTGCTGTGTGTTGAGTACTCTACACAAGATACTATATGCTGAGTCCTTCAAAGGGAGCTGTATGCTGAATCCTTTTTTTTTAAATTTTATTTTATTTTATTTGTGAACATACTGTACAGAGGGGTTACAATTACATGGGCAGGATAATGCATACATTTCTTGCCAAGCATTGCAGCCTCCTCCTTTGTTTACCTTTCACATCCCTTCCCAGCCTCCTCCCTCCCGCCCCAATCCCTATACTTCCCCTCCCCCACCCCCAACCCCCCCCCCCCCCCCGCGCACCGACGTTGTAAAGCTCGTTTTGGACGTGACAACTTGTACATCTCATTGTTGCAACAGGTCCACCTGTATGTGCTGAATCCTTTACACAGGGTGCTTTATGCTGTTTTTTGAAGTGTGCTGTGTGCTGAGTCATCTCAAAGGGTGCTATGTTCTGAGTCCTTGAGAGGTTGTTATCCCCAACAGTCTCACACACACACACACACACACACACACACACACACACAATCACACACACAAACACGAGGGTCAATGTGTACCTGGTTGCTGTGTGGAGTGGAGGGAGATGGAGGAGAGTCTCCTCCACCAGTGGGGCTAGGGGAGAATCAATTCCCTGGGAAGGGACTGGGGTTGGGGGGGAGTGCTGAGCTGTGGTGAGGCTGCAATTGCCATAGCCTGGAAGCCTTAGGGCCCAATCAGGGCTGGGCTTGTAGCCAAGGGTGGGGGGGAGGGTCCTAGCAGAAGAGTGGACATGGCCAAGGGAAGGAGGGGGCAGGGGCCAGGGCTCACTGAGATGGCAGCAGTGCACAGGGGCATGGGGGAAAGCACTGGGGGAGGGGGCAGGCACAAGGTGGCCCAGGAGAGGAGTGGGGGCAGAGAGAGAGTGGAGAGAAAGAGCAAGCACATGCATAAGGGCAAGCAGTTTCATCATCTGGCGGCCTCCCCAAACATTGCACAGGTCCTGCTGGGGAGCACAGAGCATATGGAGCAGCACACTGCCACGGGCAGCCACGAGGAGGCGCGGTGGCCATGGCAGCCCTGAGACTGAGGTCCCGGTGTACTGAGCATGGAGGTGATGGTGGCAGGGTCGGCCTTGGAAGAGGAGGACGAGCAGAGGCCTTGTGCAGCCCCTCTATGTTTCCACAGACACACCTGCCTCCTCCCAGCAGCATGGCGTGTCAAACATAGCACTTTCATCTTGGACCCGCATTGTCTCTCACAGTCGCCCAACAGACATGGCACACCCCTGGCCGGTTTTCAGCCCCAACCCGGTCCCAGCCCTCAGTCCTTGGACTCCAGGCCCACATGCACACAAAGCCACTGCCTACAGCTTCTCCCAGCAGCAAAGGTGAGTGGCTACCAAGGGCCCACAACCTGTGAACCCTCCAGCCCCACTTCTTCCCCCGCTGACATGGACCCATGCCTCTTGCCTCCCTTCTCCCATCCTTCTCTCACCTGCGACGCACCCCACAGTCCGCCATGGCCCTGCCACATATGTGCCCAAGGGGTGGAGGGTGGGGGTGGGTGTCGACCCAGGGATCCCACCCCCATCCCTAGTGGCCAGTGTCCCAGGAAATGGGAAGATGCAGGAAAGAGTGAGAAGGGGGCGCCACAGAGCCCCTGGCCTGGAGCAGTGGGAGAAACACAGCTGTGCATCTGCACCCTTCTTCTCCCTTGTGGGAACCTGGTGGCTTTAGTCAGAGGTGGGGAGCAGCACCTCACCTGCCTTCCTGGTTCTTTTCCTTTTTGCTGAGGGTGGTGGGTGTTGGATGGAGAATATAGGCCCTCCTTGCTGTGTGAGCCCTTGTCTTTTGTGCTCGGTCACCCTTTCACTTGAGGAGGGTCCCAGAAGAGCCCACTAGGGAGGTGAGGGCATTGGGGGTCAGATAGAAGGTGAATATCTGGGAGGAACACACCCCTTCTGACACACATACACTCGGCCTGTTCCCCCCATCCCAGCTGTCAACAGTCCTCAAAGGGTGATCACATTCCCTAGCTCTGCCAGAATCTGCTGGTTCTCCAGGTCCATCTGGTCTCCTAGTCCTCCCCAAGAACCCACCAAGTCACCCAGACTCATCTAGGCTGGAAATAGGGAGTCCATCCATGTATGTAGCCTTTAGGATCCCATCCATTTCCCCAACACTGCCCCCCCACGTCAGACACACCTCTGGGGCACTATGACCCCCTGCTTGTTTTCAGTCCTGGCTCTGAGGAGCCACCAATCTCAGGACAACACCCAGCATCCTGACCTAAGGTTTTGGTTAATGGCGAGTCAAAGCTGGTTGTTCCCAAGGGAAAGGGTCTGGCCCTGGAGAAAGGGAGAGGCAGGGTGGTTCAACATCATTAGAGCGGTGCTTCCTTGGGTCAAGCCCCTGGTTCTGACAATGGAACCCCCGTGTTCCAGCTTGCACCTTGTCCCAGAGGAGGAACAAGCAATCTCAGGAGAGGCACTGCTCTGAGTCTGTTTGTGTGTGTGTTTGTGTGTGTGAGTGTGCAAGAGAGAGAGAGAGAGGAGAGAGAGAGAGAGATCATCTTTCCCTTATACAAGTAGACTGGGCTCAGGTGAATGATCCGTTGGCAAATTGCAGGTACTGCATGGATTAGTCTTCTGTCACAGTCTGTATGTGTGTGTGTTGGGAGAGCAGGGAGATGAGAAAAAATGAAAATATATTTAAGTCATCATGTCTAAAAAGAGCAAAAGCCTTTTATTTGTGTGTGTGTGTTTGTTGTTCTTTTTTCATCAATGCCAAGTATGAGTCTGGCCATAATTTTTTTTCTCCTTCACCGTTTCATGGCTCCTTTGGGGGAAGATTTCAGTAGATGTTCCTTTCCACCTATCTCTTCCCTCTGTCCTGTATCCCACAGTAGCTGCTGGGTCTCCCCTAAGAGGCCTATGTGAACCTCAGACCAGAGTGGACACCTGTGCTTCTGTCTTCAGCCTGAATGCTTGTGAGACCAGTGTGACCACAGCTGCACTCTTCCAGCCAGACCGTTTGCTCTCGTGTGTATAGTTGGAGCTAATTCAAGGATTGAGAATGTGTCTACAAAACATAATTAGGGACTGAGATGTGGGGGAGTAGGGCAGGGGCTGTGAAGCTAGGAGGGACTGGGGAGTGGTGAACGTTGTTACATATTAGACGGTTCACCATGACCGAGGATGAGGGGGCAACCTTACCCAGGGCATTGACGGTGTTCATGGGCATCTGGGCAGGGTGCTTCAGGCCCCCAGTGGTGGCGTGTTCCCTCCTGGGGAGGTGCACCGGTGGGCAGTCCTCCCTGGAGTCCTTCACACTCCAATCTGCATCCCTTTAAGGCCGTTTCCAGCTGGGCAGTGGTAGGCAAGTGTGTTTCCCCTCCTGGAGCTTGCTCGGTATCAGGCCGTGGCAGTTAGCTAAGGCTCTCTGAGTGCCAGTTTCTATAACTTGCTGTAGGCTGTCTGGAAGGAAAAGGGGACCACTGACTTTGGAACTCTTTATGTTTGATTGGGACAACTGAAATGCCACCTTTTCCAGGGTTTTTTTCTTGAAGCTGGCAATTTCCACTAACACCTGGGATTATGGGTCAAATTAGATAGACCACTTCAGCCACCAAACAAGGATGTTCAAAGCAGCACAGGCAGAGTTCCCCAGCCAGATGGTCACCTGCTATGAATTTCGTGCTTTGACGGCCTTTATGCAGCAGCTGTTGATTCTCCTCTGGCTCTCTCTAGGGTGACCACCACAGTCGAGGATGCCGTGGGGAGCAGAGATTGTGACCTCGCCATCCCTAGCCTGCTAGTTGTGAACAGAGATGATTCCCAGCATCTGCACTGGACTCTGGGAGATTCAGAAACCCAAGGCACCTCGAGGATCCTTTCTCTTCAACCTGAAACTTGTGGGCTGGATGTGGTAGAACATCCTGGCTGGCCCCGGGGGGAGAAGAGGAGGCCCCTTGAGCCAGGCCTTCACCTCACGGCAACCTTGTTCACACTTGAGTAGGGAATTGAGTGCCACAGAGCTCGTCAGCCATTGGCCAGAGATCTTTGAGAAGATACGCATCCCAGAGGCCCCAGAATCCAGCGAGTACATCGTGGCTCACATCCTTGGAGCCAAAACAGTTAAGTGCGGTGGCACCAGGAGGGTGGAAAGAGGGAAGAAGGAGAACTGGGAGAGGTACATCAGGTTCCCCCCCACCCAGGATGCTTACCTGTATGGGATGGGACATTTCTGTAGTATTGTCATAGGCAGATGCTCATTTATTTATCCAACCACGAGTTACAGTGTGCCAAGTTCCAGTGTGTGGGGAGGTTATAGACTATGAAAGGTTCCAGTGCTGGTTCCACAGCACATGAAGAAACCTTGGCTTGAGTTGGATGCTGGAGCATCACTCTTGTCATCCTAGCTATTAAGGAGGCTGAGTTAAAAAGATAGAGGCTTAAGGCCAAGGCAGGAAAGACTTTAAGGCTCATATCTCCAACTAAATACCAAAAAGAAAATGCCAAATAGTCTGGTTCAGTAGTGGGGCTACTGTGTGGTCCAAGGACCAGCTTTGAGTCACTGAGCAGGATTCACTCCCTTTTCTACCAGGTGAAACACACCTGTAAAATTTGGAGGCACTCATCCCAGATGTGCTTGTGTGTGAAAATTGCTGTCTCTAATGAGGTAATGAGCCCCTGGTTTTATTCTTTCTGAAAAGGATGGGTTTTGATGTTTCCAGTTATACAGGTTACTAGTTGTAAAGGGAAAATATATTAGAAAGGCGGCCTGCCCACCATCTCCTCCATGTTCCTGTCTCAAAGGTAATAAGGGTAACATACCACATTGTACCACCTCAGGCTGGTACAAGTAACCACTTTTGGTATGGGAGGACTTTAGATTAGAGGTACTGATGGCAAAGAATAGGAGAGAGTACATCAGTGCATCTTCCTCTGAAGGATTCTGTAACCCTGGGGGAGAATAGTGTTTGGATATGACAACTTTAGGCTTGTTCTGCCATCCTGAGAAAAGGAGTATACAGAGGTACATACAGGACACAGATGGAACTATCAGCATACACACACAGACCAAGAACCACAGACACTTAACACACATGTCCCACACCACTCAATTTTGACCTCTACAGAGATCCCAGTTGACAGAGAGAACATCCCAGATTGCCTCTTGAGGATGCTGCAGATGACCTCTGGAGGATGTCTCATATATCCTCTCTAGAAGGCCCTAGATGACCTCTTATGGAGGTTCCAAATGGCTTCCCAAGGAATTGTCAGTTGACCTCCAAAGGAGTTTCCAGATGTCTTTTCAATGAGGATGAGATTACCTCTTGAGTAGCTCCCAGATGGCCACTCAAGGAGGCAACATATGGACTCCAGAGGAGGTACCAGATAACCCTCTTGAGAGGGCGACAGATGACCTCCAGAGAAGGTCCCATATAGCTTCTCTGGGAAGTCCCAGATGACATCCGAAGACAGTCATATTTTTCATCAAGGTAACCCGAGATGACCTCCCACAGAAGCTCCACATGACCTCAGGAGGTCGTCCTAAATTGCCGCTTAAGGAATCCCCAATGAATACTTTTGAATAGGTCTCAGGTGGCCTCCTGAGGAAGCCCCAGATGACCTCTAAAGAAAGTCCAAGATGGCCACTGGAGAAGGCCCAAGATGACCTCCAGGATAGGTCTCAGATAGCTTCTCAAGGAAGTTGCAGATGCACTCTTGATGAAGTTCCAGATGGCTTCCCAAGGAAGCTCTACATAACCTCTCAAGGAGGTTCCAGATGGCTTCCCAAGGAAGCCCCATATGACCTCTCAAGGAGTTCCCAAATGGCTTGACAAGAAAGCCACAAATGACCTCTAGAGGGGGTCCCAAAAACAGGCTGGCAAGCTTGCCCAGACGCACCCCTAGAGGTACCTATATGACTTTTGTCCATGTTGGTCCTCTGGAGACAATCACTCAAGGCCCTGAAAGCTGACACTCTCAACTATGGGAATTTTCCCCTGGGGCCAAGGCCTGATGCCACCCAAACGGATTAATCTCCATGGGGTCTCCAAAAATTCGGACCTCTATTGTTCAAGAGAATCCATCGTGATACATTTAATAAAATAAATGTTCTCCAAACCACCAACCCCCAAAATTATGATATCCAAAGCTCCAAACATCAAAGGGCAAGCCTTTTTTCCCTTTGCCTTTGTCTCTTCTTCGCTACAGACCTATACTTCCTTTGAAGTCTTTCCCATTTTCTCTTCTACCAATTCCTTCTTCTGTTCAGGCCTCTCTACTCTCCACAGGCCTGAACTGCTTTGCCTGGGTAGTCAGTTGCCATCCTTCACCTCCTGCTCTCCCTCAACTTCCTCTCCTCCCAGGTCTTTCCCCTTCTGCTATCACACCACTTCCTTCCTTCCAGGACTTTTCAATTTTTATCTCCCCTTCCATTGCTCTGAACAAGCAGCATATATAAATTCTGTACCCTTTCTCCACTCCAACTGCTAACAGTTTTCAACTGTCACATCCCAAACTCCCCACAGCCCAATCACTTCTTAACTGCTCAACACTTGGTGATTAATGTATCAGCCCTTCCCACAGAATACCCTGTCTTTTCAAGCTGGCCAGGAGATGGGACCACGCTGATTATCAGACCCTATAGATTACTGGGGCCCTGCTGATTATTACAGTATCCTTCTTGTGAACTAGTAGCAATTGAAATTGGAAATTTGATTGTGATATTACAAACTCATTGTGACATCACAAACCCATTTTGACATCATCATTAGCATGACATCAAAAACCCATTGTGACAATATTGTCATTGTGACATCATGATTTCATTGTGATATCTCAAATCTATTATGACCTCTTAGATCCTTTGAAAACTCACATGGCCTTTTCAACATTACAGTCCCTTTGTGTCCCCATATCCTTGTTGTTAAGTAATGACAATTGAGATCAGACATGCCATTATAACATCAAAAATTGTTTGTGACATCCTCAACAGTGTGACATCACATTTTCATTATGAGAGCATCAGCTAATTGTGACATCACCAAACTCAATGACACAATCGCATTATAACAACAATTGTCATTGTGACCTCATAAACACATTGTGAATGCCTATTCTGTGATTTCATTGTATTTCAAATGTGGCATGAGAGTTGATATCAGAAACACATTTTTGTGCCTACATAACCATTTTGACATCATAATCACGTTGTGACATCACAGTGCCATTGTGATATAAATAATACCATGTAACATCACAAACCTCTCCTATCCTCATAACTTCTGTGAAATGCTGACATTGTGATACCTTAGAACTTTTTGCCCTCATAATTTGTTTCCACCCTCATATTTCATGTGTGACATGAGATACCAGAAATCCACTGTGACATCATCACCATTGTGACATCAAACTGACAGATGTCATGAACATCGTATCACATTGTGACTTCACAAAAAGTTTTAATGTTACAATTAGTTGGTGATGCCATACAGGTAAGGGGTCACAGTAGGTCTATGATGTCACAATTGGTTGGTGATATCCAAATGGCATAAAGTTTCTCAGTTGTCATGAAATCACAGAGAGTATGAGTTCACAAATGGACTGTGGTATCTCCAAAGGCATGGTTGTCACAAATGTGATGAAGTCCTAGGAGGATTGTGATGTCATAGTGTGACACAATGGTCATGATATCTGTCATTATGATGTCACAATGGTCATGATGTCACAGTGGATTTCTGATATTACATATCATAACTGAAATATTATGTTTGAAAACAGATTACGAGCTCATAAAGAGCCTAAGACATCACAGTTGTAGCACGTCACAAGACTAATGAGGACAGGGCATGTTTATGATGTCACAGTGTGTTAGTGATATCACCATGGCACTGTGATGTCACAAAGTGATTGTGATGCCATATATCTATGAGATCACAATGATTTTCTGATATCAACCCACATGCCACATTTAAAATAGAATGAAATAAGAGAATAGGCATTTACAATGTGTCTATAACATCACAATGACAGTATAATGTCATAATGCTATGAGGTCATTGTAAATGGGTGATGTTGCAAGGAGGTGTGCTGTCATAATGAATATGTGTTGTCACACTGCTGATGGGGTCACAGTTACAGTGGCATATATGAATTCAATTGTCATGAAATTGAGGATATGGGTACACAAAGGGACTGTGATGTCACAAATGCCTTATGTGTTTTCATATGTACTTAGGGGTCATGATAGCTTTATGATTCACAGTTGTGATGAGGTCACAATGGGTTTTTGATGCTATAATGATTTTGTAATATCTCAAACACATGTCCAATTTGAATTGCTACTATTTCACAATGTGCATACAAGTTCACAGAAGGAGCGTGAAGTCCTAAGTGACATGAATCTTTTTAAATGTTGTGAGGTCATATTAGGTTTTTGAAAACACAGTGGGACAGTGATATCACCATGGCAATGTCAACTCATACATCATGTCAGAATATTGTTTTGGTGTCACAAATAGTTGATGATGCCACATGGGTGATGAAGTCACAAAAGATTGGTGATGTCACAATGTGCTGGCCATGTCACAATGACATGATGGTTCTCAATTGTCTTTAACTTACAATGAGTATATGAGTTCACAAATGGACTGTGGTTTCTCCAAAAGTTTGTGTTGTCACATATTGAAATCCTAAATGGTTTGTGATGTCAGAATTTGATACAATGGTTATGACATCTGGCAGTGTGGTGTCACCATGATCATAATGTCACTGGGAATTTGTGATATCAAATGTCATATGTGAAATCTAATGAGGTCACCAACAGATTATGAGGGAAAAAAAGGCACGTCACAAAAGTTATGATGACAGGATAGGTTTGTGATGTCACGGTCTGTTTGTGATATCACAATAGCAATGTGATGTGCAAAGGGGTTTTGATGTCATAATGATTATGAGTTCATGATTTGTTTATGATATCCACCTATATGCCACATTTGAAGTCGAATGAAATCACAGAAAAGGCATTCATAATGTGTCGATGATATCACAATGACAATGTGAAATTATAATTTTATCATATTTTAGTTTTGTGATTTCACAATGAGCAGATGGTATCACAACGACAATGTGATGTCACAGTTGTGATGACCTCACAAACTTTTTGATGTTAAAATGTCATGTCTGATTCTCAATTATCAATATTTCACAGTGGGGTTTGGGTACACAAAGGCACTGTTATGTCACAAAGATATGTATTTTTTCAAAGGTTATAAGAGGTCATAATAGATTTGAGATGTCACAATGTGATCCTGGTGTCTAAACAGCAATGTGATGTCACAATGGGTTCATGATGTCACAGTGGTTTTGAGGTCACAATGGGTTAGGTAGGTCATGTGTTTGTAATATCACAATTATTTGTCCAATTTTAGTCGCTATTAGTTCCCCATGAGGACACTGTAATAACCAGCAGTACCCCTATAATCCACGTGAACAGATAATCATCATTAACTCCTGGTCTGGACCACCAGAGAGGGGAGTGCATGCTGCTGGATTGGGCAGGACATGCTGCTGAAGAGATAGGATGTTAAGCCCCACATGGTTAGCTGCCAAGAAGTTATTGGGCATGGACATTTGGGAAGTGATGATTGAAAACTGTAATGCAGGAAACATATTTTAGTGGGGGCAGGGTACAGCCTATATGTAGGTTGCATGTTCAGAGCAGCAGAAGGGGGAAGAAAAAGGGGAAAGGCCTGGAAGGAAAGAAGTGATGAGACTGCAGGAGGATAAAGACCTGGGAGGAGAGGAAATTGAGGAAGAGCAGGAGGTGAAGGATGGCAACTGGCCACATGGACAGGGCAGGGAAGGCCTGTCAAGAGTACAGCAACCTGAAGAGAAGAAGGGAATGGTGGAAGGAAAAAATGAAAAAACCTGAAAGGTAGGACAGGTCTGTAGAGAAAGAGGATGAAAAGAAAGGAAAAAGCCTTGTCCTTTGAAGTGTGGAGCTTTGGAGATTATTATTTTGGGGGTTGGTTGTTTGAAGACCAGTTAACAAATGGCTGGGCTGCTCTTTGGAGGTATGAGGGTTCATAGTTGAGGCTGCAATTAGCTCTGGGGCTCCAGCCCATGTCAAGGTAGTCGCTTGTTGCGAAATTTAGGAAGACAAGACAGGTTTGTGATGTTACATTGCATTAATGATATCACAATATCAATATGAGGTCACAAAGGGATTGCAATGTCGCAATGGTGATGTCATCACAATGGGTTTCTGAAATCAACCTATATGCCACATTTGAGATAGAATGAAATCACAGAATAGGCAATCACATTGTCTCTATGACCTCACAATGTAAATGTGATGTCATAATGCTATGATGTCATTGTCATTTTGGGATGTCACAATGGGCTGATGGTATCCTAACAACAATGTGATCTCACTCTGTAGATGATGTCACAAAGCGTTTGTAATGGTACAATTGCATGTCTGATGTCAGTTGTCTTTTGTTCACAATGAGAATATGGTTACCCAAAGGGACTGTGTTGTTACAAACACCATGTGCTTTTTCAAAGGTGCTAAGAGATCACAACAGGTTTGGGATATCACAAGGTGATCGTGATATCAGTGTGGCAATATGATGTCACAATGGGTTTGTGATGTCACAGTGGTGATAAGGTCACACTTGGATAGTGATGTCACAATGAAATTGTAATATCACCACTATAAGCCCAATTTTATTCTACTAGATCACAATGAAGATACAAATTAACATAAGGAGCTAGAAGTCAGAAAGGCCATAAATTTTGAAAAATATTATGAGGACATAATAGGTTGGTGAAAATGCAATGGGACAGAGATATCCCATTGCCAATGTGATGTTACCATTAAATGAGATAGTATTGTTTTGAAGTCAGAAATGGTGATCCATACAGGTGATGCGGTCACATAGGTTTGTGATTTCACAATGGGATGGTGATCTCACAATCTCATGCCAGATCTCTAATTGACAATGAATATGTAAGTTCATAAGGGATAATGATGTATCCGAAGGCATATGTTGGCACAAGTGTAATGGGTCTTAACAGGTTTGTGATTCACAATGTGACTCAGTGGTCATGACATCTGGCAGTGTGATGTCACAGTGGATTTCTAATATCACATGTCGTACCTGAAGTATGAGTTAAACAATTTATGAACTCAGTGATGCCAAAGAGATCACACTGGCAGCATGTCAAAAAATTTATGAGAATAGGACAGTTTTGTGATGTAACAGTGGGTTAGTGATATCATAATGGCAATGTGGTGTCATCAAGGTATTGTGATGTCATAATAATTATGTGGTCACAATATATTTCTGATATCAACCTACCTGCCACATTTGAAATAGAATGGAATCACAGAATAGGCATTCCAATGTGTCTGTAACATCACAATGACCATGTGATGTCATAATGCTATGATGTCATTGTTTTATGATGTCACAATTGGCTGATGTTGTCATAATGACAATGTGATGTTACACTGGTAATGATGTCACAAAGTTTTTGCGTTGTTAAAATGTCATGTATGACCTCAATTGTCATTAGCTCAAAATGAGGGTATGGGTACACAAATGGCCTGTGATGTCACAAAGGCCATGCTTTCTATCAAAGCTTCTGAGGTTATAATAGGTTTGGGTTGTCACAATGTGATCATATTGGCACAATGGCAATGTGATATCACAATGAGTTTGTGATGTCACCGCACTGATGAGGTCACAATGGGTTAGTGATGTCTCATCAAGTTTGTAATATAACAACGACATATACAATTTCAATTTCTTCTAATTCACTATGAGGATACTGTAATAACCAGTGGAGCCAGAATTATCTGTGGGAGCCATTAATCTTTGTAAATTCTTGGCCTGGCCCACCAGAGAGTGTGGGGAAATCCACCAAAGGTGGAGATGTCAAGCCTCACATGGTGAGCTGTCAAGAAGTGATTGAAGGGCTGGGAAGGTGGCTCAGTGGTAGAGTGCTTGCCTTGCAAGCCAGAGGCCCTGGGTTCGATACCTCAGCACCACATAAGCAAAAAGCAAAAAGCCGAAAGTGGCTCTGTGGCTCAAGTGGTAGAGTGCTAGCCTTGAGCTGAAGAGCTGAGGGACAGCGCCCAGGCCCAGAGTTCAGGCCTCATGACTGGATCCAAAAAAAAAAAGAAGTGATTGAACATTGGGCAGTTTGGAAAGTGACGGTTGAAAACTGTTAGGCAGAAGACCTGTTGGAGTGAGGAGGGGTACAACCTATATATAAGTTGCATTTTCAGAGCACTGGAAGAGGAGATAAAAATGAGAGCTAACCGGATGGAAGAAAGTGGTAATACAGCACGAAGGGAAAAACCTGAGAAGAGAGGAAGCAGAAAATTGGTCATTAGGGCAGAGTAGTGCAGGCCTATGGAGACTGGAGAGGCCTGAAGAGAAGAAGAAAGTGGTGGAAGGGAAAAAGAGAAAGACCAGAAAGGAATGACAGGTCTGTAGTGAAGGAAGGAGTAATGGAAAAGTTAAAAGCCTTGCCCATTGAGGTTTGGAGCTTTGAAGATCATAAATTTTTGGCTGGTGGTTTGCAGACCAATTAAGATAGGGCGGGGCTGCCCATTGGAGGTCTGAGGTTTGATGGTCAAGGCTGCTCTTGGACCTAGTTATCCAGTCCAGGATAAGGAAATCACAGTCTCCTTTCTAGTGTAAATTGGTTTATTATATTAAATGTGACTCAATGGTTTGTCTCCTTGCCTTAGAGGTAATAAGTACATGAGTTCACAGAAAGAGCTTGAAGTCTCAAAGGCCGTGAATCTTTTAAGATATGATGAGGCCATAATATGTTTGTAAAAACACAATGGGACAGTGAAATAACAATGCCCATACCACAATATCATGTCAAAATAATGCTTTGATACCACAATTAGTTGTTAATACCATTCTCGTGATGAGGTCACAATAAGTTTGTGATGTCACAATAGGTTCATGATGTCAGAGTGGCATGGGATATCTCAATTGTATTAATTGACAATGAATATATGAGTTCAAAAAGGGACTGTAATGTCTCCAAAGGCATGTTTTGTCACAAATGTGATGCCGTTCTAACAGCTTTGTGATGTCACAATATGACACAATGGTCATGACATCTGGCAGTATGATGTCATAAAGGATTTCTGATATCACATGTCATACCAGAAATATGAAAACAGATTATGAGCTCACAAAGCCCTACGTTATGATGATGGCAGCATGTCACAAAACTTACAAGGACAGGACTGGTTGTGACGGCACAGCAGGTTAATGATATCACAATGGCAATGTGATGTCACAAAGGATTGTGATATCACAATGGTCATATGGTCAAAAGGGGTTTCTGAAACAGAGTGAATTCACACTGTTAAGTCATAACAATGTCACTGTGATTTATAAATCTTTGATGCCATTGTTGTTTGGTGATGTCACAATGACCTGATGGTGTCATAATGACAATTTGATGTCACTTTTGATTTATGATGTTACAATGGTTATGAGGTCACATTATTTTTCTGATATCAACACACATGTCAAATTTGAAATAGAATGAAAAAGCCAGGCGCCGGTGGCTCATGCCTGTAAACCTAGCTACTCAGGAGTCTAAGATCTGAGGATCGCAGTTCAAAGCCAGCTCAGGCAGGAAAGTCTATGAGACTCTTATCTCCAATGAAAACCAGTAGAAAACCAGTGGCTCAAGTTATAGAGTGCTTGCCTTGAGCTGAAGAACAGGGACAGCACCCAAGCCCAGAGTTCAAGCCCCACGACCGAAAAAATAAAAGATTAAAAACAGGCATTCATAATATTTTTATAACATCACAATGGCAATGTGATCTCATAATGCTATTTTGTTATTGTAGATTTGTGATGTCAAAAGTAGTTGATGCTGCCATAATGACAATACTATGTCACACTGATGATGTCACAAAGGGTTCGTGATGTTACAATGGCATGTTTGATATCAATTGTCAGTTCATAAAGAGGGGATAGTTACACAAAGGGACTGTGATGTCACAAAGGCCATGTGTTTCTTCAAAGGTGCTAAGAGGTCCTAATAGGTTTGGGATGTCACAATGTTATAGTAATGTCAAATGGCAATGAAAGCTCACAATGGGTTTGTGATGTCACATTGGTGATGAAGTTAAATAATTTTGTGAAGTCACATCTCATAATCACATGTCCAATTTCAGTTGCTACTATTTCACAATGAGGATATGAGTTCACAGAAGAAGACTGAAGTATAAAAGGCCATGAATTTTCTAAAAAGCTATGAAGACACAGTAGGTTTTTGAAAACACAGTGGAACAGTGACATCACAATGGCAATATGATGTTGCAATATGATGACTTAATAATGTCTTGATATCACAATTGGTGATGCCACACGTGATGAGTTTACAATATGTGTGTGATGTCACCATGGGTTGGTGGTATCAAAATGACACATGTGATTTCAATTGTCATTAACCACAATGAGTATATAAGCTCACAAAGGGACTCTGATGTCTCCAAAGGCATGCATTGTCACAAAAGTGATGAAGTCCTAACAGGTGTGTGTTGTCAGAATGTGACCAAATGCTAATAACACCTATCAGTGTGATGTCACCATGATCAAGATGTCACACTGGATTCGGTTATCACATTTCATACCTGGATTGGGTATGAGAGGATTGCAATTTCACATTGGGTTAGTGATATCACTATGGAAATGTGCGGTCATGAAGGGATTGTGCTACCACAATGGCTATGATATCACAATGTGTTTCTACTATAATAGGTTTGTGCTGTCACAATTGGTTGGAAATGTCACAGTGCCATGCAGGATCTCAAATGTCATTAATTCGCAATGAAGATATGAGTTCACAAAGGGACTGTGTTGTCTCCAAAGTCATGTGTTGGCACAAATGTGATGAAGCCCTAACAAATTTGTGAGTTCACAATGTAACACCACGGTCTTGATGTCTATCAATGTGACGTCACAATGTTCATGTCAGAGTTAATTTCTGATATCATATTTCATGCCTGGATTATTATGAGTTTGAAAACAGATTATAAGCTTACTAAAGACCTAAAATATCCTAATGGCAGCATATCGCACAAGTTATGACTAAAAACTCATGGTCTTTGGAGCTTAAGATTCTTTCTTTGAAATTGTATCCTCAATGTGAACTAGTAGAAATTCAAATTGGACATGTCATTGTGGTATTACAAAGTCATAGTGACATCACAAACTCATTGTGACCTTATCACCACTGTGACATCACAAAACCATTGTGATATCACATTGCTGTTGTGCCTTCACAATCACATTGTAATATCACAAAGCTATTGTGAACTCTTGAGATGTACAAGTCGTTATGTCGAAAACGAACTTTTCAACTTTCGTGTGAGGGGGTAGGGGGGAAGGGGGAGGATTGGGTGGGGGGGCAGGGGGAGGATGGGAAAGTGAAACAAAGGAGGAAGCTACAATGCTTGATAAGAAATGTATTCATTATCTTGCCCATGTAATTTTAACCCCTCTGTACAGTATTTTTCACAATAAAAAAAAAAAACATGAAAAAAAGAAATCATGACCTCTGTGGCATCATAGACCCTTTGTGTACTCATATCTTCATAGTGAAGTAATGAAAATTCTTATCACTCGTAGCATTGTATCATCACAAATACTTTGTGCAATAATTATCACTGTGAAATCACATTGTCATCATGACACCACCATTCATTGTGACATCACCAAACCCCAATGACACATACCATATTTTTATTTTTTTCTTCTGTGAGTTTTTTTATTGTAAATACAGTGTACAGAAGGATTACAGTTACATGAGCAAGGTAATGAGTACATATACTGTCAAACATTGCTTCCTTGACATCACATTGTCATTTTCATGTCATAGACCCATTTTGAATGCCTATTCTTTGATTTCATTCTATCTCAAATGTGCCATCTGCGTTATCAGGAAACCATTGTGAACTCATAACCTTTGTGACATCTAAATCTCTTTGTCACAGCACATTGCCTTTGTTGTATCACTAACCCACTGTGACATCAAAGACCTCTCCTGTTCTCATAATTTTGTGACATGCCATTGTGATATATTAGTGAGTTCGACCTCGTATTTCAGATATGACATGAGATATCTAAAATCCAGTGTAACATCATGATATCACACCGCTGGACATCATAACCATTGTGTCACTTTGTGACATCTCAGACCTGTTAGTTCTTCACCTTTTTGACTACATATGCTTTGCTGACATCATAATCCTTTCCCAAACTCATATACTCATGGTGTGTTAAGGACAATTGAGATCCCACATGCCATTGTGCCATCACCAACCCCTTGGGACATCTCAAATCTATTGCGATCTCCTCATCAATATTGCGTCACCAATTGTGACATCAAAACATTCTTATAACATGATGGTGAGATATCACATTGTCATTGTGAAATCACTGTCCCATTGGGTTTTCACATAGTATGACCTCATACTATGGAGCTTCTTCTATCACCTGGTATCCTCATATTGAATTATGTCATTGAAATTTGATATATCATTCTGATATTACAAACAAACTGTGACATCGCAAAACCATTGTGACCTCATCACCACTGTGACATCAAAAACCCAATGGCATATCTCATTTCCATTGTGACATTATGGATCACATTGTGCCATCCCAAACCTATTATGATCTCTTACCACCTTTGAAAACACACATGGCCTCTGAGACATCACAGAACCTTTTTGTATCCATATCCTCATGGGGAACTAATGAAAATTGACATCAGATATACCATTGAAACATAACAAATCCTTTCTGACATAATCATAATTGTGGCATCATGTTGCCATTATGACACCATCAGCTCATTTTGGCATGTAAAACTACAATGACATCATAGCATTGTAACATCACATCATCATTCTGATGTCATAGACACGTTGTGTTTGCCTATTATGTTATTTGATTGTATTTCTAATGTGGCATGTCGGTTGATACCAGAAATGCATTGTGAGTTCATGACCATTGTGATATCACGATGCCTTACTAGCATCACATTGCCAGTGTGATGTCACATTGCCAAATTTATGTCAAAAAGGGATTTTGATGTGACAATGGTTATGACATCACCATGAGTTTCTCATATCAACCCACATACCACATTTCAAATACAATGAAATCACAGATTTGCCATTCATAATCTGACAATGATTTCACAATGACAATGCCAAATGCTATACTGTCATTAATTTGTGATGCCACCATAAGCTAAAAGTGTCATAACAACAATATAATGTCAAACTGGTTATTATGTCACACAGGGTTTATTATCTTACAATGGTTATGAGGTCACAATGTGTTTCTGATATCAACTGATATGCCACATTTGAAATAGAATGAAATCACCAGATATACGTTCACAATGTGTCTATGTAAGCAAAATGGCAATGCCATGTCAAAATGCTATGATGTCACTATAGCTTGGTGATGTCACAATGAGCTGTTGGTGTCATAATGACAGTCTGATGTCACACTGGTTATGATGTCACAATGTCACAATGGCATGTCAGATCTTAATTGCCATTAGTTTATAGTGAGGATATGAGGATGAAGTCACCATGATATAAACAAATGAACTGTGATGAAACAAAGGTCATGTTTTTTTGTCAAAAGTGCTAAGTTTCCTAACAGGTACTGGTTGTCAAAGTGTTCATGATATAAAAATGGGTTAGTGATGTCAAAACTAGTTTGCAATATCACATCTTATTTCAATTTTCAATTGCTACATGTTCACAATGATACAAGTTCACGGAAGGAGCTTGATGTCTCAAAGGCCATAATTTTCTAAGATGTGATGAGATCATAATAGGTTCGTGAAAGCATGAGGGTTGGGCTGGGAAGGTGGCTCAGTGGTAGAGTGCTTGCCTTGCATGCTCAAGGCCCTGGGTTCGATTCCTCAGCACCACATAAGCAAAAAGAAAAAAATCGCAAGTGGCGCTGTAGCTCAAGTGGTAGAGTGTTAGCCTTGAACTGAAGAGCTGAGGGACAGCGCCCAGGCCCAGAGTTCAGGCCCCACGACCGGACCCAAAAAAAAAAAAAAAGAAAAAAAAAGAAAGCATGAGGGTTCAGTAATATCACAATTGCAATATGTGTCAAATTATAATGTCATAAGAGTGTTGTTATATCACAATTAGTTGGTGATGTCATAATAGTGATGAGTTCAAAATAGTTTTGTGATGTCACAGTAGTTTGGTGATGTGAAAATGGCATTCCAGGCCTCAATTGTCATTAACTCATAATGAGTACATGAGTTTAGAATGGGATTTTGAGGATTCCAAAGTCATTTGTTGGCACAAATGTGATGAAGTCAGAACAGATTTGTGATGTGACAATGTGACACAATGGTCATTACATCTAGCAGTTTGATGTCACAATATTCATAATTTCACAGTATATAATATTTAATGTCATACCTGAAATAATATGAGGTCGAAAATAGATTGAGCTCTCAATGGGTCTAACAAAGTGGCAACATGTCACAAAACTTAGGATAGGACATGTTTGAGTTGTCACAGTTGTTTAGAGATATCACAATGGCAATATTATATCACAAAAGAATTGTCAAGTCACAAAGGTTATGAAGTCAAAATGTGTTTTTGATATGAACCCACATTTGAAATACATCGAAATCACATAATAGGCCTTCATAATGTATAAATGTTGTCACAATGACAATGTGGTGTCATCGTGGTATGATGTCATTACAGATTTTTGATGTCACAATGACCTGATGTCATAATGACAATGTGATATCACATCAATGATTATATTGTAAATGCTTTGTGATGTCACAATGGCTTATCTGATCTCAATTGATATTTCACAATGAGGATATGGATACACAAAGGGACTGTGATGTCACAAAGGCCATGTGTTTTTCCAAAGGTGCTAAAGATGTCATAATGGGTTTGGGAGGCAATAAGGTGATTGTAATGTCACAATAGCAATGTGATATCACAATGGCTTTGTGATGGCACATTGGTGATGAGGTCACAATGGACAGGTCAGATTTGTGATGTCAGAACAGGTTAATGATATCACAATGGCACTGTGATGTCACAAAGGGATTTTCATGTCACAATGACCTTGAGGTCACAATGGATTTCTGATATCCACCAATATTGCTAGCTTGTAATAGAATGAAATCACAGAATAGGAATTCGCAATATGTCTATAATGTCACTATGACATATGTCATAATATTATGATATTTAAGTTTAGTGATGTCAAAATGGCCTGTCATCTTATTGGTAATTAAATTACCATAAGGATACCAAAAGTTGCTATGTGCTGACTCCTTCAAAAGGCACATTGTGCTGAATCCATTACACAGGGTCCCTTGTGCATTTTTAAAAAGTGTGCTGTGTGCTGTCATCCCAAAAGATTAAATGCTCTGAGTCCTTGAGAGGACAATCACACACACACACACACACACACACGCACACACACACACACACACACACACACACACACAAAAGGAACGTTACCTTGCACCTGCTTGGTGTGTGGGGTGGATGGAGAAGAGTCTCCCCCAGTGGTTTGGCTGAGGGGAATCTTCAGTTCCCCCAGGCAGCTGCTGGGGATGGGGGGAAACCCTGAGCTGAGGTGAGGCTGCTTCTGCCATAGCCTGGTAGCCTTAGGGCAGAGTCAGAGCAGCACAAAGCCAGGGCGGGGGCATGGCCGAGGTGGGGAGGGGTGTGACTGAGGGTAGGACAGGGCGTGGCTGAAGGGGCACATAGTTGCTGCAGCCAGTGGCACACGGGAGCTGGCATACTTGCACAGCAGGGGCTGGGCAGCCTGGGTGAGAAGTGGGGGCAGAGAGAGAACAGAGAAGAGCAGGCACATGCACCAGGGGTGGCAGCATCATGACTGGCCTCCACTGCTGTAGGAGCACAGGTCTGGGCCTGGAGCACAGAGGACACAAAGCCAGTACAGCAGGCACATACCTCTCACAGCCCCAGGGAGGCTCAGAGGGCAGGTAGGCCCTGAGTCCAAGGCCCCTGCACCAGGAGCTCAGCTGTGGAGGGGGCAAGCTCAGCCCTGCCACCTGCCCGCCCCTGCCCCGGCCCCTTCTCCTGACCTCCCTATGACACCGCGTTTGAAACAGGTTGCTGCCAGCTTGGACCCATAGCGCCTCTTGTTGCCATCCAGCAATGGTGCACCCCTGGTCTCCTTGCTGCCCTGACCGGGTCTCAGTCCCCAGTTGAAGCCCCGCGGGTCTGCAACTTTCGACCTCCCCCTAGCCCCCACCCCGCACGGACTCAGACCCCTGACTCCTGCCTCCCTTCTTGTGTCCCAAACGCCCCTCCACAGCACCAGGCAGGCCAGCCCTGACTTTGCCACAAATGCGCCCCAGGAGTGTGGGGGGGTAGGGGAGTGGATGTTGATCCTGAGATCCTACCCCAATCCCTAGTGGCCAGTGTCCCAGGAAAAGGGCAGATGCAGGGATGAGGGAAGAGGAGGCGCCACTTAGCCCCTTGCCTAGAGCAGTGGGAGCCACAGAGCTATGCATCTGCACCTTTCCTCTCCTTTGGGGGAACCTGGTGGCTTTAGTCAGAGGTGGGGAGCAGCACCTCCACACCTGCCTTCTTGAGATTTTTCCTTTTTTCTGGGGGTGGGGAGTGTTGGATGCAGAAGATAGCCCCCCCTTCTGTGTGACCCCTTGTCTTTTGTGCTTGGTCACACTTTCCCCTGAGGAGAGTCCCAGAAGAGCCCACTAGGGAGGTGGGGGCACTAGGGGTCAGATAGAAGGTGAATGTCTGGGAAGAACACGCCCCTCAAACACACATACACCCTGCCTGTCCCCCTCCACTCCATCTGTCAACATCTTTCACAGAGTGATCACATTTCCCAGCTCTGCCATCATCTTCTGGTGCTCCAGGTCCATCTGTTTTCCTCATCCTCCCCAAGAATCCACCAAGTCACCCAGAAGCATCTAGCTGGAAGTAGAAAGTTTATCCATGTATGTAGCCTTTAGGACCCCATCCATTTCCCCAACACTGCCCCTACCCCGGTTCAGACACTTCTCTGGGGGCACCATGACCTCCTGCTTATTTTCAGTCCAGGCTCTGAAGAGCCTCCTGTCTTAGGACTCCTTTACCTAGAGTCCTGGCCTAGGGTTCTGGTGAATGGGGAGTCAAGGCTGGCTATTCCCAAGGGAAAGTGTCTGGCCCTGGATATAGGGAGAGGGAGGATGGTTCAGCATTATTAGAGCGGTGCTTCCTTGGGTTGAGTCCCTGGTTCTGACAAGGAAACTCCCGTGCTCCAGCTTGTACATTGTCCCAGATGAGGAACCAACAAACTCAGGAGGGGCACTACTCTGAGTCTATGTATGTGTGTGTGTGTGCATGAAAGAGAGAGAGAGAGAGAGAGAGAGAGAGAGGGGGGGGGGGGGAGAGAGAGAGAGAGAGAGAGAGAGAGAGAGAGAGAGAGAGAGAGAGAGAGAGAGAGAGAGAGAGAGAGCCTGACTGTGCTTAGGTGAGTGATCAGTTGGCAAATTGCAGGTGCTTCATGGATGAGTCTACAATCACTGTTCTGGATTTGTGTGTGTATTTGTTGTTCTTTTTTCAATACCAAGTGTGAGACCAGCCATAATTTTTGTTTTCACCTTCACTGTTTCATGGCTCCTTTGCGGAAGATTTCAGTAGATGTTCCTTTCCACCTCTCTCTTCCCCCTTTCCTATAGCCCACAGTAGCTGCTGGGCCTGCGTGGGTCTCCCCTAGGAGGCCTGTGTGACCCTCAGACCAAAGTGGACACCTTCTGCCTTAAGCCTGAAGGCTTGTGAGATGAGTGTGACCACAGCCGCACTCTTCCAGCCAGACAGTCTGCTCTCGTTTGTATAGTTGGAGCTAATTCAAGGGTTGGGAATGTGTCTGCCAAATGTAATTAGGGAATGAGATGGAGGGGGGAGTAGGGCAGGGGCTGTGAAGCTAGGAGGGTCTGGGAAATGGTGAACGGTGTGACATTGCAGATGGTTCACCACTACCGAGGATGAGAGGACAACCTTACCCAGGGCATTGACGGTGACCATGGGCATCTGGGCAGGGGGCTCTGGGACACCACTGGTGGTGTGGATTCCCTCCCGGGGGAGTGCACTGGTAGGAAGTCCTCCCTGGAGTCCTGCAGACTCTAATCTGTGTCCTGCCTGTGCTGTTTCCAGCTGGGCAGTGGTAGGCAAGTTCATTTCCACCTGCTGGAGCCTGCTTGGTATCAGGACATGGCAGTTAGCTAGGGCTTGCTGAATGCGTTTCTGTAAACTGCTGTGGGCTGTCTGGAAAGAAAAGGGACCACTAACCTTGGAACCCTTTAAGTTTGATTGGGGCAACTGAAATGTCACCTTTTCCAGGGTTTTTTCTTGAAGCTGGCAATTTCCACTAACGCCTGGGATTATGGGTCAAATTAGACAGACCGTTTCAGCCAACAATCAATGACATTCAAAGCATCACAAGCAGAGTTCCCAAGCCAGATGGTCTCCTGCTATGAACGTCGTGCCTTGAATGCTTTTATTCAGCTCCTGTTGATTCTCCTCTAACTCTCTCTAGTGTGACCCCCAGAGTTGAGTGAAGGTTAAAATACTTGAGGCAGTGACCATTTGTTCCTTGTTTCAGAGCAGAGCAACACGTGGTGCTAAAGCACCTAGTTGTGTGCCTTCATAAGACCTGTAAATACTTAGCTTGGGGCTGTCCTCCTGGGCTCCGCTGTGTCAGAGTGTAGGACAAGGCCTGAGCTGCAGCCCGTTTAAATAAAACAGCTGTAGAGTCTGACTCTCGGTGGTCTTCTTGGTGGGGGTCCTGTGACCTAGACATAACACTGAGGATGTCATGGGGAGCAGAGATTGTGACCTCACCATCCCTAGCCTGCCAGCTGAGAGTAGACAGGATTCTCAGCACCTGCACTGGACTCTGGGAGATTTAGAAACCCAAGATGCCTCGAGGATCCTTCCTCTGTAACATGAAACTTGGGGGTTCAGATATGGTTGGCCATCCTGGCTGGCCCCAGCGGTTGAAGAGTAGGCCCCTTGAGGCTGGCCTTCAGCTCATGGCAACCTCATTCACACCTGAGTGGGGAATTGAGTGCCACAGAGCTGGTCAGCCGCTGGCCAGAGATCTTTGAGAAGATAGGCATCCCAGAGGCTCCGGAATCCAGCGAGTACACCCTGGATCATGTCTTCAGAGCCAAAACAGTTAAGTTTGGTGGCACCAGGATAGTGGGAAGAGGGAGGAGGGAGAACTGTGGGAGAGCTACATCAAGCTTTGCCTCGTTCACCAGGATGCTTTCACGAATGGGATGGGACTTTTCTGTAGTATTTTTGTAGACAGATGGTCATTAATTTATCCAACAAAGAATTACAGTGTGCGCCAGGCTCTGGAGGGGTCATAGACAATGAGAGTTTCCAGTGCTGGTTCCACAGCACATGAAGAAACCTTGGTTTGAGCTGGATGCCGGTGCTTCATGCCTGTCATCCTAGCTACATAGGAGGCTGTGATGGGAGGATTGATGCTTGAGGCCCAGGCAGGAAAGCCTGTAAGACTCTTATCTCTAACTAACTAGCAAAAAGTAAAACCAGAAGTGGATGTGTGGCTCAAGCCGTAGTCTGTTGGCCTTGAGTAAAAAGGCTCAGGGACAGCACTTAAGCTCTGAGTTCAAGGCCCAGGAATAAGAGAAAGGAAGGAAAGAGAGAAAGAGGAGGGAAGGCTGGATGGAGAAAACGAGGAAAGGAAGGAAGAAGGGAGAACATGTGAGCCTTGGTTTGGAGTCCCTGGATCAAGGGAGCAAACCATTCACAACCTATGTGGGGACAATTTAAGAGCCTAAAGCCAGTATGTAGGACCAAGCTACTGACACCTCAGCAACTTTCTGACATCCAGGAGCTGTGTGGTCGCCGACTGCAGAAGGAAGCAGCCTCGGGAGGACACTAGGACTCAGGATGGGTCACCAGGTTTCAATCATCCCTGGCGCCAATGAGTTTATTTTCTGGTCACATAAGAACAAGCTGTCCAAGGGCTAGGGAGGTATTGGTGTGAGGGAGTGTCGGGGGGGGGGCAGGATAAGCAGGAAGATGAAGAGGGAGGACGATCACAGGTCAGGAATGTCAGGACATTGGAGCCATGACTTTGCCTGACAACCTAGACCAAAAGTGATAGGGCCTTTGACCCAGACACACTGCTATTAAGAGTCCTGGCACATTGGGTTCTCCATTGACCACCTGGCTATCGTCCACTGCAGGATGCCTGTGCAGTACATCCTTGGGGACTGGGACTTTCCAGGGCTCAATCTGAAGTTGACAACCCACCTTGTTCTTTCCTCCTCCAGAGACAGAAGTAAGCTGGCCACTAGCACAAGACAGCCAGGGAATGAGGGTGGGAGTAAGGACCCTTGTTGCCCCAGACTTGCTCTATGGGGCGCTAGGACCCCGTGGTTGCCTTTCTCAGAGGCAGAGATGGGTCTCTTTGGTGGCTCAGCCTTTAGCCTAGGTGGCAGATCTGAGATTCAGAGAGGGCAGACTGAAGGTGGGGCAGGTTTGGATAGAGGCTGGTGGGAAAACCAGAGGCACTGGTCTCTGAGCAGGGTTGTTTCTTTGAGGATACTCACAACCCAGGAACATTCCGGGGATAGATCAGGCCTTTTCTCCTTCCTGAGAGAGAGGGACTTGGAGCCCTTGAATCTGCATGCCTTGGCCAAGAAATCCTTTCATTCCCACATCCTGTGGTTGGATAACTAGACCTCACCTCCCTACCCAGTGAAGAGGCAGGACAGTGAGAGATCTTGCGTCTTTGATAAGGTCAGGGGATCCTGAATATGCGGTTGTATTTGAATATCCTAACTTGGTGCATGGTAAGTTCCATCTAAGATTACCATGATGTAGGACATATAATCTAGAGAATCAGAGCAGGATGGGGTCTGTTCTGGGAGTCTTGAGTATTATGTGTGAGCTTTCAGCTCCCATATGCCCACCTGCTTCCCTTTCTTGGGTGGGTCTTTGCTAGCAAAGCTTGAAACTTGGGACTGGGTCCTATCCCTTGTCATTTATACTCTAATCTAGCACTCTACCATTTGAGCCACAGCTCCACTTCCAACTGGTTTGGGTGTTTATAATTCGAGATAAAGAGTTCTCATGGACTTTGTTGCCAAGGGTGGCATCCAACTGTGGTCATCAGATCTCAGTCTCCTGAGGGGATAGGATGAGAGGCATGGAAAAGTATCTTTGGCCGGGTGGCACTAGCTCATGACTGTCATCCTAGGTACTCAGGAGGTGAGATCTGAGGATCAGGGTCAAAGCCAGCCTGGGCAGGAAAAACCCTGAAGCTCTTATCTCCAATGAACCACCAGAAAAACAGAAGTGGTGTTGTGTTATGGCTTAAGTAGTAGAGTGCTTGCCTTGAGCTGAAATGCTCAGGGACAGCACCCAGGCCTCGGGTTCAAGCCCCACAACTGAAAAAAGAAACAAAGTAAAACATGTTGGCCTGCAAAGGATGGTTCAGGTGTGGGAGGGAAGAAGAGGGGGGTGCTGTGGTTGGGAGACCAGGTGCTCACCCCACTGTACAGACATTTCTAAGAACTCCCCAAGTTTACCCCAGCTTGAAGCCACAGCTTCAAGAGGACATGGCTTGTGGCAGGCAGGGAGTGGGCGAATGGGTGCAGAGGTGGGATTGCTGTGTCTGTATTCTCTCCAATAAAGATGGATTTGGATGCTTGGTGACAAAATCTGAAGTGAAGGGTTGCAAGAAGTTTGTGGCCTTATAAGATGGTTTTCCTCTGGGAATGTGAAGGTGGCTGAAACCGGAAGTCGCCAGTGGCTCACAGCTGTCATCCTAGCTACTCAGAAGGCTGAGATGTGAAGACCATGGTTCAGAGCCAGGTTGGGCAGAAAAGTCTGTGAGACTTGATGTCCAATGGATCACCAGATAAGAGGAAGTGGTGCTGTGGCTTAAGTGGGAGAGTGCTCATCTTCAGCTGAAAAGCTGAGGGACAGTGACCTGTCCCAGAGTTCAAACCCCATGACCAACAACAGAAAAAGAGGTGGCTAAGTTTTCTGCATAGCAGTGTGTACGGTATGAAATGCCATGCTTGTCTATGAGACATTCCAGATATATGAGAGGCTCAATGTTTTGCCTTCAGTGGGTCTGAGGTCGGTAGTGCCACCTTCTTCGGGGTGGGATATGATCCTAATGGAATGAGTTCATGGTTCTGTTTTCAGGGACTGCTGAACCCTTGGGCTATCTGTGTGTGTGTGTGTGTGTGTGTGTGTCTGTCTGTCTGTCTGTCTGTATCTGTGTCTGTGCGTGTTTAAAGGTACAAGAACTGGGCCTTGAACTCAAGGCCTAGGTGGTTTTCCTGACCTTTTGTGGTCAAAGCTAGTGCTCTGACACTGTAGCCACAGCTCCCTCTGTGGCTATTTGGTAGTTCACTGTAGATAAGAGCCTCTCAGACTTTCCTGCAAGGGCTGACTTTTAAAAGTGATCCTCAGACCTCACCTTCCTGAGTAACTAGGATGACAGACAGGAGCCACCTGTGCCGGCCTTGTGTGTGTGTGTATGTGTTTGTTTGTATGTTTGTGTGTGAGTGAGTGTGTGTGGAAGTGGGTTGTAACAAGGAGCACTGGGCCCTTTTGTAACTTCTAACCACAATCTTCGGGGGGTGCATGGGCTTTGTGGCTGAAGTCTGGGGGCCTGGAAGGGTGAGATGCTTGAAGGGGACTCAACACCATTAAATTATAAGACCAAGGGATCTTTGTGCCCTGGAACTGTCTACTCACTTGGGCCTGGTGGTGGCAGAGGGAGCTTGGGAGGACCTGGGGGTGGGGCCCACAGGGGGTGGGTCCCCAGGGGGACAGAGAGTGTGACCAGCATTTAGTAAGGATGTGAGTCCTGTTAGTATGGAGTGTATTGACATCGGTCAGACTCTGGGTCGTCTGATCATGACGTCTGAGGTGAGAGCCAACCCTATTTTAAATCTTGACCTGTGATTTCCAGATCTCAGTCTCCTGAGTAGAAAGGATTATAGGCATGAGGCTCTGGCACCAGGCCTCTGATTCTTTTTGGTATATTAGAGTTTGAACTCAAGGCCTAGGTTTTCCAGTCAGGTCTTCTACCATGGGAGCTAAATTTTTCTTTCTTTATCATTTCCAAGATAGCGACTCAATATATGCTCAGGCTGGGCTGGATCACGGTTCTCCCGTGACAGGCATGGGCCACTATGCGTGGTCATCTGCAGTTGGGATGGTAGACATGTTGCGCCATGCTCAGTTCTTGGCAATTCTGTGAGCATATGACAAGAAGATAGCTGGAAAGGGCTCAGAAGGGGCCTGTTATTTATCTTGCAACAGGTATGGGATTATGAAACTAAACATGGCTGCCTTTCATCCTTACTCTATCTCCATGAGGAAATGGATCCTTCACTGTGTTCAGTTTTGCAGCTGGGGAAAACGAGGCACGGAGAAGCTGGATGGCCTACTCATTTCCCCCAGCTTACAGGAAGCTCAGCCTGACTTCTCTGCCATGCTCCCTAAGACTATGGGTGCTAATCAGTCCAATTCTTGTGGTAGGAAGTACACTTCTTGTCAGTCAGGGGCTTGAAATCTGGGCCTGGGTGCTGTCCCTGAACCCCTAAGATCAAGTCTAGCGTTCCACCACTTGTACCACAGCACTACTCCAGGTTTTCTGGTGGTTCTTTGGAGATAAGAGTCTCAAAGATGTTCCTGCCTGTGCTGGCTATGAACCATGATCCTCATATCTCAGCCTCCTCTGTAGTTACCATTATAGGCCTGTGCCACCGGCACATGGCTTAAGTGTACTTTTAACTTCCTCTCACTGTCTCTGTCTCTGTCTCTCTCTCTCTCTTTGTCTCCCTTTCTCTGTCTGTCTCTCTCTCTCACACAGGAGGTGGGCTGTGGGTCAGGAGCTGCCTTGCTTAGCCTGTTGAACTAGCTCCCTGAAGTATGCCCCTCTGTGCCCAGGCTAGACCATGATGGCTATTCATTGTGAGTCCGTCTTCTGAGTCCTTCTCCACTATTCTCTGCTAACCAAAGTGGATGAAGAGGGATCATGTTTTCCAACCACAAAGCACGATCCCGGGCCTCTGATCCTCACCACCACATATTGGGCCAGACCCTGATGATAAGAAAATGAATTCACTCTATGTCTACTTTCACTTTGTGTCATTTTGGGGAGAGGGGGCAGTGTGCAGAGGAAAGACCCCAGGCCTGACACCTCCTGGGGGACATTTGTTCTTGTGACAGAGCCAAGTCATTGCTGTGGATAAGAAAGAAGCCGCTATCAGACTGACCCAGAAAAATGCTCAAAGGTAGGTAGGCTGTTGAAGTATCAAACCCGCCTATGTCTGCTTTCTCAAAACATGCAGGGTGCAGTGTGGGTGCCCTGGGACTGGCCCCAGGGGATTATAAATGGATGGTGGTGAACAGGTGCTGGTGGCTGAGGTCTGATGGTCATGACTCAGAGCCAGCCCAGGCAGGAGAGTCTGTGATATTCTTATCTCCCATAAATCACCTCCCCCCACCAGAAAAACAAGCCAGATGTGGTGCTGTGGCTCAAGTGGTAGCGCCTCAGCCTTGAGTAAAAGAAGCTCAGGGATGACACCGAGGCCCTGAACCCAAGCCCTAGGACTCACAAAAAATAAAATAAATGAATGGTGGGCACCTGTTATGTTACTACCAAAAAGGATGGATTCAATCTTCTCTCTGGTACTTGAATCCAAAGGTAAGGGGCTTCCCTTGATGCTCCTCTAAACCTCTCCTTCTATTATCTCTCCCGGCTTGAGCTGCAGGATAGTATTTAGATCATCCCTCTTGATATGATCTTAAGTACCATCACCTACTTTTCCTCCTTGGGATGGGGATCCTGGATTTACTCACCACTGGGAGGATGAGGCACTGCAGACATGGGGGTAAGTATCCCCGAAACTCATACTCTCACACACACACTCACCTAGGCCAAGTCAGAGTAGCCTTTTCCAAAAACACTTTATCTCCTTGGATTAACTGACTTAGGAGAGGAACTTGATCCCCTGTAAATGACTATTTTAACTAGGGCTTGCTAGTTGACATGAGATAAACAGAAGCTCAAAAGAAAAGCTCTGGTGCCTGTCACCTCTGGCTCAGGCTTGTGGCTGACATCCTGGCTACTTGGGAGGCAGAGATCTGAGGATCAAAGTTCTAAGCCAGCCATAAGCTGGAAAGCCAGTGAGGCTCTCCTGTCCATGGAACCACCAAAAAGTTAGAAGTGGAGCTGTGGTTCAAGTGATAAAGCACCAGCATTGAGCACAAAAATTCAGAGACAGGTCCCAGATCCTCAGTTCAAGCCCACATAAAGAAATGGTCCCATGTGTTGCCCCCAGACTGCTTGAACCTTGAGTGCTCTCTTCCAGAGTGTGATACAGCACCGGTCTCTGGGTAGTGTATCAGAGCCTTCAGAAATTGGGTGGTAAAAGCCAGACCTTTCCCCTTTGTGCTTTCTGAACACACACCAGCTGGTAGGCAGAGCTTGACAAGGGCAGCAGCCTGCAGAACAGAGAAGATCCCTCTCACACAAATAATATGAATAACTACACTAATCACATTATGCAGTAAACTTGTATGTAAATATAAATCATGTATTTAAAATGTATACACATATTATTCTTTAGAGTGTTAGGACTTGAATTCAGGCCCTAGGAACAGGCCTGCCTTTTGTCTTCCAGCACGGTGAACTTCCCCATCCCCCACAGTGCTGCATATTTACCCAGAGCCTGAGTTCAAATCCTAGGTCCGGCAGATAAATGAGCATGAATTCCAAGACAAGGAGCCTCATAATATTTTAAATATTTTTAATGTATCAATGTATGTACTTATTTATTTCTATTTATTTTGTCAAGCACAGGGCTTGAACTCAGGTCATGGTAATTCTGCCTCAGCTTTGATCACTCTAGGCTGGGGTGAAACCCCTGGACCCACAGCTGAACCTGGGTTCCTGGGCCCCAAATGTTGACAGGAAAAAATAAATTAATGCGACACAGAAAAAAAAAAAAAACCAACTGGCAACTTGCAGATGGCTGCCAGTTTTACATTTGTTTGGTTTGCAAGATGACCATCCTGTGTCTGAATGACACGGCAGAAAAATGTTGATAACCTGGCATTGCTGAAGGCTGGCGGGCTACCCGGAAAGCCATAGGCCAACAGGTCAACATAAGTTCTGTGTTAGAAGCCCCTTCCTGTCCCCTAAAAATGGAGGGAAATCCTAAGAGTCTCGTTCTTATTCATAGGAATATTGATGGAAGACTATGAATGGCAAGGTGGATTTGGTTGATTCTGAATACTACCGTACAATTAGACAGAGTGATTTTATGAGGCCAATGGATTTTAATGAGTATTTTTTGACACATTCAAAGAATACTATTAATTACATGGACGCAATAGTTTCCAAACCGTGGTTGAATTAATTAATATTTCATTAAGGATGAAAACAATAATATTAATTACATGGAGGCATAATAAATACCCAAGAATTGGTAGAAATGTGGTCTATGTAACTGAAGAATGTATAGACATCTCTGGCACTCTATAAATATCGGTATTTATTTGTGTACTACCATTTTCATGTCAATCTGTTCTTATTTTGTCAATGCCTAGGGCTCGATCTCAGGTGCTGGAAATGCTTGTCAGCTCCATATGCCCCAGGCTGGTGTGTTGACACTCACCCATTCATGAATTGGGTCTTGTAGGCTGTGAATTCAGTTGCCAGCACTCACAAAAATTGAATCGTGGATTAAGAAGCCCATGGTGACTTATTTTTTTTCCTTTTCTGTGAAACTCCTGAGTGTCAGGTGTGAAGTTTCATATATAGGCAAATCTATATCCTATGTAATAAATGTAATAAATATTTCATGTGTAATAACAGTCAATAAAATAAATGGTAAATAAATGAATAAAACAAAAATAAAATGAATAACTATACTAAGCTCCACATGGGGTCAACATCTGGAGCTCGATCTCAGGGTCTAGGAAAGGCCTGGCAGCTGAATTGGCTAGAGGCTGCTGTGCTGACAGTCACTCATCCATGAATTGAACCTTCTAGGTCCTGAGTTTAGATCCCAGCACTGCCAAAAATGTTATTGTGGAGTGAGAAGCCAAGCGTGACACATGTTTTCTTTTTCTTTGAAAGTACTTGGTTATATGTAGGATGTATAATTCAGATGCAAATTTATAACCTATGTAATAGGATGTCATTAATGAAAAAAATGTCATAAGTGGAAGAATTGTCACTACAATAAATGAAAAAAAGATTGAATTAGTAGTGAATCATTCTAGGATAAAATAGACACAATAATTAGAGGATATGCATTAAGTTTAATATTTTATTAAGCATTAACAGAATAAAAATTGCATGGAAACATAAATACCTAATTATTAGTAATAACAGCTAATGCACAATTTAATAATATATAGACATCTGTCTCATTCTATAAAATATGTGATTATATGTATGGATGTATGTACATATGTGATAAACAATAATAGGATATTGAGTAATTTTAATTAATGTTTTATTAATTGTTTACTGGGAAACATCATTAAGTGGAGACATAATTTAATACCTAATAATTGGTAGTAATTAATATATAAATTAATATATAAATTAATAATAGACAGACATCTTTTTATGTATATAATATTTATATACACCAATCTCTATCTATGCCTCATTCACTCTTGGGGCCTGGTGGTTGAGTGCTTGCCTAGTAAGCACGAAGCCCTGGGTTCGATACCTCAGTGTGATATAAACAGAAAACTCAGAAGTTCTGCTGCCACGCCTACTCCAGTGGAGTCTGCTTAGCATGGAACACCTGCTATCAGATCTGAGAATGGGGCCTCACAGAAGCTTACCTCTGAGAATGGGATTTCATAGAAGTCTACCTCAGAGAATGGGGCTTCAAAGAGGCCTACCTCCTGGAAAGGCTTGCAAGCCCCTGGGAAAGATATGTTCCTGGTCCTGTTTTTCTTTTCTTCGCTGTATAGGAGTGCTTATTAATCTTTTACTGTTCCTGCTGCTTGTTCTACTTTCTCATGTTCAACGTTCCCTTATTCAGGGCTCTTTCCTGGAAGTGATGACGACCCCACCATCCGATGAGTGTCTTGAGAATATGACTAACTCACCAGAGTTAAGTGCTACCCTGAAAGCCCCTCTTATGGAGGCTATTAGACAAGTCATAAGTAAATATAAAAGTATTGGGGGTTTCATGACGTCACTTCAGCAGAAGGAATTGTTTGTAAGAGATTTACAAGAAGCTGTAGGCACGGCTAGAGCAGAAAGTGTATATGGATATTGGAGACTTCCCTTTAATCCTGAAGCATATACAATAGACCCATATAGATATCCTGTAGATAAGAACGATGTAGAGGGATATTTAGACCAAAAGCTAAATAAGATTCCTAAAAGGTTGGTAGATGGAAGGTGGAAATGGCTTTTCAGAGGAAAATGGTAGGATCCTCCATTATCTAGAGGACCCTAAAGACTTCCCCCAGATCCATAGCCTTTTACAGGTGTGTATGATAAGGATGGCAACCGTTGGGTAAACTACTTAAGAAAAAAAAACTTCCTATTACTCTCTTCCATTTACTGAGAGACTTGGTAGATCTAGGCCTCCTTGGTGCTTACTATCAAAGAAGAAATAAAAAAGATCTTATGAGACAGTAAAGGCCTCTATGGAGAAGAGTAAACGATTATGTGAAAGGGTTACAGAGAAGACACTATGAGCTTGAATTTGATATATGGCCAGATTTAACTAAGTATACTGAATATCATGAGTTTTGGACACAAATTGGGGACCCTCTAAAAGAATGGCAAAGAAGCACAATTGCTTAGAAAAGATTTGAAATGCATAAAGTACAAAACTCAACAAAAGTAACAATAAAGTACTAGAGTTCATGCCTTTCTGTCCAGCACCGTGCCCATATGCTCTGGTTAATGGTTAATAGGTGATAAACATCTCGAAACCAATTGTATTTCTTAAAAATAGAGGAAACGCCTGAAACAAGTGCCTATCATCATAGCTCGTCATACAAAATACAAGATCAGGCGACCAGCTGGTAACCACCCAAGAACAAAGCCTTGCAGCAAGATTATGTAACCTTTTGCCCTTTCTCATGGAGACCTTTATCTATAAAAGCTTGTTATCCTCTGCAATAAATCGCACTCAGCATTCACTCCTCTTGTGTGTGAGTTGTCTGTTTGCCATCTCCCCAACTGTTCCAGTTATCTCCACTAGGTGTCCTCCGTCTTCCCGAAAGAGCCAATCAGCGGCATTCTGATATCTTTCAATCAATTGAGTGCTAACCTGGAGCACAAATGCTTAGGGACAGTGTCAAAGCCCTTACTCAAGCCCCAGGACTGACGCCACAAAAAGGTGGAATGTTCAACTGCAACTAGAGAAAGACAGGACCTCATCACAGAGAAAGCTAGTAGTCTGGTGCTGACAGCTGCCACCTAACCTGACTTGGCCAGATGTAAACTGTTGCAACCCAGCTCCATGGGTTAGCCCTGTCATCCTGGTTTACCCTGGCTTACCACCAACATCCCGGCTACTCAGTGGGTTTAAAACTTGGCAGGAAGTCTGCTAGACTCTTTGAAATATGGCTTGAAATGGTAGAGTTCTAACCTTGAGCAAATGGTATTAGAACAGTACCCTATGCTTGGAGTTCAAGCCCCATGGCTAACCCCCCCAACAAGAAAAACAACACCCCAATAATCATTACATGTGAACTTGTGTGGTTTGTGAAATGTTCCTCAAAGAATGGTGATACTGATGAGAGCACCCTAATTCTAATGGCAGCTTGTTGAATAGAGCTATGTGCTGAGTCCTTCATAAGGTGCTCTGTGCTGAGTCCTGCACATGGTGCTATGTGCTGAGTCCTTCACAAAGTGCAGTGTGCTGAGTCCTGCATTGGGTGCTGGGTGCTGAGTCTTTCACAGGATGCTGTGTGCTGAGTCATGCAAAGAGTGCCATGTGCTGTGTTCTTCACAGGGTGCATTCTTTCATCAGGTCCTTGTTAGAGCTCCACAACTGAGATGATTATGCAGACAATAATATTGAGGCTCAGATATGTCCCCATGTCAGAGAAAAAATTATGTATTACTGAAAAGTAATGAGTGGTCTCTTCAATTTTTTTGTTTTGTTTTTTCTCAGTCATGAACCTTGAACTAGGGGCCTGAGTGCTGCCCCTTACCACTTGGGCTAGCACTCCACCACGTGGAGCCAAGGACCCTCTTGCAGCAGAGTGCCACCTAGGGGTCGATAGCTGAGGTTGTCATCCTGCCTGCTCAGGAAGCTGAGATCTGAGGATCTGGGTTCCAAACTATCTCAGACACAAAAGGTCCCATGAGACTATCATCTCCAATTCACCACTAAGTAACCTGAAGTTGAAGCTGGGTGCTTGTCGCTCATGGATGTCATACTAGCTACTCAGGAGGATGAGATCTGAGGATCATGGTTCAAAGCGAGCCTGAGCAGGAAAGTCCTTGAGACACTAAGCAACGATGGACCACCAGAAAAACTGAAATGGTGCTTTGGCTCAAATGGTAGAGCATAAGACTTGAGCTGAAGAGCTCAGAGACAGCACCCAGGCCCAGACTTCAATTCCTACAACAACAACAAAAAGACAGAAACAAACTAACAAACCTGAAGTAGAGGGCTGGGAATATGCCTTTGGAGTAGAGTTCTTTTCATATATAAAACCCTGGGTTTGATTTCTCAGGACCACATCACTAAAAAAAAAAAAAAAAAGCCTGAAGTGGCTCTGGCTCAAGTGGAAGAGGGGTGGAAGAGGGCTATCCTTGTACAAGAGAAACTAGTTACAGTGCTCAGGTACAGAGCTCAGGTTCTGAATTCAACTTCCAGGAATGGTATTTGAACCAGAGCACATGTGCAAGCACACACACACACACACACACAGACTAGAAGTGATGCTGTTACACAAAATGGTAAAGCAGTGGGTTTCTTCACTGAGCTCATGGTCAGCACCCCAGCCCTGTGTTCATCCCTCAAACCTAGCCACCCAGGACCTACTGGGAGAGGTCAAAAGTTTCAAAACCTGATGAGATTCACCAGCCCTAAATGACAGGAAGCTTTGTGATATCAGATACGTGCTTAGATTTTCCAAGCTTCTAGAAACCTAAGAGAGGCATCATATGCCCATCATCACCCTCAATGAAACATTTCGTGAGGTTCAGTGCCCTGGTTGTCTGCCAGAACGTATCCTGAATTATATTGAGCACTGTATCTAAATACTGGAATATAGTCTCCAAAGGCAGGATAAGTGCACAGAACTTGGCCTGCCACGGGAGGTGGCACAAATGAAGACTTCCTGTCAAACCAGAGCACTGGGGAGAGAGATAGTTTTGGGTACAAAGAGACCTTTTTCTCCTGACTTTTAGAGCTCGCCCAAAATCATTCTCACTATCTGACCTGGATAGAGATGTTTGTTACACAGCTGTACAGGAGTGAGGCTTTTGTCTGCCTGTCCAGACAATGAGAGAGACTTCTTTCAACGGGCCTGGGATGCAGAGAAATCCTCAGGCTACACTGAGAACAGTGAAGGGAGCCCTGGAACATGCACTTACATGAAAGCAGTCTCTGTTATGAAATCATTTTCTTGAATACAAATTTCCTAGCTTGGTGATGTTCATCATAGCTACTCTGGAACTTCACCTATAGGAATACATCCATACATACCCAAACACATGGAAGTACAGGCTCTTTTTGAGGTGGCATGTCCGAGGTTGAACTATGAGCCGAGCATTGTCCCTGAGCTCCTTTGGCTCAAGGGTAGTGCATTAACCTTGAATTACAGCCCCACCTCTGGGTTTTTCTGTGATATCTTAGAAATAACAGTGTCATGGACTTTCCTATGCTGGCTGGATTCAAACTCAGATTCTCTACATCTCAGCCGCTGAAGAGCTGGTATTAAAGTGAGAAGCCGCTGGCACCTTCTTTTTTTTTTTTTTTTTTGTCCGCCGTGGGGCTTGAACTGGGGCCTGGGCGCTGTCCCTCAGCTCTTCAGCTCAAGGCGAGTGCTCTACCACTTGAGCTACAGCGCCACTTCCGGTTTTCTGGTGGTTTATTGGAGAGTGGAGTCTCACGGTCTCTCCTGCCCGGGCTGGCTTTGACACGTGATCCTCAGATCTCAGCCTCCTGAGTAGCTAGGATTACAGGCGTGAGCCACCGGCGCCCGGCCCGCTGGCACCTTCTTTCTTTTCTTCTTCATTTTTTAATCTAGACAATCTGACTTCTTAGCAGGGTCATTCCAATGGCTTGAATTTATAAATTAACTACCCATTATTCTTTATAGCTGCTTTCACTGAGAAGGATTTTCTCTCCTCATCTTCTCTGGTCACAGGTTTGAAGCCAAAATTGAGAAGTGAGTATCACAGCATTTGGCAGCAAATGTCCACAGGACATGATAGCCCTGTCACTTAGCATTGAGCTGCAGTGAATTTACTGTCTCAGGATGAGAGGACCGATAGCTGGAGCAATCCTCATACTGTCTACATTGCACCTTTTGCCTATAAAATGATCTAATAATTATGTGTGTTGTGTGGCTCTAACCTTAAGTATCTAGAACACACTAGAAACATCTTCATGTATCTCTTTTTCTCTAGTGCCTCTTAAAATTTAGATTAAGGGCTTGTGTGGAGGGGCTACTCGGTGAATCCCTAAGGAAAGCACCTTGAAGCCTCTTGGGAGATCGCCGTTCAAAGTCAGCCTGAGCAGGAAGTCTGTGAGACTCTTAACTCCAATAAACCACCAGAAAACCAGAAGTGGAGCAATGGCCCAGAGGGTAGAGCTCCAGCTTTGAGAGAGAAAGCTGAGTAGGAGACAGAGGCTAGATCAGGCAGGAAAGCCTGGGAGGCGCTTATGTCCAATTACTGACCAGATGGGTGGAAGTGTATCTGTGGTGGTGGTAAAGCCTCAGCCTTGTGAAAAACAGCTGTGGAATGCATTGGGCCCTGATTTCAAGCCCTGGGATGGCCACAAAAAATTTTCAAAAAGAGAAGGCCAAGTTTATGTATCACTGCCCGATGCAGTTATGTGTGTATATTACCTCCCTAAGTGCAAACAGACCATATGCAATTCTTCTCCTTTTATTTACTGGATTATTTTTCAGATATACTCCTTGCACATACCGCATCATTGTCTTCATTTCAGGCCCATAGCTTTTCTCTTCCAGGGTTCCAGGCATGTGTCCTTATATGATGCATCCTGACGCTCTCAGCAGCCTTTATTTACATTTTATTATGGGACCAATGCAAGAATAGTCACAAATCAAACAGGGGAAGAGAAGATCAGGTTTCATAGAAGTAACCAGTATTCAGAAAATTAAACTTGGGGACGTAAAATGGGAGCATACTTATGTAAAAACTACCATTAAGGAAAAGATGAGGATGCTGGGAATGTGGATTACTGAGAGAGTGCTTGCCAGGCATGCAAGAAGCCTTGGGTACGATTCCTTGGGAGCACATACACAAAAAAAGTCAGGATAGGTGCTGTGGCTCAAGTAGTAGAGTGCTAGAGACTAATGTCCTGGCTTTTATTTCAACCCAAGAACTGGCAAAGAGATATCTAGGTAGGTGGGTAGATAGATAGATATAGGCACATACATATATACATACATACATACACAAATACATAGATCCATAGATAGATTCAATAGATAGATAGAAAGATGATAGATGAATCTGGTCTTGGATGTCAGGAGGAAAGAAGGGAACAATTCCCAGTCATGAGGCCTTCTGCAGTGTGCCAGGACACCAGCATCGCCTTCACATGACCACAGGGCAGGAAGACTGTCTCTTTTCCACTTCTCAGGCAGCCAACGGCCCCAGAGTCAAACAGGCAGACCTAGGTTCTAACTCAGGGATTGGAGATTTGAATTAATGACGTGGAGAATGAAGGAAGGAGAAAGGACTGGCAGAGATAGAAGAATGGCCTTCAAATCTGACAGATGGAGAGTGAAAAACCCACTCCTTAAGACCAGAGAGCAGCGTTTTTCTACTCTGTTCCTCCCCTCTTACCCACTAAACTGGCTCTCTATTGGTAAATTAAAGGTAAGCTGAGGTTCCCTTCACCTGAGGGAGGAAGGTTAATTAGTCATTGTTTGAAGAGGCAGAGAAAAGCCTTACCCTAGTTTAACTCTAACAATTGTTTCAGGTTTCCCCCCATTGGTGGCTGTTCCTGGAATGAATGAAGTGATTTTGCAGCTGCCTTCCCTGATGAGTGTGTACATTCTGCCTCCTAATCCTGTAGGCCTACTCTCTTCATCTAGCTTGGCTTTGAAACTGTTTTCTGCCTTCAATTACGGTGTTACACTGCAGTTCTTCCTGCAAACATGGCTAGGGTTTGGGTCCTGAGAACTTCATTTGAACCCAGGATAGGTCAATAATGTTTCTTTCCTGCTTCTATAGCTCAAGAACTCTAAGAACATTTAGAGTACAAGTACTTCTCATCACCAAAGGAAACCAAGGAAGCTCTTGAACATCTGACCTTTCATAAGTGGAAATCTTAGTGTCATAGACTTTTCTGCCCTCGCTGGCTTCACCCTGTGATCCTGGCACCTCAGTCTCCTGAGCTAGGGTGATGGGACTGAGCTACTGGTGTTCGGCTTGGTTCAGAATTGCAATGACATTGACAATACAAGTCAACTGCTTATCACAAAGGGTTTGAGGAACATATTAAGCCTTTCAACATTGGACCTTTCAGAACCCAGTAGGACACAAGGTTACAATGCTAGAGTCTGAGAGGCTGGGCATATGGATCTGCTACACTTGAGCCTGCAGCTCTAGTTCTATTCTGGTGTCCATCAGTGTTCATTTTCCAAAGAATGTTCTCGTAATTAGCAAATAGGAAAATTTCTTTGATTAAGCCTCACTTTTTTCCAATTGTGTGTCTCGAACTCAAGTGTGGCACTGTCCCTGAACCCATCAGCTCAAGGCGAACACTATACCACTTGAGCCACAGCGCTACATGGGTTTTTTGGTGGTTCACTGGATATAAGAGTCTAATAGGCTTTCCTTGCCTAGGCTGTCTTTGAACAGTGGTCTTCAGCTCTCAGCCTCCTGAGAAGCTAGCATTCCAGGTGTGAGCACTGGCATCTGGCCTATTGTTTTTGACAGTCCTGGGGCTTGATCTTAGGGCCTTGGTACTGTCTCTGAGCTTCTTATTCTCAAGGCTAGGCACTTGACCCACACCACAGCTTCTGCTTTTTCTGAGTATGTGTCACTGAGGTTTAAAACCCTGGTATTCATGCATGCTGAGCGAGCTCTTTATCACTTAGCTGCATTTCTAACCCCACACTTACAATTGTATCCCTCACTTTCGTATCCTCAAGAAAAGGCATCTGACTGTACATCATCTAAAGAAATCCCAACGGTGGCGGCAGAAACTGCAGCCACCATACCTGAATCACAGAGAGTCCAGGATGAAGGAGCCAGACCCGGCAGGTGAGCAGATTCTACTCAACACCAGCAAGAACCAACAAGAAGAAATCTTCATCCTGCAGTTCGCAGACCAGAGACGACCCAGGAACCAAGACTCAGTGTGAGTATAAGCCTAACGTCCTCACTCCTTCTCAGGGAGCAGAGGAGGGAAGGCCAGCCCTCCACCACCCCCAGTAATGGAGATCTCCATCTTGGATACTGACAAAGCTCGGCAGAGCTGCTAGCTCCAACTCAGGACTTGGAATAAATCTAGAGTCATCTAGCAGGTCACAAGAGCCTAACTTGGCCTACCAGACTCAGCTCTACCCAGGGAAAAGTCACCCAGCTCGGGCCCCAGCCCCAGGAGTGGCTTACTTCACTGGGTAATCAGAGCCAGAGGCTGCCCCTCCCTTTAGCAGCATCGACAATCAATTGAAATTCAGTAAAAAGAAACCGTGAGAGTGGCTCCAGGCTGGATCCGTGAGTTTCTCACAAACCAGCCCCCAGGAAAAGCTACTGTTTGCTGAAAGGCCTCAACTCTACCCAGAACCTAGCCTCATCGCAGCATCTCCAAACTCGAGAAAAAAGCCATCTTCCTCTTTTGTGATACTCAAAGCAGATCTCCCTCCCATTGAACTAACCTGGGAGGAGGATTACAGAGCATTTTTCTGCCTGTTCAAAGAAACTGACTTAAGTAACCAACCAAGCCACAGGAACACAAGCAGACCAGAGACTACAACAAGAGGCTGGTTATGGACACAAGGGAGACACAGGATTTTTCCCACCCCTCCCAAAAAAATCAAAGAACTTTTTTTTGTGCCTTTTATAATTTTGTTTTCTAAAAAATTTTTTAATCTTTAATTTTTACCGTTTTAGAAAAAAAATTGTTTTCTAGTAATTTTTTTTCCTCTTAAAATTTTATTTTAGGGGTATAAGTGTGTGTGCGTTTTTCTTTCTTTTTTATGTTTCTGTTTTTGTTTTGTTTTGTTTTTTGTTTAGCTCTACTGACCTTCTGATCTTTTTTCTTACATTTTTATCCTTTTCACCTTTTCTTCCCTTTCGTTCTTCTTTATGTGAGTTAATTGCTGCTCTGCACATCCTCAGATAAACCCGTATTCGATTATTAGACCTTATCTCCAATTGTATACACACTTAATCCACAAATTTATTACTCAATTCAAAAGCTCTTAGACTTAAATTCCTTAATAGCAGTACGACATCTTTATAGCTTTATAATATTTTGAGTATTTTGTTTTTAAGTTTTTCACATGTCCTTTATATCCCTCCCCTTCTCTCATTATATTCATGTTGTTCTCTGAATAGTTTGTTTTCAATTCTGTAAAATATATCTAATTTTTACCTTACTATTTTTTCTGGTCTCTATTTGTTCCTTTTCTTTTCTTTTCTTTCTCTCTCTCTACTTACATCCTATCCAACCTATTTCCTGCTTTGAGATTAGGACTTAGTTAACTCTCCCTGTGCCTTCCCACATCACTCTACTACTATTTTTTACGCACATCTCTTCCTAAACCTAATAATTTCTAGTTTACCAAATTCTTCTTTGCAGTTCGTAGCCCATTAATATATAGTTGTTTGATGTTGAATAGGTGTATCTGTTGAACTAGAATGTACCTGCACACTATTGACTGTGCAAATACAGACTTTGGTTAATGCTTGCCTAAAGAGAGTGTTCTAGCACAAAACTGGTGTTAATTTCATCCCAAATGGGCAGAGTAAGCCAGAGAAACACAAGAAAAATGGCAAGTACGGGTACCTCAACTCACACTCATGATAATCAGGGGACAGAAGAGATAATGAATAATAAAGAGGAGATTTCCCAAATAGCTCTACAAACACTGCTGGCAAACATGATAAATGAAAAGATTGAAAAAATACAAAGGACTCTGTATGAGCGTGATAGGGAGAGAGAGGAGGCATCCCAAAAGTTTATACAAGAATATCATAAGTGTGAGGAAGCTACTCAAAAACTGATACAGGATTTGCATGAGCAACTTAAGAATACTCAAAGAGAAAGGGAGGAATGGTGTGAGCAAGCTGAGAACACTCAAAGAGAACTACAAGAATGGCATGAAAGGGAGGAAGTTAATCAAAGAGTAATACAGGAATTGAGAGAGCAGGATGAGAATACACAAAGATCACTAAAGGCATTCATGGGATCCATTAACAAAGAGCTGAAGAAAGTCAGGGAGACCACAAAGGGAATGCTGAATGGAACCCAACAGAAGGAATGGGAGTCCAAGGAAACCATAAACAATCTGAGAATAAACACGAAATACCAAATTAAGGAAGTAAAGAAGTTCATACAAGATCTAAACAAAGCTTCAACAAAGAACTTGAAGCCATCAAAGCTGACCAATTAGAAGGAAAAGAAAAAAAAAACAAAGTAGAAATTCTCAACAGCAGGTTAAACCGGGCAGAAGATCGAATCTCGGGTACTGAAGACAGCCTAGACATTGTAGAGAAAGAACTTACAACCATCGAAGAGAAATCCAAGAAATATGAGAGATCTATCCAACACTTGGAAGACACCATCAGAAAGCCTAATCTAAGGACAATGGGTGTAGAGGAGCACCTAGAAACAGAAGTTAATGGTCTAGGAAATTTGTTTAACAGGATCCTAGCAGAGAACTTCCCAAAAATGCAAAAAGATAGGCCTATTCAAGTACAAGAAGTTTTAGAACCCCAAATAGACCAGACCAGAATAGGACATACCACCCTCACATTATAATCCACACAGGATCAACTCAGACCAAGGAAAAGATCCTTAAAGCTGTCAAGGATAAAAGATTAATCACCTATACAGGGAAACCAATTAGAATCACCTCAGATTTCTCAGCAGAGACAATCAATGCAAGAAGAGCCTGGAATGATGTATGCCATGCCTTAAAAACAAACAACTATCAACCAAGAATTCTGTACCCAGCTAAACTCTCCTTCATAACTGAAGGCCAAATAAAAGCCTTCCATAGCAAAGAAAAATTGAAACAATACATCTCCACCAAAACAGCCCTATAAAAGATTCTTAAAGACGTCCTACACATAGAACACCAACAAGAACACAATAAAAATCAAGAAATTGCACCCAAACTGAGAATCCAAGAACCATAGGAAGCACCCAGTTTTCGCAACCCCCAAGAAAGTGGATAACATGGCAGGAACTCCCAAATGCCTCTCAGTCCTGTATCTTAACATTAACGGACTTAACTCTCCAATTAAGCGGCATAGACTGTCTAGTTGGATTAAAAAACAAGGTCTGTACAGTATGTTCACAAATAAAATAAAATTAAATTAAAAAAAAAAAAAAAAAAAAAAAACAAGGTCCTCCTATCTGCTGCCTTCAGGAGTCACATCTTGCCCATAAAAACAAACATATTTTCAATGTTAAAGGCTGGAACAAAATCTACCAAGTAAACAGCAGCCATAAACAGACGGGGGTTGCAATACTAATATCAGATAAAATAAACTTCAAATTAAAATTTGTGAGAAGAGATAAAGAACGTGGCTAAATACTAATTAAGGGATCTCTCCTTCAGGAGGATATTACAATTCTAAATATATATTCGCCAAACAACGGAGCACCCAAATTTATCCAAGAAACACTATTTTCCCACAAATCACACATAGATCCAAAGACAATAATTGTTGGGGATTTTAACACACCGATCTCCGCACTAGATAGATCAACTAGGCAAAAACTCAACAGAGAAACCGTTGTTCTATACAACTGCATAGATCAACTAGATATAACAGACATCTACCGAATATTTCACCCAGCAGCATCAGAATACACGTTTTTCTCAGCACCTCATGTAACATTTTCTAAAATAGACCACATTTCAGGAAACAAAGCAAACTTGTCCAAATTCAGAAACATTGACGTTATACCCTGCATTCTCGCGGAGCACAGGGGAATAAAATTAGAACTCAAAACCAAAATCCACCAAAGAAAGTCTGATAAAACATGGAGGCTGAACAGCACACTGCTGAATCATGAGTGGGTCAAGGAAGAGATTAGAAAGGAAATTCAAATGTTCATGCTATTCAACATAAATGAGCACATAAATTACCAGCTCCTCAGGGAAACAGAAAAGGCAGTACTCAGAGTCATGTTTATACCTCTGAGGTCCTACATTAACAAATTGGAGAGATCCAAAACCAACAATTTAATGAGCCATCTGAACCTACTTGAAAAAGAGCAGCAAGAAAACCCTAATCCAGTAGACCGAAAGAAATAATTAAAATTAAATGAATTAGAATCCAAAAAAAACTATAGAAAGAATGAACAACAGAAAGAGTTGGTTCTTCGAAAAAATTAACAAAATTGACAAATCTTAGCAAATCTTATCAAAAAAAGAAAAGAACACATCCTAATAAATAAACTTAGAGAAGAGAATGGAAACATCACCACGAAAAAAACCAAGATTCAGAACATTATGAGGGAATACTTCTCAAAACTTTATGCTAATAAGTTTGAGAACTTGACAGAAATGGACCTTTTCCTAGCAAATATTGACATGCCAAAACTAAACCAAGATGAGTTAAACCAGCTTAACAGGCCCATATCAAGCATTGAAATAGAAACAGCAATAAGACACTTGCCAGCTAAGAAAAGTCCAGGACCAGATAGTTTTACAGCAGAACTCTACAAGGCCTTCAAAGCAGAGCTCACAACAATACTCCTCCAAATCTTCAATGATATTGAAAGAGAAAGTTCACTACCGTACACATTCTATGAAGCCATCATAACCCTCATCCCAAAACCAGGCAGGGACTCATCAAAGAAAGAGAACTATAGACCCAGTTCTTTGATGAACATTGATGCAAAACTTCTCAACAAAATTTTGGCCAATCGACTTCAACAATTCATCCAAAAAATCATACAGCGAGATCAAACAGGATTCATTGCAGGGATGCAAAGCTGGTTCAATATACGGAAATCAATTAATATTATTCATCACATCAACAGGAGCAAGGATAAGAACCACATGGTTATTTCAATAGATGCAGAAAAAGGGTCCAACAAGATCCAAGACCCCTTTATGATGAAGGTTTTGGAAAAATTAGGAATCCATGGAACATTCCTCAATACAGTAAAGGCTGTATATGACAAACCTACAGCCAGCCTTATACTTAATGTTGAAAAACTAAAGCCATTTCCTCTTCACTGAGGAACAAGACAAGGATGCCCACTCTCTCCACTTCTATTCATTCTGGTATTAGAATGTCTAGCTACAGCAATAAGACAAGATGTAAACATAAAGGTGATCTGAATAGGGAAAGAAGAAATAAAACTCTCCCTCTTTGCAGATAACATGATCTTGTATTTAAAGAATGCCGTAGACTCCACTCCCAAATTACTCAAGCTGACTCAAACCTTTGGCAAAGTAGCAGGTTATAAAATTAACCCCCCCAAATCAATGGCTTTTCTGTATGCCAACAATTAGAAAAGTGTGTCTGAAATTAGGAAATTAACTCCATTTGTAATAGCCCCTCAAAATATTAAATACCTAGGAATTAACCGAAGAAGTGAAGGACGTCCATGGTGAAAACTTAAAATCTTGAAAAAGAAAATAAAAACAGAACTTAGAAAATGGCAAAACCTCCCATGCTCCTGGATTGGAAAGATTAACATTGTGAAAATAGCAATACTTCCCAAGGCTATCTACAAATTCAATGCGATACCTATCAAAATTCCAACCTCATTCTTCAAGGAAATAGAAGAGGCAATCCAAAAATTCATGTGGAACAATAAAAGACCCCGAATAGCAAAAACGCTCCTCAACGGAAAGAATACTGCTGGAGGAATATCAATACCAAATTTCAAGCTCTACTATAAAGCTATAGTAATCAAAACAGCTTGGTACTGGCATAAGAACAGACCTCAGGACCAATTTAATAGAATTGAAAACCCAGAAATGAACCTACAGACCTATGCCAACTAATCTTGGATAAGGAAGCTAAAATAATAGAATGGAAGAAAGACAGCCTCTTCAGTAAATGGTGCTGGCAAAATTGGTTAACTACTTGGAGAAAACTAAACTAGATCCTTATATATCACCCTGCACCAGAATCAACTCCAAATGGATCAAAGACCTCAGAGTCAAAGCAGACACTAAGAAAACATTACAGGACGAAATAGGAGAATCTCTAGGCCTCCTCGGCTCTGGTCGAAATTTTCTTAATAGAGACTGGAAACACAACAAATCAAAGAAAGATTGGATAAATGGGATTGCATGAAGTTTCAGAGCTTCTGCATGGCAAAGGACATAGCTAGCAAGATCAATAGAAAGCCCACAGATTGGGAGAAGATCTTCACTAGCCATGTAACGGACAAGGGTCTCATATCTAAAATATAATTGGAACTCAAAAAATTAAACCCCCCAACAACAAATCCTCAAAGAAACAACTGCCCAATAAATAAGTGGGCTAATGGCTTGAATAGAAACTTCTCTGAAGAAGAGAGAAGGATGGCCAATAGATACATGAAGAAATGCTCACCTCCCTAGCCATAAAAGAAATGCAAATCAAAACAACATTGAGGTACCACCTCATCCCAGTTAGAATGGCTATAACCAAGAACTCTAAACACAACAGATCCTGGAGGGGATATGGACAGAAAGGAACCTTACTTCATTGTTGGTGCGAGTGTAAACTTGTTCAACCACTTTGGAAAGCAGTATAGATGTTCCTGAAAAGACTTCACATAGAGCTCCCCTATGACCCAGCAATCCCACTTTTGGGCATTTACCCAAATGTTTACAAACAAGACCACACTAAAGCTACCAGCACAGCTATGTTTATTGCAGCATTATTTACCATAGCTAAGATCTGGAACCAACCCAGATGCCCCTCAGTAGATGAATGGATCAAGAAAAGGTGGTATATATACACAATGGAATTCTATGCCTCCATCAGAAAAAATGACATTTCCCCATTTGTTAGGAAATGGAAAGGCTTAAAAAAAAATATATTACATGAAGTAATCCAAGCCCAAAGAAATATAAGTCCCATGCGTTCCCTCATTTGCAATATCTAGTACATGTATGAGACAAGCAGGAAAGGTCAGATAATGTGATGTTAGGAAAATGAACCCTTAAATATGTATTTAAATGTTTTTTTTTCTTTCGTGCATTTTTTTCTAACTCATTTATAAGATTATTTCATTGTAGCTTTGTATGTCCCTCCCCCACAGTATAACCCCTGCTTTCACTATATTTGATTTCGGTATAATTTGTGGAGGAGATGGTGAAAAACAAGTCGTTTAAGGATACAGGTGGACCCGATGAAACTATGAGAAGTACAAGTTGTCATGTCAAAAACGAACTTTACAACTTTGGTGCGGGGGCGGGGGGGATTGTGTGGGAGCGCGGGGGGTGGCTGGTAAGTGATGTGAAAGGTAAATAAAGGAGGAGGCAGCAATGCTTGATATGAAATTTACTCATTATCTTGCCCATGTAATTGTAACCCCTCTGTACAGCATGTTCTCAAAAAATTAAAATAAAAAAAAATACCTGAGCATTTAACGTAGCTAAAACACTTAATGAGTTTTATAAGAATTATTTAATCAAATATGGAATTGTAATGTCATTATTTAATTTTGAGATTAAATAATCAAAGAACTTTGCCTTATGAAAAAAAGTGGCAATAACTCTCATCCTCCTGGAATGGAAAGATCAACATCATCAAAATGGCGATACTTCACAAGGCTATCTTCAAATCCAATGCGATACCTATCAATATTCCATCCTCATTCTTCAAGGAAATAAAAGCGGCAATCCAAAAATGTATATGGTACAATAAAAGTTCCCGTAATATCTAAAACGGTCCTTAACAGAATGAACAGTGCTGGAAGAATATCAGTACCAAATTTCAAACTCTACTACAAAGCCATAATAACAAAAACAGCTTGGTACTGCCACAAGAACAGACCTCAGGACCAATGGAATACAATTGAAAACCCTGAAATGAACCTACCGACCTATAGCCATTTAATCTTCGATAAGGGATCTAAAAATATAGAATGGAATAAAGTCAGCCTCTTCAGTAAATGCTGCTAGCAAAATAGGTTCATCACTTCTAGAAAACTAAATCTAGATACTTATATATCACCCTGCACCAGAATTAACTCCAAATGTATCAAAGACCTCAGAGTCAAAGTAGCCACTCTTAAAACATTACAGGATGGAATAGGAGAAACCCCAGGTCTCCATGGCACAGGCCGGAATTTTCTTATAGAGACCCAGAAACACAACACATTAAAGAAAGGTTGGACAAATGGGATTGCATGAAATTGCAGATTTTCTGCATGGCAAAGGACATAGCTAGCAAGATCAATAGAAAGCCCACGGATTGGGAGAAGATCTTCACTAGCCATATAACAGACAAGGGTCTCATATCTAAAATATACTTGGAACTCAAAAAATTAAATTCCCCAACAACAAATTTTCAAAGAAACAAGTGCCCAATAAATAAGTGGGCTAAAGACTTACAGAGAAATTTCTCAGAAGTGGAAAGAAGGATTTCCAATAGACATATGAAGAAATGCTCAACCTCTCTAGCCATAAATGTAATGCAAATAAAAACAACATTGAGATACTGCCTCACCAGAGTTAGAATGGCTATAATCAAGAACTCTAATAACAACAGATGCTGGAGGGGATGTGGACAGAAGGGAACCTTACTGCATTGTTGGTGGGAGTGTAAACTTGTTCAACCACTTTGGAAAGCAGTATGGAGGTTCCTCAAAAGACTCCACATAGAGCTCACTTATGACCTAGCAATCCCACTTTTGGGCATTTACCCAAATGTTCACAAACAAGACAACACTTAAGCTACCAGAATGACTATGCTTATTGCAGACTTATTTACCCTAGCTAAAATATGGAACCAATCCAGATGCCGCTCTGTGGATGCATGGATCAAGAAAATGTGGTATATATACACAATGGAATTCTATGCCTCCGTCAGAAAGAATGATATTGCACCATTTGTTAGGAAATGGAAAGACTTGGAAAAAATTATATTAACTGAAGTAATCCAGGCCCAAAGTAACATAGGACCCATGGTTTCCCTTATTTGCAATAACTATTATATGTCTGAGTCAAGCAGAAAAGTTCAGGTAAGTTGATGTTAGGGAAATGAACACCAAGATACATATTTCAATGTTTTCTTTTTCTTTCAGGTGATTGTTTCTAACACATTTATAAGATTATTTCTTTGTTTCTTTGTATGTCCCTCCCCAATAGCATAACCCCTGCTTTCACTGTATTTGAGGTTGGTATAATTTGTGGTGGGGAAGGGAAAAACAAATCATTTAAATAGGTATACTTGTGAATCCATTTCAACAATGAGATGTACAAGTCGTTATATGGAAAAACGAACTAACAACTTTGGTGGGCGATGAGGAAGATTGGGTGGGGAGACTGGGAGAGGATTGGAAGGGGAAACAAAGGAGGAGGCTACTATGCTTGATAGAAATGTACTCATTATCTTTCCCATATAATTGTAATCCCTCTGTACAGTATTTTCACAGTAAAAATTAAAATTAAAATTAAAAATAATCATCTATTATTATTATAGTCTTATATTCTGACTTATTTACTTTGTAACAGTTTTTAAACTTTTTGCTGCTCTGCTGAAATTTATGTATTTAAATATTATCATCAAAGTATATCATTTGTGTACTGGGGGCAGATTTTACAAAGTGTTTAACCAATGGCTTTTAAGAATTCTTAATTGGTATATTATTTGTTTCATTTTTAATTTCAATTTAATTTACTGTGAAGGTAATGTACAGAGGGGTTACAGTTACATAAGGTAATGAGTACATTTCTTATGGAAGGAACATTGTTATCCCCTCCATGGGTTTTATTTCTACACTCAAACAACTACTGTACTTTTGTTTTCTTTGTTCATGTATTTTCATTATAAAATTGATATACAGATGGTTTGCAGTTATTTAGGTCAACTAAACAGTACAATTCATTTTATTTTCTGAATTTCAAATTTTGAACTTCCTTTGTTTCTTTAGGGTAATTCTTTTTTCATAGTTGTAGGATTAGTTAATTTAATTTTGCATGATTTTTAACACATGTAAATTATTCAGACACATATATTTTGCTTTTAAAATATTTAACATGTGAATATCTAAAATTATTTCCTTAATTTATATATGGTAGGTGAATTTAAATAAATTTATTTTCTTATAGTTCTAAACATATTTTCCAGGTAACAAATACTTACTATATTTCCAAGAAGCACATACTTTATTAAGAAAAATCTTCATAACCTGGTTACTTTTTTTTGTAAATATTTGTACTTGAATTAAAAAAAAAAGTTTGAGCTGGGCAAGGTGATTTGTAGCTTCCATTTTCTAGCTATGGTAGTAACTGTGAATAGGGTTTGTAATTCAGGAGAGCTTAAGAAACTGAGACCTCATTATAAAAATATCCAAACTGAAATATTTAGAGATATGGCCATCCCTAGTGAGATATAGAGCAGCTGGTTATCACCAGTAGCATCAATACTTTGTCAAAATAAAAGGATAAACTCTTCAAAATGTTCATTATTTAAAACTTGTTTGCAAAGGTTCTCATGTCTTCAATTTCTTATTTTTCGATTAACTTAATCTATAAGAATCCAAGTATATTGTAACTATTTTATTTCTACTAAACTTTTAAATAGCACAAGCAATATTATGATTTCCTATATTAAATTACTTTTACTATTTGTGGTGATTTCTTTTGTTTAATATGATAATAATAATCCAAATGTGTGTATGTGGTATGTGTGTGTGTTTATGTGGTTTTTGTGTGTGTATGATGATATGTGAATACTTTGTAATGCTTGGGATATCACTTGGGATAGCATTGTTTCACATATGCTAAACCAAGTTTTTACCTCTGAACTATACTGTGCAGTTATAATGTAAATAGTGCTTTAAATTATGACTTTTAAATTTTCATTCCTAGTATGTTTTTTTCAAAAGTATATATTCTACAATGTGATCCATATTCTATCCATGTTAGCAAATTTTATTGTTACTTAGAATATTTCCACTTCCAAACTCTTGCGTTTGTTGATAAAGGTTTTACTTTGCTTCTTTTCTCGCTTCATTCTTTTTGCCTTTAGATTTTACCTATTCTTTCTCTTATTTCTTTGGTAATTAATTATCACATTCTTATTGCAATTTCTTTACATTGTAACAAGTCTATACAATGCATTATTTTCTATTGTATTTTTTCCCATCTTCTCTGACTCAGTCCACACTATTAGGTGGATTAAAAAGAAACTTGATTCAGGACACTTTAATTATTTTCCTCCTCCTCTTCTCTGAAGACTTTCTGTTTTTTGAAACACAAAACCAATGACATATACACAAAACCAATGACATACAGCTCGTATGTGGTCCATCATTCTATTCTATCCCCTCTCACTCTCCTCTGTAGTACAGCTCAAGTCATCATTCAGGTTTATTGTGCTATAGTGTTATCTAAATTTTAACTCATTCCTAAATTAATTTTAGTTGTTTCAAGCATTCTCTTAAGACATTTTACTATATGTAATATCTGGGATCGTGTGTTTTCACAAAGTGCCAAATATGAGTGACTATCAAACATCTAGATAACTCTGTTAAATAGTGGTCCACCTGCTCAATAAACTTGTATGTAAATTCAAGGAATACAGGTCAGTCAGAACAATTTTGTAAAATGCTGTAGCTTGAGCCCTCATACTAGATTTGAATCTTATTACCATGTGTAGTCTACTATAAGAACAGACACATAGAAGAATGTAACAGATTTATCAAAAATAAATTCTTAGTTTTATTGTCAACAGATTTTGAAGAGTATGCCATGACTTTATTAAATAAAAATAGAATCTTAAATGGGTGTATTGGAACTATTGCCTCTTTAGATTTAAAGAATGAGCTTAGACTACTTCCTCAAACCTTGTACAAAATTTTAAAATAAAATATGATTATCAAACTAAATGTGAGATATAGAAACCTATAAAACATAAATGTAAAAATTCATGACATTGGATGAGTAAAGGTTTCTAAAAATTTGACATGGAAAGAATTAGTGGCTAAAAAAAGAAGAATGTACTGGTTAATATCAACTGATTACCTTTTATAATTCTATGAAAGAAGTGAAAACATACCCAACAGATAGAGGGCACATATTTGTTAATGGTACAATGTTAATGCTACAATGATACTGAGTCTTAAGTACTTTTATATCTTCTAATTCTATATATTTTTTTTCCCAAACAGGATATTTCTTTAAAGAACATATGTAAATTAATAGTCAATAGGAGGAGCATATGAAATAAGCTCCTCTTTAGTTTCTAAGAAAAAAATAAAATGAAAACTCACTAGTATGACCATAATATAAAAAGATGACACAAAATATAGAAATGCATTTGTGGAGAAATTGATATACTCCACATAGTAGATTGATTTGTATAATACTGCAATCATTTTAACAAGCAAGTTTTCAAGTCTTCAAAATGTCAAAGAGAATTGTATATGATTTAGCCATTACACTTCTATGTATGTATTAAAGAGAATTAAAAAACTTATTTGGACATAGAATGTAGTTCACTGACAGTGCACTTGAATAGTCTGTGTGAGACCTTGGAAATAATCCCCCAAAACGAATTTTGATAAGACACAATAGAGGATGTATGCTGGACAAATTATTGTAAGTGAATTTTATATCTATTTTAATGTCTGTTCTAAAATTTACACCATTTCTATTTGAAGAAATGCAAGGGAAAATTAGGCTTGGAAAATCTATGATTGTACAATTCACTTTCAAAGCACTAAATTTTATACTGTAGAAGGAGATATTATATGGCATGTGAATTACATGTTAGCAAAAAAAAAAAAACTATTGTTAAAGATACTTCACACAAATTGAAGAATACCTAAAAAGATGTTTTCGGTGTTGGCTAAATCTATTTGTAAACTACAGCTTTAAGAACAAAGATTTGATTTCTGTTTATTTTGAGTTTTTTGGTCTGTTTATTTTAGTTTTACAGAGATAACTCAATCAAAAAGTGTATGTGATAACTGGAATAGCTAGGGATTATGCATGACTTATAAGTAATTGATAACCTTTTCTGGAAGAAACGTTTAGCAAATGACAGAAGACCCAAATCCGTACACCTGTGATTTATGAAAGCCATATGTTACTTGCTCAATAAAATTGTTTTTTTCTACTTTGCTAGGAAAAAAAGTATTCTCAGGATAAGAGCCAATAGCAATGAAAAGAAACAAAATACACAATAATCTTGATTTATTTGTGAAAATAACAAATGAAATAAAGCAATTCCATTTATGGGGCTCTAATATTAGTATCTATGAAGATGTTCCTGAATGCCAACATCCACTGAATTTTTGGAATTTTAATTTCTACCAACATATGAAAACTAGAATAAGAAAACAAATACAGTCTTCGAGTAACCAGACTTGGAATAAATTTCTTAATAGTTTTGAAATTACAAAAGAATTGATACCATTAAAAAATGATTCTTTCCTATGGAAATCATTTAAAAATGTTTAACATTTATTATAATTCAAATACCAAACAAGAGTAATTTTACATAATCATTACAAATATTATTTTATTACTATCGTAAAATAGAATAAAACACCAGTCTTGATATGTTATCATTATTTTTAATTCCTAATCATTACCTAAATATCTTAAACAATCTAAATAGTCATGTATTTAACATAGATGTAAATATTCTATACTTTTACTTAACATTTTGCAGGGGCATGTATTCATGTTTCTAAGAAATGTTCACAGCACTTAAAAGATGCTTTTGAGAAATTAAGGTAATATATTTTGTTGCTGTTGTCGTTGTTGTTGTTTACAAGGCCTGTGCATTGTCCTTAAGCCTTTTTATGCTCAATGCCAGCATTCTACAACTTGAGGCACAGAGCTAATTCCTGTTTATAGTGGCTAATTGGAGATAAGAATCTAACAAGTACTTTTCTGTCTGGGCTAGTTTCAAAATCAAATCTAAGATCTCATTACCCAGAATAGCTCCATTTATAGGCGTGAGTCAGTGGCACTTGGTTTGATGTATTTTTTAATTTTAAATATGTTTTAAAATGTTTGTTTCATTATAATGTACATCATTCGACACATAAATGTAGACATATGTATATATTTCTGATGACAAATAATCTCTAAAAATGTATGTCTTTCTATTCACACACACACACACACACAAATATATATATATATATATATATATATATATATGTATATATTTCTGAAGATAGACACCTTGTAAAACTTTATGCTCTTTTTTGACCTTTTTTCATTTCAAAGATATACAGTATATTTTTCCAAAAGTTTCCTAGAATAGAATGACTAACCTTCAATAGAAAGTAGAGTTTATTACTTTCAAGGGTATTTTAGATATACACATGATATTGTAGTAACATTTACAGTATATTACTTGAAATGATTCTGTTCAAACTCTTAAATATTTGTTTGTAGTGGTGGGGAGAGAGGAAGTGAATTCATACTGGTTAGGAATTTGCAATACTTCAAAATTCTATTCCATAATTTGTTATAAGCACATAGTCAAGTTACCTGTTTTGGCTTAGTTTTTTTTGCTTCTTTATTTGACCAAAATTTTAATATGGATTTATGCACAGTGGTAACATTAAAATTATTAATCAACAGAAAATAATTGCAAAATCATAGATACATATCAGACTTCAATAGTTAGCAATTATGATGCTAATATTAATTTTGATGATGAGGAGGAGGACCAGAGTGTACCCTGATAATGACCATGTTGTGATTCAAAAGGAAAAAAAAACTTTACACAATTTTGAAGCTAGATTTCCCACATTGAATACACAGTAATCAACAGCTTTGGATTACATACAATAAGAATAACAAGACGAGAGTTTCAATATCAAGAAATGTAATCACATAAACAGGTAGAGACAGTAAAAACCCTAATGTAATTCCTACAGTCTCTTTCATGTATTCTCACTATTCTTGGCGGTATTGTTTTCTTATAAATAAAATCATTAATTTCCACATTTTAATGGAATAAGATGTACTGTTCAACTTAGTCTGATTAGTTCAAATAACATGAAAGCCATGGCTCTCATATACATACTATTCAATAACCAATGTTTTCCAGTAATATATTAAGAGTATGATCTTCAATACAGCTGTAACACATGACAATATTTACATAATACTACTTACATATCTGTTGTTACCTTAAAAGGACTTAGGCCTTAGAGCAAGGAGGTAAAATTTATTTTTATTTCTGCATGAAACAATTTGTGACTTTACACCAACAAACTGAATTTGACTCTTTCCTTATTTGTAAGGTAAGTTGGAAAATGTAAGGTCTCTTCACTCTTCTCTTTTCTTGCTCTAGAAGTCAACAAATATATTCTTCATTATTTCTGGTAGATTACATCCATTTAGAGATGGGAAATGTAAGGCCAACAGTCAATGTAGTGAGCAAAGAATGATAGCAGAATTTTTGTCTGAGGTCTTCACTCTGTGTGCTTACAAAGAGTAATTTGCTGATGGAGAGGACCAATATGAAAAGACTATGGGGCAAAAGCATACTTTGGAAATGGTTGTTTTAGGACTAGGTGACAGTGATGAGTAAATGAAACAGGCTGGTGTCAGGGGCATGAAAAGGAGTACATAGAAATCATATTAGTGACAAAACCTGAGAAAATCTTGATCATTCATCTTATCTAATGGGAGGGAGTAGAGAGGTAAGAAGAAATCTAAGGTCCTTCCACAGGTCTGGCTAGCAACTGTATTAGTGATATTCTTAGTAATAAGGACCACAGGTGGAAATGATGGATTTAGGGGATAAAACTCTCTGATAGTTCTAAAGTTCATATTAAACAGATGCAAAGATAGGTCTGTTTAGACATCATCAAAATCTCCACGACCATGGATATAAAAAAGGATAATAAAATTGGGGGGGTATTATTGAAAGGGAAGAGGAAAAGAAAAGTTCTCACACAAATGTTAGCATTGTGAGCACCAGTGTGGACAAGACTGGAACAAAGAGAAAAACAAGGAACCAAAAAAGTAATAAACACAGATTTTCTGAAGTAAAGGAAGGAAAGAATTTTCAGGAAGATATTGAAGGAAATATGCTATTTGGATTTGAATAGTAAAAGGATATAGACAAGTTTAAAAATAATAGTGTTTTGTTGAAAGTCATATTGATAAAATTTTGAGCCACAAAATTCTGGATCCATGAATTCAACAGATCCTGTTGATTTTAAATGCTGGGAACAAATGCTTTTATCCTGACCTTAGCAAAATTATATAGATATAACTCTCATGAACTTTACTTAGATGTATTCTGTGAATATTTTTGAAGACTTTGTTCAGCCAGCAGATTAGAGATTGAACTGCAGCACAGACAAGCTTAATTTGTCCTACAGTTCCAATTAGTGACCCATGTATCCACAACAGTTTGAGATTTTATTGAAATATCTTTAGATATATTTGGATATTTTATCAGCCTATTCGTTATAAATGTAGGAAAAGTAAAACCAAGTATTAGGTTGAACATACAGCTTTGCTGATGTGATTGAAGACTCCTGGAATTGATTCCTCTTTAGAATATAAAATGCCTCAAAATCCGTTGACACATCATAACTGCCATATACTCTGAACCTGCCACAAATTCTTGTATGTAGGAATTACTCTTATAAACTTCAAGCTTTTATTGAATGGAAGAGTTCAGACATTACTCTCACCACTAGGATTAAATACGTATAGAGATAAGACATTTTGCTTTAATGCCTTTCTTTCATTTTCTTATACCCATTTGCAAGTAGGGAAGGATTCTGATGTAACAACAATACAATGGTGACTTGTATTAAGACAACGTCTAAGATCTAGTGTTAATTTGGATACTTACTAATTAGCTCCAGATTTTATGGATATTTATATTTCTCCTGGGTAAACTAATGAGCTCCAAGAAAATGTCCCTAAGAAGCCTTTCAATTCTAATTCACTCTTTGTCTCAAAATGCTTTAAATTCTACATCCTCTAATGTGGGCATAGGGTTATATTGTGGAACTTTTCTCCTCAGAGAGTGAGTACTACCCTATTACTTAACATGGACAAAGTACCAAACAAAAAGTGGTACTTGAACAATGTTCTTAGCAGCTTTTACAGATGAAATGGAAATAGAGCAACTATGAACTCAAAAGGAATGTGCAAAAAGACAGAGGCACAAAGTAGAATGTGCCACGGAAATGCTGAAGTGTAATTTGAAATTATGTGTTCAAGTGTGAGGGTGTGTTCAAAGTATAGCTTCAGACAATGTAATTGGATATCTTCAGGAGAAGCTGCTTTAAACTATTCTGGGATAATTGTACAAGTAGAAGCCCCTAGTCTGACTCTAATCAGCTACAACATAATCAACTTAGGGATTATCTTCCAAGTGCAAAGTGAGAAAAAGAGGGCTCATCAGAGTTAGTGTTCAGGTTGAAGTACGTTTTCATTTATTTTGGAGCATTAAACTAGGAAAAAGCCAAGTAAACATTTTGCAAGTACCTTAATTAAATGGGACTGGGGCTGGGGGTTTATCCCAGCAGAAGGGTGCCCTTCTGGCACGCGCAAGGCCCTGGGTTCAGTCCTCAGCCCTGGAAAAAAAAAACCTAAATTAAGTGGGATGTATTATATTGGTCTCTTTTTAACTTGGAAGTTATACATTATGTCCTTTTATACTTGGGACAATGATCTGCGGTCAGTTGTTTCTTCTCTCCCGCTTCTTTTGCCCTTCCACTTACATAATTTTTTATTTAAAGAGACATACTTGCGCTTGCATTTCTAATTCCTTCAAAATTATCTGAACTGCTTCATACTTCTGGCAACCTCCTGTTTCTTTCTCAAGGGAATATTTTGTCGCTACCATTCTTATCCTAAATGATATTGGATACCTTCCTGCCTAATTCAGTGCAAGTTATACATTAGGCTGATCCACATATCTCAACACTTGTACCACCATGAAATCCTATCTTATATAGAAATCATGATTTTAGAATGTCTGGGGAAGTGGCATCTGTCATTTTTGAATGGCCCTACGTGATACTTACATGCAGTCATGTTTCAAACCAATGTGCCACTCAGTAGATGAACGAATTGACAAAATGTGGTATATATATATATATATACCCGGTGGAATTATATGCTGCCAATTCATAAGGAAATGGAAAGACTTGGGAAAATCCTACTAAGTAAAATACACAAGACACAAAGAAATAGATTCCATGGTTTCCCTCATTTGTAATAAGTAGGAATATCTAGGATTGTCGTAGCAGATGAGCACAGTGGTTCAATAGCTATGTGTAAGATGATTCTGAGCAAAATGAACTCCTACATATGAAAACAGAGGTTTTTCATTGTGGTTGTTATTTTTAATGTACTATGTGATTTCTTTTTTCTTTTGTGTTTTCTCCTATGGCTTGTTCCCTGCTGTATTTGTTTTCGTATCATGTGTCATTGTATATATATATCTTAATTTGGCAAGGGAAGAGGAACAATAAAATGGCGAGACAAAGGTCTAAGGGCAAACCAATGCAATAGCAATTCTCACAAAACAAAATGTTGGAAATTTACATTACAACTTGTTAGGGGTACTGGGATGAAGGAAAACAGTAAGGAAAATGAGGGAGTGGGTAAAAAGTTCATGTTATATATTCACTACCTTACAATTACTTCAATCCCTTCTATATATCCCCTTGAAAATAAAATTTAATTAAAATATAAGCTACATAAAATATAATTTTACTGTATAGGTATAGTCAATATTATTCAATTACCCCTTTCTTTATCAGAGGGTCATTAACTTGAATGTTATCAAACTATACAATATTTTCAGAATATACTTCCCATTATTTTGAAAAAACATTATTTTAGTAATGTCTCATACTAAAACAGAAAACGGTTCTCTTCTATGGAAAGTACTAACTTTTAAAACTGAATAATTGCTAAGAGGACAAAATATATGTGTTCTTCAAAATTCCTATGACTACTAAATACTCATTTTCAAATTCTGAACATGCCATACCAGAGACATTTAAAATAGTATCTGTTTGCCTTTTATTTAATTCTGTAATAGATGCAGTTTCCAATGGGATGTTACATATTTAAAAGTCAACAAAAAATGGCCACATTCTGTTAGAAGATAAACCTATGAACTATCAATAATAATTAATTCCTGAAAAGTATACATTTGTTCATCAGACTAAGCTATTATTTCTATGACAATCAATCCCAAGTTTTTATGCCATAAAGTCATCCTAGCACAACAGTTTCCAATTTGTAAAGTGCACCTTAAAATTTCCTAAATTCACATCATGACTTGCTTATCACTATTGTGAAAAAATACTACACTTCTGCTGTGATGCCCTCCCAATTGTGCGAAGAACACTACAATAAACTTTGCTGCATCATTTTCCCCCAAGTTTCATTCTTGAGATCAGAACACTTTCAAATATTATTTATTGTTATATTTATTTTATTATATATTATTATTATTATTTTATCTATCATAGATATTCAGGAGATCCAAATATCTGAATATTAAGATCTGAAGATTATGGTTCAAATCCCACCGAGGCAGGAAGTTTCCTTAGCTTCTTATCTCCAATAAACTGTTCAGGAAAAGCCAGATATCACTAATGAAGTACAGTGTTAAGACCTGCAGGATTCATAGGGCTGTTACATGTGACATTATTATGTAAAGCACCACTAACAGTCATCTCTGACATCCATAACATTCTGCTTCCACTTAAAAGTAAATCAGAGTGGCTCGAAGAAGAATAAAAATATGATTTTTCCCTGTCTGGCTTCCACCATAATGTGGGACCATGACTCTAAATATCTAATAAACCATTTGCCTTGGCTAATTTCTTAAAATAGTTTTTTAAATAAATAGTAATTTTTAAAAATTTTTAAATAATTTTTAAATAAATAGTAATTTGTTGTTTGCTTTTGGCAGGCATGAAATAAGACTGCATTAACATTTTGTGAGTTGAGAGGCTAAATTTTACCAGAATGTAAACATAATGAAAAATAAATGATTTTAAGATAAATAGCTGTTAGGTACATTTTTTTTTATTTTTCTTATTTTTATTTTTATTTTTTGTGAACATACAGTACAGGGGGGTTACAATTACATGAGCAAGATAATGAGTACATTTCTTATCAAGCAATGTAGGCTCCTTCTTTGTTTACCCTTCACATCCCTTCCCTGCCTCCCCCCGCCCACCAACCCAATCTCTCCCCACCCCCTTAGGTACATTTTTAACGTGACATACACACAAAGACATCTTTTTCCTAAGCAGTTCATGTAATTCAAATAACTATGTTTCAGAAATAGATGACACAAAAAGTTAGAAAAAGAGAACCAGTATTGTGTAGTATAGTCTTTTAAAATAGCTGACAAATAAATATTAACCATAATCCCAAAATAATACCAGTCAAATGCTCTTGAAAAGAGAAGATTTTAAACAGAATGTATAAAAAGTGCCAGTGCCAGCACTGCTTCAGGAGCTGCTCTCTGGGATTTAGGGCTTCTAGTACATGAGGATGTTTTAACCAAGATTAATTGCTTTCAGGAACTAAATATTTTTTAGTTATAATTCGTAGAAGAAATCTGTTGTTCAAATTTAATGAAAGGATAACAGTTTATATTAGAAAGAATGCTACACACTTATTGTGGTAGGCAGTGAAATACCTTCCCAAAATATCATCCCCAAATATCTAATTCCTCAAATGTAGATTTGCATTTTACACATATCTATCTATCTATCTATCTATCTATCTATCTATCTATCTATCTATCTATCTATCTATCTATCTATCTATCTATCTATCTATCTATCTATCTATCTATCTATCTATCTATCTATCTATCTATCTATCTATCTGTCTAACTGTCTATCTGTCTGTCTGTCTGTCTGTCTGTCTGTCTGTCTATCTATCTGTCTATCTATCTATCTATCTATCTATCTATCTATCTATCTATCTATCTATCTATCTATCTATCTATCTACTATCTATCTATCCATCCATCTATCTATCTATCTAAGTTTGTAAAATAATCACCTTTCATTACCCAAGGAGCCCAAATTTGAATAATTATCAGATGGGTGAAGTATATTCAAATGGGTACTTAAAAGTCCCAGCTGTAGTGGGAAAGGGGCATGATTAGGGTAAGAACCTTCAGAAAGATGTAAAGTTGCTACATTAGAAGATAAAGGAAAAGACAACAACCCAGATTCTTAACTTTCTGGAAAGCATAACAGGAAGTAAATGCCATTTCCACTAGAATCATCTGAAAAGTATTTCAGCTCTGTCGGTGGCTCGATTTTAATCTAGTGAGACTTCTTTTAGATTTCTGTCCTTTAGAACTAAAATGATAAATACGGATTATACAAGCCACTTAACTTGTAGAAATTTGACAGATTTGATAGAGTAAACCAAGTCAACTACAGCCTTTTACTGATGCAACTACAGAGACAACACATGTCCTAGTTTCTGAGAATAAGATAAAGTTGCCAATGGCTTTGTATGCATGTATGATGTACATACTACTAAAGGCCTTGCATTAATGAAGTCTTGAAATTCAAAATAATATCTAAATAAGGAGCTCCCTATCTTTATTTTCACATTTGGGGATCAATAAGTACTACAGTTATGTAGAAAGCTAAGGTAAGAATATGGAAATGAAATCTGTCTCCTAATATTATAAAGATAATTTATGTCATTTTGAGTTATAGTTTCTAAAGTAATAAAAAATGAAGTAAAACAGAAACAGAAATTCAGTTTTCTATCCTTCCTAACTTTCCAACAGAAATTAGAGAATCCATTAAAGATACAACAATTCCAGAATGGTTTAGGATGTTATAAGATCACTAGATGGTGAAAAAGAAGATAACAAAAATGGGTCCCTTGGAAAAATGGGAAACAAAATCTACACCTACAGATTGTGATATAGCTAGAAAAGTTTCCACTATTCTGTCTTTGATATTTTAGGTTTGTTTACACAGCAACTCTCCTCTCATAGGAAATGACTCTTTATTAATACTTAAGGGTTTGCAGCTTATAACCCAGCAACAAATAATGCTTCTAAATGTAAAAAAGAATGATACTAAGAGTAACGAAGGCTACTTGTGTTGCTATAGCAGATAAATTAGAATGATCTTTGGGAATAGTCAAACAATCTTGATCTTTTTCATACCTTTCCTCTTATTCAACAAGAGAAATCCTAGTCAAGATATGTAAAACATTAATAAAGGTTTTTATATTTTTTATTGTTCACACGAAAGCAAATACACTTTTCCTCTTTGCAAGCCTGATTTTGAAAGAGTCAGAACTTCATAATTATTTTATAGGCAAAAGTTTATTGCTTTGGCTTAGTTTTTTCCTGCATTTGGGCATTGCTCTCTATTATTTTGGCAATTTCACAAAAAAACAAGATAAATCCATTATGCTTATCTTGAATTGTTCAAAGTCAAGCTTTCTTCAAACAAAATTTTCTGTTCCCTTCTACACTGCTAATTGAAGTTTAAATGATAACAAAAACGTCATACTTTAATGTACATTTTCATTGAAACCAGTGAAAACAAGAGTGTCTGTTATTGCTTTTTAAAATGTTTTCAAGTATTTTCCTTGGCTATTTTCATTATTGCCTTTGTTCCATCCTCTAATCAGGAGCACAGAGTTTCACAAAAAGATCTTCCTAAGGAATAAGATGTTAGTCAAAAAATAGGTGTATAACAAAGATTTTCATCACTTACGAGATTGAATAGGTCAGAAGACATTTTGCCATTACTGGCCTGGTTCTTAAACTAAGTGAAATGCATGTAAATGTGACAGTTATTCCAAACAATGACTATGGCTTATACTTTTCTGCTTCAATAAAATGAGTAACTTTACTGTAAATGAAACCTCTGGCAAGGTTGGAGGGCATATAGATTTAGGGTAGAAGGGTTAATGTTAGAAAGCCAAGAGAGATTCCATAAACAGCACTGGCTATCACTTATCAGTTAATTATACTTACGACATATGAGTATATAAACATAAATATGAATTGAGTGAGAAATATGTGATTTACACAATTGATTCAATGACGACTAAGACCAGAAAACACTTCCCTACATTTATGTAAACTATTATATCTGATGAAGATTTAAAGAGTTTTAGAATATATATTTTAACATTTATGTCAAAATATTTATTTTTACCTGTTTATTTTTACTTTTGGCGGCTGTGGGGTTTGAGATCTGGGCCTGGACGTTTTCTCTCAACTGTTCAGCTCAAAGCTAGTGCTCTACCACTGCCAGTTTTTTGTTGGCTCATTGGAGATAAGAGTCTCAGGGACTTTCCTGCCTAGGCTGGTTTTGAACCATGATTCTCAGCTCTCCGAATACTTAGTAGCTAGGATTACAAGTATGAACCACTGGCACCTACTACATAATTATTTTCACACATTTATGAAGTATGGAGTGGTAATCCCATTCATTTATATCTTGTGTTTTCCTGCCAGCATCCAGTTTCTCGGTTTCTTGATCGCATTTAGTATGGACATTATTGTATTATGTGAAGTAATTCTCATATATGTTTTATGATGTCATGTTAGTTCTAATGTTCATTCATTTGATGACTGATGATAATTTTCTTGTGCTTATTTTTCACAAGAGGTATTTTGATGTTTTCTAATTGATTTTTTTAACATTAGGTTTTGAGAGTTCTATGTACACTCTAGGTTTGAGGCATGCTTCAGATACAGGAATTGTAACATTTTATCCTTGACTATGGGTACCTTTCATCATCATCATCATCATCATCATCACCATCATCATCATCATCACTATTAGTATTACTACTATTACTTTTTTACATGTATGTATGGTCCTGGGGTTTGAACTCAGGGTCCCTGAGATTTATTGCATTTTGTTAACAATTTACCATTTGAGTCATGCCTCAGTTCTGGCTTTCTTGCTGATTAAGCAGAGATAAGATTCTCAGGAACTTTATTTTGTGGGCTGCCTTCAAACAGCCATACTCAAATCACAGCCTCCCAAGTAGCTAGGATGTGATACATGAGCCACCTGCTCCCAACTTCTATTCACTACTTGTATATGAGCTTTTACAGACTAAATTATTTTACACTTTTATTGAGTTCTACTATATCAAGTTTTCCTTTCCTATAATTTTAATGCCATATTTAAGTATGCTTCATCTCCAAATTGTCAAGACATCTTCCTTTGCTTTATATTTACATCCCCCTTTTTGTTTTATATGCCACCTTCAAAACCTGCTTTAAGAGAATATTTGAAGAAATTATTATATTTAAGTCAACATTCACTTTTTAATTCTCCCCAATACTGTCTAATCTATCACCACTATTAAAGAAAATGTCATTCCACAAGTGTTTGGTTTTACACTTTTATTAAATATTCCTTGATAATATGTATGTGGCTCTAATATGGTGCCCTACAGACCCATTGAGCTATATAATCTTTCCTCTACAAATAAGACAATTTTACACTAATAGTTTTAATATTGGACAGAGAAATATATTCCAGTTTATATTCCTTTGTCAATGAATCAAAGTGTGTTGGTCAGGTGTTTTAAGAAATTGTCAAAAACTTATAAATAAAATTGTGAAGCTGGGCGCTGATAGATCATGCTTATAATCCTTGCTGCATAGGAGGCTGATATCTGAGGATTGTGGTTCAAATGCAGCTGGAATGGGAATGTCTGTTAGACTATTATCTCCAATTAACCATGAGAAATCTAGAAGTGGCAAAGTTGCTCAAGGAGTAGAGCACTCACTTTGAGGTGAAGAGCTGAGGGACAGTACCCAGGCCCAGATTTTAAGCCCCAAGAATGACCAAAAAAATGGGGGAGGAAGGAGGAGACAATATGCATCCTCCAATCCGTAAAAATTATATGTCTCTACTTATTTAGATTTTTGTCTTTATATTCAGCATGGTATAATTTTCAATGATGGTGGGTGAACAACACTGAAATAGATTTTGACGATGTGTGGAGATAGCACAAAGACATTCACAGAAAACCATTGAAAAATAAAGGGATATGGGAATAGAGAAAGACAGAAACAAGTTAATCAGGCCCTTGATCAATATGTGAGTGTGCAAAATATTTCAATACGATTTCTTCATAAAATTAATATACACCAATTAATTAATATCTTCCAAATGCATTGGTATTCAAGCATGACATAAAGGATAAATACAGATTCTGTGGTGAAATGAAACCATAATAGATGAGAAAATACATGATTATAGTAATTGTGTAAACAAACTAAGAAATGTGGTCAACAGTCGGGGCTCATGGCTCATTAGAAGAGAAGGCCATTGGTGTCTAAAATAATACTAAAATGTTAGACTTGAACCTATATTTAAGACTGCTTATTGCTAAAGTCAATAAAGGACATGTTTGGCAAATAAAGTAAAATGATAGCTTACGGACAAATGAAAACAATAATATACATATATGTCTATATACATGTATATATGCATCTGCATATTCATTTATGTGTATACATATATAGTTATTTGTATATATACACATGTAAGTATGAATATATGCATACGTACACATAGTATGTATACATATACACTTATTTAAAGAGACTTGAATCAGAAATATATTAAGAGCATACTAATGCCAATGAAAAACTTAACCACCCTGACTAAGTTATCTAAAAGTCCAAATACATATCTCTGTAATAATATATCATCAACCAAATAACATATGGAAAGATCATAACCTACCTAGACATTGTGGAAATAGAAACAAGATAGCACTGCACAACCACTATGTAGAAATTGGAATCCTTATACATTGGTGTTTAGCACTTAAAATGATATAGTCAGTTTGTTAAACATACTGACAATCTTTAAGATATTACACATATAGTTGCTCTATTATCCAGCATTTTGAATCATAATTTTATATACAAAATAGATTTCAACACATGCCCAATGAGACACATGTACAAGAATATACATAGCAAAACCTTTTACAATAATATATAATAAAATATTGAAATGCCAATTGAGAACGTTATACAATTATACACATGCATACAAAACAATATGCTCTATAATTGAGAAAAATTTACATGAACTTACTTGGGAAACACTAATATTACATGGGAGAAATGGATAAAATAAACTTCATTTTATAATTAAATTAGCTTTTTAAAATTGGCACATCTGCAGTGGTAGACTATGAAGTAATGGTTGGTCAATGGATAGTAGGTTGAAATGATGACAGGAAGTGACTACTAATAAATACTGGAGTATTTTGAGAGGGTTATGATGACAAAATGTTCTAGAACTGAAGGTGATGTTCATAGTCCAACTCTAACTTTCTGTGAATCATTGTACTTTATCAAAGAATTACAGATTGCATTACAGATTGCATTTGCATTAACCTTAGGAAAAATTTTAGAATAGTAGTGGGTGAATCTGAGAGATAATTTAGAAATTAAAATCACAGAATTCTGTAATGCATAAGTTTATTATGTTGGTGAATGAGACTATCAATAAATATCATCTGTGGCATATCCTCTAAGTGACTATATATGATATTGCGAGTCAGTGAATATTCTACAAAATTATGTAAATTGAGGGATGAGATAGGATTGAGAAGGATGAGGGAAAATTATCATCAAGATGTATTATACTGGGCTGGAAATGTGGCTTAGTGGTAGACTTAGTGGTAGTGTGAAGCCCTCGGTTTGATTCCTCAGTACTATATAAACAAAAATTATGGAATTGGCACTGTGATACAAATTGTAGAGTGCTAGCCTGAGGAAAAGAAGTTCAAGGACATTGCCCATTGTCAAGACCCTAAGTTCAAGACCCAGGACTGGCCAAAAAAAAAAGGAAGCATTGTATTAAGACAGGCACTAGTGGCTCATGCCTGTAATCCTAAATAATCAGGAGGGTGAGGATTGAGGTTTGAAGCCAGCCCAGGCAGGAAAGTCTGTGAGATTCTTATCTCCACTTAAATCTCAGAAAAATCTGAAAGTGCGACTGTTCCTCCAGTAATAGAGTTCTAGTGTTCATCCAAAAGAGCTCAGGGGCAGCGCCCAGGCCCAGAGTTCATACCTCAGGAGATAAAAAAGGAAACTAAAATAACTCACTAAACACTATTCATAAACTGCATGGTCAAACAGCAACCCCCAATTACGTACTTAAAGTTAATTAAAAATATGCTTAGAATAAAATACAAGTCATCTTAGGGACCAAATATAGATAGAATTCAAAGTTTGTTTACAAGGGCAAAGTAAATTTTATATCACGAAGTTTGAGTTGGCATTTGTTCTTCAGTCTTAATAAATAATTTATAAAATTGACAATACTGCCAATTATAGGTCAATTTCATTGAGGAACAGATTGAATTCTGCTGTCTTTTCATAGCAAATCATAGTGATGTGTTTTTTGCCTCTTGTTGAAGTACAAGTAGATTTAATTTTAAAGTAGATTTTCCCTACTATAATATTAATTTAATCAATCATTTCATTAGGGCGATGTTGGTCAGATTTTCTAGTAAATCTTATCCCTTGTACTAAATGAGAGCATGTACTAAATGTCAGTCTCCTATTAATATGACAAAATACTTTATAAAATTAACCTAAAAGGAGGAAAGATTAATCTTGGCTTCTGATTTTATACATTTCAGTTCATGTTTCTTATCCTCATTGCTTTGGGTTGGTGGTGGCACAGTACCCCATGTCAGGAACATGTGATGGAGTATGTGTTTTCATGGAAGCAAGGAAGTAAAGAAGAGGAGGAAGAGCCGGGCGCTGGTGGCTCACACCTCTAATCCTAGCTACTCAGGAGGCTGAGATCTGAGGATCGCAGTTCAAAGGTAGCCCGGGCAGAGAGACCGTGAGACTCCTATCTCCAATAAACCACCAGAAAACCGGAAGTGGCGCTGTAGCTCAAGTGGTAGAGTGCTCGCCTTGAGCTGAAGGGCTGAGGGACAGCACCGAGGCCCAGAGTTCAAGCCCCACTGCCGACCAAAAAAAAAAAAAAAAGAAGAGGAGGAATAAGAGTGGGAGAGGAAGAAGAAGGAGGAGGGGGAAAGGAAGAAAGAGAAGGAAAGGGAGAAGGAAATGGAGAAGGAGACAGAGAAGAAAAAGAAGGAAGAAGAGGAAAGGACTTTGATTTTATTGTCCTCTTTGATCACAAGTTCAGAGTGACCAAATCTCTACAACTGTGCCCACTTGAAAATGTTCACCACCTCTTTATGGCAACATAGTGAAAACTAATTATTAATCCCAATCCTTTATGATTTCAGATTTAATTTCTAGAGTGGTGGGTAGACATTTCTGTACAATTGTATAACTTCTGTTCCTAAATATTTACTTGAATTAATCAGAGGAGATATTTGGCTTGGAGTTGGTTAGGTTATACATGAATGAAATATTTTGAGTGCAAATACATTTTATTTAACAGATAAGGAAGCGTCAAGAGATTTCATTTTTTTATCTTCAAAAATGACTATTTCATCTAACTAATAATGACTTGAATTTTTCATAATTTTATGGCATTTTTATTCAAGTATTTTGTCATCTATAGTGAGGTTCATTCATTCAAGTAGAAGGAAAATGAATACTATCACTTCTATAGAGAGTAGGTATAATATGATTTTCCTGCCATTCAACAATAAGTTATATTCAGATCTATAGGAATAATTGGATAAGTCATGGAATATCTTGCTTTAGTTATCTCATATTTAGATTGATTCAATTTCTAAAAGTCAGTGTTGACATAAAATACATGAAATTAACCTCTGAAATGACTTCTACTCAACCCTCAGAAATACATGACCAGTAACTAAGATTTCTGCATACTCAAAAATTATATGAATCGACATTTTATGTCAAAAAAGTTTAGGGTAAAAAGAATAGAAAATCATGTAGCCACAATAGATAAAAATTAATGTTAATGACAAATTGCTTCATTCAGCCTGACAGAGCCTATTGATTTTAGCTTACATGAGACATTTGATTAATGATCTTTTTGTCGCTTTTGAATAATAGAGTATTTCAATTTGTCCAAAGATTCTGTCATTTAAACCTTCGAGTGTATATTTTTTCATAAAAATGAAAAGTATTTTTCCACAGTGCAGGTTCAGATTTAATAACTAAATAAATATCTAAATGTTAATTTGTTAAATTGACCTCTGGAAGTCAAATAACAAGAAATTTATTTTATATTTAGATATATTATATCCATGCTGAATATGAGTGTCTCAAGCTTCTAATCCTGGGTACTCTGGAAGCTGCAGTTAAAAGCCAGCCTTGGCAAGAAATGTTGTGAGACACATCTCAATCACACACACACACACACACACACACACACACACAGAGAGAGAGAGAGAGAGAGAGAGAGAGAGAGAAAGACAGGAGTGGAGTTGTGGATCAAATGTTAGGACACTATACTTGAGTGAATAAAACTAAGGGATAGGCCTTGAGTTCAAATTACAAGAACAAAACACACGCACACACATACACAGAGAGACATGGAAAATATTATGTCTAAATTCTTATTTTAGTTTGAAGAAATAAACGATATCATGAAAAGTCATATTTGTTACATATACTGCAACTTTTGTGAAGTGGTTTTTAGTAAAATTTGTTTTAAGATATAGCATAGGTTATTAAAATTAATATTAATCTACTTAATAGGTATAATTCCTCATAACACCTTGGAGTACAACATTTGGTATTTTTCTATAGTCTTAAGAAGTATTCTGAGTAAAAGAAAGAAAGGAAGAATGGAAGAAAGAAAGAAAGAAAGAAAGAAAGAAAGAAAGAAAGAAAGAAAGAAAGAAAGAAAGAAAGAAAGAAAAAGAAAGACAGACAGACAGAAAGAAAGATAGAAAGAAAGAAAGAAAGAAAAGAAAGAAAGAAAAGAAAGAAAGAAAAAGACAGAAAGAGAGAGGTAGGGATGGAGGGAAGGAGGGAGAAAGGAAAGAAGAAAGGAGGGAAGGAAGGAAGGAACAAAAACAATTTAATTTATAAAATCTGCTATTTAGCCCAACATAAATTTCATGTACGTTAACCCTTTAGTAAATGCAAGTTTGTAATTGTCATTTATCTGCCTGTTCTCTATGCATGAATGAAACCAACAAATGAAGGATCAGAAATAACCACGTGAATGTTTGTATCTGTAGTAAATACGTACACAAAGCTTTTTCTCATTTTCTATACATCATCAAATAACTATTTACAAACAATTTACATTTACTTATAAATATTCTAAAAATTGATGCAACCAAAGGATGTAAATGTATTATATAATGTGAACTCTAGTATTTATAATGCTAATAATATTACAATCTTCATTTTATATTAATCATAACAATTATGTATTTTATCAGAGAAATTAGCATCCTCTAATTTTGGTGTCTGTGGGAGTCCTCATAGCAGACATTATTAAAATCAAAGGAGATCTGTATTTCTGAAAGCAATTAACTCAATGGAGATTGTTCAAATACATCAGAAGGGCTTTAGAAAGGTTACACCATGTTTACATGATTAGCTTTGATGTAGTTCAAGAGCCACAAAATAATCATACTTCGTTTTGCTATCACTATAAATATTCCCATTGTAAGAAGAATCATTCATATAATTTACTTGTTATAGGTTTGTCCTTAAGTTATTATTTTCTATGAAATATTATCCAAATGATAAACTACACTGAGTTAAAGCAAAAGTTGCAAAATATATTGGACGATGTAACTCCTCCCAAATACATATTTTGAAATTGTATTCACCTGTCTGGTGACATTAGAATTACCCTTTCAGAGATGACCCTGAAATAATGATCCTGATAAAAGAAGCCCAATATAACTACTCTGCCATGTGAACATCCAGCAAATAAAGTATAATGAACTAGAAAGTAGACCCCCATAAGACAAGGAATTGATTTGAATAACCATTTTTTATAATCAATGTTCAAGCTTCTAGATTATGAGTAATATACTCCTGATGTTTGTAAGCCACTTACTTTGAAGTATTCTCTTATAAAAGCCCAATGATTGACAAAAAGCAAAGTAGTTTTGATTTAAATTTCAATTTTCAGAAAAAAAGATTCATAATGTTTTATTATTTGAACTTTAGTCTCCAAACCTTCAGGTTAAAAATATTTTTAAATGGGAATTGAATTGATGTGCAACTCTCTAGTCAACTATCATAATTAATTTTTTGAATATTTTAATATCTTTAAGAAGTTGTACAAAGGAGTTGCCATTCACTGAAACAGTTTATGGATGCAGTGCATCTTGGTCAATGTCACCCCTTTCAATATTCTCATCCACTCCTCCCAATCAACCCCAGTCTTTACGTATCTCAATATTATGTTATGTATGGAATTACTTGCCATTTAACAAAGCAATTTATGTGTACAATGCACCTGGAATTGTGTTACCATTTCAATATCTTCACTCCCATCTCACACTACTCCTTGCTTTATATATTTCAATTCTGGGAAGTATGCAATAGTATAATGCCTGTATTCTATCCTTTTTCCCTTCAATTTCCTACCCCTCTCACATTGTCCCCATTGTCCTCTCTTGCAGTACACATTTATTGGTATTTATTTTGTGGGGCTTTGACTTAATCTTTTAAGAGAATAATAACAGTATTTCACTCTCCATGGGCTCTGATACTTGAGATAATTCATTTGTACCTGTTTGTATACCATCCAGTATGTTTAACCCCCATGGTATAACCCCCGATTTCACTGCATTTGATGTTGGTGTAATTTGTGGAGGGGAAGGGCAAAAACAAATCGTTTAACTAGGGATACAGGTGGACCCATTGCAACAATGAGATGTACAAGTGGTTATGTCGAAAAACGAGCTTTACAACTTTGGTGGAGGTGTGGAGGATCAGGTGGGAAGAGGTGGGAATTGTATGGGAAGGGTTGGGAAGGGGAAACAAAGAGGAGGCAACAATCCTTGATAAGAAATGAACTTGTTATCTTTCCCATATAATTGTAACTCCTCTGTACGGTATTTTCACAAGAAAATTAATTAATTAAAAAAGAATTTTACATTTATAAGAACCTTCTATCTACCACAAATGAAGAAAATCATGCAACCTAGGTTTCTCTGAGTGCAGTTAATTTCACTTAATATTATTTCTAAGTATTTCATTTTCCTTAAGAATGGTGCAATATTATTCTTTCTGATGGATTAATGGAATTTGATTATTTATATATATATATATATATGTATATATATGTGTATATATATATACATACTTATAAATAGGGATCAATAAAATTATATATATATGTCTTGTATATATATGTACATATGTATGTATGTATATGTGTGTGTGTGTGTGTGTGTGTATGTATGTTGCCTGATTTCCCTTATTTGTTGTATTAGAATGTGCCTATAATTCTACAAGTAAACACACTTAGATGGTAAAAGAGAAAACATTAAACATGGACAAGATATATTATATGGGATTCAAAAAATTTATACAGTGAGATCAATGGAGGATGCCCTTTGGAGAAGATCACAGATGCTCAATAGTTGTATGAGTATTATCATATAAAATAATATTCAGCAAAAGTATCTAGAAGAAATGATAATGAGAGTTTTATTATTTTGCTTTTTCCTCCTGTCTTCTGTTGCTCTTTTGATTTTTGTACCTTTGGTCTTATATGTAAGTTTGGAAAAGTCAAGGGGAAAGAGAAATGGTGGGGCAAAGGGTGAACAAAGGCAGCAGTGCTACTCAATAAACACTACACTGAAAATGAACTATACAACTTATACGGGAGGGAGGTTCAAATGGAAAATCTGGGAGAACACGAGGGAATAGGTGAGACTGTTCAAAAGAGTGTCCAATATCTGATCATATAATTGTAACCCTTCTGTACATCATCTTTTTTTATTGTGAAAATACTCTACAGAGGGGTTACAATTACATGGGCAAGATATGAGTACATTTCTTATCAAGCATTGTAGCCTCCTCCTTTGTTTCCCCATCCCATCCCTTCCCATCCTCCCCCCTCACTGAATCCACCTCCATTCCTTTCCCCCCCTCCCACCAAAGTTGTAAAGTTCGTTTTCGATATAACGACTTGTATGTCTCATTGTTGCAATGGGTCCACCTGTATCCCTATTTAAACGATTTGTTTTTTCCCTTCCCCTCCATAAATTATATCAACATCAAATAGAGTGAAAGCAAGGGTTATACCGTTGGGAGGGACATGCAAAGCAACTAAGAAATAATCTTATAAATATGTTGGAAACAATCGCATGAAAGAAAAAACATTTGAATACATATCTTAGGGTTCACAGATTAAAAATGGACTTCATAAACAGGCTAGAGTAGGTATACAAATATTAGATAAAATAGGCTTTAAATAAAAAGTTGGATGAAAGTAAAAACAGACAAAAAACGACATTAAATATTGACAAAGAAAACTCTCCATCACGGGGATATAACAATTCTAAATATCAATGCCCTGAATCCTAGAGCTCCCAAGTTCATCAGAAAAATGCCACTTAACGTAGAAATATTCATACATCCAAACACATAGTTGGTTGCTTGAACACATCATTCTTACCTCTGGATAGGCCAGCCAGGTAAAAACTTAGCAAAAAAAATCTTCAGACCTAAGTAACTGCAATGACAAGGTATTCCTAATAGATATGTACAGAATATTTCACCTAGCAGCATCACAATATATATCTCTCTCAGCAGCCCATGAAATGCTCTCCAAAAATATATATCTTAGATCATAAGGAAAATCTATGAAAATTCAAAAATAAAAATGAAATTACTCCTTGTATCCTGTCAGATTATGATGGAACCAAATTAGATATTGACATCAAAAGGCATCATAGAAAATTCTGAAAATCACAGAGACTGAATAAAACATTGCTAAATCATCAGTGAGTCACTGAAGAAATATGGAGGGAAGTTCCAACGTTTATGGAATTCAGTGTAAGTGAACACACAAAATACTACCTCCTCTGGGACACAACAGCACAGGCAATATTCGGAGGAAAATGTATAGTTTTGAGTATGTACAGCAATAAATTAGAACAATCTTGAATCAGCACTAATGGTGCACCACTAGGTCCTTGAAAAACAGGAACAAGCCAAACCAAAAACCTGTAGACAGAAATAATACAAATTAGATTAAAGCAATAAATAAATCAGAGTTTCAAAAAAACATACAAGCAATCATAATTGACTTTTATCTACTAGTAACTCACGAATTCACTCAATGAATGTCAATGTAGCTATTTTCAGAGATAGACTCAAACAGCTCAAACCAGTGAACAAAAAAGCTTCTAGAATTCTAAAAAGCAATATTCTATTTGACTTTAAAAAATTTCTCTGTTGTTATTATTAAGGTGATTTATAGAGGGATTACAATTGCATGAGTCAGGTAATGAGTACATTTCCTTTTATGAAATGACTTTGGTTCCCTCACTTGTTCCTAGTCCCTCACTCCTGTCCCCATCCATGTATTAAATAGTTTACTTTCATCAATGTTCAATGAACTCCACTGCTGCAATATTTTACCCTTTTCCCTAAGGCTCTGTGCCCACCACTCATCTTCATGAAGACGTACAATGAATATATCACACGTAAGGTAAAGACAGTTTCATCACAAACTATAAAGAACAACAAACACAAAACAAAATAGGAGACTTCTGTTTCCATGTCTCATAGTTTGTTTGAGTATGTATATCATGTTATATAAATATAATTGTTTTTTATCATAAAGTCAATTCAGGGACTATGGTATGATAACTTATAATGTTGCTTTGTATTTAATAATGCTTTTTATTTTAACATTAAATTTGTAAGTAACACAATTCAAGTCCTAGTGAAATTTGAAGGTTCAGGTTTAAAGTTAAATTTTCAAAGTATGTAATAATTCCATTTTGGCAACCAAAATGAAAAACAGGGATGTTTTATACACAAGAATGTCATTATTTCATGTGTAAAAAATGTAAAATAAATGTAATATTAATCCAGTGGAAATAAGAAATCAAATACTTTTGCAATGAATCAATTCCATAGATTATGAGATCTATTGATAAAATTAATAAAACTAGTAAAGATGGTTTTTAGACAGAACTTCTTGTACATTTTATTGTTGCAATGGTTCCGCCTGTATCTCTATTTAAACAATTTATTTTTATCCCTTCCCTTCCACAAATTATACCAACGGGGAGATGTGAAGGAATGAGAAGGGGAAAGAAAGGAAGAGGCAAAAATGTTTGAAATGTACTTATTACCTTGCCCATGTAATTGTAACCAATCTATAGGGTATTTTCACAATTAATAATAATAATAAATAAATATATATATATATATATATATAATAAAACCCAGGACTAGGAAAACGTATTTTAAGAGAAAAAAAATTAATACAACTTGTTTTAAGTAGATTACTTAAGACATGAAGCAAGTGATAATTTTCTTTTCTAGGTGGTTGATATAGAAATCAAACCCAAAGATTCCAGAGTTCGATGTGCTTAATACGTGTCAATTTACACATATGCTTGACTCATCTCAACATTATATGAAGATAACTGAGAACAGGACTAGAATAAAAAACATCACTGAAATGTTTATTTTATGACTGAATATTTCTTTTTTATATCTCTTTATTTTATTTGAAAAATCTGGTAATTTATTGAAGTTACATCAACAGTAATGAGAAATAAACAGCCCCTAACGCCTTAAAAGACAATCAATAAGACAAAAAGGAAACAACAAAGAAGAATATTGAACCTCATTTTGTACGTGGTCTTTGTATATTGTGGTGCTTTGTAATTGTATATTATGTGCCTATCCCATGAATCTGGGCTCAAATCACTAGGGCTACTGGAAGAAAATTTCAAAATCTAGAGCAGCGAACACAGCTGTGCAGTTGTTTGTGGGTTTCACTACATTAGCAGCTAGGTGTACACTTGGGTGTGTCCAAGAACATCAGCAAAACCAATGATGAGGCAGGCACCAGTGGCTCCTCCTTGATATTTACAAGACTGATAGGAGGATCATGGTCAAGTCACTCTAAGCCAGAAAGTCCTTGAGACCCCTGTCCAACTTCAATCCCAACAAAGCCAGAAGTAGAGCCATGTGGCTCCAGTGGTAGAGGGCTAGCTCTGAGCAAAAGCAGCTCAAGGACTGTGCCAGATCCTGAGTTCAATGTCCGAGACTGGCAACAAACAGACACACACAACAATCTGTGCAGCCATCTGGCTCAAGCAGGTCATCCTCTTGTCCCTAACTGAACTGGACAGAGTTCCCTGGGAAAGGGGCTGGGGGAGCCACTGTCATCTTAACTCTGCCCATTCTGCCTGCATCACAGGATTCTGGCCAAACCCCCATTATTTCATGATTCTTTCTGACCAATGGGATACAAGAAATGTGGCTATGCCCACATTCCATGTTGCCTGGTAGATGGATGAGGCTCTGTTAACACACTGAGGCTGAGATCTACAGGGGGCGAAATCATACCTCAGAAGCGGTGGGCCAGCTGCAGGCACCTGGCCCATCTGGCAGCTCAGTGACAGACTGAGCTGGAGCTACAGCTCCCTGCCACATGTGCTGCCACCACAGCATTCATGGGGATGGGAAGCAGGACATGTGGGCGTCCAAGAAGTAAATCTGCTTCGTCCACAACCTGCCTGATGAGGTGGACTTCCAGAATCCAGCAGGTGAGCTCCACCATCGATGCAGCCAGCTGTCAGCACACATCCAAACTATTGAGGAATCCCTCATGGTGTGTAAAGAGCAGATGTTGGCTCTGAATGAGCTGTTTGGGGAGAAAGCCAAGTGTGTATGCTGGCTGTCCCAGGAGAAGATGAAGAAGGGGAGAGTGCTGCAGGAGCTGCTGTTGATCCTCACAGAGGAAGGCATGGACAGCAGGCTTCAGATGCCAGCACAGGCTGAGCCCCCCCCCCCCCCCCAATGCTGCTTCAGATGCATCAGGGCCTGTGGTGTGTGAAATGAGGGAGGAGCAGAAAGGTTTTGAAGAATTGCAACTTGAAGACAGCGTGGAAACTGCCAGAGGATAGGTGAGCGTTCTCGTCACCATAGAGGACTCCCCCAAGGAGCACATCCTGCTGTAGATGCCCCAGATACAGATCTGCCCACAGCTCAGGGGAGGAGGGCTCCCTCCCTTTCTTCTGTAGACTGATGCAGATAATGACTCTCCATGTGACATATTGACTCTCAAAAGCCTTGGAAGCCACCAGAAGTAGGTGGTCAGGTGCCTTCTCTCAGACCTCCATCTGCTGAGTGATGGGAAGGTTAAACTGGGGGTTGGGTAGGGCAGAGGCTGCCGGGAGGTGGCCCAAGCTCAAGGGATATAATGGCCCATTGGTGGCCAGGGAAGAGACCCATGTTATGCTTATAACAATAAATTGTTTTCAAAGGGGAAAAAAGCCTCCAACAAAGATTTGTTCTTCCAGTCCTGGGGCTTGAACTAAGGGCCTGGCCACTCTCCCTGAGCTCTTTTTGATCAAGGCTGGTGCTCGACCAGTTGAGCCCCACTTCCCCTTCCAGCTTTTTCTGTGAGGAATCCATTTTTCATAAATTATTTCCTTTAGCTTACATTTTTAAAACAGTGCGTTAAGTGTATATCTCGGTAACTAATTTTGGATTCCTCCTTCAATATAGTTCTGAGTGTAATGTCTCACATCAATTCCTAACCCTTCAGTCATGCTAGGCGACGACTCTACCACTGACGCACCTTCTCAGCTAGGATGATGCACCCCTCCCAAACCCAAATGGCCATTCCTCAGATAAATAGGAAGTATTGGCTAGGATGAATATGAAGCACTTCTGGTTCACACCAAAATACTTCCCCACCCCCTAATCCCACACCCTTAGTTGAAGTTTCTCTTCTACCATTGAGGGATGAGGGAGGGACAGGGGAGTCCTGAGAGAGGAGTATCAAGAGCAGTGGCCCCACATCCTCCCCCACACAAGGATTCTTCTAGATTTCAATCTTACCTGACTCAATGTGGAGTCTACACTGTCTTCCCACCACTGTAAGGCTCAGGATGAAATAAAGGTCAACCCTGGGCTCAGCCCACACCCAGGGTGGAAGCTCCTAATCCCAGACCTACTTCCACCTCTGACTTCCACCTCTGAGTTAGGCCAGACCCACCACTCACCACTATGTTGGTGGTGATGACCTCATGGATGGATTCAAGGAAGAAAGTCTATGACAAAGAGCAGAAGCAGCAGGGTGAGAATGGAAGAAGGAGGTGGGGTGATTGCTCTGGGATCTTCCTCCTTGGAGCCCTTCCTTCCATACAGAGCCATGCTGACCCAAAGCATTGACAAGGCCAGGGGATGAGACACGATGGACCAGCACAGGACTAAGGAGGCACTGCTTTGTAGTGGAGCACTTGAAAATTCCAATTATATTTGGCCAATGCCAATCCCAAACCCAACATGCAAAGCCTCTCCTTGTTGTTGGACACGAACACTCTCCCTGAGCTCTTATTCTCGAGGCTGGCACTCTACCACTTGAGACAAAGGACCAGTTTTGTTTTCTGACGGTTCATCGAGGATAAGATTCTCACACACTTTCTGCCCAGGCTGGTTTGACACCGTGATCCTCCAAATCTCAGCTTCCTGAGTAGCTAGGATGCCAGGCATGAGCCACCAGTGCCCAGTATGTGATGACTTTTGAAGGCATCTTGGCGATTTTGTAAAGGAGCCCCAAAGGGCCTGGATAGACCATGACCCAATCAAGGAGCTGGGATCAGAGAAGGATGACCTTCTACCCATTCTGTTCCCCAAAATTAAAGATGCCAGGTAGTGGTGTATGCATCAGACACCTAAACCAGCAGCCACCAGGCTTAGTGGGGAAAAAGTAGAGAATATCCAAAGATTGCATTATAGAAATCTCTGATTTTGCATGCATGTGGTGTGTGTGTGTGTGTGTGTGTGTGTGTGTGTGTGTGTGTGTTTGAACTCAGGGTGTAGAGTTTTCTTGCTCAAGGCTACTGCTCTGCCACTTGAGCTACAGCCCCACTTGCTTTTTGATTGTTAATTGTAGGTAAGTGTCTCAAGGATTTTCCTGTCCAGGGTGACTTGGAAGCATGATGGAGACCCCAGGGAAGCAAGAGTAAACTCAACTCTCAGGTACAATCTCTATGGTGGGCCACTCCTGCCCCCTGGTGGCCCGATGCGGGATATGCAGCCCCGTGCCATTGTCTTCTAGAGTTCAATTTTGAGAAGTGACCAGGGCCAAGCTGACTTTTGTTCACCCTGATTGCTGATACCAGAGCAGGTCTTTTCCACCCTAGGCCAAGAGAGCTCCATGAGGCCCAGCTTCCCAGGAGCACCAGGAAGAGAGAGGTCAGCTCCAGGCTGAGCTAAGAGCCTTTGCACACAGACACCCCAACTTGGCCTTCCTTATCACCATAAGACCTGTCAAAGAACAACCCAAAAAAACAAAATTGGAGCTGTGCCTCCAAATGGTAGAGCTCTAGCCTTGAACCAAAGAGCTCAGGGATAGGGCCCTCAAACTTTGAGTTCAAGACCCCCAGCTGACCCTCCCCCATAAAACACAGGTTGGCTAAATGTGAACTAGTAGGATTTGTCAAGTGTTTCTGAAGAATGGGGATACTGAAGAAAGCACCCTAATTCTAATGAATGCTGAACCTTTGACATACAGCTATGTGCTGAGTCCTCAAAAAGGTGCTGGTTGCTATGTTCTGAGTCCCTGAAAAGAGTGGGCCATGCTGAGTTTTTCAAAGGGTGCTGTGTGTTGGGTCCATTACACAATATACTGTATGCTGAGTCCTTCAAAAGGTGTGGTGTGCTAATTCATCCAAAAAGTTCCTAATATGTGCTGTGCCCTTGAGAAGAGAGGGATGAGGTGTGTTTTTTGAGTGCTGTGTGCTGAGTCCTTTTCACAGGGTGCTCTGTATTGTCCTTCAAATGGTGCTGTGTGCTGAGTGCTTCCACAGTGTGGTATGTGCTGAGTCCTGCCATAGTGTGGTGTGTGGAAACCTTCAAAATTCTTCTATGTGCTTTCTTTGAAGGGTGCTATGCAATGAGTGGTTTACAAAGGGTGCTTTTTACTCAGCCTTTCAAAGGGCTGTGTGGAGTCTTATCACAGAAGGTGCTATGTAATGAGCCCCTGGGAAAGTTGTTATGTGCTGAGTTTTTCAAAGCATGCAATGTGCTGAGTCCTTTACACTGCAAGCTATGGACTCCCTCCTTCAAAGGGTGTTGTGTGCTGAGTACTCTACACAGGGTGCTTTGCGCTGTTTTTGGAAGTGTGCTGTGTGTCATCCCAAAGAGTGCTATGTTCTGAGTCCTTGAGAGGTAGTTATCCCCAACATCACATACACACACACACACACACACACACACACACACACACACACACACACACACACACACATATACACAAGGGTCACCATGCACCTTCTTAGTGTGTAGGAGTGAAGGGGGATGGAGAAGAATCTTCTCCAGGGGTGGAGCTGAGGGGAGATTCAATCCCTGGGGCAGGTACTGGGGTTGGGGGAGAGTGCTGAGCTGAGGTGATGCTGCAATTGCCATGGCCTGGAAGCCTTAGAGCCCAGTAAGGGTTGTGATTGCAGCTATGGGTGGGAGGCATGGCCTAGGGGAGGAGTGGGCATGGCCAAGTGGAGGACGGGGAGGGGCCCTGGGATACACTGTGGTGGCAGTGATGGGGGGGAGCAGGCAGGCCTGTGTGGTGGCCCAGGAGTGGAGTGGGGACAGAGAGAGAGAAAGCAGAGAGAAGAGCAAGCACAAGCATGAGGGGAAGCTGTTCCAGAGGCTGGTGGTCGCTGCCATCAAAGCGCAGTCCTGAACAGAAGCACAGAGCACCTGGAGCCAGCAAGGCAGGCACATCACTGCGGGCAACCCCACGGGGGCACGGGGGCCATGGCTGCCCTGAATCTGAGGTCCTGGCACAGGAAGCACGGTGGTGGCTTCGGTGGTGGAGGCAATGGAAGCAGGCAGCTGAGACGGAGGTGGTGCTCTTGATGGCAGCTGAGGCAGGGGTGGCAGCAAGCACAGACGCCGGCAGATGCCCCCTCCACCTCCCAGCAGAGCAGCGTTTCAAACATGGCTCTGCCTGATCTGATCCGAGACCCCTTTCGCAGTTGCCCAGCAGAAATGGTGGGTCCCTGCCTGGAATGAGGCCCCTACCCAGTCCCTGCCCCTGGTCCTTGCACTCTGGGCCTGGGTGCACCCAGAGCCATCGCCTACAGCTTTCCCAGCAGCACACATGAGTGGCCGCTCTATGGGACCACACCTGGCGACTCCTGCACCAGGCGAACCCCCTGACCCCCTCCTTTTCCTCCCCCACAGACCCGGATCCTCGCCTCCTGTCTCCTCTCTCCATCCTGCCCGCACCTCCCCTGCACCCCACAGTCCACCCTGGCTCTGCCACAAATGCGCCCCAGGAGAGGGGGGTGGGTGTTGCCCCAAGGATCCCACCCCCATTCCTAGGGGCCAGTGTCCCAGGAAAAGGGCAGATACAGGAAAAGGTCAGATACAGTGAGGAAGGGGCACCACAGAACCCCTGGCCTAGAGCAGTGAAAGCCACATCTGCACCCTTCCTCTCCCAGGTGGGAACCTAGTGACTTTAGTCAGATGTGGGGAGGAGCACCTCCACACCTGCCTTCTTGGCTCTTTTCCTTTTTGCTGGGGGTAGGGGGTGTTGGATGCAGGAGATAGGCCCCCCTTGCTGTTTGAGCCCTTGTCTTCTGTGCTAGGTCACCCTTTCACCTGAGGAGGTCCCAGAAGAACCCACTAGGGAGGTGAGGGCACTGGGGGTCAGAAGGTGACTATCTGGGAGGAACACACCTCCTCTGACACACATACACCTGTCCTGTTCGCCCACCCCAGCTGTCAACAGTACTCACAGGGTGATCACATTTCCCAGCTCTGCCTGCTTCTGCTGGTGCTCCTGGTCCTTCTGGTCTCCTAGTCCTCCTCAATAATCCTCCAATTAGCCCAGAAGCATCTAGGCTGGAAGTAGGGAGTCCATCCATGTATGTAGCCTTTTATGACCCCATCAAATTCCCCAACAACGCTCCCACCCCAAGTCAGACACTTCTCTGGAGGCACCAGGACTGCCTGTTGTGTTTTCTCTCCGGGCTCTGAGGAATCATGTCTCTTGATTCCTTGACCCAGTGTCCGGGCCTAGGGTTTTGGTGAATGGGGGTCAAGGCTGGTTGTTCCCAATGGAAAGGTCTGGCCCTGGGTAAAGGAAGAGGCAAGGTGGTTCTGCATTATAAGAGCAGTGTTCCCCTTGGGTGGGAGCCCCTGGTTCTGACAAGGGAACTGCCATGCTCGAGCTTGTACATTGCCCAGATGAGGAACCAACAAACTCAGGAGAGGCACTTCTCTGAGTCTGTGTGTGTGTGTGTGTGTGGGTATGTGTGTATGTGTATATGAGAGAGAGAGACAGAGACAGAGAGAGGGAGGGGGAGGGAGGGAGGGAGGGAGATATCGATCATCTTTCTCCTCGTACAGCCTGACTGTGCTCAGGTCAGTGATCAGTTGGCAAATTGCAGGTGCTGCATGGTGAGTCTTGTGTGACCCATTTGGATTTGTGTGTGTGTGTGTGTGTGTGTGTGTGTGTGTGTGTGTGTGTGTGTGTGTTGGGAGATTAGGAGATGAGAAAAATGAAAATGTATTTAAGTCACCATATCTAAAAAGAGCAAAAGCAGTTTATTTGTGTGTATGTGTGTATTTGTTGTTCTTTTTTCATAATGCCCAGTATGAGCCCAGCCACAAGTTTTGTTTTCTCCTTCACCATTTCATGGCTCCTTTGGGGAAGGTTTCAGTATATGTGCCTTTCCACCTCTTTCCACCTCCCTCTTCCCCATTCTTGCAGCCCACAGTAGCTGCTGGACCTGCATGGGACACCCTAGGAGGCCTGTGTGAACCACAGAACAGAGTGGACACCTGTCCTGTCTTCAGCCAGAAGGCTTGTGAGGCCAGTGTGACCACAGCCGCACTCTTCCAGCCAGACACTCTGCTCTCATGTGTATAGTTGGAGTTAATTCAAGGGTTGGGATTGTGTCTGCCAAACATAATTAAGGAACGAGATGGGTGGGAGTAGGGCAGGGGCTGTGAAGCTAGGAGTGTCTGGGAAGTGGTGAACGGTGTAACATGGCAGATGCTTCACCACAACCAAGGATGCGAGGAGAACCTTACCCAGGGCATTGACGGTGTCTGTGGGCATCTGGGCAGGGGGCTCTGGGCCCCCACTGAGGGCGTGGATTCCCTCCTGGGGCAGTGCATCCGTGTGTAGTCCTCCCTGGAGTCCTGCAGTCTCCAATCTGTGTCCCACCTGGGCCGTTTCCAGCTGGACAGTGGTAGGCAAGTTTCCCCTCCTGGAGCCTGCTCGGTATCATACCGTGGCAGTTAGCTTGGGCTCTCTGAATGCCAGTTTCTGTAACCTGCTGTAGGCTGCTTGGAAGGAAAAGGGGACCACTGACTTTAGAACCGTTTAAGTTTGATTGGGACAAGTGAAATGCCACCTTTTCCAGGTTTTTTTTTTTCTTGAAGCTGGCAATTTCCACTAATGCCTGGGTTCATGGGTTAAATTAGATGAACCAATTCAGTGGTCAAACAGTGACGTTAAAAGAGGCACAGGCAGAGTTCCCAAGCCAGATGGTCTCCTGCTATGAATGTCTTGCCTTGACTGCCTTTCTCTGGCAGCTGCTGATTCTTCTACAGCTCTCTCTAGGGTGACCACCACAGTTGAGGATGTCATGGGGAGCAGAGAGTGACCTTGCCATCCCCAGCCTGCCAGCTGTGAGCAGAACGATTTTCAGCACCTGAAGTGGAACCCGGGATGCCTCGAGAATCCTTTCTCTGTAACATGCAACTTGGGGGCCACATATAGTGGGCCATCCTGTCTGGCCTCACAGAGAGGAAAGGAGGCCACTTGAGCCAGGGGTTTAGCTCATGGCAACCTTGTTCACACCTGAGGGGGAATTGAGTGCCACAGAGTTGGTCAGCCACTGGACAGAGATCTTTGGGAAGATAGGCATCCCAGTGGCCCCAGAATCCAGCGAGAACATCGTGGCTCACATCCTGGGAGCCAAAACAGTTAAGTGCGGTGGCACCAGGAGGGTGGGAAGAGAGAAGAGGGAGAACTGTGGGAGAGCTACATCAGGCTTTGCCTCGCCCCCCGCCCCCAGCCCCAGGATGCTTACATGAATTGGATGGGACTTTTCTGTAGTATGGTCATAGACAGATGCTCATTTAGTTATCCATCAAATAGTAACAGTGTGTGCCATGCTTGAAGGGGTGAGGGTTGTCATAGATGATGAAAGGTTCCAGTGCTGGTTCCACGGCACATAAAGAAACCTTGGTTTGAAATGGATGCTGGTGCTTCATGCCTGTCATGCTAGCTACTTAGGAGGCTGATATGGGAGGATCAAAGCTTAAGGACCAGGCAGGAAAGACTGTAAGACTCTTATCTCCAACTAACAACCAAAAAGAAAATGCCAGAAATGGATGTGTACCTCAAGCCTTAGACTGGTCGCCTTGAGTAAAAGGCTCAGGGACATCACCAAGGCTCCTAATTCAAGGCCAGGAGTGAGACAAAGAAAGGAAACAGAGAGAGAGGAGGGAAGGACAAAGGGAAAAAAAAGAGGAAAGGAAGGAAGAAGGGAGCATGCGAGCTTTGGTTGGAGTCCTTGGATCAAGGGAGCTAACCACTCACAATCTCTGTGGGTAACATTTCAGAGCCTAAAGCCAGTATGTAGGACTAAGCCACTGACCCTTCAGCAACTTCATGACATCCAGGAGCTGTGTGGTCACCAACTGCAGGGGGAAGCAGCCTCAGGAAGTACCTAGGGCTCAGGGTGTGTCACCAGGTTTCAATTATCCCGGCCCTAGCAAGTCTATTTCCTGGTCAGATAATAAGAAATTGTCTAAGGGCTAGGGAGGTGTTGGGGTGAGGGAGTGTCAAGGGCTGGGCAAGGCATAATCAGGAAGATGAAGAGGTAGGACGATCCCAGGTCAGGTGTGTCAGGACATTGAAGCCATGACCTCTCCTAACAACATAGACCCAGCCACACTTCTATTAAGAGTCCTGGAACCTTGGGTTCACCATTGACTGCCTGGCTGTTGTCCACTGCAGGATGCCTGTGCACTACATCCTTGGGGACTGGGACTTTCCATGGCTCAATCAGAAGATGACACCCCCGGGGTTCATTCCTCCACCAGAGACAGAGGTAAGTGGACCACTGGCACAGGACAGCCAGGGAATGAGGACAGGAGTCGGGACCCGAGTGACCTCAAGACTTGCTCTAGGGGGCACTAGGACCACGTGACTGCCATTCTCAGGGGCAGAGGTGGGTCTCTGCTGGCTCAACCTTTAGTCTACATGGCATTCTGGGATTCAGAGAGGGCTGACTGAAGGTGGGGCAGGCTTGGGTTGAGGCTGTTGGGAAAACAAGAGGCACTGGGCTCTGAGCAGGGTTGTTTCTTTGAGGATACTCACAACCTAAGAACATTCCTGGGATGGACCAGCACTTTTCTCCTTCCAGAGAGAGAGGGACCTAGCACCCCTCCAGTTGGAGTCCCTTGGCCAAGAAATCCTTTCATATTCACATCCTGTGGTTGGATAACTAGAACTCACCTTGCTGCCCAGTGTCAAGGCAGTACAGTGAGAGATCCTGAGTCTTTGATAAGGTCAGAGGATCCTCAATATGAGATTGTACTTGAATGTCCTAACTTGGTGCATGGTCAGTCCCATCTAAGACTGCCCTGATGTAGGACATAGAATCTAGAGAATCAGAGCCGGATGGGGTCTGTTCTGGGAGTCGTGAGTATTATGTGTGAACTTTGAGCTCCCGTGTGCCAACCTGCTTCCCTTTCTTGGGTGGGTCTTTGCTAGAAAAAACTTGAAACTAAGGACCAGATCTTATCCCTTGTCTTTGATGTTTAAACCTAGCACTCTACCATTTGAGCCAAAGCTTCACTTCCAGCTTTTTTGGGTGTTTAATTGTAGAAAAAGAGTTCTAATGGACTTTGCTGCCAAGGGTGGAATCCAACTGTAGTCCTCAGATCTGTCTCCTGAGGGGAGAGGATGAAAAGGATGGAAAATTATCTTTGGCCAGGTGCCAGTAGCTCATGGCTGTCATCCTAGGTACTCAGAAGCTGAGATCTGAGGATCACGGTTCAAAGCTATCATGGGGAAGAAAGACCCTGATACTCATCTCCAATGGACCACCTGAAAACTGCAAGTGGTTCTGTGGCTCAAGTAGTAGAATGCTTGCCTTGAGTTGAAGAGCTCAGGGACAGCACCCAGGCCCAAAATTCAAGCCCCACAACTGAAAAAAAAGAAAGCAAACCATCTTTGCCTGCAAAGGATGGTGGAGGTGTGGGGGGGGGTTGGGGGAGGGTGCTGTGGTTGGGAGACCAGGTGCTGGCATCACTGTACAGACATTTTTAAGAACTCCCCAAGTTTACCCCAGTTTGAAGCCAGAGCTTCAAGAGGACTTAGCCTGTGGCAGGAAGGGAGTGGGCAAATGGGTGCAGGGGTGGGATTATTGTGTCTGTATTCTCTCCATTGAAGGATGGATTTGGATGCTGGGTGACAAAGTCTGAAGTTAAGGGTTGCAAGAAGTGTGTGGCCTGACGAGGATGAGTTTCCTCTGGGTATGTGAAATTGGCTGAGGCCGGAAGCCGCTGGTGGCTCACAACTGTCATCTTAGCTACTCAGAAGGCTGAGATGTGAAGACCATGGTTCCAAGCCAGCTTGGGAAGAAAAGTCTGTGAGACTTGATGTCCAATGGACCACCAGAGAACAGAATTTGGCGCTGTGGCGCAAGTGGGATATTGCTCACCTTCAGCTGAAGTGCTGAGGGACAGCACCCTGGCCGGGAGTTCAGACCAACTACAAAATAAGGGGAGGCTAAGTTTTCCGCATAGCAGTGTGGACAGTAGGAACTGCCATGTTGGACTATGAGACATTCCAGATATGTGTGAGGCTTACTGGTTTTTCTATAGTGGGTCTAATGTTGGTAGTGCCACCTTCTTGAGGGTAGGATGTGATCCTAATGGAGACAGTCCATGGTTCTGTTCTCAGGGACTGCTGAAGCCTTGGGCTGTCCGTGTGTGTGTGTATGTGTGTGTGTGTGTGTGTGTGTGTGTGTGTGTGTGTCTGTGTCTTTGTCTGTGTCTATGTCTGTGTCTGTGTGTGTTTGGTGTTAGAAGACCTGGGCCTTGAACTCAGGGTCTAGGTGCTGTTCCTGAGCTTCTGTGCTCAAAGCTATTGCTCTGACACTTGAGCCATAGCTCCACCTCTGGCTTTTTGGTGGTTCACTGTAGATAAGAGCCTCACATTCGTTCCAGAATGGGCTGGCTTTGAACCCTGATCTTCAAACCTCAGCCTCCTGAGTAGCAAGGAAGACAAACATGAACCACCCCTGCAGGTTTTGTGTGTGTGTGTGTGTGTGTGTGTGTGTGTGTGTTTGTGTGTGTGTGTGAGTGTAGAAGTGGGCTGTAACAAGGAGCACTGGACCCTTTGGTAACTTCAGCTTGCTTTCTTTGGGGGTACATGGGCTTTGTGGCTGAGGTATGGGGACCTGGAAGGGTGAGATGCTTAATGGGGACTCAGCACTTAAATTATAAGACCAAGGGATCTGTGTGCCCTGGAGATGTCTACTTGTGCCACGGACCGGCTCTGTTGGGACGGCGGAGGACACCTAGTAGGGGTAACTGGAACAGGTAGGGAGATGGCAAACAGACAACTCACACACAAGAGGAGTGAATGCTGAGTGCGATTTATTGCAGAGGATGACAATCTTTTATAGAAAAAAGTCTCCATGAGAAAGGGCAAAAGGTTACACAATTTGTTGCAAGGCTTTGGGTGGTCACCAGCTGGTTGCCTGATCTTGTTCTTGGATGATGATCTATGACGATAGGCACTTGTTCTTGGCTTTACCTTATCAACCCCATAAGAATAGCAAAGTAAATCGGTTTTGAGATGCTTATCACATATTAACCATTAACAAGAGCATGTGAGCAAGGTGTTAGACATAAAGGCATAAACTCTAGTATTTTATTTTTACTTCTGCTTAGTTTTGTACTTTATGCATTTCAAATCTTTTCTAAGCAATTGTGCTTCTTTGCCATTCTTTAGAAGGTCCCCAATTTGTTGCCAAAAATCATGATATTCAGTATACTTAGCTAAATCTGGCCATACATCAAATTCAGGCTCATAGTTTCTTCTCTGTAACCCTTTCACATAATCGTTTACTCTTCTCCATAGAGGCCTTAACTGTCTCATAAGACCTTCCTTGTTCTTTTTGATAGTAAGCATCAAGGAGTCCTAGATCTAGCAAGTCTCTCAGTAAATGGAAGAGAGTAATAGGAAATTCTTTCTCCTAAGTAATTTTCCCAAAGGTTGCCATCCTTATCATACACACCTGTAAAAGGCTATGGATCTGGGGGAAGTCTTTGAGGCCCTCTTGATAAGGCAGGATCCCACCAGCATCCCCTAATAAGCCACTGCCATCTTCCATCCACCAATCTTTTAGGAACCTTATTTAGTTTTTGGTCTAAATATCCCTCTACATCTTTCTTATCTACAGGATATCTACTGTAGATACTTCAGGATTAAAGGGAAGTCTCCAATAGCTATACGCTCTTTCTGCTCTAGCCGTGCCTACAGCTTCTTGTAAATCTTTTACAAACAATTCCTTCTGCTGAAGTGAAGTCATAAAACCCCCAATGCTTTTATTTTCACTTATGATTTGCTTAATAGCCTCCATAAGAGGGGCTTTCAGCGTAGCACTTAAATCTGGTGGATTAGTCATATTCTCAGGACACTCATCGGATGTTGGAGTCATCATCACTTCCAAGCAAGAGCCCTGAATAAGAGAATGTTGAGCATGAGTAAGTAGAACAAGCAGCAGGAACAGTAAAAGAATAATGGGCACTCCTATGCAGCGAAGAAAAGAGAAACAGGAACAGGAACACATCTTTCCAAGGGGCTTGCCACACTTTCCAGGACGTAGTCCTCTTTGAAGCCCCACTCTCAGATCAGATAGCAGATGTTCCATGCTAAGCAGACTCCACTGGAATAGGCGTGGCATACTCCCTTGGGCATGGTTGGTGGCAGAAGGAGCTTGGGAGGACCTGGGGATGGGGCCCGCAGGGGGTGGCTCCCCAGGGGGACAGAGAGCATGGCCAGCGCTTAGTAAGGATGAGAGCCCTGTTAATATGGAGCGCACTTTCATGGTTCAGACTTTGGGTCTTATCATGATGTTTGATGGGCGAGGCCAACTGTATTTTAAATGTTGACCTGTGATCTGCAGATCTCAGCCTCCTGAATAACTAGGATTATTGGCATGAGCCTCTGGCACCAGGGCCTCTTATTCTTTTTGGTATATTACGGTTTGAATTCAAGGCTTTAGACTTGCCAGTCAGGTCTTCTAACATGTGAGCCAAGACTTTCTGTCTTGGGCATTTCCTCGATAGAGTCTCAATATATGCTCAGGCTGGTCTGGATCGGGATTCCTCACTGCTACCTTTCTGGCCAGACCCTGGTTGTAAGAAAATGAATTCACTCTATGCCTATATCGCTTTGCTGGGATGTCGTTTTGGGGAGTGGGTGGGGGGTGTGAAGAGGAAAGACCCCAGAACTGACACCTCCTGGGGGACATTTCTTCTTGTGACAGAGCCAAGTCATTGCTGTGTATGACGAGGAAGCCGCCATCAGACTGACCTGGAACAATGCTCAAAGGTATGTAGGCTGTTGAAGTATCAAACCCACCCATGTCTGCTTCCCACGCACAACAAGGGGGTGCAGTGCAGGTGGTCCAGCACTGGCCCTAGGGGATTATAAATGGATGGTGGTGGTCAGGTGCCAGTGGTTCCTGCACCTGACCGGGTTATTGGGGAGGCTGACGTCTGATGGACGTGACACAAAGCCAGTCCAGGCAGGAGAGTCTGTGAGATTCTTATCTCCCATAAACCAACAACCACCCCCCCCCCACACAAAAAGCCAGATTTGGTGCTGTGGCTCAAGTGTTAGAGCCTCAGCCTTGAGTAAAAGAAGCTCAGGAATGACATTCAGGCCCTGAATCCAAGCCCTAGGACTCACAAAAAAATAATGAAATAAATGAATAGTGGGCATCAGTTACCTTACTACCAAAAAGGATGGATTCAGTCTTCTCTCTGGTACTTGTATCCAAAGGTAATGGGCTTCTCTTGATGTTCTTCTAAACTTTTCCTCTCCATTATCTCTCCAGGCTTCAGTTGCAGGATAGAATTCATATCATTCCACTCAATGTGACCTTATGAACCCTCCCCTACCCGCCTTCCTTGGGGTGGGGATCCTGGATGTATTCACCACTGGGAGGATGAGGCACCGGAGAAATAGGGTAGGTAACCCTGAAACTTACACACACACACACACACACACACACACACATACCCATACTCACCCAGGCCAACTCAGTGTCTTTTCCAAAGACACTTCATCTCCTTGGATTTACTGACCTAGGAGAGGAACTTGATTTCTTGTAACTAAGTATTTTAACTAGGGCTTGCTAGTTGACATGAGATAAACAGAAGCTCAAAAGAAAGGCTCTGGTGCCCATCACCTCTGGCTCAGGCTCACACCTGACATCCTCGCTACTTGGGAGGCAGACATCTGAGGATCAAAGATTGAAGCCAGCCATAAGCTGGAAAGCTGGTGAGACTCTTCTCTCCATGGAACCACCAAAAAGTCAGAAGTGGAGCTGTGGCTTAAGTGGTAAAGCACCAGCCTTGAGTACAAAAACTCAGAGACGCAGCTCCCAGATCCTCAGTTCAAGCCCACACAAAGAAATGGACCCATGTTGTTGCCCCCAGACTGCTTGGGCCTCCACTATCCTCTCAAGGAGTGTGATACAGCACTGGGCCCTGGTTAGTGTATCAGAGCTTTCAAAAATTGGGTGGTGGAAACCAGGCCTTCCCCTTCATGTGCTTTCAACCCACACCAGCAGGAAGGGAGAGTGTGAGAAGGCCAACAGCCTGCAGAGCAGCGAGGACCCCACTCTGCCAGGGTGATTGGAGCAGGATTCTTAGAAGCAGCACTTGAAAAGGGGTCTTGCTTAACTAGGAGTATCTGTCAGGAAGCACACAGAGCAAAGATGCTGTACATAAAGGACAACATAGAGGAGTGTGTTCACTTCAAGCCAGAGCTGCTGCTGAGAAACTCGGTACAGATGTGCAGGACTGTCCTGAGACACGCCCGAGTGGTTACAGAAGAAGAGCTATCCAGGGTTGGGATTGTGTCTTAGCAGTAGTGGGCTTGCCTTGCGCACAGGAAACCCTGGGTTCAATTCCTAGGTTCCACATACACAGAAAAAGCTGGAAGTGGAACCATGGCTCAGTAGGAAGAGCATTGGCCTGGAGCAAAAGAAGCTTGGGTACAACACCTAAGCCCCGAGGTCAAGCCCCAGGACTGTCAACATAAAACAGCACTCCAAGGATTCTTGGTGACAGGTGGATGGCTATGCCCTGTAGCTCTTAGTAGATCCATCCATTTTATGTGTCTCCTTGTTTGACACAGGGAAGCTGGACACTCCTTCTGCCCTGACATCTCCTGGACCCAGTTATCAGCAAACCTCCCAACATCTTCCACCAGGACATGGAGCAGCTGGCCCCAGAAATCCTCAGATACCGGTTGAGTGGGGCAGGGGGATACAGGCCAGAAATCCTAGTGGGTCTGATCTGCCACAGATGACCATGGCTTCCAGAGGAGGCGGTTGGGAGGTTATAGAGGGGTAGTGATATGGAAGGGGCACTTTAATGCCTATGGCCCTACCCAGATTCTGAGCCTCCCTTTGCTGTCCCTAAGGGATCTAGAGGAGTGACTAGGTTGGAGTGTCTAGAGGAGGACTAGTTGGAAATTCTAAAGAATGAGACACCATAAAGCATGTTCCGATGGCTCATACCTATCATCCTGGCTACTCGGGAGTATCTTGTTTCCCCAACACAGGCAGGAACGTCCCAGGGGAGTCTCATCTCCAATCTCCAACCAGAAGTGGCACCATGGTTCAAATGGTAGAGTACTGGCCTTGAGCAAAAATCATCATCAGGGACAGTACCCAAGCCCTGAGTTTAAGCCCCTCAACCAAAACAAAAACAAAAACAAAAAACAAAAATCCAAAAAAGAAAGACACCCTTTGCCTGCAAGAGATGGTTAAGGAGTGGGGTTGCTGTGGTTGGGAGGCCAGGTGCTGGCCTCAGGGTACAGACATTTCTAAGAACTCCCCAGTTTTGCCCAAGGTTGAAGTTACAGCATGGTGGGCTTTGCCTTACCAAGAACTCCAGAGGTCGTGGCCTTTCTTAGGCAGGGAGTGGGCGAATGGGAATAGGGGTGGGAGGGTAGTGTCAATTATATTCTCCCCATCCATGGAAGAATGGTTTTGTACGCTGGTGTCAAAGTCTGAAGGGAAGGGCTGCATGTGGTTTGTGGCCTGACAAGGTGGGTTTCCTCTGGGTGTGAGAAGGTGGCTGAAGCCAGGCATTGGCAGTGGCTCACAACTGTCATCCTAGTTACTCAGGAGGCTGAGCTCTGAGGATCCAGTTTCAAAGCCAGCTCGGGCAGGAAAATCTGTGAGACTTTTTCTCCAGTGAACTACCAGAAAACCGGAAGTGGCGCTGTGGCTCCAGTGGTAGAGCATGCACCTTCAACTGAAGAGCTGAGGGACTGCGCACAAGCCCAAAGTTCAAACCCCATAACCAACAACCAAAAATAAGGTAGCTGAGTTTTCTACATAGCGGTATGTACAGTAGGAAATGGCATGCTGTGTCATGAGCCATTCCAGACATATGAGAAGCTCTGAGTTTTGTCTATAGTTGGTCTGAGGATGGTAGTGGCATCTTCTCAAGGGTTGGGGTATTCTGATGCTCAGGGACTGCTGAGGCCTTGGGCTACCCATGTGATGTGTGTGTGTGTGTGTGTGTGTGTGTGTGTGTGTGTGTGTGTGTGTGTGTGTGTGTGTGTATTTTTCCATCATTTTTCTCTGTCCCCTTCATTGGTGCCTGTTTGCCTCTTTCTGACCTCACATGGTGCCCCTCCTGGACAGTTGCTGTGCACAAGGTTGCCTTGCCTTTAGCCCCTTATCAGGGTCTACAATGAGTCTTAAATTGCCAGAGACCTGCATATTTCAGCTTTTCTTTGGGGCCCAAGTCCAGTCGTCCATGTTTTGGGCCACCTCCAGGAGATTCTGGGTTAGCAGGGCAGGTGGCATAGGTCCTCCCATGACACAGGGTGGGGGGGGCGGGGGCTCAGTCATGTGATGTCCTATCGTTTTCCTCAGCTGGGCCTCTGGCTGCATGTCCCTTCCTGAAGGCTGGTAGTGGAGTGGGGGAAGGGTGGTTGCCTGTGGCTCTGGACAACTCAAGCATGAAAGCTGACTGAAGGCCGCCCAACCAAGGATCTTCCGGGGCTACATGGGAGGTGAGGCCCAAGGTGGCTTGGAAGTATCTGTCTGTGTCTAGGAAATGTCAATGTACCTTACCACAGGAAAGTCTATCTTCCGGCCCCAGCTGGGCCTCTCTAGGTCCTTCTAGACTATTCTGGATGCCCAGAACACAGAAGCACAGACTTTAGATTCCAGGGCTACGGAACTGGGGGATGAGAGACTGTTATGGCCAATACCTCAATGTTCTGGGGCATTAGCCTTGACCTGGCTATGCCCCCCTTGTGTATGTTCACTTCTTAATCCAGTGTTGGCCACACACAACCTTTTGTGGCAGTGCTGTGGACGTGGCAGGAGTGGAAGTTAGATCTAGGATAACCAAAATCTGGATATATGGCGTGTGGGGATGGGGATGGCAAAGGGTGTCTATTAAGAAAAACATCTCAGATCTGGAACTCAGGGCTTAGGCACTGTCCCTGAGCTAACACGCTACCACTTGAGCTCACCTTTCATCTTTTTTAGTAGTTTAGTGGAGAGAAGTGTCTCGTGGACTTTCCTGCCTGGGCTGGCTTCAAGCTGCCATCTTAAGAGCTCAGCCTCTGAGTAGCTGGGGTTGCTGGTATGAGCCATTGGCAACGGCTAAGGATGTTACCGTGTGTAGGTGTGTGTATGTGCACATGTAAGTGTGTGTGTGTGTATGTGTGTGTTTGTGTTTTCCAGGGCTTGAACTCAAAGCCTAGGTGGTATCCTTTAGCTTCTTTGTACAAGGTTGGTGCTGTACCACTTGAACTAGTGTATCTCTGCTTCCCAGCTTTTTGGTGATTCATTGGAGAGAAGAGTCTACCCAGGCTAGCTTTGAATCTTGATTGATCCTCAGGTGTCACTCTTGAGTAGCTAAGATTATAGACATGAGCCACTGGCATCCAGCTACAAAGATGTCTTCTCATACTCTCTTCTGTTCTAACACATTGTCTGCTTGCCCTGGCCTAGATCCTCTGACCTCCACATCAGCTCCCAGCAGCCCCTGACTGTGTGGAGAACATAAAGCTCCAAATTGTTCCTATTTCTTTGTCCTCTGGGAAGGGAATGTTTCCTCTGAAGCCTGGGTTAAGAGGGCTGGCTGCAGATGGGTAATCGGCTTGAAGAGAGGTACTCTGTTTTAGTCAAGAAGGAAAGTGTGGCCAGATGCTAATAGCTGATGATGTCCTATTCCTAGCTCCTCAGGAGGCTGAGATGTGAGGATTACCATTCAGAGCCAGTCCAGCTAGAAAAGTGTGTGAGATTCTCTTCTGCAAATAACCACCCAAAAGCTGGAAGAAAAGCTGTGGCTCAAGTAGTAGAGTGGTAGCATTGAACGAAAAAACTGAGGGACAGAGCCCAGGACTTGAGTTCAAGCCCTAGCACCAAGATGCATGGGTGTGCGTGCACACACGCACATGCTCACACATACACAGACACACAGACACACATACAAAGACACAGACACAGACACAGATACACACACACACACACACACACACACACACACACACACACACACACACACACGAGCTGAGCTAGAACTGGGGGCAGTCCTGAGGCATAGTCATAGTCATAGTAAACTCTCAAAGTAGATCAAGTGCTTTGTCCCTAAGACCTTCTTGGGCTGAGTGGGTCTGGGCCATGGCAGTAAGTTCCATGGAATCTGCCCCTCCATCTGTGCAAGGGGCCACAGGACCAACGGAAGGACACTATGGATGCTCCTTTGTAGTCAGTCCAAGATTGCAGATCTTCATCTGTCCCAAAAGCAGTGGAGAGGAAAGCAGGGCTCTGAGCCCTGGGACTCCTGGGATAGAGACTGCTACAAGCATCAGCCAGCCAGCTGTGGATACCTGAGCCTACAAGTCTTTCATGAGCCCACCTCAACACCTGCCCAAGGTGTGGCTGACAGAGTCACAAACTTGTGATACCCGCAGGAGTGGGCATTACCTGCTGTATCATCTTGCAGCTCCTGGCCCTCCTGGCCCAGAACCGTGGTCTGAAATGTCGGTTTACTGTTCAGATGCACACTGCACCCATGACTGATGCCATTCTGATGGACCCGGCTGATGACCTCCATGCCCCAAGGCGGGACCCTTCTCGATACTGTGGCCTGTTCCATACACAAAGGCCGCCAAAGACACCTAGACATTGGGAGACCCGACCCTCAGAGTCCCATTGGAAAGCACTCTGCCTAGAGCCATAGAATGAGCTCCAAACAGGTGTTTGTCAAGGGGCTCAAACTCTGGGCCTGGGCACTGTAGCTCAGCTCTTCAGCTTACCACTTGATCCACAGCACCTCCTCCAGATTTCTGGTGGTTCCTTGAAGATCAGAGTCTCCTGGACTTTCTTGCCAGTGCTGGCTTTGAACCACAATCCTCAGATCTCAGCTTCCTGAGGATCTAGGAGGACATGAATCACATGCGCTTAGCTGATCTGGCCTTTCACCACAGTGGGCTAGGAGCTTCTTAAAGCTTTTCTTTATTTTTTTTCTGTGCCAGTACTGGGGCTTGAACTCAGAGTTTGAGCCCTGGTTTCTTAACTTTTTCGAAAGGCTGGCACTTTACCACTTGAGCCACATTTCCATTTCTGTCTTTTGGTAGTTCATTGGCAAGAAAAGAGTCTCACTAACTTTCTTCCCCTGAGTTGGATTTGACCCATGATATCTGATCTCAGCCTCCTGAATAGCTAGGATTTACAGGGGTTGAGCCACTGGTTGATAGAAACTTTTCTAAAGGAAGAGTTCTTCCCTGCATTTGCCCTGACTCCTCCATGCAAAGGAGGCCTCTGAGGGTCATGAGCTGTGAAAAATATGCTTCCAGCCACTGGAAATGGCTGGGGTCCGTGGTGAAAAGCCAAGCTAATCTTCCCCCTGGGCCCCATTCTGGGTCCCCACCCTCTGCCCTACCTGTGACTCAAGTACAAACCTTGACCCAGACTTGAATGTCCTGCCAGACTTGTCTGAAGCCAAAGAACCTTTATTCTACCCACACCACCTCCTCTACACCATACCTCAGGACCTTTGCCCATGATGGACCTTCTGCCTGAGGCTCTCTGTCCTGTTCCACATCTTAGAACTCCTGTGGAATTTTGGCACTGGTTATATCACCTCCTGGAGCAACTCTTTCCTTCCTTTATCCCTCTTTTTTTTTTAAATATCGAATTGCTAGAGATGGAACTTGTGAAGGCTGACTGGCAAATGTTCTATCTTGGTGTGTGTGTTTGTGCCAGTCTGGGGGTTTGAATTCATGACCTTGACAGTATCACAGAACTTTTGTGCTCAAGGTTAGCACTCCAGTACTTGAACCACAACTCTACTTCTGGCTTTTTGGGTGTTTAATAAGAGAAAAGTGTCTCATTATAGTCTTTCCTGCTTGTAATTTTGATCCTCAGATCTCAGCTTCTTGAGTAGCTAAGATTACAGGGGTGAGCCACCAGCACCTGACCTTTACCTCTTACTTCTAACCTTGCCCTCCTCTGAGTCCCAGAAGAATATGTCTCACCAGGGTCCCTATTTTTCCAGTCTTGGGGCTTAAACTCAAGGTCTGAGCATGTTCCTGAGCTTCTTTTGCTCAAGTCTAGCACTCTATCACTTAAGTCGCAGTGCCACTTTTGGCTTTTTCTTTTACTGTGGTACTGAGGAATCGAACCCAGGACTTCGTGGAATCTAGGTAAGCACTCTACCACTAAGCCACATTCACAGCCCAAGGCTCACTTCTAACAGGAGCTATGAGGGTGGGATTTATTGGCTAACCCCTTTCAGCGCAGAAATCACTGGCTATTTCCTATCTTTCCCAGGATTTGGGACCAGCCTGAGACTTGGCAATCAGGAATGATGAATGAGTGATAGGCACCAGGCCCCACATCCTGCAGAGGGATCTAGAATATGGAGCCAGAACCTTGGACAACTCCTACAGCCTAGGAAGAGTGGTCTTCCTGGAGGCAGTGTCTGGCTTCTAGGTGTCCTGATGGGATACCTCACCCACAAAATAATGCACCTGTTGCACAAATCAGCATAGGCAAAGCCTTTGGGGCTTCACTACTTAAATGGCAGAGAAGGATGCTTTGTTCAAGCTACCGGCTCAGACTTATTATTTTCTCAGCGCTTGTCCCAGCTTGCCCAGGTTTGGGGGCTGGGCATGGGTAACCTGCTAATGCCCATCATCCATACACCATCCATCAATACAAAGAGACATAGAATTACTGCCTTCTTTCTTTCTTTTTTTTTTTTTTTTTGACAGGTCCGGGATTGAACTATGAGCCTAGGCCATGTCCCTGAGCTCCTTTTACTCAAGGGTAGTGCTCTGCTCTTGAGACACAGCCCCAACCATGTGTGTATTTTTTTTCCTGTGGTCTCTTAGAAATAAGAGTGACAGGAACTTTCTGCCCCAGTTGAATTCAAACTGGCATTCTCTACATCTCAGCCTCCTGAGGAGCTAGGATTATAGCTGCTGATTAGAAGCCACTGACACCTGGCTTTCTTTTCTTTTTGTTCTTTTTTAATCATGACAATATGAAGTCTTCACAGTGCCATTCCAATGGTTTGCATTCGAAGGGAACTACCCAGGCCTGGAGTTCGAATGCTAGGACTGCCCCCCACAAATGGAGGGAGAATCTGACAAACTCATTCCTATTCATGTGAATGCTAATCGAATGTTATAAAAGTAATAATTTGTAGTTAATTCTTGATTCTATTTTAGAATGCCACCCACAAATTACTGGATTTATATCTTTCATTCTAGCACCTAATGGAAGGATATTGACTAATTTTTAATTACAGATTTTGTAAGTATTCAACCATAATACTTCATTAAATGGAGGCATAATGTAATGACTAATAATTGGTTTTATATATATATATATATATATATATATAATATCTTCACATTCCCTCTTTGTATATATATGCATATATGCACACACACTCACATATATATATATATATATATATATTCACATCTATCTATCTATCTATCTATCTATTTATCTATCTATCTTTCTGTCTATCTATATATTGGGCACTATTGTGGCTTGATCACAGGTCCTCAGAACTTCCTGGCAGCTCAATTTGCCACAGGCTGGTCTGCTAAGACTGTGACCCCATTTATGGATTTGGCATTGTGAGTTGAAATCCCAGTATGGCCAAAAACTTATTCGTCGATTAAGAAGCTAATTTTGACACATTTTTTTCTTCTCTGTGACAGTCCTTGATCTCAGTGTGATATATAATCCATATGTAAATATATCCTAGGTGATATGAGGTAATGAAACATTATATGTGTAATAATACTAAATTAATAAGTGTAATAAACGTCATATGCTGTAAACCCATGCAATATAAATAGATCTCATATATAAATATTAGTTTTTCCAGTGCTGGGGCTTCAATTCAGGCTCTGGGAATTGGTCTGAATTTCTTGTTTTCAATGACGGTGATCTTCCCCTTCACCCACAGTGTCACAGATTTACCCAGACCCTGAGTTCAAATCAAAGGCCTGCCAGAAAAATGGTGCAAATTCCAAGCCAGGTCATTATTGTTATTATTATTTTGGTCAAAGCATGGGGCTTGAACTCAGGTCTTGGCATCTCTGCCACAACCAACCCTGAGATCCTAGGACCAGAGTCCAAATCTTGGGGCTGGCAAAAAAAAAATTAAATGAGAAGGATAAAACTGAGATGAGAAGGGCAAACAAAGAGGAGTCAACAGTGCTTGATAAGAAATGTACTAGTTATCTTGCCCATGTAATTGTAACTCCTCTGTATGGTATTCTCACAATAAAAAAAAAAAAAAAAAAAAAAACTGAGAAGTTCAAGAAGTGGTTTTACTTTTTTTTCCCTTTGCGTTGTGGCCATCCTGCGTCTAAATGACAAGGCCCAAAAAGTGTACATGACCTTGCATTGCTGATGTTTGGTGGGCTATTAGGGAAGCAATAGCCAAAAGAAGCAACTTAGGACTGGAGGTCGAATCCTGGTACTGCCACTAATGAATGATGGGAGATTCTATGGCGCATTCCGATATACATCCGTACAAATGAAATGTTATAAAAGTAACAAATAAATTACTAGTGTATGATTATATTATAACACTATATACAACAATTATACTACATTAATTTTCAATTAATGCTGTCTCGCTTAAGTAGTCGAGTACTAGCTTTGAGCATAAAAGCATAGGGACTGTGTCTAGACCTTTACTCAAGACCCTAGTAGTGGCACCAAAAAAAAAGATAGCATGTTCTGACTGCAGTGATTTAAGGATAAGCTGCAAATACCACATCACAGAGCATGCTTGGAGTCTGGTGTTGACAGGTGACCTCTAACCTGACGTAGCCAGTGGTAAACCACTGCAACTCATCTTCACCGAAACAGATGCTGCTGGCTCACTCACCCCTGTCATCCAAGATACTCAAGGGCTGAGATCTGACACTAGTGGGTTTAGAACTCAGCCCTGGCATTAAGTCTGTGAAATTCTGACCTGTGGCTCAAAGTGGCAGAGCTCTAGGCTTGAGCTAAACATCTTAGGATAGTACCCCCAATATTTGAGTGCAATCCACGTGGATGACTCCCTCCAAAAAAACCACCCCTCTAAATCATTACATGTGAACTTCTTGAGGTTTGTTATGTGTTTCTCAAAGAATGGTGATACTGATGAAAGCACCCTAATTCTAATGACAACATTTGGGATACAGCTATGTGATGAGTTCTTCATGAGTTGTTATGTGCCTAGTCCTAAATGGGGTTCATTCTTTCATCTGGTCCTTGTAAGAGCTTCACAAGTAAGATGATTGTGCAGATGGGAAAGTTGAGGCTCAGATATGCCCACATGTCAGGGCCAAAATGATGTATGTACTGAAATCTAGTGAGTTGTCTCCTGCAGACAATTATTTTGGTTTAGTTTTTCCCATCATGTACCTTGAACTCAGAGCTTAGGCGCTGACTTTCATTTTGGGCTCATGGCTAGCACTCTACCACGTGGATCCAACGACCCCTTGCAGTAAAGTGTCAGAGCTTAGGTGTCCTTAGCTGAGGTCTGTCATCCAGCCTACTCAGGAAGCTGAAATCTGATGATCTGGGTTCCAAACTATCCCATGAGGCTATTATGTCCTATTCACCATTTAGAAACTTGAAGTGGAAGCCGGGGTACCGGTTACTCACGCCTGTCATCCTAGATACTCAGGAGGCTGAGAGCTGAGGATCACAGTCCAAAGACAGCCTAAGCGGGAAATTCCTTGAGATGGTTATCTCCAATAAACCACCAGAAATCTGAAGGGGCTCTTTAGCACAAGTGGTAGAGCTCTAGATTGAGCTGAAGAGCTCAGAGACAGCACCCAGGCCCAGACTTCAACTCCTCCAACTTATAAGAAAAAAGAAACCTGAAGTGGAGTGCTGGGAATATGTCTTAGGGGTAGAGGGCTTGAATCCTCAGTACCACATCACTAGAAAAAAAGGTAAAGTGCTCTGTGGCTCAAGTGGTAGAGTGCTGTCCTTGTACAGGAGAAACTCAGGTACAGTGGTCAGGTCCTGAATCCTTCAGGACTGGTGTATGCACACACACGCACACACACACACACACACACACACACACGCACACACGCACACACACAGACCAGCAGTGAAGCTGTGACACCAAATGGGAAAGCACTGAGCTTCTGCTCTGAACTCATGGTCAGCACCTTCGCCCTGAGTTCAACCCCAAAACCTAGCCACCGGGGGGCCAACTATGAGAGGTCACAGGTTTCAAATCCTGATGAGCTTCTACCAGCCCTAGATGACAGGAAGCATTGTGATTTTGCACAAGTGCTTAGATTTAGCAAGCTTCTGGAAACCTAGGGAGGCAACACTGCCAATAATGAATCATTTCATTAGATTCATGGCCCTCGTTGTCTGCCAGAAGGACGCTTTAATTAATTGTAGCAGTTTGTCTCAACACTGTAACATAGTGCAACAAAGACAGGATGAGTGCAGGGAACTTGGTCTGCCACAGGAATTGGCACAAATGAAGACTTCCTGTCAAAACAGAGCACTGGAGAGAGAGATAGCTTGGGGTAAAAAGAGGCCTTTTTCTCCTGGCCTTTAGATCCCACCCACACTAATCCTCACTAATTGCCCCGGATGAAATGTTTGTTACACAGCTGTACAGGAGTAAGGCTTTTTGTTTGCCTGTTCCAACAATGAAGCAGACTTCCTCCAGTAGCCTGGGGTATGGAAAAACCCTCAGGTTACACTGGGAACAGTGAGGGGAGCTCTGGAACATGCACTGTCTTGAAAGCTGTGCTATGAAATCATGCTTTTCAAAGCAAATTTCTTAGCTGGGATCCTTTCTTCATAGTGACTCTGGATGTTCACTGATAGAAATACTTGCATATGTACACAGATACGTGGAGTTACTAGCTCTTTTTTTTTTGCGGCAGTTCCTGAGTCTTGACATTGTCCCTGAGATCCTTTTGCTCAAGGAAGCATTTTATTGTGCCTTAAAACATGATACATCATTAAATGGAGGCATAATTCAATACCTATTAATTATAAGTAATATATTACATATAATTTAGTAATATATTACATGTAATATGTTACATGCAATATATTACATGTAATATGTAGACATCTCGCATTCTATAAATATTTTTATATATTTAAATATACAATCGAATAAACCTATAAATCTCTCTCTCTCCCACAGCCCTCTCTCTCTCTCTCTCTAGTGTATAACTCCATATTTGCAGCAATTTACACACCTATCTATTTATATATTGGCGACTCCTTGGGCTAGAAGTCAGGTCCTGGGATCTGCCTGGCAGTAAATTTTTTTGAGGCTGCTGTGCTTACTGACCACTTGATGAATTGGGCATTCCTGGCCCTGAGTTCAAATCTCAGCAGTGCCAAAGTCAATAGGTGGAGTAAGAAGCGAATGTTGAACTGTTTTCCTTTCTGTGAAAATCTTGTGTCCTAGGTACAATATGTAATATCTATGCAAATACATACATATATATGATATATATTATAAATGTATATAAATATTATTGCCAGTCCTGGGCCTGGAATTCATGCCTTGGGAAATGTTCCTGAATTTATTTCTTCAAGGCAGGTGAGCTCCTATGTCACCCAGAACACAATAGAGTTACCCAGCCTCTGAGATCAAATCCCAGGTATGGCAGATAAAATGGCCCAAATTCCAAGTCAAGGTCTTAACATTTGGGGGGGGCAGGCATGGGTCTTTTTTGGGGGGGGGTCCGGTTGTGGGGCCTGAACTCTGGGCCTGGGCGCATTCCCTCAGCTCTTCAGCTCAAGGCTAACACTCTACCACTTGAGCCACAGTGACACTTCCAGCTTTTTTCATTTTGCTTATGTGGTGCTAAGGAATCGAACCCAGGGCCTCAGGCATGCAAGGCAAGCTCTCTACCACTGAGCCATCTTCCCAGCCCAGGCATGGGTCTTGAAATTAGGTTGTCCTAACTCTGCCTCAGCCTTGATTACCCTAAGCTGAGGTGCAGCTTTTACACCGACAGATGACCCCGGGATCCTAGGACCTGAGTTAAACTCTCATCACTGGCAAAAAAAAACATCAAACCAACAAAAATGGAGGATGAATAAACCAGGAAGTTTTACACAAGAGTATTACCTTTGTTTCCTTTGCACTGTAACCATCCTGGGTGACAGTGACTAGGCTTGAAAATTTTACGTGACCTTGCATAGCCAAAGGCTGGGGGACTTTCGAAGCCTGAGCCCAATCCAGGCACAGAGGCCCTTAGTTCAATCCTGGGACTGCCACCTACACATGACTGAAGATCCTAGGAAACTCGTTCCTATCTATAGGAACGTTAATAGAATGTTGAGATGTACTAATTGAATCACTAATTAGCTAGTCATTCTAGTATAAGAGTGTAAACAATAAATATAGATCATTGATTAATTTAATTAATACTTTATTAAGTCTTCTACCATGATTAATTAATGGAGGCATAATTTTATACCAAATAATTGGTAGCAATAGAATATATGTATCTGTATAAATATAATATAGACATCACACTTTGTATGGAGTTATACACTAGAATCTACATAAATGTCTGTCTTTGTATACATTTATTGATAGATGCATATACATATGTAAATACACACACACACACTTCAGTCTACACATATATCTGTTTATATATTGGCTACTCCTAGGATGTGAACTTGAGTCCTCAAATTTGCCCGACAACTTCACTTGCATCAGACTGGTGTGGTAACATTGACCCATTCATGAAGTGAGCCTTCTAGGCCCTGAGTTCAAATCACAGAATTGCAAAAAACTTAATCCTGGTGGAAGAAGCCATTTGTCCCACATGTTTTCCTTACCGATGAAAGTCCTGGGCCTCAAGTATGATGTACAATATATATGCAAATCTATGTCCTATGTGATAGGATGTAAAAAATACTATATGTCTAATCATACTCACTAAAATACATAACAAATCATTAAAACAAAATAAAATGATTAACTACACTAACTGCAATATGCAGTAAACATTTGTTTTTGGGTCTGGTCATGGGGCCTGAACTCTGGGCCTGGGCGCTGTCCCTCAGCTCTTCAACTCAAGGCTAGCACTCTACCACTTGAGCCACAGGGCCACTTCTGGCTTTTTTCTTTTTGCTTATGGGGTGCTGAGGAATCGAACCCAGGGCCTCAGGCATTCAAGGCAAGCGCTCTACCACTGAGCCACCTTCCCAGCCCCTGCAGTGAACAATTGTAAGTAAATATAAGTCATGTATTTAAAATGTATACGGATATTATTTTTTTGAGTGCTAGGGTTGAATTCAGGCCCTGGGAACAGGCCTGACTTTCTTGTCTTCCAACACAGTGAGCTTGCCCTTCCCACATAGTGCTGTAGATTTACCCAGATCCGGAGTTTAAATCCCAAGCCTGCCAGAAAAAATGGCGTGTAGTCCAAGCCAAGGAGCCTCATAAATTTTTAAATATTTGTAGTGTACATATGTATGTATGTATGTATGTGTGTATGTATATATGTATGTATATATGTATTTTTATTTTGCCACAGGGCTTGAACCCAGGTCGTGGTAACTCTGCCTCAGCTTCGATCACTCTAGCCACTGGATCCACAGCCAAACCTGGGTTCCTAGGCCCCAAAGGCTGACAGGAAAAAAGTAAATAAATCAATACAGAATAAAACCGTTCAACTTGCAGATGGCTGACGATTTTACATTTGCTTTCTTTGCAAGGTGACCATCCTGGATCTGAATGACTCAGCTGAACAATGTTCTTAACGTGGCTTGCTGAAAGCTGGCGGGCTACCAGGGAAGCCATAGGTCAATATGGCAACATAGGCCCTGAGTTCGAAGCCCAGTTCTGACCCCTAACAATGGCAGGATATTCTAAGAGTCTCGTTCATATTCATAGGAATACCAATAGAAGGTTTTGAATGTCAAGGTTGAATTAGTTCTTCCTGAATGATACTACTATAAAATTAGAGTGATTTTAGGAGGCCGATGGATTTTAATTAATATTTTTGACACATTAAAAGAATACAATTAATTACATGGACACAATAATTTCAGGACGTGGTTGATTTAATTAATAATTTATTAAGGATGAAAACAATAATATTAATTACATGGAGTCATAATGAATACCCATGAATTGGTAGGAATGTAACATATATAACTGAATAATGTATAAACATCTCTGGCACTATAAATATCTATATTTATTTTACTACCATCTACATGTCAATTGGTTCTTATTTTGTTAACCCCTGGGGCTCTATCTCAGGTGCTGGGATCTGCTTGTCAGCTCCATATGCCCCAGGCTGACATGCTTACACTCACCCACTTATGAGTTGCACCTTGTAGGCTGTAAGTTCAGATGCCAGCGTTCACAAAAATTGAATCGTGGATTAAGAAGCCCATAGTGACACGTTTTCCTTTTCGGGGAAAGGCCTGGGTGTCAGGTGTGAAGTTTCATACACAGGCAACTCTATGCCCTATGTAATAAATGTAATAAATATTCCATGTGTAATAACAGTCAATAAAATAAATGGTAGATAAATGAATAATACAAAAAGTAAAATGAATACACTAAACGCGATATGGAGTCAACATATGGGCCTTGATCTCAGGGCCTGGGAACTGCCTGGCAGATGAATTGGCTAAAGGCTGCTGTGCTGACAGTCACCCATTCACGAATTGAACCTTGTAGGCCCTGAGTTTAGATCCCAGCACTGCCAAAAACGTAATCGTGGAGTGAGAAGCTGAGCATGACACATGTTTTCTTTTTCTTGAAAGTGCTCGGTGTCAGGTAGGGTGTATAATTTGTATGCAAATCTATATGCTATGTAAGAGGATATCATAAATATAATAAATGTCATAGGTGGAAAAGTTATCACTACAATAAATGATAAACACATTGAATTAGTAATGAATCATTGTAAGATAAAATTAGATATAATAACTATAGGACTGCATTAAGGTTAATATTTTATTAAGCACTAACAGAATAAAAATTGCATGAAGACATAATTAAATACATAATAATTGGTAGTAACACATGATGCATACATAATTTAATTATATATAGACATCTGTCTCATTCTATAAAATATGTAATTATATGTACGGATGTATATACATATTTGATAAATAATAACAAGGTATTGAATAATTATTAATTAATGCTTTATTAATGGTTCAACTGGGACACATCATTAAATGGAGACATAATTTAATACCTAGTGATTTGTAGTAATATTATCTATAATTTAATAATATACAGATATCTCTCTTTTTGTGTATATAATATTTATATACAGCAATCTCTATCTATTTATATCTTGTTCACTCCTGGGGCTCAGTGGTTGAGTGCTCGCCTAGTAAGCACGAAGCCCTGGTTTTGATTCCTCAGTGCCACATAAACAGAAAACCTGGAAGTTCTGCTGTCTTTCAATCAATTGAGCACCAGCCTTGAGCACAAATGCTTAGGGACAGTGTCAAAGCCCTTACTCAAGCCCCAGGACTGCTGCCAAAAAAGTCAGAATGTCCTACCTGCAACTGTAGAAGGACAGGACTTCAAATACCTCATCACAAAGCAAGCTAGGAGTCTGATGCTGACAGCTGCCACCTAACCTGACTTAGCCAGATGTAAACCCCTGCAACCCAGCTGCAAGGAACCAGACGCTGCTTGCTTACCCCTATCATCCTGGCTGCTTGGGGGCTTTAAAATCCAGTCCTAGCAGGAAGTCTGAGAGACACTTTAAAATGTGGCTTGAAGTGGTACAGCTTTAGTCTTGAGCAAATGTTATTAGAACAGTATCCCCATGCTTTGAGTTCAAGCACCCTGGGTAATGCCGCCCCCCCCCCAAAATCCCATTAAACCATTAGATGTGAACTTGTTTAGTTTGTGAAATATTCCTCAAAGAATGGTGATACTGATGAAAGCACCCTAATCCTAATGACAGCTTATGGAATAGAGGTATGTGCTGAGTCCTTCATAGGTTGCTATCATCTGAGACCTGCAAAGAGTAACATGTGGTGTGCCCTTCATAGGGTGCATTCTTTCACCTGGTACTCAAAGACCTCCACAACTCAGATGATTATGCAGACAAGAATATTGAGGCTCAGATATGTCCCCATGGCAGAGACAAAATTATGTATTACTGAAGACTAGTGAGTTGTCTCCTGTGGACAAGTGTTGTGTTTTGATTTTTCTCAGTCATAAACCTTGAACTCGGGGCCTAGGTGCTGACACTTACCTCTTGGGCTCATGGCTAACACTCCACCACGTGGAGCCATTAACCCCCTTGCAGCAGAGTGCCACGGCCTAGCAGTTGATAGCTGAAGTCTGTCACTTTGGCTTATAAGAAGCTTACATCTGTGGATCTGGGTTCCCATCTATCCCAGACACAAAAGGTCCCATGAGACTATTATCTTCATTTCACCACTAAGACACCTGAAGTGGAAGCTGGGTGCTTGTGACTCATGCCTGTCATCCTAGCTACTCAGGAGGATGAGATCTGAGGATCATGGTTCAAAGCTAACCTGGGCAGGTTGAGACACATAGCTCCAATGAACCACCAGAAAACCTGAAGTAGCTCTGTGGCTCAAGTGGTAGAGCACAAAACTTGAACTGAAGAGCTCAGAGACAGCACCTACAATAAAACAACAACAATAAAAAAACAGAAACAAAGAAACCTGAATTAGTGGGCTGGGAAGGTAGCTTAGAGGTAGAGTACTTTGCATATATGAAACCCTGGGCTTGATTTCTAAGGACCACTTCACTAGAAAAAAACTGAAGTGGCTCTGTGGCTCAAGTGGGAGAGGGCTATCCTTGTATAAGAGAAACTAGGTACAGTGCTCAGGTCCTGAGTTCATGCTCCAGGACTGATATATGCACACATGTGCATGTGCATGCGTGCGCGCACGCACATACACACACACACACACACAAACACACACACACATACACAGACCAGAAGTGAATCTGTACGTGCATGTGTGTGTGCTAGAGGAAAACAGAAACATGAAGATGCTTCTAGTGTGTTCTAGATACTTAAGGTTGGAGAAACAAAGCACTCATAATTATTAGGTCATTTTATAGACCAAAGGAGCAATGCAGAGAGTATGAGGATCGCTCCAGCTTGCGGTCCTCTCATCCTGACACAGTAAATTCACTACAGCTCAATGCAGTGACAAATCTGGCATGTCCTGTGGACACTTGCTCCCAAATCCTGTGGCACTCATTTCTCACTTTTGGCTTCAAACCTGTGACTAGAGGAGAAGATGAGGAGAGAAAATCCTCAGAGAAAGCAGCTGTAAAGAACATTGGGGTAGTTTACTTATAAATTCAAACCACTTGAATGACACTGTTAAGAAGTCATATTGTCCCGATTAAAAAATGAAGAAGAAGAGAAAGGCAGGTGCCAGTGGTTGCTGACTGTAATCCCAGCTCAGGAGGAGGCTGAGATGTAGATAATCTTAGTTTGAATCCAGCCAGCATAGGAAAGTCCCTGGCATTGTTATTTCTGAGAGATCACAGAAAAACCCAGAATTAAGGCTGGAAGCCAAGGTTAATGCAATACCCTTGAGTAAAAGGAGCTCAAGGAGTATGCCTAGGCTCACAGTTCAACCCCAGGACCTGCAGCAATGATGGACCTATGATGCCTCTCCCAGGATTCTAGAAGCTTGGGAAATCCAAGCATATGTCTGGTATCACAATGCTTCCTGTCATATGAGTCTGGTGAAGCTCATCAGGTTTTGAAATGTTTCACTTCTCTTAGTTGGGCCCTGGGTGGCTAGGTTTTGGGGTTGAATGCAGGGCCTAGGTGCTGACCATGAGCTCAGAGCAGAAGCGTGCGTGCACACACACACACACACAAACACACACACATACACACAGACACACAGATCAGAAATGAAGCTGTGGCACAAAATGGTAAAGCTCTTTGCTTCTGCTCTGAGCTCTTGGTCTCAAGATGTAGACTAAGGATTTGTGTGGAGCACCTCCTTGGCGAATCCTTGAGGAAAGCCACTTGAAGCCTCCTCAGGAGATTGCTGTTCAAAGCCAGCCCAAGCAGGAAAGTCTTTGAGACTCTTATCTCCAAAAACCAACAGAAAACCAGAAGTGGAGCACTGGCCCAGAGGGTAACTCCAGCTTTGAGAGAGAAAGCCCAGCAGGAAAAATAGGCCAGACCAGGCAAGAAAGTTTGGAAGGTGCTTATGTCCAATTAATGACCAGATGGCTTGAACTGGAGCTGTGGGGGTGGTAGAGCCTCACTCTTGAGCAAAACAGCTGAGGAACGCATCGGGCTTTGAGTTTAAGCACTGAGATGGCCACAAAATAAATTAAAAAAGAGAATACCAAGTTATGTATCAGTGTCCTACTTACTTATGTGTGTATATTACCACCCTGAGTGCAAACAGACCATATTCAATGCTTCTGTGTTATTTACTGATTTATTTTTAGATATACTCGTTGCACATACTGCATCATTCTCTTCATTTCAAGCACATGGCTTTTCTCTTCCAGGGTTCCAGACCTGTGTCTTTATATGATGCACACTTAAGCTCTCAGCAGCCTTTATTTACATTTTATTATGAGGCCAAGGCAGGGACAGGCACAAATAATGCAGGGGAAGAAAAGGCTAGGGTTCATAGAAATAACCAATATTCAGAAAATTTAACTTGGGGACATAAAATTGGAGCATACTTATGGAAAAACTACCAGGAAGAAAAAGATGAGGAGGCTAAGAATGTGGATTAGTGAGAGAGTACTTGCTTAGCATGCAAGAAGCCCTTGGTTCGATTCCTCAGTAGTACACAGAAAATAAGCCAGAATTGGTGCTTTGTCTCAAGTAGCAGAGAGCTAGAGACAGTGCCCAGACCTTGAATTCATCCCAAGAACTAGTAAGAGATCACTAGGTACTTAGGTAGGTAGGAAGGTAGGTAGGTAGGTAGGTGGATAGATAGATCTTGGACGTCAGGAGGAAAGAAGGGAATACTTCCCAGTGTGAGGCCTTCTGCAGGGTGCCAGGCCACCACATTGTCTTCACACAACCACAGAGCAGGAAGACTGTCTCTGTCCCACTTCTCAGGCAGACGAAGGTCCCAGAGCCAAGAGGGCAGAGCCAGGTTCTAACTCAGGTGCTTGGAGACAGAAGAGAAAGGGCCCTGCTTCTCCTTGGACTGGGAATTTGCATTAATGATGTGCAGAATGAAGGAAGGAGAATGGACTGGCAGAGGTAGAAGAACGGTCTTTCAAATATGACAGATGGAGAGTCAAAACCCCACTCCTTAAGACAGAGAGCAGGGTTTTTCTTCTCTGTTCATCCACTCTCCCCCACTAAACTGGCTCTCTATTGTTAACCTAAAGATAGCCTGAGGCTCCCTTCACTTGAGGGAGAAGGTTAATCAGTCATTGTTTGAAGAGACTGAGAAAAGCCTGACCCTGATGTAACTCTAACAAATGTTTCAAGGATCCCCCCATTGCTAGCTGTGCCTGGAATGCATGAAGTGCTTTTGCAGCTGACTTCCCTGTTGATTATGTACATTCTGCCTCCTAATCCTGCAGGCCTAGGTCTCTTCACCTAGCATGTCTTTTGAAACTGTTTACTGTCTTTCAAATACAGTGTTACACTGGAGTTCTTCCTGCTAACACGGCTAGGGCTTGGATCCTGAAAACTTCATTTGAACCCAGGATGGGTCAAAAATGTTTCTTTTCTGCTTCTATAGCTTAAGAATTCTAAGAACATTTAGAGTGCAAGTAACTTCTCATCACCAAGAGAAACACAGGAAGCTCTTGAACATCTGACATTTCAGAATTGGAAGTCAGAGTGTCCTAGACTTTCCTGCTCTGGCTGGCTTCACCCTGTGATCCTCAGATCTCAGCCTCCTGAGCTAGGTGACGGGTGTGAGACACTGCTGTTCTGCTTGTTTCCGAAGTGTAATGACATCGACAATACAAGTCAACTGCTCATCACAAAGTGCTTGGGGAGCATATTAAGTCTTTCAACATTGGACCTTTCAGAACCCCGTAGGACACAGGTTATAATGCTAGAGTCTGAGAGGCTGGGCATATGGATCTGCTACACTTGAACCTTGAGCTCTGCCTTGAATTCTGGTCTACATCAGCGTTCTACATCAATGTTCTCCTAATTAGCAAATAGGAAAAGTACTTTGATTAACCCTTACTTTTTTCCAGTTGTGTGAATTGAATCATGTCTAGACACTTTTCCTGAGCAAGGCAAACACTGCACCACTTGATCCACAGCGCCACGTGGGATTTTGTTGGTTCATTGGAGATAACAGTCTAACAGGTTTTCCTTGTTTAGGCTGACTTTGAACAGTGGTCTTCAGATCTCAGCCTCCAGAGGAGCTAGGGTTTCAAGTGTGAGCCACTGGCATCTGGTCTATTGTTTTTGACAGTCTTGGGGCTTTTTTTTCTCAAGGCTAGCGCTCTACCACTTGAACCACTTCACATCTTCTGGCTTTCTGAGTATGTGGCACTGAGGATTCAAACCCTGGCATTCATGCAAGCTGAGTGAGCTCTTTACCACTAAGCCACATTTCTTGCCCCACCATTACAATTTTATCCCTCAACTTGCCTATCCTCAAGAAAATATTTCTGACTATAAATCATCTAAAGAGATCACTATAGTAAGGTGTCCAAAGGTAAAACACAGCTCACACTTGAGTGAGACTCTACACGTGAAGACTGTGACAAATGTCTCCATTTAATTATGTATCATGTTTCAACACTTAATATAATATTAATGAAAAATGAGTTATAATATCCTAAATTATTGTGTATAATTTTATAATGTATGTTCAAAATGTAATAAATATTATGTGTATAATAAAACAATAAATTAATGACTCAAATAAAAATAAAATACAAAATCAATAGTAATCATAATATGTAGTAAACATACATATGTAAGTATATATCATATATTACACATGTATAGAAATAGTTTTTCCATTGCAGGGCCTTCATTCGGGCCCTGGGAACTCTAGCCTGAATTTCTTTTCCTCAAGGACAGTGAGATTCGCCTTCACCCATGGTGCAAAAGAGTTACCTGGACAGTGAGATCAAATCCCAGCAATGGCAGAAATACTGGCCCCAGTTCCAAGACTGAGACTTAATTTTTTTAATGGAAGCAGGTATGTTTATTCAGTTTCATACTGAACATTAAACAAAAATACAGTGGAGAATTTTGTACAGCTATTCAGATATCCTTCCTTTACCCCTAAAGTGCTTCTCTGAGAACTACATTGTTTCTTTTTTTGTACATTTTTATTGTAAATATGTTGTACAGAGGGTTACAGTTACATGAGCAAGGTAATGAGTACATTTCCTATTGAGCACTGTTGCCTCCTCCTCTGTATTCTTCCTACCATACCTTCTCTCCCATCTCCACAACTACTCCCCCTGCCCTGGTCAGTGACTTATTTTTTTTTATTTTTGGCTTGGCACAGGGTTTGAATTTAAGTAGTGACAATGCTGCACCTTCCCACACATTGCTACAGATTTACCAAGACCCTGAGTTCAAATCCCAGGCTAGGAAAGAAAACTGGCAGAAATTCCAAAAAAGAGAGCTTTATTTTTTAATTTAATTAATTAATTAATTAATTTTTTTCTTTTTTTTTGGCCAACCATGGGGCTTGAACTCATGTCGTGGCAACTCTGCCTTAGCTTCGATCACCCTAGGCTGGGGTGCAGCACCTGGACCCATATTAGATCAGGGGATCCTAGGACCAGAGGGCTTGCAAGAAGAAAAAAAAAAGTTGGAAAGCACAAAAAGTGGTGAGCTGCAGAGGGCTGGAGGGTTTTGCGATTTTTTCTTTGCAAGGTGACTATCCTGGGTCTTAATTGCCTGGTTGCAAACTGGAGCTGACCTGCCATTGCTGAAAGCTGGCGGGCTATCAGGGAAACCATAGTCCAACCTGTTAACATAGGTTTCTGGTTCAAACCCGTGGGGACACCTACCAATGGCAGGAGATCGCAAGGGACTTGTTCCTATGCATACGAATAACAATTGAAAGAGTAGTTCATGCAACAGTTGAGTCTAAAATTGGATGCTGCCCACCCATGTATGGAAATATAGATCCTTGGTTTAATTATGAATTTATGACTATATTGTCCCCCACCAGGGCTTGATCTCAGGTCCAGGGAATGGCCTAGCTCTTAGTGGCTATAGGCTGGTGTGCTCACCATGACCCTTTCACCAATTGAGTCTGCTAGGCTTTGAGTTCAAATCTTTGCACAGCCAAAAGTTCATTCTGATGTGAGAATCCAATCGATCTACCTGTTTTCATCTCCTGTGAAAGTCCTGGGTCTCAGAGAGGATGGAGAATGCTATATAGGCAACTCTACAGCCATAAGAACAGGTTGTTATCCATGTCATCACAGTTATACCTATCACCATACTCAGTAAAATACACAATACGAAGTACACCGAATGCAAGATGCTGTCCAAACATATATGTTAATATAGATCCTATGTTTAAATAATTAATTTATGGCTGTCGTGGGGCACCTTGAGGATCAATGTCAGATCCTGGGAATGGCCTAGCTCCTTAGTTGCTCACAGGCTAGTTTGTTCACCTTGACCTATTCACCAATTGGTCCTGCTAGGCTCTGAGACAGATCCCAGCACTACCAATAAGTGGATCATGAAGTAAGAAACTGAGTGTGAAAATTATTTTCCTTTTCTCTCAGAGTCCTGGGTGTTAGGCATGATGGAGAACATGTCTACAAATGTAGATGCTATGTGATAGTATATCATCAATGTAATAAATGGAGTGGGTGTCATCGTAGTAAATAAAATCAATGGTAAATAAATGAATAAAAAAATACAAGGAACAATCACACCAAACATGTATGGACTGAACATCTATAGGTAAGTATACATCCTATCTTTACAATGTATATAGATAGTATGCTTTCCAGAGCTGGGGCTTGAATTCGGGCCTAATGAACAGACCTGACTTTCTTTTCTTCAAGTATGGTAAGATTCCCCTTCATCCACAGTGCTGCAGATGTACCCAGACCCTGAGTTCAAACCCAAAACCAGGCAGAATAAACAGCGCGAATTGCAAGCCAGGGAGCTCATTTATTTTTTATTTTATTTTATTTTATGCTCAGCACGGCACTTGAACTCATGTTGTGGCAACTCTGCCTCAGCTTTGATCACTCAAGGCTGGGATGGAGCCACTGGACCCACAGCTGCTCCTGGGATCCTAAACCCCCAGGCCTTGCAGGGAAAAAATGCACAAAAAAATGTTGTGAGATAGCTTTTTATGTTTTCTTCCTTTGCACGGTGACCCTCCTGGGTCTGAATGACACTGTTGCAAAGGGTACTTCACCTTGCATTGCTGAAGGCTGGCAGAATACCGGGGAAGCCATAAGCCCACGTGGCAAGGTAGGTCCTGATTTCGAATCCCTGTCCTGACACAACCAATGCCAGGAGATACTAAGAGACTTGTTCCCATCCATAGAAATAACAATGGAATGTTATCAATGTCACGGTTGAATAAGTTGATTGTAAATGATGCTTCTATAAAATTAGCATAATTTTAGGAGGCTGATTGATTTTATTTAATATTATGAAGCATTAGAAGAATACTATCACTTACAGGAACACAATAATTTCAAGACACTGATTGATGTCATTAATAGTTTAAGGATGAAAACAATAACAATAATTACATGGAAGCATAATAAATACCCAAGAATTGGTACAAATGTAGTCTATATAAGTGAATAATGGACAGACATCTCTGGCATGCTATAAAGATACATATTTATTAGTATACTTCCATCTGTGTGACAATCTGTTCTTATTTTGTCAACCCCTGGGGCTTGATCTCAGGTCCTAGGAACTGCCTGTCAGCTCAATTTGCCCCAGGATGGCGTGTTGACACTCACCCATTCATGAATTTGGCCTTGTAGGCCATGAGTTCAGATGCCAGCACTCCCAAACAATGAATCGTGGAGTAAGAAACTGATGTTGACACATGTTTTCCTTTACTGTGAATCTTCTGGGTGTCAGGTATGAAGTTGAATACATATGCAGACCTATATACTATATATTCAATGTAATCAATGTTCTATGTGTCATAATAGTCAATAAAATAAACGGTTAATACATGATTAAAACAAAAAATAAAATGAAAAACTCCACTGAATGCAATATGGAGTCAACATATGTATATAAATCATATATGTAAATTGTAGGATGTTTTCTAGTGGTGGGGATCAATTTCAGGCCTAAGGAACAGACTTGAATTTCTTGTCTTCAAGGAGGAAATCTTCCCCTTCCCACACAGTGCAACAGAGTTACCCAGACCATGAGTTCCAATCCCAGTCTTGGCAGAAAAAATGGCACCTTTGTAGTATATGAAGTCCAATTCTTCGGTATTTCATTATGCCTCCATTTTATGAATGTGATTGTGTAAATGCTTAATAAAGTATTAATTAAAATCGGTCAGTGTCCTATAATATAATTGTGCATAGAAAACTCAACAACTGCTCATTAATTCATGACATTAATCACATTCCATTGGTAATCATATGGATAGGAATGGATTTCTTAGTACCTCCTGCCATTTGGAGGTGGCAGGACCAGGACTCGAACTGTGGGCTCCAGCTCCCACCACTTAAACCCGAGGATAGGGAAATCATAAGGCTGTCCAAGAACATCAGCAATACCAATGATGAGGCAGGCAGCAGTGGCTCTCAGCAATCCTCCTTGTTACTTACAAGGCTGTGATGGGAGGATCAAAGTCATCCTAAGTAGGAAAGTCCTTGAGACCCCTGTCCAACTTCAGTGCCAACAAAACCAGAAGTAGAGCCGTGTAGCTCTTGTGGTAGAGGTCTAGCCTTGAGCAAAAGCAGCTCATGGGCTGTGCCCAGATCCTGAGTTCAAGGTTTGGGACTGACAACAAACAGACATACACAAGAATCTGTGCAGCCATCTGACTAAAGCAGGTCACGCTCTTGTGCCCAACTGAATTGGACATAGTTCCCAGAAAATGTGGCTGGGGGAGTTGCTGTCATCTTGACTCTGTACATGCTGCCTGCATCACAGGATTCTGGCCACAATCCCATTCTTTCATGTTTCTTTCTGACCAACGGAATACAAGAATTGTGGCCATGCCCACATTCCATGCTGCCCTGTACCCCCGGGATTCCCTCAGTTGGTTGTCACCACTACCAGCAGTTGAAGAAGTTAGAGGTGGCTGAGTAGTGAGCAAGAGACTTGAAGCTACTTTGGAGTAGGAAATTGATGTGCCCTCCTGCTTCCCAGCCCCCTCCTCTGCTTCCTCCAAGGCACCACATTTCAAACCTCAGGTGTTGGCAAGCTTCTGGTAAGCTTGCAACCCTGACCTGGTCCCAGCCCCTGGTCCTCTGCTCTGGACCTGAGTGTCTGCAATGCCCCCTCCATTGCTGCTCACTCCATCATGAACATCAGCCAACAACGTTTCCCAGCAGCACAGGTGAGTGGCCACCCAGTGGGCCTGCACCGTGCGACACTCGTACCTGGAGACCCCCCCCAGGTCCCAGACTTGCACCTCCCTCATACCCAACAGTCCAGCCAGGGCTCTGCCACTAATGCGCCAAAAGGGTAGGGGGTGGGTGTCAACTCGGGGATCCCACCCCCATCCCTAGCGGCCAATGTCCCAGGAAAAGGGCAGATGCAGTGATGGGTGAAGAGGGGGCGCCACATCATGTGCAGAGGAGGCGCCACATCGTCCCTGACCTGGAGCAGTGGGAGACACAGAGCCATGCATCTGCACCCTTTTTCTCCCTAGTGGGAACTTGGTGGCTTTAGTCAAAGGTGGGGAGCAGCACCTCCACACCTGCCTTCTCTGGTCTTTTCTTTTTTTCTTTGCATGAGGGTTGTTGGATGCATAAGATAGACACCCCCCTTGCTGTTTGAGCCCTTGTCTTCTGTGCTTGGTCAACCTTTCACCTGAAGAGGGTCCCAGAAAAGCCCAGGAAGGAGGTGAAGGGCGCTGGGGGTCAAAGCAGAAGGTGAATATCTGGGAGGAATACCCCAACCCCCCTCACACATACACCTGGCCTGTTCCCTTACCCCTCAGCTGTAAACAGTTCTCACAGGATCATCACCAGCTCTGCCAGCATGTGCTGGTGCTCTTGTTCCATTTGATCTCCTCGTCCTCCCCAAGAATCCACCAATTAGCCCAGGAGCGTGTAGGTTAGAAGTAAGGAGTATGTCGATGTATGTATCCTTAGGAATCCATCCATTTCCCCCCACCACTGGTCAGACACCCCTCTGAGGTCACCATGACCCTCTGCTAGTTTCCTTTTCCAGGCTCTGAGGAGACACCTGTCTCAGGACTCCTTCACCCAGCATCCTGACCTAGGGTTTTGGTGAATGTGGAGTCAAGGCTGGTTGTTCCCAAGGGGGAGGATCTGGCCCTGGAGAAAGGGAGAGGCGTGGTGGTGCTGTTTCATTTGAGTGGTGCTCCCCTTGGGTGGGAGCCCCTGGTTCTCTCAAGGGAACCTCCATGCTCCAGCTTGTACATTGTGCCAGATGAGGAATGAACAGAGGCACTTCTGAGTCGTGTGTGTGTGTGTGTGTGTGTGTGTGTGTGTGTGTGTGTGTGTGTGTGTGTGCATTAGAGAGAGAGAGAGGGAAAGAAAGAGAGATCATCTTTCTACTTGTACATCCTGACAGAGCTCAGGTGAGTGATCAATTGGCAAATTTCAGGTGCTGCATGGATGAGTCTTCTGTCACCAGTCTGGATTTGTGTGTGTGTAGAAGTGGGTTGCAACAAAGATAGTCGGACCCTTTGGTAACTTTTCCTGCTATCTTTGAGGGCTTCACAGCTGAGGTCTAGGGGCCTGGAAGGGTAAGGTGCTTGAAGGGAACTCATCATCATTAAATTACAAGACCAAAGTATTTGTATGCCCTGGAGCTATCTACTCCCTTGGGTCTGGTTGGTGGCAGTGGGAACTTGAGAGGACCTGGGAGTGTGTCTCACAGGGGGTGGTTTCCCAGGGGGACAGATTGTGTGGCCAGAACCTAGTAAGGATCTGCACCCTGCGAGTATGGAGTGCACCAGCATAGGTCAGAATCCGGGTCTTCTCACCATGATGTCTGATGGGTGACGCCAACCCTATTTTAAATCTTGACCTGTGATATTCAGATCTCAGACTCCTGAGTAACTAGGATTATAGGCATGAGCATCTGGCACCGGGCCTCGGATTCTTTTTGGTATATTAGGGTTTGAACTCAAGACCTTGTGCTTGCCAGTCAGGTCTTCCACCATGTGAGTCAAGCCTTTCTGTCTTGGGCATTTCCAAGATAGAGAGTAATATATGGTCAGGCTGGGCTGGATCATGGTCCGCCTATCTGACAGGCATGCTCCACCAGGCCTGGTCCTCTGTAGTTGGGATAGTAGACATGTAGCACCATGTTCAGGCATCGGTTTAGATGGATTATCTCAAACTCTTAGTGCACGGCAGCCAATTCTTGACCACAGGCCAAGCCTGGGTTAGGCCTCAACCATTGGACCTCAGTCTCCTCTTGGGACAATTGTGAGGAAACAAGGGATTTATACAGAGGGATCTCTGGCATAGGACACAGAGGGAGCGGCCATCAGATACCATTCTTGGCAATTCTGTGAGCAAATGAAAGGAAGATACCTGGAAAAGGCTCAGGTGGAGCCTGTTATTAATCATGGAACAGTTGAGGGATTGTGAAACAAAACATAGCTCTCTTTCATCCTGACCTTATCCCCATAAGGAAGGGGATCCTTCACTGTGTTCAGTTTTGCAGCTGGGGATACAGAGGCAAGGAGAAGCCAGGTGACATACTCATGACCTCCAGTTCACAGGAATCCTGGCCTGACTTCTCTGCCATGCTCCCAGGGACAATGAGTGCTATTATTGTCAAGAAGTCCAATTCTTGTCAGTCTGGGTCTTGAACTCTGGTCCTGGGCGCTGTCCCCAAGCTCCTCAGATCAAGGCTCGCACACTACTACTTGAGCCACAGCACCGCTTCCAGTTTTTTGGTGCTTCTTTGGAGATAAGAGTCTCACAGACGTTCCTGCCTGGGCTGGCTGTGAACCATGACCCTCATATCTCAGCCTCCTATGTAGTTAGGATTAGAGGTCTGAGCCATGGGCACCCGGCTTAAGTGTAATTCTGACTTTCTCTCTCTCTCTCTCACAGGAAATGGTTTAATGCGTGCTGGAGGAGGTGGCCCAGCATCCCCATGTGGCTAGAACCCAAGGTGGCCCTCTCATTCTGGAGGTAGGCTGTGGGTTAGGAGCTGTCTTGCTCAGCCTGTTTAACCAGGTCCGTGAGGTAAGCCCCTCTGTGCCTTGGCTAGACCATGACGGTTATTCACTGTCCATCCAGCCTTACTGGACTTAGTATTGTTTTGTATGTCATTTTCTACCACCTGGCCAAAATTATGATACATAGTTATGGAATGAAAATGTAATGCCATCTTAAGAAAGTCATTTAGGGCTCTGGGAATGTGACTTCATGTTGTGGTAATTGCCTAGCATGCATGAACCCCTGGGTTCAATTCATCACAGAAAAACACTGAAAGTGGTGCTGTGCCCCAAGTGGTAGAGTGGTGGCTTTGAGCAAAAAAAAAAAAAAAAAAAGCTCAGGAATAATTCCCTAGCCCTGAATTTAAGCTCCCTGGACTGTCAGAAACAAAACAAAACAAAACAGTTAGTAAATGCAAAATAAAGAACACATACTTGGAATATATAATTGCTCCTTCCATATTGATACCTGACAACAGTCCCTAATTCATGCATTTTGCCTATATTAGGATACTGTGTTGAAAAAAAAAATGTTTTGTTCATTAGATCAATGCAGTTAATGCCAGGAATGTACTTAGATGTCAAGGGAAGGTGAATTCTGGAAATTCAAAGATTCCAGGCTTTTGGGAGGTCACTGCTAATCACAGAGAAGGCTAGTCTAAGTGAGATTTGGAAATCTTTTTGGACAGTCATGGCACCAAAAAGGCAGAGGCTAATTAACAGCTATGATAGAAGAGAAGGAATAACTCCAGATGGAAGGAATAAATGATAGTAACTAACGTATACCAGAAACTGTCCTAGGGAAATATTTTTGGTTATTGAAGAACTAGTTATCAACTAGGCTTATACCTCATTGCCTTTAACATTCTAAATCTCTTAGACTAGTTCTTAATATCTGTGTGATAAATGTATCTCCTTCTATGCTGTTCTTTCATACCTGATCTCCTTTGTCTAAAAATCTCAGTCTTTCTATATTACTCTATGAATATTGTCTAATACTAAATAACACCTACACAGATGGCATAGGATGCTAATGTAAGAGTCCCATAGCTCATGAGTCATTAATATAACAACATGGAAAAATGAGGACATATTTATTCCTACCCCAATTTTTCTGAAAAGCTGCAATGTCATCATTTGATTCAAATTTCCATTCTTTGTCTACATAGTGTCATTAAGTACACATAAATGCAAATATGAACCAGGTGCTGGTAGCTTAAGCCTGTAATCCTAGCTACTCAGAAGGATGAGACCAGAGGATTGTGGTTCAAAGCAAGCTTTGTCAGGAAAGTCCATGAGACCCTTATCTTCAATTAATCACAGGAAACCCAGAAGTGGTGCTGTAGCTAAAGTGATAGAGTGCTCAAATTGGGATGAAGAGGTGAGGGACAGCGCCGAGGATCAGAGTGAAAGCACCATGACCAACAAAAAAGGTGCAAATATGACTTTCAGTTTCCCCAAAAGGAATGACAAGGTCAATAGTAATCTTTCCAAGCATAAAAAATAATTCCAAAATGATTCAGTACACCTACTTTTGCTGAGTTATTTAAGTTATGGCTTCTTTGCTGGGAATATTCTTTTCTTTTAAAAATTGTCATATATTAGCTTTATAATAAACTTCATCGAATATTTCTTTTTTCAAAAGAGAAGTCCATACTGTTGATCTCACTTGTCTTTCTTACTGTCTTAGTTCAAAGCCAACCCAGACAGAAAAGTCTGTGAAACTCTTATCTGTAAATAAACATTAAAAAAGCCTAAAGTGGAGTTTTGGCTCAAGCAGTAGAGTACTATTTTTGAGGATAAGTGGGCAAGAAAGACAACTGTTCAGGGACAGAGTCCAGCCTCTGGGTTCAAGCCCCAGAACCAGGGCAAACTAAACAAACAAGCAAACACAAACAACCCCCGATATTTCTTTGGGATTCTCCTTAAAGGGATACTGGTCTGAGAAGAAGCTGCTTGTGCCGATCATACTCACATGATCCTGCTTTTTTGGAATTCTTATTGCTATGGAGAATTCAGGACCAGACTAAAGGAAGTGATAACTGACTCCTGCAAAAAGAGAATCATCTCAGGGGTGAAATATCCATCCATAAGAGACTTTTAAACCTCCATGTCTTTGTTTCTTTGCAGTAGAACAATTTTAAAACAATGTTATTAGGGGATGGGAATGTGGTTCAGTGGTAGAGTACTTGCCTTGCATGCATGAGGCCCTGATTTTTCAGTACCACATAAACAGAAAAAGTCAGAAATGGCGCTGTGGTTCAAGTGGTAGAGCACTATCCTTGAGCTGAAGAGCTGAGGGAGAGCGCCCAGGTCCAGAGTTAAAGCCACACAATTGGCAAAAACAAATACAAACTAACTAAAAAAAACAACAATGTTAATTTCTTTTATTCTATGCTGGCCTTCACATGGCATATTATTATCTTTTGTAATACTCTCAACTAGAAGTTTACAGACAAGTTTATATGAATAAAAAACACACTGGAAAAAGCAAGGGACAGAGTTTCCTTAAAGCCTTGGGATTCTTTTCTTGTAAAGTAAAAAGGAAAGCAGAAGTTAATTTGAACTCTATCATTCCTCTATGTTCAATTCCTCTCCTGGGATCAGTTTCCACAAAGTCCAGTAACAATCATTGGTGCTTCTTGAGGTCTAAGGAATGTTTTCAGGCTTCATTGAACTAACACAACGACACTTTTGGACATGAGGTAACAGGTGTTTCAGAGAAAACTTAGTAAAGAGAAAATATATTTATATTGCTTATAAATACATTATCCATGAGTACATTTAGTTCAAACTTCATAATTACTCTGCAAATTAAGCCAAATTTTAAATGGGAAGAAGGTCCTCAGATCATTCTTTTTGTGAGTGTATATGCTGTGCATTATTTCCCTAGTGCACATGAGTTAACAGTAAGCAAAACATTTGCAATAATAGGAGAAAGAGAAGTTCTGTGTTTAAGTATAAGGGTTCAATACACTATAGAAGACTACAAATAAGACAACATCAAAACAATAAAGCCAAGTCCACTATGTAGATTTATGGGAGTGTTCCTAAGTGGAATATGAAGTATGAGGCTTTTCCCTTTCTAAATCACGCTTGCTAATCGCACGAATTTTTAAAAGTAGAATGGAAGAATAATTCTGGTTCCAAAGCAAGTCAGCTATAAGGGCATGGATTTAACTGGAAAAAAAGTCCATCTTGAGAGAGCAGGAATTATAATAGCAATGAACTAGTGGCTAAGATCACATTTCTTTTTCTTTCCTCTACTTGCATTTTGTTGTTGTTGTTGGTCTTGGCACTTGAACTCTGAGCCTGGGTGCTGTCCCTCTGCTATTCAGCTCAAGGCTACTGCTCTACCACTTGAGCCACAGTGCCACTTCCAGTTTTCTTGTAGTTAATTGGAGAAAATAGTCTCTTGGACTTTCCTACCTGGGCTGGCTTTGAACCCCAATCCTCAGATCTCTCCACCACCTGGCGTAAGATCACATTTCTAACAGTGTACACTCAGCATATGCAATGTATATGTTCATCTATCTTTCTATGAATTTTTGAGTTAAAAATCTGGACTACAGCTTAGACTTTTCACTCACAAAAATGTTTGTAGTTTAAAAGTCGATACTTCTGGAGAAATAAAACCTATGAATGTAAAGGAGTCTGGCAAGTTCAGTTTGCATGCAGCCTGGGCAGAACAGTCTTTGCCACACTACCAGCCAAAACCTGGATTGGAAGAATGTCTCAGGTGATGGAATACCAGTCATGAGCAAGATTGATGAATAAGAGCTTAAGGCTTTTGCATACATACATACAAATACACACATACACACAGAGGCACTTATATGTGCACACACAAATACAGAAATGAAACAACTCTTAGAATATTCAGAAAAGTTTTAAAAAAGCAATAGAAAATATGTCCTGAGTAAGAATTAAGAGATAAATTTTAATATTAGAAAGTCCTCAAGTGAACTTTCTTCAAAAAAGTTTGAGACTATTACATAGGTAGGGACGAGGAATAGTAAGAGAGTTAAGTAATTATTATTAAAAGGATGGAATGAATCAGAGATACCAGCAGGTGCATCTGAAGATGATCATATCCTGTGTCAAATTTAGAAGATCTTTGAAAATAGTACACAAACACTCTGAGCAGTCATTCTAGTGGATAATATCATTGGAGAAGTTCAGATTTGCTAGTCTATGTCTAGATTAAATAAACCAACAATCCATGGCAGGGCAATGTGATACAAGCTTGGAATTCTAGCACTCAGACTAAGGCAGGAGATTAGAGAGTAGAATTAAGTAGTGATACTTTCCCTGGACCAGGTAGTATAATTTTGTCTAATAAAACAAACCAAACAACAAGAAAGGAATACACAGTTGGAAGTTTGGGCTAATTTTGTCATTATGTTTTGAAAAGTCAACATTCCTATTGAAATGTAACTCGTATATAATCTTCAGTTGTGTTTTAAAAGCTCTCTTCATTACAGAACATTCCCAGATTCCAAATGGCTCATGATTCCCACCCAAAATTTGAAAAAGTAAGTAAGCATCATTCTGTTGGATTCCAAAGAAATGACGAAGGATTACAAAATCTTAAGCCTAGAGAAATAGCAAAGTTCATCAAATGCAGGACTTTGTAGATCTTGCTAAATTAGAATTTAGAGTTAAAATAAATATTTTAGTTTTGTTTGTAATTTAATATTTTATAGGGTGCTACAAAATTCTTTTTAAATAGAGGGTTTAATTGACAAATTCACAAATGTTTCTGGCATTCTATTTGCCTAGAATATGCTTTCAAGAGAGTTATAATTAGATCTTAGTTAATAGATAATTCCAACAGTTCATGTATAAGATGATAATGTAAATAATCTAGACAGAGTTGCCAACAAATCAATATTAATTTATAAATATAGAAAAAAATTGCAATTTTTGAGGGTTTTGTATGACATTGTATGAAGAGAATAATTGTGTGCCATCTTCTTTCTTCTACCTATAGGTAACACAGGAAGCAAGTTCCTTAATTACCTGCCTCTGTATACAATGAGAAAAATGCTACATTTGGGATTTGTTTTTGTTTTATTGGTTTGTCCTAGGGCTTGATATCTGGGCCTGTAAACTGTCTCTGAGCCTGTTTATAATCAAGGATCGTGCGCTACCACTTCAATCTCAGTGCCACTTGTGTCTGACTTTTTCTGAGTTTATTGGAGATTTCAACCATAATCTTCAGACCTTAGCATCCTGAATATCTGTGATAGTTTAAAAAGTATAAAAATGAATAACATTTGCAAGTGTTCTGATCTCAAGAATCTCACTAGGGGAAAAATGATGCAACTCAGTTTATTGTAGTATTCTTTCCAGAACAAGGAGTGCATCACATTATCAGAGGTGTAGTATTTTTCACAATAGAGATAAGCTATTCATGATGTGAATTAAGGGAATTTTAAGGTGCACTTTACAAGTTGGAAACTATTGGACTAGGATGACTTTATAGCATAAATCTTGGGATTGATGGTCATAGAAATAATAGCTTACTCTGATAAAATTTGCTTACTCTTGAAGAATTAATAACAGATGCTTCATAATTTTTTCCTCTACGAGAATGTGGCTATTTTTCTGTTGACTTCTCAATTTGTAACACTCCATTGGAAACTGCATCTATTGCAAAATTACATAACATGCAAACAGGTACTGTTTTGAATATCTCAGGTATGGAATGTTCAGAATTTGAAAATGAGTATTTATTAGTCATAGGAATTTTGAGGAACATATATATTCTGTCCTCTTAATAACTTATTTACTTTTAAAAGTTATGGGTTTCCATAGAATTAAACTGTTTTCGGTTTTTTTATGAGAAACTACTATATTTATTCTTTTTTCAAAATATTGGCAAGTTTATTGTGAAAATATTGTCTAGTTGGATAACATTCAAGTTGATGACTCTCTGATAAAAAGGAGTAATCCATTCAAATTAGATGCCAAATAGTATTGATTTTTAAAAAGTTGCTACATAAAATGAAGAATAATATTTACTTTAACAATACAGTGAAATTATATTTTATGCAGCTTATTTTTTAATTTAGTTTTATTGTCAAATTGATGTACAATGGGGTTCCAGTAATTGTAAGGTAGTGAATACATAACTTTTCAAACTTGTTACCCCCTCTTTCATTTTTCTCACAGTTTTCTTTCACCTCAATACTCCTCACAAGTTGTAATGTACATTTCCAACATATTGTCTTGTGAGTAATGCTATTGCATTGTCTTCCCCTTTGTCCTTTGTCTCGCCATTTTGTTGTTCCTATTCCCTTCCCTAATTAAGTTAAATGTATACACAGGCTACCAAAATCAAATAGAGCCAAGGACAAACCATAGGGGTAAAAACCCAAAGAAAATAGAAATCACATAGTACATTAAAAACAACTGCAAAAAAATCTCTGTTTCCATATCTTGGAGTTCATTTTGCTCAGCATCAGCTTATATCTTCATATAGACACATAAAGCCACTGGAAAATAATAGGTGCCTGGACACTATATCATGTGAACAACATGTTAGAGTTTTTGATGGTAAAGGTTGAATTAGGATTGGGGAAAACGTGATTTTGATAACGGGATTTCAAAAGAGTTAAAAAATTATGACAGGCATATTTTAATTGTTCAAACTTTTTAACAACTTAGCCTATTAAGAAAATTGCCTGGGAAAATAGGCTTTCATGCAAATAAAGCTATGGAGACTTAGTTGAGAGGGAGAAATGTGGGTAAAGATAGCTCATTTTCACAATAAACAAACAAACTTCAGAAACCTTACTGTAAATCCTGTAGGTTCCCTTGAGAATTGTCCTTACCCAGGAAATATACTCTGACTGTGTGAAATTCAAAGTTCTTAGAAAAACCTAAGACATCAAAATTTGTGAATTGAACTTTAATTACCAAAATTATTCTTTGAAAAAGATAATTTGGGTCAAAATATTTAGGCAGAAAGTGCCCTCCAAAATGAAAGAAGGTATTGGGTTCACGCTTTTCTGTTTGTAACACTTTCCCCAATGTCTTTGCACGTGAAGCACTGAAACACAGAAAAAAAATCTGATTGGATACTCCAATGATTACACATTTCTAAGCAGCTCACAAAAAATAATATTCTTATCAACATGAGGTAGTGAAGATTTCTCATTACATAAGCCAAAAAGTTTGGGATCAGAAAAGAATTGAGAAAATTGAAAGGGTAAGCAAACAATGTTCTTACAAGCCCTATCTAAGCATATTGACTTCAGCAGTGGAGGGGGGCCAGAAATTTTGATGTAGATTTTCTTAATATTTTTGCTACCTAAAGTGATTTTACAGAGCCTATATGGCTCACTACAATGCAGAATAGATTGAATGAAGACAGGAAAATAAATTCTACGTTCAAATGAGACAACTTCAAAGAGTTTTAAAAGAGAAACCATGAAGATATAGAGGGGCGGGTTGAGGAGGATATCTTATAGACTTTCAGCTTCACTGGACTTGAGGCCAAGAAGCTGTGCTTAATTGGAAATCAGGCAAGAGCTAAGAGGAGGACATAGATTTAGGACTTACAAGCATTGTCTTTTGTAACAGACACTGTCACCCAAGGTATGGATGATTTAACTCTATTCTTTTCCATACATCTTGCTGAGCAAATGCAAGACCAAGAGAAAAATAATCTATTGAAATATTTTTGCAAAGTATAACTTCACTGATCCTGATATGGTATCTAAGGAGAGTCCTAAAAGAGAACATAAAAGTGGAATATACTTTGGTTTCCTCTAAGCATCTTGTTAGCAAAATATATCTTTGAGGTTAGAAGTGATTGAACCAAAAAGTAGTGGAGTACTTATTTTTGTGACACTTTAGACACAAGAAGACTTTCAAGGTAAAAGAAAAAAAGTATAGCTAAATATTTGTGATCACAACTTCTTGGACTGGTTTTGTGGAGACAAAGTTTTACATTAGAGTTTGTCCTCATTAACATAGATGTTGGTTTTTCGTGGCAACCAAATGCAACGGTGAAGTTTAATGGACTCTCTTAGACAAGTAAACAGCATGGTAGAAAAAATGGCAAATAATATTTAGTAAATTAGTTTGGTTAATTACTTTGCCAGAACAAAGAATGAAAGATATAATTCAAAATCACTTGACTTAAAAGTTTGAGGAAAGAGTAGTGAAGAGAGATGAAAGAAAACATAGAGGACTTTTCTGTCTCCAGTGGAGTAATGGGTTCTTGATCTTGTTTCTTCCATTCTATCTTCACAAGCTATCAAGGGTGGCTGAGGACTGGATTATCCATTGCAGACAAAGAGAACTCACAGAAGAAAATATTTGCAGCACATGTAGGTGATTCTTAACCTTAGACAATCTATTTAAATCTGTTCAAAATTCTCTGCTACCCAAAACTGCCCTCTTTGAACAGCTTTGTTTCCTTTTCCCAACACTACCCTTCATTGACTATTTAAAATTTTGAGAGGTCACATTCATCCTCTCTAGAGATTGCTGTTTGGTTGTGATTTTTGTGTGTTTTTGTATTTTGTTGTGTTTTCTAACTAAATTACAAAAGGTTTTGCAAGTGTATTACAAAAATATGTCCATCTAATTGTCCAATGCTCCTTGATCAGAGTGACTCCTTCTATCATTCTCAACCAACCCCTTCTCCAAGATTTATTTCAGATTTACCACTTCCTTTATCACATGTGTACATTGAGTATTCTAGCTGTACATGCCCCTTGTTCCATTTTTCATTCATTCTATGCCTTTACTATTATTCCTCTCTGGTTTCAACTTCCTGATAGTCATTCTGTTAAACTGTCTGTTAATATTTTGAAAGGTTTATATACATTCCACGGAGTTTCAATCCTGCATATGCTTGAACTGATGTCAGCTTATATTTCCATAATTAATTCATCTGCAATAACAATTTGCAAGACTGGAGATGTGAAGCACCTAGACAAGATTTTATTCTCATCCATTTGGAAGATTAATCTTTAGTCAATAAGAAAGTTTAAATATGGCTTAGAATATATTCCTAACTACAAAATTTTATAAATGGCTTTGTAAAAAGGTTTGTGATTATTTTATTTTACATGGGATAATATTTTCTACTACCTATAAGTTTTGGAAAAAGAAGAAAACCACGATTTACTACTATAGAGGAATATGGTAGAAACAGAAGACAGATTTTATGTTTGTCACATCTCTGATGAGTACCCATATTCATGACTTTAAGTCATATTTCTTACTATGTTAGATAGATAGGGAAAACATAAAACAACATATGATAAGGCATCTATTTGTGACTTTTCAAAATGTACCTTATTAAGTGATGAAACTTACTTGATTAGCTAGTTTTTGGGTTTGTATTATGGGAGGTTGTTCTATTTGACACATTTCTGGAAGGCACCTACTGAACAACACAAATGGTGGGTGGTACTGTTTCTACACTTTAATGAATGGTTGAACCTGCTTGGCATTAGTGCTGGATAAATAAATCAACTCTATTGTAATTTGCACCCTAAACTTGAAAAATTTGTAATGTCACTATCGTCTACTTGTCAAATGTTATTTTGGTGAGTGTGATTTTTAAAAGATTATTTCAAAAGGAATCTGTTTTCAGGAGATTAAATGTAGGTTGTCATTTGTTTGTGAATGATAACATTTTTATACAACAGAACCAAGTTTTACTGAAGTACCAGTATTTTGAAGCATTAACGATATTCTCAATTAATGTTTTTGTGAATTATATTTGACCTGAAGTCAAGTTTTCCTAGCCTTGGTAGACTAATTATGGATCTATTGTTCTAGGAACTAATTTTTTGGCTTACTTATGCTGGACAGAAATCTTTCAGTAATCATCAGAAGAGGGGTATTAAAAATAATTTTGTGACATTTGTGATCTTGGTCACACATATGGGCTGGTCATTTGTTTGAAAGTTTGAATTACTGTACTTTCAGATTTTATGATCTCATCTTTCATTTTAAGTTGCACTGCATTTCACAATTGCAAACTGCTAATTCAGGTGTCATAAGGAATTGAGATGGATTTTCAATTACTTTCTGTTGACATGTTTCATGAGTCTAGGTGAGAAATCTTGCCCTTGTTATCTGATGAAGCAGATAACTGGGACCTGGGATCCTAGGACCCATGGGTCCTGCAGAAGAGTAATGCATTTTAGATATCATATCATAAAATTTGGGTATAATCAGTAGGAAGGCTTCCGAAATTGGAGAAAAATATTTTGGAATCAGTGAGTTAAAACAATAAACAGAGCAGCAGAGTATAGTCCCTTATAGATTAGAGGAAAACAACAATTTTTTTTTACAATGTGAATTCAGAAGACCAAGAACACTTAGAAGGTATCAAAAGTTTATACCAAAGACATTGCATTGATACTTTTTATATTCAAATGTACATTCTAAACCTTATTATTTATATTCCAATCTATTTATTGAAATAAATATTTATTTATTTGTCAAATTATCAATTAATTCTAGTAAGTTTCACTGTGTGAAATAAAATATTAGCACGTATAAAGATAAAATATGTAACTATATATAATATAAGAAAAAGGCACATGTTTTTCAATGTACTGTTGTGGTTAGGGTATCAAAGGCAACTGTGTTTTAAAGTATTATTCCATTATTTCTACTTCAGTGTTGGTAGAGTTGGACCTAAAGCTTTACCATTTGTAGATTTACAGCCTAGAGGCAAGAGGAAACAATGTGATAAACATTACCAATTTAAGGCCTAATATCAAGGAGAAACATATAGACTTCTCTTGTAACTATGAAAATATTGGGTGAAAGAAAGGCAGTAGTGTAAATTCCTGCCTGGTTGGATGGTAGACTGGCCAGGACATTAGGTAATCATGCATGTCAAAACTTTTTCACCTTCTTGGCTTTAGCTACTTTTGAAATATTAGGTATAAGAAACAATTATATTTTGATAAAATACCTTCTAGTCTAAACGATTCTGTCTTAATTGTTCATCTCTCTATGATCCTTTTTAACTAATATTAGTTTTGTTCCAGTAAGACAATCTATGCTGTCAGGGTAAGATATTCTGGTTGGTCTGTTGCTACATGGAAGAAGAGTAAAGGGTCAGGTAGACATTTGTGCCAGTAAGACCTCATTTAGCAATTTTAAGCTGCAGAAGTTTAGAAGGAGCTCTTAAGCAAGGCTTGCTTTGAATCCATTAGCTCCACAAAGATAACTCAGTTGATAAATAAGTACTTGAAAAGCTATCACCTTTGGACCTAGCTATAAATGCTTCAAAGTATGATCAAATTTAAAATGAAAAAGACTTAAAATAGTCATTGACAAAAAAATTGCAAATGTGAGCAGTCGACCAAACAATATGTTTTTTCCAATATACACAGAATTTTAGAGAAGTAAGATCAATAGCATTTTTAGGAACAATAAGGTTTCCTGGTTACAAAAAGTCAACTAAGGATATATGCCTTTATAAAGATTGCATCATTAACTACTTAACTTTACAGGATACTACATGCTTCAGCAGCACATTTACCCAAATTACAACAATATAGAGATTATCATGGCACTTGCACAAGGATGATATGAAAATTTGTGAAGTATTCCATATTTTTCATTCTTCAGATGTAAGAAATGAAAAACAGTTATTAAAAAATTGATTACAAAAATGCAAGTCATTATGTCAAAAATGAACTTTACAACTTTGGTGCGGGGAGGAGGCTAGTGAGGAGGATTGAGTGGGGGGGGCAGAGGGAGGATGGGAAGGGATGGGAAGGGGAAACAAAGGAGGAGGCTACAATGCTGGATAAGAAATTTACTCATTATCTTGCCCATGTAATTGTAACCCCTCCGTACAGTATTTTCACAATAAAAAACTAAAAAAATACAAATGTAACAACACATATAATTCATTGAACTGAAAGTTAGTTAGACACCAGTGTATTAAATCCTCACCTTAGAAAGGCCTTTATATAGCATAATCTTTACAAAACTTTTGAAAGTAGATAACATTGTCATTTTATCCCAAAGAAGTAAAATACTATAAGGACTTAGGTAAAAAAGGAATCTTAAACTTTTTCTATATGGAATGCTATCTGAAATAACACATTTATTAATGAACCTATATATTATAAAACAATGTAGAATTCAAAGTATTATATCTAGGAGAGAATGAAATAGATTATGGACATTATACAAACAAAATACAGATTATTTTAAATTATACTTTTTTCAGACAAGCATCAGAAATATTTTCAGTTTCTGTACTACTCATTTCAACAGATAAGTTAAAATGATTTCTGATTTAAAAAATCACAAACTCTGCAGAAATCATTATAGATGTATACAAACAACTCTTGAATACAATTTGACATCAAAGTCAGGCAATTCACTTGAAGAATACCATTGAATCCATGAATTTTTAAAGTAAGATATTGCCGTTGCTCTGTATTGTGAAAATATTTTGTACAGACACAAAGATGGATTGGCATTTTTGAAAATTAAGAAACTTAACCAAACCATTATGACTTAGGAGAACAATTTTTACAGCCTTCCATAACTTCAACGAGGTAGTGATATGTATTTATTCTTTTGGCAATATTAAATGCAGTTTCTTTCAAGTTGTGCTTCAGACCTGGTTTGATATAATGCTTCAATAGAAGGAGATCCAGCACATCTTTGCTATTTCTATTCCAAGCAGCAAGATGCAAGGGGGTTAAGAGAACTTTAGTTTGGGCATTGGTATCTACATAGTGATGAACTAAGAAAGAAGCCACTCATGTATTATTCAACATATAAGCACTGAGCAGGGGTGTCCAGCCATTCACAGTAATTGCATGAATATCTGCCTTGAGCCACCAACTCATGTAGGATTCCTGATGAAGAGAGGTATACTCATCATCATCCCTAGTATTCACATGAGTGGCCTTTTTGGAAAGTAGTCTCTGCACTGTAGTAAGCCGATTACTTTCAGCAGCCCACAGAAAAATTTGCTTGAGTACGTCTCCACTTTTTTTTGCAAATGATACCATTCCTCACTTTTTTATCTTGTTCCTTGTCTTCATCAGAATTGCCTAACCAGAGACACTGAGTACCAGTGGGAATCAGGTACACATGTATTCCCCAATAGATCACGTTGGTTGAACTGCTCAGAAAAATCCAGTGAATTTTCTACATCTGTTATTTCACCATGATTTTTTTCTCTTTTTCCATTTTTACTATTCGAAATTATTCTAACTGGAGAGTAGGGAATTGATAGAGAGCAGAGGAAATGTTTTCCTCCATATTGAAAGGTACAGACTGAAAATGAGGACCAGTGGTGTCTTCATGTGCAGCTTATTCTAGGAATGAGAAAATATGAAATAATGCCTTCTATGTAAATGATTTGGGGAATGGCAGAGCAGAAAGTGAAATGATGCAACCAAAAATATAAAAGCAAGATAAATTAGGATAATTATGGAGCAGTCATATTATCTATGAGAACCATGAAAGGGAGAGAGGAAGAGAGAGACAGATGTGCAGTGACCTAGCTAGCCACAAAATCCAGGCCTCGGATCAATTTATAGAGAAAACAATTTTATTTTTTAAAAGAGATGGAAATAGAATTTATGTATTTACTTGAAATTAGTAAATACACTTTTAATAGCCTACATAAAGAGACATAGCTTTGACCAAATTACAGACAAGGATCTAAATCCCTGATAATTCTATTAACAGATCTGACTGAAATCAGTTGAATATCACTTTTCCTGTAGAGTGAAGGAATAGGTCCAGGCTAGGAAAGCAGCTAGAGAAGGCAGACCGATTTTATCTGGGACAAAACTTTGTGGAAAATGGTATCAAGGATTAATTACTAGTGATCCACTTGCACTGGAAGTGTGAATCTGAACTATTGCTTGCTGATTATGAACTATTGCTTTAATCATTATATGTTCCAAGAAGAAAAGGTGAGATTTAATTGATAGCAAAGGATTAGTAATACACTTTGACTTCTCATTAAGGACCTTCAACCATCAAAATCACATGAAGTCAATAGACAGGCCTACTTTTTTAGATGAAAACAGGTGTCTTTAAAAACAAGGTAATTAAGTATTCCTACAAAAGACTTTTTTTTACTACTGCATTATACAGTTTTTTTCTAATGTTGGGTAACAAATAATGGATCTATTAGAAAACTCTTAAAGCTCATGTGTTCAATAGTGAGTTTTCTTATATCATGGTATTTTTGTTCATGGTTTTAAGAAGAAATTTACTAGCTTAAATTTCTGACAGGACAATATCATCACTGTACAACTTGCTTCTATACTCTAAGTTTTAAATTACTATCTAAGTATGTGCATTAGATAGCTATAGAGGAAAATCTAGAAGCCACACTGGTGGCTCATGTGTTTATCCTAGCTAATCAGAAAGATGAAATCTGAGGATTGTGGTTTGAAACCATACCAAGCAAAAAACATCCATTAGATTCTGATTTGAAAGTAACCAGCAAAAGCTAGAAATGGAGCTGTGGGACAAGCAGTAAAATTCTAGGCTTGAGAAAACTAAAACAAAAAAACAACAACAACAAAAAAACAACAAATTCTGGGACAGAACCAGGTCCTGAATTCAAGGCTAGTATTAGCACAAAACAAATGAATGAATGAATGAATTAAAATAAATTAAGTGGTCACATGTGGCGAGGCAAGTAAAATGTAACACCCATGGTGACTGGATTGTGTATTATTTTGTAATAAGGCAAATTAATGTTTGTCCAAATCACTAATATTTTATTTGTACTTTTTTGTATTAAACCCTGAATTTAGCATGCATATATATGTGTGTACATGTGCACACATGTGTGTATGTGTATATGTGTGAGTGTGCTGTTGCAATGTTGCTTGCCAATGTGGACAGGGTGAGGCTGAAAAGAGCTAACTGTGTTGCAATGCTTTTATTTATCAGTGTTTTGTCATGTCATTTCTGTGGAGCCACTCTTCTGTACATTTTATTTTCAAATAATAACATCATCATAATCAAAGCATATACAACATTAAGTTAGATAAAAGAGACCAATTTCAGCTCTTATTATATGTTAGGTAAGAAGATGCAGATATAATTAGGTAGTAAGTTAGTGCTATAAGATGACTGTCAGTACAAAATATGTATTTGACCTCTTAAATTCGTTATACTTTTAAGATATACTCATGGAGTGAGTTTGACCTACTTGACCAAACAGGTATTACTCTCGGGTTATTCCCATGAAACACAAGGTGGATAAACTCTTTCCAGATTTCTGTTGAAAATAACTTTCTTTGTAACATCATATCTATTCTCACTAAGATAATCAACCCTGTATTTATTAGGTTTGAATATCCCATCAAAAATCAGTATTGTGGATATGCTTGTTAGATATACCTTTCAAAAACAGACAAACAAAAAGCCTCCAGATTGTGGATGCATTTGAAGTTGTTTTGTACATGCAATTGGAACTTCACTAATGGCTCTTTTGTGGGAGTAACTATCACAACTTTAACAAATAAGGCTTTTCGAATATCTTTTCCAATATACATAACAACCCAAAGCGAGTCTTGCAATTTCTGAAAAGCCTTTGAATATTTCAGTATTATTTCAGTTCATTGACTATAGAGCTAAAGACATTTCTGAAATAAATATTGTTAAGATCTGAAGATGTAAGTGGGTATATAGGCTTTTTTATGTATCATTTTATGAAAACCCAGTTTTTATGAAAGTAAATGAGATTGAATAAAAATGAATTTGGTAAGCTAATTATTAGTATAATTTTGTTTTCTAGTAACAGTTTTTTGAATGTAGATGATGCAGTTAAATTATTTCCTTTGTGGCTCTGTACTTCAGTGAGTTTCATACTCTTTATAATTATAAGAGCGAATTTGTAGAAAAATAAAGGTATTTGAAAATGATTAGGATTAATCTTGTGTTTTGTGTCCTACTTTCAAGAAAATGAGTTGTTTTCAAGTGTTAATATTTTATGATTGAATCTTCAGTAACACAAGAAATTTTGAAAAACGTGCACTAGTATTGATGTCTTTTTAAACCAATTGTATTCACAAGTTGGAGAGTCTTTAATTGATGCTTAGGTCTTGGTGTCTATGATTTTTAACCTCTCGTTCCTAACATTAATGATAGTTAAGACTGCATTTTTGGGTATATGAAAGGTAAAATATTTATCTGGGGTCAAAGGTGATTTTTATATCAGTCTTGCTTTAATAGCATTTTAAAGTACTACATTTCTCTCAAAATGTTGGGTATAAAAAGTAATCAAAATACTTCTAATGGTAAACAACTTATCTGAGTTACAATGTGGAAATGATTGGTCTATAGACCTGCAGTCTGTATCCATCAGGAATTGGGGAGGTTATTCTTTCAGTATGATTGTGTTAAACAGAGATGAGGGTCCCGAGGCAATGCAGTGTTGTCATGGGATAGAATATGATTTCTAAAATTTTGAGCTAGAAATCAAGAATGTTATAGTTTAGCAGTTCCTTTCACCAGGGAGGTATAAATCGATTATGAACTTGGAGTTTTCATATTACAGTTACTTATTTCCTTTTTTCCTTTTTTTTTTTTTTTTTTTTTTTTGGTTGGTCGTGGCGCTTGAACTCTGGGCTTGGGTACTGTCCCTGTGTTCTTTTGCTCAAGTTGATCACTGTACCACTTCAGCTACAGTGCCACTTCTGGTTTACTAGCTGTTTATTATAGATAAGAATCTCTCAGACTATCCTGCCTGGGCTGGCTTTGAACTGCATTCCTCAGATCTCAGCCTCATGAGTAGTTAGGGTTACAGGTGGAGCCACCGGCATCCCGCTTAGTTTCCTATTTTCTAACAAAGATAAAGTGAAATATCATTAGAATGTGGACAATAATTCTGGGAAATTTTCCTACAATTAGTGGACTAAGTGCTGGTATTTTAGTCATAAATTAGAATGAAGTTATTTGATACGGTGGGACTGGGGCGCAGGCTACGATTTACCATTTGTGCAATTTTCTACTAGTAATTCCAACTCTGAAAACTTCAATATCATCATCTCAGAATTAGAAATGGAAGTAGTTCTACTTTATGGGATTATTGTGAGAATTAAATTAGATACCATGGGTAACGTACTTGGAAAAACAATCAGCATTTGATCCTTTCTCCCTGTTATTTTATTATGTGATGAATTCTAACATTTTTACTGTGATTTTTATATTGTGTCTCTTTAGGATACGCAATGTGATGTATTGACATTCATTTTGTTGGTCACTTTTATGTCATTTTGAGGAAAAAAACTGCAAAGAAAATTTCTGAGAAGGAAACTATTATTTTGACTCATGGTTTAAGAGAACACAGTTTAAGATTCAAATGTCTCCATTGTTTTTTTTTTGGGGGGGGGGAGGCAGTCCTGTCGTGGGTCCAGAACGCTGGGCCTGGGAGCTGTTCCTTAGCTCTTCAGCTCAAGGATAGCTCTCTACCACTTGAACCACAGTGCCACTTCCGGCTTTTTACTTTTTGCTTATGTGGTGCTGAAGGATCGAACCCAGGGCCTTAGGCATGTAAGGCAAGCTCTCTACCACTGAGCCACCTTCCCAGCCATGATTCCATTGTTTTTAGTTATATTTTTATTAAATAGTCGTACGAAGGAATTTCCATTCAATAAATCAGTTTATAAGTACAATGGATCTTTACATAACTTTTCCACATCCTTCCAAACCTCACCCCACTTTCATTTCTTCTAGTGTCTGCATTGAATATTATACATTCCCTCTCTTTGTCCATAATTCTCTTTATTCCTTCCCTTTGACTTTCTCATATCTGCCAAATGATAGCTTCTTGGTGTTCATTTTGTTGGAATAAATGTTCAATTTTATAAGAAATTACACCTTTTAAATACTCTTCTGCAATACTATTGTGTAAACTTGCATAAAGACCTATGTTCCAAATACACGACAGAACATGGGTCCTTTGTGTGTCTGGCTCTGACTTAATTTACTTAACATATTTTTAGATCTATCTATTTCTTTGCAAATTATGTAACAGTCTTCATAATGGATGGGTGCAATCCAATTGTGTATATGTGCCCCACTTTCTCCAACCATTCCTCCACCATAAGGCATCTGGGCTGTTTTCATAACTTGGCTACAGTAAATAGTGCAGCAGTGAACATGGTTGTGAAAGTGATTTTACTGTATCTTTAGGAAGAATTCGTCACTATCTTTCTGGGAGCAATCCTCTAAGCAATTTTCCAGAATAAGCACACCCCTCCTTTCATCTCCATCACAACTTTTTGCAAGTCCTCAAAAACATACTACACCCTACAGGTCTCAATAAGCTAAAACCACACTGTGCAATACATTTTTTTCATGATTGTACACATAATTTAGTAAGAACCTTCTATGTACTTTTCTAATTTGGGAATGAGGGAAATGACAATAGAGGAAAAGTAAGATAAATTCAATTTAATTAGCTATTATAATATTTAAAAACATTTTCAGCTCTAACTCATAGCCTCACTTACTATTATTTTAATCATTTTTTGATTACTTCATCAATCCCCTAAATTATAACAGGTGCATTAAATACAAAAGCAAAAATTGTGGTTTGGTTTTGACACTCATGTGTGAGGATGCACAATATGGGCAAATAGAGAGATTGGAATTAATATCCATTACCCATTTTGTTAAATTAAGATGGTTTTCCCAAACTGATTCTTGCAATTCATATTCCATTCAACAACAAGAAACATGTGACAATTCCCTTTGTTTTCCTCATTAATAACTTTTGTTTCTATTTTATTTTACAACAAAGGTTGATTTTTCATAAATCTACTGTAGATACAAAGATACGTTAAAATACTTCTATCTTTATGCATTGATATATACACACACACATCTGTTACACAGGTTGTAATGATAATTTATAACTTCTGTAACTGTATGATTTACTAAATTATTTAAAAAATAGACAGCTTATGCCTGGAATCTTGGTTACTCAGGAGGATGACATCTGACGATCCTGATTTGAAGCCATCTTGGGCAAGTAAGTCCATGAGACTATTATCTCCAAACAACGAACCGAAAATCAGAATTGGAACTGTGGCTCAAAGTAGTAGAGTGGTAGCCTTGAGAGAAAAAGGTCAGGGACATCACACAGACTCTTAGTTCAAGAACTATAATCTAACCAAAAAATCTAATTTACACCTGTGTAAGTAGAGTATTTCCATCACCCAAATGCACATCCATGCTCATTTGCAAGATAACTCTGTTATGTCTGGAGTACCACACAACATTATAGCTTAAGTAGAAAGGATCACAACATGGGTTCACTCTATCTCTCTCATGGGTTTTGTCTCCACTGAAATACTCAAATCTTACAATCATTCCAATTATTTAAAGTCATAGCTTTTTTCTTCAATAACCATAATATATTTTGCATTGAGTGTCTTGTATCTCCTAAATGGGTGTTCTTACCATTTTGTCATGCCCCCAGCCCTAAATTAGTCTGATTATTTTTCAAATAGAATCGGGCTTCCTTCTTGTGTATGATCTTGGGCTCAGTTCACTTTATGTTATTCTTCCTGGAATTTAGAATAACAGGTGCATGGCATTGTGTACAGATCTTTCTGTCCAGTCTAAGTTTTAACCACTGTCCTCACAACAGTAGACTCCCATGTAGTCAGGATTTTCAAAAGCTTATCATAGCTGATTTTTTTTTAAATCTTTGCATTTCTTGCAGGTTTTTGAGTACTGAATTAATTTGTGTTTTCTTGGGTTGTTTTGTTTCATTTGAATGTATGTGTTGAGTTGTTCCAAACTTTCCTTTTGTTTCTTTCACTAACATTCTTACCTAAGTGCTGAGAAACAAATTCTTCTTTCTGAAGATAGTCAAGGTCAACATTATTTATTCCAAAGCAATTTCAATAATATTTAAACACCTTCATACCTATGAATGTTATATGAATGCTAAGTGCTGAGAAGGGTCTTTTTATTTTCACAACAGTCTTTAGCATACACAGACAGATCATGAAATATATGAAGATAATAAAACTATAGATGCTTGCCAGGTGGAGAAAAAACTATTATGAATTGTTTGACAGAGGCTTCCCTTCTGGTGAAAGAAATACGCTGTTTGATGCAGAATTTCAAAAAATCATATAGCTAGGAAGAACCTAAACAATCATGCAATACTACAGAGTTGAGGGAGATGAATTGCCCTCCTGAATACTTTACTTTTGGGTCAAATAAAAGCAGGCTTGCAAAAAGAGAATAGACTATAGAGAAACATGATGAGTTGATGCAAATAGCTGCTTAACCGATTTTGTTAATTTGTGAACTAATACATGGCAATAGGATACAACAAGATAAAAAATGAAGAAGGTCACATTGAAATACTCATTGGTGTGTTTGTGTGTTCACGCGCACGTGTGTATGCACACGCACATGTGCAGGTGCTCATGCATGTATTCATCATTCCTGAAGCTTGATAGTGCCTGGTCACTATCCCTAAGCTTCTGTGCACAAGGATAGTGTTTTACCACTCGAGCCATTGCTGTATTCTGATGTTTTGGAGATAATCACATGTATTTTCATGATTGGACTGGCTTTGAACAGTGGTCTTCAGATCTCAGCCTCCTGAGTAGCTAGCTAAGCTGATTCAGCCTCTGAGTAGCTAGTTAAAATTCTGACTGTCCTTTATGCTTCACTGCTCTTTTATTCTTTTCCTGAGGTAATCACAAGCCTAACTCATATATATGTCTAGTTGCTTTAAAAATATTGTTACTGTTTGGCACCAAGGGCTCCCATCTCTAATCTTAACTACTTAGGAGGCTTGAGAACAGAACCCAAGCCAAAAGTTTAGTGGACTTCCTTCTCAATGTGTTGCTGGGTGACTGAATCATTTCAACCATCCTGCGCTATCTAGAGGTTAAGATTGGAAGGACTGCAGAATCCAGGCCAGCCAAGGTAGGCAGCTAGACCAATTGGTGTGCAACTCTGATGCCATTGATGATGGGAAGGCTAAAAGGACAGATCGGGTGCATGTTCTTGTGGAAAGGGAACCCCTATTCTAAAATTAACCACTGATATGACGCCAGCTTAGAAAGAACAATACTCCAAGTTGAAATCCCCACAATTACCCACAACCAAAATACGTAAATATATTAACATCCCAAAACTTAGTACAATCTGTTCTTTGGTTTAATATCATCTTTATCTGATTATCACATGATGTGACAAAATCGTTTCTTCATTATCTTAAGATAAATTTAAAAGACCTAGAAAATTCTTTCTCAATTATTAACTGCAAACGGATGGCAATTCGTCTCATTTCTCACATATTTGACTACCACTATAAATTCATCATATGATTTTTATTAATAGTAATATATTCTGATTTATTATTTTACTTTGTAACATTTGTAAAATTTTGCTTCTCTGCTGAAGTTTAAGTATTTAAATAGTATCATCAAAGTATATTCCTTGGGTACTTAGGGCAGCTTTTTACAATGTTTTTAAACAATGGCTTCTAAGAATTCTTTTTTTTTTGTTGTTTGTTTTTTGTTTTGTTTTTTTTTTTTTGGTCGGTCGTGGGGCTTGAACTCTGGGCCTGGGCGCTGTCCCTCAGCTCTTCAGCTCAAGGCGAGTGCTCTACCACTTGAGCTACAGCGCCACTGTGTCCGGTTTTCTGGTGGTTTATTGGAGATAGGAGTCTCACGGTCTCTCCTGCCCGGGCTGGCTTTGAACGGCAATCCTCAGATCTCAGCCTCCTGAGTAGCTAGGATTACAGGCATGAGCCACCAGCGCCCGGCTAAGAATTCTTAATTGTTATATTATTTAGTTTAGTTTTAACTTTAATTTAATTTTATTGTAAAGGTAATGTACGAAGGGGTTAGAGTTACATAAGTAAGGTAATGTGTATTTTTTTTAATGGAAAGAACATTGTTATCCCCTCCATCGATTTTCTTGTACAGTAAAAGAAAGAAATACTGATGCTTTAGCTGTTGCTATTGATCAATAGGTATTTTTGCTTTCTTTGTTCATGCATTTTTTATTATTAAATTGATATACAGAGGGTTTACAGTTACTTAAGTCAACTAAAGAATGCATTTCATTTTATTTTCTTAATTTCAAATTTTGAATTTAATTATTTTCTTTTGTTTCTTTAGAGTAATTCTTTTTTCAGTCATAGGATTAATTAATTTAATTTTGCATGAGTTTTACACATGTAAATTATTTAGACACATATTTTGCTTTTAAAATATTTAACATGAATATTTAAAAATTATTTTCTTAATTTTTATATGGTTGGTGAATTTAAATAAATTTAATTTCTTGTAATTCTAAACATATTTGTCGTTACTGTGTTTTCAAGAAGCACATACTTTATTAAGAAGGCTTCATTACCTGGTCACTTTTTGGAAATATTTGTACTTGAATTAAAAAAATGTTTGAGCAGGGCATGGTGATTTGTGGCTTCCATTTTTCTAGCTATGGTGGGAAGTATTAGTAGGGTTTGTGATTCGGGAGAGGCTTTGAAATGATGAGACCTTATTATAAAAGTATCCAGAGTGAAATGATTAGAAATATAGCCATCTCTAGCGAGATATAGAGCACCTGGTTATCATATTTTAAATCTTGAGTTAAAATACCATTAAAATCAATTTTCTGCCAAAATAAAAGTATACATGTTTCAAAATGTTTATTATTTAAAACTTGTTTGCAAAGGTTCTCATGTCTTCTATTTCTTAATTTTCAATTAATTGATCTATAAGAATCCAAGTATATTGTGACTATTTTATTTCTACTAAACTTTTAAATAGTATGAGCAGTAATGTGATTTCATATTAACATATTTTTACTATTTGTGATAATTTCCTCTGTTTAATATGTTAATATCAATATTCCAAATTGTGTGTGTGTCTGTGTTAATGTGGGTTTTTTGTGTGTGTGCTTTGTGTGTACTTTGTAATGTGTGGGCTATCACACCATTGCTTCACACATGTTAGGCCAATGTTTTACCACTGAGATATAATGTCTAGTTATAATTCAAATACTGTTTTAAATTATGACTTTAAAATTTTCATTTCCTATGAATTCAAAATCATATATAATAAAGTGTGATCCATCTTCTATCCACGTTAGCAATTTTTATTGTTATTTTATTGTTATTTACAATATTTCTACTGCCTTTCCACTTCCAAACTCTTGTGTTTGTTGTTGATGAAGGTTTTACTTTGCTTCTTTTCTCTCTTCATTCTTTTTCCCTTTAGAGTTTACCTATTCTTTCTTTTATTTCTTTGGGAATTATCATCTTCCTATTACAATTTCCTTACCTTGTAACAGGTTTTTACAATGCTTTATTTTCTATTTTATTTTCTATTTTCCCATGTTCTCTGACTCTCAGTCAAAACTATTAGGTGGATTAAAACGAAACTTGATTCAGGACACCTTATATTCCACTTTCTCTTCTCTGAAGTCTTTCTGTTTTTTGAAATACAGTACCAATGACATGCAGCTCCTATGTGGTCCATCATTCTATCCCCTCTCACTCTCCTCTGCTGTGCAGAGTTATCTAAATCTTAACTCATTCCTAAATTAATTTTAGAAAACAAATATAGTCTTAGAGCAAACTAGCCTTGGAATACATTTCTTAATTGTTTTGAAATTAAAAAAGAACTGATAATCCTTTTCATTGGAAATCATTTTAAAATGTTTATCACTTAATATAATTCATATACCAAGCAAGAATAAGTTTATATAATCATTACACATATCATTTTATTACTACTGTAAATAGAATAAAAGTCCCATCCCAATCTATTACCCAACTCTCATTATTCATAATTCCTAATCATCACCTAAATATCTTAAATAATCTAAATAGTCATGTCTTTAACATAGAAGTAAATATTCTATACTTTTACTTAACATTTTCCAGGGGCATGTATTCATGTTTCTAAGAAATGGTCACAGCAGTTAAAATTTGCTTTTGTGAAATTAATGTGATACATTTTCTTGTTGTTGTTCTTGTTTGCAAGACTTTGGCATTGTCTCCAAGGCTTTTTATGCTCAAGGCCAGCACTCCACAACTTGAAGCACAGAGCTAATTCCTGTTTTTAGTGATTAATGGAGATAAGACTCTAACAAGTACTTTTCTGTCTGGGCTAGTTTCGAACACAATTCTACGATCTCAGCACCCAGAATAGCTCAAATTATAAGCATGAGTCACTGGCATTTGGTTTGATGTATTTTTTTAAATTTTAATTATGTTTTAAGGTATACCTTTCACTATAATGTACATGGTTCTACACAGAAATTTAGATATTTGTACATATTTCTGATGAAAAATAATCTCTAAAAATGTATGTCTTTCTGCACATAACGTATATATACATATATGTATATATGTATTTCTGAAGACAGACTCCTAATAAAATTTTTATGCTACTATTTTGACCTTTTTCATTTCAAAGATATACAGTCTTTACCTAAAAGTTTCCAAGAATAAAATAACTAATACTTGATTTGAAAGTGGAGATTATTACTTTAAAGGAAATGTTAGATATACACATGATATTGTAGTAACATTTACAGTATATCACTTGAAAAACGTTCTGTTCAAACTCTTAAATATTTGTGTGTAGTGACGGAGAGAGAGGAAGTTAATTCATACTGGTTAGGAATTTGCAATGTTTCAAAAATCTATTCCATAATTTGTTATAAGCACATAGTCAAGCTACCTGATATGGTTTAGTTTTTTTTTGTTTCTTTATTTGTTCAAAATTTTAATATGGATGTATGCACAGTTGTAACATTAAAAGTATTAATCAAAAGACAAATAATAGCAAAGTCATAGACACATATCAGAGTTTCAATAATTAGCGCTTATGGTGATAATAATTTTGATGAGGATTATGGCCACAGTGTAGCCTGATGATGACTTATTTTTGTTTCTGCATGATAAAATTTGTGATTTTAAACCAACAAACTGAATTTGACTCTTTTCTTATTTGTAAGGTAAGGTGGAAAATGTAAGGACTCTTCACTGTTCTTTTTCTTACTCTAGAAGTCAACAAATATATTCTTCAATATTTCTGGTAGATTATATCCATTTACAGATAAGAAATGTAATGCCAACAGTCAATGTAGTGAGTAAATAATGATATTAGAATTTGTTTCTGAGATCTTCACTCTGTGGGCTTACATGGAGCACTAATTTGGTGATGGAGAGGAACAATATGAAAAGTCTATGGGGAAAAAGCATACTATGTAAGCGGTTGTTTTAGGACTAAGTGACCAATGATGAGAATTTGAAACAGACCAGTTTCAGGGACATAAAAAGGAGTACATAGAAATTATATTAGTGACAGAAACTGAGAAAATCTTGATCATTCATCTTATCTAATGGACGGAAGTAGAAGGATAAGAAGAAATCTAAAGTTCTTCCACGTCTCTGACTGGCAACCATGTTAGTTATATTCTTGGTAATAAGGACTACAGGTGGAAATGATGGATTTAGAGGAAAAAATTCTCTGATAGTTCTAAAATTTATGTTAAACGGATGCATAGATAAGTCTTTTTAGACATCATTAAAATATCAACGACCATTAATATGAAAAAGAATAATAATATCTGGGGCATTATTAAAGGGAAGAGGAAAAGGAAAGTTCTGACACAAATGTGAGCAATGTGAGCATCATAGTGGACAAAAATAGAAGAAAGAGATAAATAAGGAAACAAGAAAGTAATAAAAACAGATTTACAGAAGTAAAGGAGGGAAAGAATTGTCAGGAAGATATTGAAGGAAATATACTATTTGGATTTGAACACTAAAAGGACATAGACAAGTTCAATAAGAACAGTGTTTTGGTGAAAGTCATATTAATAAAATTTTGAGATATGAATGTGAAGTCATAAAATTCTGGATCCATGAATTCAACAGATCCTGTTGATTTTAAATGCTGGGAACAAATGCTTTTATCCTGACCTTAGAAGAATTGTACAGATATAACTCATGATCTTTACTAAGAGGAATTCTGTGAATATTTTTGAAGAGTTTGTTTAGCCAGGTGATTATAGATTGAACTCCAGCACAGATAAGACTAATTTGTCTACAGTTCCAATGAGTGACACATGTATCCACATCAGTTTGGGATTTTATTGAAATATCTTTAGATATGTTCGGATATTTTTTCAGCCTATTCATTATAAATCTAGGACAAGTAACACTGATGTTACTGATGTTACTGAACACTCCTCCAATTGATTCTTCTTTAGAATAGAAAATGACTGATTGACACATCATAACTGTCCTATACTCTATTAATCTAGTTCTTGTTAGGGATATCTTCATGCTGAAATAACCCTGTTAATCAGCATGCCACAAATTCTTATATGTAGGAAGTACTCTTATAAACTTTAAACGTTTATTGAATGGAAGAGTTCAGACATTACCCTCACCACTAGGATTAAATGCCTAAAATGATAAGACATTTTGCTTTAATGCCTTTCTTTCATTTTCTAATCCATATTTGTAAGTAGGGAAGGATTCTGATGTAACAATAATACAACGGTGACTTGTATTAACACAACATCTAGGATCTAGTGTTAATTCGGATACTTACTAATTAGCTCCATGTTTTGTGCATATTTATATTTCTCCTGGGTAAACTAATGAGCTCCAAGAAAATGTCCCTAAGGAGCCTTTCAATTCTAATATCACTGTTTGTCTCAAAAAGCTTTAAATTCTATGCCCTCTAATGTGGGCATAATGTGTAACTTTTCTCCTCAGAGAGTGAGTACTACCCTATTGCTTAACATGTACAAAATACCTTCATACATAGACTGGGCATGTGCAAACAAGAAGTGGTAGTTGAACAATGTTCTTAGCAGTTTTTACAGATGAAATGGAAATAGAGCAACTATGAAGTCAAAAGGAATGTGCAAAAAAGACAAAGGCACAAAGTAGAATGTGCTAAGGAAATGCTGAAGTATAATTTCAAATAATCTGCTCAAGTGTGAGGGTGTGTTCAAAGCACAACTTCAGAAAATGTAGTTGGATATCTTGAGAGAAAAACTGCTTTAAACTATTCTGGGATAATTGTACAAGTAGAAGCCCCTTAGTCTACCTCTAATCAGCCACAACATCATCAACTTAGCTACTATTTTCGAAGTGCAAAGTGAGAAAAAGAGGGCTCATCACAGTTAGTGTTCAAGTTGAAATAATGGCAATCACATAACTTTTCTATGTCTTCATTTATTTTAGAGCATTAAAGTAGGAAAAAGCCAAGTAAATATTTTGCATGTACCTAAATTAAGTGCGACATATTATATTGGTCTCTTTTTAACTTGAAAGTTATTGATTATGTTTTATACTCTGATTTGGGACAATTATCTGATGTCAGTTATTTTCTTCTCTTCCTCTTCTTTTGCCCTTCGACTTACATAATTATTATTTAAAGAGACATACCTGAGCTTGCATTTCTAAATTCTTCAAAATTACCTCAACTACTTCATACTTCAGGCAACCTCCTATATATTTCTCAAGGGAATATTTTGTCACTACCATTTTTATCCTATATAATATTGGATATCTTCCTGCCTAATTCAGTGCAAGATATACACTTGTGCAACCATAAAATCCTGTCTTACTTAGAAATCATGCTTTTAGAATGTCTGGGGAAGTGGCATCTGTCATTTTTTAATGACCCTAAGTGATACTTACTTGCAATCATGTCTTAAACCAATATGCCACTCAGTTGATGGACGAATTGACAAAATGTTACACACACACACACACACACACACACACACACACACACACACTCGGTGGAATTCTATGCTTCTAATTCATAAGGAAATGGAAAGACTTGGAAATATCCTACTAAGTAAAATAAGCAAGACACAAAGAGATTCCATGGTTTCCCTCATTTGTAATAAGTAGGAAATGTCTAGGATAGTCCTACCAGATGAGCCGAATGTCTCAATAGTTATGTTTATATGACCATATAAGTTAATGCTGAGCAAAATAAAGTCCTAGAAATGGAAACAGAGGTTTTTCTTTGTGGTTGTTGTTTTTACTGTACAATGTGATTTCTTTTTTCTTTTGTGTTTTCCCCTATGGTTTATCCCCTGCTGTATTTGATTTCGGGATCTTGTGTATTGTATATACACATATCTTAATTTGGCAAGGAAAGAGGAACAACAAAATGGAAAGACAAAGGGCAAAAGACAAACCAGTGCAATAGCAATACTCACAAGACTTGTTGGAAATTTAAATTACAATTTTTAAGGGGTATTGGGGTTATTGTGAAAATACTGTACAGAGGGGTTACAATTACATGGGCAACATAATGAGTACATTTCTTATCAAGCTTTGTAGCCTCCTCCTTTATTTCCCCTGCGCATCCCTTCCCATCCTCCACTTGCCCCCCCACCCAATACTCCCAGCTCCCCCTCCCACTGCCCCCATGCCACAACAAAGTTGTAAAGTTCGTTTTCGACATAACGACTTGTACATCTCATTGTTGCAATGGGTCCACCTGTATCCATATTTAAACAATTTGTTTTTCCCTTTCTCCTCCACAAATTATACCGACATCAAATACAGTGAAAGCAGGGGTTATACTTTGGGGGAGGGACATACATAGTAACAAAGAAAAGATCTTATCAATGTGTTAGAAACAATCGCATGAAAGAAAAAAAAAAACAACATTTGAATACATATCCTAGGGTTCATTTCCCTAACATCAACTTATCTGACTTTTTCTGCTTCACTCACACATATACTAGATACTGCAAATAAGGGAAACCATGGGACCTTTCTTTCTTTGGGCTTGGCTTACTTCACTTAATAAAATTTTTTCCAAGACTTTACATTTCCTAACAAATGGGGCAATGTCATTCTTTCTGATGGAGTCATAGAATTCCATTGTGTATGTATACCACATTTTCTTGATCCATTCATCTACCGAGGGGCATCTGGGTTGGTTCCATATCTTAGCTATTGTAAATAATGTTGCAATAAGCATAGTCATGCTGTTAGCTTTAGTGTGGTCTTGTTTGTAAACATTTGGGTAAATGCCCAAAAGTGGGATTGCTGGGTCATAGGGGAGCTCTATGTGGAGTCTTTTGAGGAACCTCCATACTGCTTTCCAAAGTGGTTGAACAAGTTTACACTCCCACCAACAATGCAGTAAGGTTCCCTTCTGTCCACATCCCCTCCAGCAGGAAAAAATTATATTAAGTGAAGTAAGCCAGGCCCAAAGAAACATAGGTCCCATGGTTTCCCTTATTTGCAATATCTAGTATACGTATGAGTCAAGCGGAATAGGTCAGATAATGTGATGTCAGGAAAATGAACCCTTAGATATGTATTTTAATGTTTTTTTTCTTTCATGCATGTGTTTCTAACGCTTTTATAAGATTATCTCTTTGTTGCTTTGTATGTCCCTCCCCCACAGATAACCCCTGCTTTCACTATATTTGATGTTATTGCAGTTCTTGATTTTTGCCATTCTAACTGGAGTGAGGTGCTATCTCAATGGTGTTTTGATTTGCATATCTTTTATGGCGAGTGAGGATGAGCATTTCTTCATGTGTCTATTGGCCATCCTTCTTTCCTCTTCAGAGAAGTTTCTCTTCAAGTTTCTAGCCCACTTATTTATTGGGCAGTTGTTTCTTTGAAGATTTGTTGTTAGGGCACTTAATTTTTTGAGTTCCAGGTATAATTTAGATATGAGCCCTTTGTCCGTTGTATGGCTAGTGAAGATCTACTCCCAATGTGTGGGCTTTCTATTGATCTTGCTAGCTATGTCCTTTGCCATGCAGAAGCTCTGCAATTTTATGCAGTCCCATTTATCCAACCTTTCTTTGATTTGTTGTGTTTCTGGGTCTCTATTAAGAAAATTTCGGCCTGTGCCAAGGAGACCTATGGTTTCTTCTATTCCATCATGTACTGTTTTCAGAGTGTCTGCTTTGATTCCGAAGTCTTTGATCCATTTGGAGTTGATTCTGGTTCAGGGTGATATATATCAGGATCTAACTTTAGTTTTCTACAAGTACTTAACCAATTTTGCCTGCGCCATTTACCGAAGAGGCTGCCTTTCTTCCATTCCATTTTTTTTAGCTCCCTTATCAAAGATTAGATGACTATAGGTCTGTAGGTTCATTTCGGGGTTTCCAATTCTATTCCAGTGGTCCTGAGGTCTATTCTTGTGCCAGTACCAAGCTGTTTTGATCATAATGGCTTTATAGTTGAGTTTGAAATTAGGTATTGATATTCCTCCAGCATTGTACTTTCTGTTCAGCATCGTTTTTGCTATTTGGTGTCTTATATTATTTCTTATGTATTTTTGGATTGCCACTTCAATTTCTTTGAAGAATGAGGATGGAATATTGATAGGTATCAAATTGAATTTGTAGATATCCTTGAGAATTATTGCCATTTTCATGATGTTGATCTTTCTAGTCCAGGAGCATGGGAGATTTTGCCACGTTCTAAATTCTGTTTTGATTTCCTATTTCAAGTTTTTAAAGTTTTCAGCATAGAGGTCCTTCACTTCTTTGGGTAAGTTAATTCCTAGGTACTATATGATTTGTGCAGTTATTACCAATGATGTTTCTTTCCTAATTTCAGCCAAACTTTTCTCATTGTTGGCATACAGAAAAGCCATGGATTTTTGAGGGTTAATTTTATACCCTGCTAAATTGCCAATGTTTTGAATCAACTTGAGTAATTTAGGAGTGTAGTCTCTGGGATTCTTTAACTATAAGACAATGTCATCTGCAAAGAGGGAGAATTTTACTTCTTCTTTCCCTAGTTGGATCCCCTTTATGTTTGCTTTTGTCTCTCACTGAATCTAGGCATTCAAATACTAGATTGAAGAGAATTGGAGAGAGTGGACATTCCTTGTCTTGGTTCTGACTTAAAAGGAAATTGCTTTAGTTTTTCACCATTAAGTATAATGCTGGCTGTAAGTTTGTTATTTACAGCCTTTATTGTATTGAGGAATGTTCCATAGATTTCTAATTTTTCCAGAACCTTCATCATAATGGGCTGTTGGATCTTGTCAAATGCTTTTCCTGCATCTATTGAGATAACCATGGGGTTCTTATCCTTGCTCCTGTTGATGTGATGAATCATATTAATTGATTTGCGTATATTGAACCAGCTTTGCATCCCTGAAATGAATCCTGTTTGATCGCGGTGTATGATTTTTTGGATGAATTGTTGAAGTCAATTGGACAAAATTTTAAGAAGTTTTGCCTCAATGTTCATCAACGAAATGGGTCTATATTTCTTTTTCTTTGATGAGTCCTGCCTGTTTTGGGGATGAGGGTTATGATGGCTTTATAGAATGAGTTTGGTAGTGAACCTTCTATTTCAATTTCATTGAAGAGTTGGAGGAGTATTTTTGTGAGCTCTGCTTTGAATGCCTTGTAGTATTCTGCTGTAAAACCATCTGGTCCTGGGCTTTTCTTAGATGGGAGGTCTCTTATTGCTGTATTTCAATGCTTGATATGGGCCTGTTAAGATGGTTTAACTCATCTTGGTTTAGTTTCGGCATGTAAATATTTCTGCCAAGTTCTCAAACTTATTAGCATATAGTTTTGAGAAGTATTACCTTATAATATTCTGAATCTTGGTTGTTTCTCTGCTGATATTTCAATTCTCATCTCCGAGTTTATTTATTTTGGTGTGTTCTCTTCTTTTTCTCATAAGATTTGCTAAAGGTCTGTCCATTTTGTTAAGTTTTTCGAAGAAGCAACTCTGTTTTGTTGATTTTTTGTTTTTTTTTTTTGGATTCTAATTCATTAAATTCTGAGTTAATTTTAACTATTTCTTTTTGTCTACTGTATTGGGGTGTATCTTGCTGCTCTTTTTCAAGGAGGCTCAGATGTCTCATTAAATTGTTGGTTTCAGATCTTTCCAATATGTTGATGTAGGAACTCAAAGCTATAAACTTTCCCCTGAGTATTGCCTTTGCTGTGTCCCAGAGGAGCTGGTAATTTTTGTCTTGATTTTTGTTGAATATAATGAGCATTTGAATTTCCTTTCTAATCTCTTCCATGACCCACTTGTGATTCAGCAGTGTGTTATTCAGCCTCCATGTGTTATAGGACTTTATTTGCTGGCTTTTAGTGTTCAGTTCTAATTTTACTCCCTTGTGGTCTGAGAGAATGCAAGGTATAATTTCAATGTTTCTGAATTTGGACAAGTTTGCTTTGTGGCCTAAAATATGGTCTATTTTGGGAAATGTTCCATGTGTTGCTGAGAAAATGTATATTCTGATGCTGCTGGGTGAAATATGCAGTAGATGTGTGTTAAATCTAATTGGTCTATGCAGTTGTTTAGATCTGCAGTTTCTCTGTTGAGATTTTGCCAAGTTGATCTATCTAGTTTGGAAAGTGGTGGGTTAAAATTCCCAACCATTAATGTCTTTGCATCTAAGTGCGATTTGAGGGAAAGTAGTTTTTCTTGGATAAATTTTGGTGCTCCTTTGTTTGGTGAATTGATATTTAGAATTGTAAAATCCTCCTGAGGGAGAAATCCCTTAATTAGTATATAGTGACCTTCCTTATCTCTACTCACTAATTTTACTTTGAAGTCTATTTCATCTGATATTAGGATTGCATCTCCAGCCTGTTTATGGGGTACGTTTGCTTCCCGAACAGTTTAGCAGGGACAAGGAAGCATAGATAAACTGAAAGATAAAAATTGTGAAGATTTTAGGACACAATCAGGGTAACAAGGTCATGGGTGTGCAAACTGGGTACCCAATACTAGGGTAGAAGCAATTGGCATGGTGGAGTGATGTAGTACAGAGCTCTGCGTTTGCCTCTCGTTTTGGCTGTTAGATCTTTAGGGAACTACCCCTAGGAGCTCATTATCAGCTTGTTGTGTTTAGGCACGTACCATGTATAAATGTCTACTCCAAGTAGATTGCATTCTTTGATATCAGCTACAGGATCTTTGCCCTAAGCATCCTGAGAGACCACACTCCATAATGCTGCAGAACTGGCTCCATATAGTGAGCTGCAATCACCTCATACAACTCTCGCAGCTCCTTTCCAGTGTCATTTATCATGGTAACAAGGCATCTGAAATGTGCTCAGCAGCAGTGGGAAGCTACCAATTCTTACCCTGGCATTCTGGGAGCTCCCTAGAAATGGTCAAGATCACTTGCTTGTCTTCCGACCTCTCTCTGTGGCTCTGGATAGTCAGACTCTTGTAATTCAGATGGGTTACTTTGATGTCCAGTTGGCCTCAAACTTGCTCTGTCTTCTCTCTCTAGGTACTCATCAGCTTCAGCTGCCTCTCCTTTTCCCTCCAGGTAGCTCGCTTCATCTCCACATCCTTTGAATTGTGCTTCATATCAACCTGTGGCTTTCACACCAAACCCTTCCACATTCTCATCTACATCTCTAGCTGTGAATCTGGCACAACAATCTCATGTAAGTTCTTTATCTGCTTATCAAGATTTGAGCTGGAATCCAAGGTGGTACTAGCTAACTGAGAACACGGGAAGCATCTTAAATACTCCCCTGCCATTCACTGCTCATTGAGAAAGATGTAAATCTGTTGTGGTCAGTCTCTCCTTTTCCATTTCTGGTTCAGCAGAATAAAGTGATGTCACAGTGGAGCTACCAGACAGCTGCTATGTCAGCAAGTGAGCCAACCAAAGATAATTCAGTGAGGGGATACTTATCAAATATAACAGGTAAATGCACATATTTGTAGGACACTACTAAGGGCTATCATCAAGCTAGTTATTTTATGTCCCAAATAGCAGACCAATCTTAGGCTCTCCCCTAGATCTTCCAGTTCTGAAGTCCCTGAGGACTTCTAAATACAACTCACACCTAGTAACATGGGTGAATAGAAAAGTATGGATTAGTATTCTGAGGGTGTGCTAAGGTGTTGTTTGTCATGACTACCATGAAATCAATGTCGTTTCTCTGACTTTCACCATATCTCTTTATTTGGTATAAGTGGCAGATTTCTTAGTGTGACTTTTTTTCCTGTTAGTTCAGTGCACAGGTTAAAACATTAAGCATGCCAAACTATGGGTTTCCATTGTTCTAGTGGACATTTTGCATCCTAGGACCTTTCTTCCAAGTAACTCTCTTCTTGAGCCCTCATATGCATATGCTCACAGAAGTGAGACCACAGAAGTGAGACCACAAACCATGGAATATAGTTGCTCAATGATGATTATCTCACACAGATACTCAAGCAGTTTGGGTCTGGAGCCTTTCTAAAAGGCCTTGGACTAGGTACTGTGGGCAACATTGACAGTAATTCCTCAGAGCAATACCACTGACAGCAAGTGAGCCTTGATTACTATTTAGCCCTTAGTAGTCCTACCTAGTGTATGAACACATGAAGAAACCCTGTTTAGACTATTGTACAGTGTCCCCATCAATGAAATCATTTTGAGTCTTGGAAAAAATTCTCTATTTGTAAATCAGTACACATAAGAAGCAAATGATTCTCCATACTCAAACTCCAGGAGAACAGAGTGTAAGGATGTCTACACAGTTGGGAAATATGATTCTGAGGGTTGGGAAGGGATGAGTTAGATAGCTAAGAAGTAATTATAAGTTTCTGAATTCCTTATCTAACTTCCGTCTGCTCCTCAGGTTCAATTCAAGAAGTTGTGGAATGTTTACGATCACAAAATGAAGTTTTTAATCCCAGGCTCAAACTCTAAGCATTCTTGTTACATCTTCCCACCTGCCCGGATGTAAAGGATTAGAAGGGCAAAGGGGAAGGGAGCCCCATGCTCAGGAATATAAATGGAGCTTACAAGCCACTGCAGTCTCTGACTTTCTTTGTTGAAGGTAAGATAAAAGGCAGCTTGAGTTTCTAAGAACTCAAGGCTTCTAGGCTTCTAGGCTATATGTCTCCTTCAGAGCTTCTTTTCCTCCTCCTGTGTTTTGAGAGCAGAATTTATTAAAGTGCTTCTGTCTCTTGGGGCAATCTTTCTTTTTACACAATGCTTAAAGTACACAATAGGTGGAAGCTGTCATTAAATTAAAAAAAGTATGAAATAGCACACAGTGTGTGCTTCCCCTGAATTCCTGGACCTAACAAGTTTCCAATTCTGAAGACAAAGAGATTATGGATGAGTACTAAAAACCGTCCCTGAATGGTGAACCTAGAACATTTTCCCAAACCAGGTTCTGTCCAGTACAGTAGTTACCACCTATACTCCTTCTTATTAGGATGGCTGAGATCTACTGGATCAAAGAACTTATAGACCATGCAAGATAGTAAAGTCTAAGATATTGAGTCCCAAAAGAAGAAACTGGGCCAAGAAGAGAAAACTTATCATTGCTGGAAAAGGAGGACTTAACTAGGAGAATGTTTCTCTGAATACAGACATGGGTATAATTATACCAAGTTCTAAGTTGTGGCTCATCAAGATAGAAACTATCAAGTCAAACCTCACTAAGGCTAAAAATAAAACTTACAAAAAACTATTTGGATTTCCGTAGTAACATCTTTTTTAAGGAGAGAGAGAGAGAGAGAGAGAGAGAGAGAGAGAGAGAGAGAGAGAGAGAGAGAGAGAGAGAGAGAGAGAGTGCGTGCTGTCTGGATTATGTATGGGACAGAATTGGTATTTAAAAATCATCATATTGAAACTATCCTTTAGTTTTCCCATTCAAGTCTGGTGGCATTTTAGCTCTACCACTGGAAACACTCAATTCTTGCTTTCTTCTGATTAACTGGAGATAAACGTATAATGGATACATCAACCTGGGTTGGTTTCAAACTATTATGTTCAGATATGAGCCATTATTCTCAGCCCAGTATTTCCAGTAAAATACTTAATCTTTCTGACTCTCAGCTTCTTCCTGTGTGGAAAGTGAAAAGAATTACTTTGTGGACCTTAGAATCCGGTGGGAGTTATGACTGGGTGCAGGAAGTATAAGTGTTCAGGATGTGTGGACAGAGTCTGACACTTTCATAAAACTACTGATGTTTATATGGAAATGAATTCCAGGAATTGGAAACAAGATGGATTTTTCTGTTCTTTATCCATTTATGGGCATTGAGGGAGCCACAGAAATTCAAGGAGAACAGGGAAACAAATGCAGCAGTTGTACTCTGTAGATAATATGCTCACAATGAGCTATACGCCTTGTGGACAGGGACTGGAGGGAAAATTAGAGGGAGCAATGGAAGTGATGAGATTGTGAAACAAGAAACAAACTCATTATGGACTTATAAAATGGTGATCTGTCTTTACACTATCTTAACAATAACAATTTAAAAAATCTGGGTTAATGATCCTCTCCTCCAGTTTTTGTAGGGGCTCTTAAAACTCAGGCCCACCTATGGAATTTTTGAAGGTCACATTATATGATAATTAATGTAGAGCCAGAATCTCTTAAGAAATGTTATAAAAAGTATTTCATTCTTAGTACTTGTTTCTCTTTCAATGGCGATTCTATATGTTGTTGTCAGAGCTAATTTTTTACTTTTTGTTTTTAGTATATGTTAGGTGTTGACATCCTTCTTAAAGCTTTGCGACAAAGGTCTGCTATATCTTGGCACTCTGCCCCTAACTAAAATGGTAATCAGCCTACAAAATTAATGTTCTTCAGTATGAGTTTTAATTATTGATTTAGTTTGTCGGAGGTGGTGAACTCTGGGCCTGACTGCCATACCTCAGCTCTTCAGCTCAAGACTAGTGCTCTACCAGTTGAGCCACAGTACCACTTCTAGCTTTTTCTGCTTAGGTGGTGCTTAGGAATCAAACCCAGGGTCTTGTGAATTCAAGATAAGCTGTCTACCACTGATCCACCTTCTCAGCCCCTATGAGTGGTATTTTTGTGCACGGGACTATCAAGGAAATCACTGGGCAAATGTATTCATTTGCCACTACACATGTTCAAAATTATGAATTATCTGATATTTTAATGAATAAAACTGTTATCATTGATACTAGGAAGTGTTTGTCTCTCCATACTAAAAACATGCAGGAGAGTATTTTAAACTAAAACTACACAAGAAATTTTAAGATCTTGTTGCTAACAAATGTGTCCAGGTATTATTACATTAAACAGAAAATTCAAAATGGTTTTTCTTCATGAATACAGAAATCAAAAGTCTTATAATACTTATTTCAAAATGCAAACTAAGGAGGAAAATCAGTCAGGAGGGAAAATTTATATTGAATGTTAATATTTTAAGAGGAAAAGGAGATCCTAGATGGCAGAGTAAAGACAAAGCAATATCAGAGCCCTATATGTTCAATAAGAAATAAGAAGCTTTAATTGCAAAATTGAGCTGGAATGAGCACATCAGGCAAAGGCAAGCAATCAGAATCTACCACCAACAAAGAAACACCATAATGTATATCTCAGCAAAAGGATTGATTTCAATGATACACATAATGCCCCCCCCCACACACACACATACACTAATGTATGCAACAGCTCAACGTACTCACATCCATTCAACATGAATTAAAGATCTTCTTGTAATATTGATACTTTAAATGTTTCAAGTCTTGTAAATTATTGATAACAGATGCATAAGCAAATATTTTTGGAATAACACTCTGCTATGGAAATGAGAGTTTATGATGGTTATAACTGTAAGGTCTGCACAGGGACACCACCCTCTCTTTTGGCTGCTTCTGCCCAGTATCTGTTACCTAGGTAACTGGCAGACCTGGAAGCAGTCACCTTCTCCTTCTGCTAGGTCTCATCCAGATCCAGTGTGGCCACACCTTTCCCCCACCTTGCCACACCTTTTTCTGTCCCTGGCCTTGATTATCCTGGCCCAGAGGTGGGTCACACCTCTTCCTTTCCTGCCCTCCCTTCCTTTTTCAGCCATGCTTCTCACCATGCATGGTGGGGACAGCAGTTCGGTAAATAGACTTTTCCTGCCTGAATAGCATGTGGTGTTCTCTTTATCGGCTACCTAATGAAATCTACCTATTTAATATACCTTACAATAACTACTTATAACATCTTTGAATCTCAAAAGAATTATAAAAGTTTCAATCTGCATTTTGGGACTATATTTCTACCAGCTATTCTGCAAAGGCTTAATAAGAATTTGCGAGATCCAATCTTACATACCAAATTAATACAATTAATATACGTGTAAGTGAAGTGAAAGACAGTGATCAGAGACCTATGCTGCCTCCAATCAGCCGGCTGCACACTGCACCTTTGATTCTTCTGGGCCAGGCCTACAGTTGTCTTTCCCCAGAGCAGTGGCCCTGCTGGGGTTGGGAATGGGGGCTGTGTGGGGAGGAGGCCAAGAGGGGGTTGGGGCTGGAGGCAGTGGAGAAAGTATGGGAGGCTCTGGCAGAGGCTGTGAAGGGAGGAAGGAGGCAGTAGGCCAGCAGCTCAGGCAGCATCAGTCCTAAAGGCAACTGGGTTCTGGGGAGTGTCTGTGAGGTGCAGAATTTGGGGTGAATCCGCTGGGGCCTGTTAACTTGGTGAGGAGAGGAAGGAGTCTCAAGTGCCACCCAAACAGACAATGAGAAATGAGACACCAGTGCCTAAAGAATTTCAAGAACAAAGGCAGGGACTTATAGGTAAACTCTGGGGGCAGGGAGGGCAGCAGCGCTGGGGCTGTGGTTGTCATGCCTCTGTGGACGCCCTTGGAAGTGAGTGAGGACCAGCTCCACTGTGGGCTAGGCCTCTCTCTTGCCTTGAAGCATGCACCAGGAATTGGCAGCACAGCCTTAGCCTGCTCCATGGAGCTTTGGGTGCTGCAGACTGGGCAGCTGCTTGGAGGCTATGAGCAGGAGGGCAGAAAAGCATGTCTGGTAGGGGCTGCTCCATCCCAGCCAGGCCCAGGGCCAGTGGGGAAGTTCAGCTCTGGATCAGGACCAGGCACTGCTCCCCAGACAGGTAGAGCCTCTGGAGACCTGCAGAGTGGCCACCACGTGCGGGTTGTGAACTTCCTCAGCATGGCTGAGGAGTCTCGATGGAGAGGCACATTTGTTCCTCTGCCTCCCCCACCTTCTAGATTCCTGCTCTCCTCCTGCGATGTCCAACTACAGGAGTCAACTTCTCCAAGCAACTGAGAGGCCTTCCGGAAGATGCTCACAGGGCTTTCCATGCTGCTTCACCACGCATGCAGGGCTCATAGGGTGCCATCCTCCAGCCAAAGCTTACCCCCATTTCAGCTTGGCCACCCCTGCTTAGGGGACCATGAACTGCATTCTTACACAGAAAGCCAGGGGTACACAAGGCCATCCTGCAGGCTAAGGCATCTTTTCCTTCCTCCTGCTCAGATGTGGGGCAGCTGTGGAGCCAACTGCAACATCACATTTGATTATCTAAAAGGAAGAGGAAAAATATGTCATTGTCCCAGATATAGCTGCCCCTGGGGTTCTTTCTGTACACTAGTCTTGTGCTGAGATAAGGATCTCCAAAGTCCACCTAGGAGCCAGTTCCGATGCAAGCACACAAGCATCATTTATTAAAAGCTCGAGCCTGGACTCACAACCATCACCATCGTAGTGGGTCAGAGCTGAAAGCCCCAACCCTTCAGTTAACAAGGTTTTTATACAGTATAGGGTTGAGGTAATGGGGTTCCTACCTTGGCAGTTACATGATTACTTGACATTTAGTGACTGAATCTTGTAACAATCGTATTGGCTAGTGTGCACAGGCTAAGCAGTAAGCAGCAAACTGTAAACTATCTTAAGAATCATCTGTAGCTTTATGTACCTTCCTGTCATCCACTGATGGCTATTGCTAGGGAAGTTATGGGCAGAACATTATTGTGACATTTCACAGTTTTTCCAAGAACCTGAGTTCTATCTTTCAGTAAAAGTCATTATTTACAATGGGTACTTTCATTAAAGGCCTTCACAATGGATACTTTCGGTAAAGGCTTTCAAAATGGAGTCTAAGTCCAGAATGCCTGTACTTTGGCTAAGGCCTCTCACTAGGGGTGTGTGTGTGTGTGTGTGTGTGTGTTTGTGTGTGTGTGTGTGTGTGTGTGTGTGTGTGTGTGTATGTGTGTGTGTGTGTGTGTGTTTGGCGTGAGAGAGTCAGACACAGCTGAGGTTTGCGGTAAAACACACTCCTTCCCTTCAGCATTGAGTTTTGGTATCTAGTGGTTTTCCCCCCTCCCCAATTTTGAGTTCTAAAGTCTTTTTAAATACTTTTATCCGTTGATCTTCTTGATATTCAGATTCCTAAGGTCTGCTTATGAACTTCAACATTTGCTTCATGAACGTGTTGCATTTCTTCTAACTTGTATAAAGCCTTTTGCTCTCTTTAAGTGCAGTTTGTGCTGTGTTAGTGGTTTTACTTAGCTCAGACTGTTGTGGCCCAGGCTGTGACTGTTAATTCTGAAATTAGTTTAGGCCAATATGAGATACTATCCTTTCAGTATATCTAGTGAAAGAAGTTCAGCATCTTTACTGGAATAATTTCCTGGCTGTAAATACAAACAAAAACATCCAGTGGTATAAATGTACATTCAGTTATTTTTAGTTAATTGTGCACCATTGTAATGAAAAAAAATCTTTTTACTAAAGTATTTGGAATGGGAAAAAATCAAATATTATAAAACATAAAAATTGATCAAATACCAAAACAAAAGGAAAGACACTTATCAGGAATGAAGTACAAATGTAAGTGTTTAGTGAATAAATGAAATGTTTGAGAGTCGTATCCACATAGGAAATACATAGAAAAATAAAGAGGAAAGTCATTGAGATCCCATCTTACACACCAGAATATCTATCACCACTCAGATAAATAAACTTCTGGAGAGGTTGAAATAAATCAGGAACTGTATTTGGTTTTGTGGCATTGTAAACTAGTGCAACCCATAGGGAAATCATAATGGAAGTTTACACAATACCAAAAAGACACTTATGTTGATGACCTTTACCGCAACTAGATACATATTGAAGTAATATAAATTAACATGAACATTCATACCCATGGCAGCAATATTCATACCAACCTAGCTGTGTAACCACCGTACATGTACCAGAAAGAAGGAATAAAGAAAATGTGCTATTCGTAGCTTAAATATGTTCTGGTATATAAGAGAAGTGAATGTTTCTACTGTATCATTGGTAAATATTTATGGATATATACCTAATCCTAATTTCACTGGCATTTTTTTTGGCATTGTGTTTTTGCTTTAATGAGGGACCTCCCTATTTATTTTCAGAGCAGTTACAATAGGTTGAAGATATCGTATAATATGTGGATATTAGATCAAAAATTAAATATATCAATTCACACATACAGGACCATGATATATAGTTTATAAGTTGCAATTTTAAGAAGGCAACACTTGGGGGAAAAGACAATGTTAGAAGCTTAATAACAAATACACAGACAAGGAAAAATACAAAAGAAATGTGCAAATAATTAGTGCTAATAGTAACAAAATATTTTCCTCAAGTTTTAAAAATGAAACTATTAAAATAATACTTAATATCATCAAATAAATATGCCATGGAAGAAAATTTACCATAGACATATATTTGTACATAATTTGTTTTATTTGATAACAAATGTATTAGAAGAAAATGTAATTACATGTCTGAAGATGATAAATCTTTCAAGTGTCATTGACTGAATCCAGCAAAGGAAAGTAACAGATATAGAGAGTAAGTACAACCTGGGGTATGGATGAAGATACTCTGTAGAACTTTGTGAGGAGAATGTGCTCCGTTTTTCTCATCAAAATAGAATTAGGACAGCTACCTTTTGACTCAACACTTGTAATGTAGAGTAGTCGAGTTACTAATTTAGGTAGTAATTTATTACTTTTATTCCCTAATCTTATGATATAATTCCCAAATGATGTGAGTGATCCTAGATTTTCTGAGCCCTTCTTTCCCCCACCGTTTCTAATTCATCCCCCTGCCAATGATTCTTCTGCTACTCTCATTTCTCCTTGTTTCTGAACTCAACTCCTGTAAACTTTTGGTTCATGAGAAAGAGCTGGAGAAATATGAGGATGGCCTGGAGTCTGAGCTAACATCCACTCCAGCTTCGAGGATCTGGTGAAAAACTTCCACCTGGACCTTAGAATCAGATGTTAATTGACCTCTTTGGAATAGGAGAAACTCACTCCCTCGGGCAGAATCTGTCATTCCTTGACTTTCTCTGAAAAGATTTGGTACTAGGGCATAATTCAGAGAATGAGCTTTCCCAATGTCAGAAGGAACAGGTTCAAAACTAAAAGTGGTCTCAGTTCCCACAGGGCCAATCATAAGCCAAGAGATCATACTTTCACACTTTCTTCCTCATCAGGGACCTTCTGGTAGGAATAGACCATGAGCAAAGATTAAGATGGAGATTAAGTGAGACTGGGCCCAAGGAGGACACAAAAGAATTACCCTCTCTTTGACTACAATTAAGTTGTGTAGTGAAACATGACAACTTCCTTCATATGTAAAAACTCACTAAGTGAGTTATTTCACTGCCACTTTGCAAGAGGTCAGTTTCTCCAAAGGAGAAGTTATTAAATGTTGTGACAGTCAGTTTGCTCTCTAGGCTGTTGTCTCTATCACCCCTTCCCTTGCCAGGAATGCATTGCTTCTTTCAGGCACTCAACTACATGTCCTGACTCTTAGGCAGGAATACTATAGGCTATTCTCTTGCTAACCTCTTGCATTTGAGATTGAATAGTCCCAGGCTCTGCTCATGCCAAGAGGTAGATGCAAGAGGTGAGTATAAGCTCAGATATGTACTGAAGAACAATCAAATTGAAAAAAAAAATTAAATGAAATTAATAGTTGAGTGATTTAGGGTTTATAGCCACAAAATTTAAGTAATTATTAGTAACACATCTAGAATCATGGATTACGAAGAGAACAGTGAAGTTGGTTCAGGATACAATGGAAAAGACATACCATAGCTATAACAGAAGTTGAGAGTTTGAAGGAACTATTGGAACTATATGCATAGGTGCATTTACTACCTTAAGAGCGACCTTGGATAGGAGGCTTTTAGAATAATATCTAAAAGAGAGGGACTTGCTAGTCACTGGTGGCTCACACCTGTAATCCTAGCCACCCAGGAGGCTGAGATCTGAGTATTATGCTTCAAAGCAAGCCAAGGCAGAAAAACCCAAAAGTAGTGCTGTGGTGCAAGTGTCAGAGTACTAGCCTTGAGCTCAGGGACACTGCTTAGGACCTGAGTTCAAGCTTCAGCATCAGCAAAAGAACAACAACAAAATAATAATGATAAAAGAATAAAAGAAGGACTTAAAGATATGACATGGAATGATGATCATGTGTAACTGTTTAGGGAACATAAAAAAAGACAAAATTTGGAGTAAAATGGTGCTTATTTATTACTAAACAAGGATGCAAAGCAAATTCCAAATTCCTCTTCTCAAAAACTTCCAAACTTGGGCTGGGAAGGTGGCTCAGTGGTAGAGTTCTTGCCTTGCATGCATGAGGCCCTGGTTTCAAATCTTCAGCACCACATAAGCAGAAAAGCCAGAAATGTTGTTATGGCTCGTTTGGTAGAGCACTAGCCTTGAGCAGAAGTGGTGAAGGACAGAGTTCCGGGAGATGGCAGAGGAGAAGCTGGCATCTGAACAAGCTCTCACATAGAAAAAATTTTAGAGTTCCAGTGAACAGTCCTAAGCCAGAGAATCACACCAAGTGTGCCATCACTGGACAGAGAGTTAGGCAAGAGAGGGGAAGCCAAGGCAAGGAGACACATCTGAGTGCTTGCCAGCAGCTGCCACGGCGGCGGCAGGGTCGCGGTGGCGACCACAGGGCACCCAAACCTGAGCCACAGAGAGTCCGGGACGAAGAAGTCAGATGCATCGGGCGAGTGGATTCTACTCAACACCAGCAAGAACCGACAAGGAGCAGACATCTTCATCCTGCAGTTTGCAGACCAGAGATGACCCAGGAACCAAGACTTGGCGTGAGTAGAAGCCTGACATCCTCACTCCTCAGGGAGCAGAGGAAGGAAGGCCACCCCTCTCCCCCCAGCACCGGTGATCTCCATCTTGGATACCGACAAAGCTCGGAGGAGCTGCTAGCTACAACTCAGGCCTTGGAATAAAACGAGTCATTTATCAGGTCACAAGAAGTTAATGGCGAAGTGACCTGCCAGACTCAGCTCCATCCAGGGAAAAGTCACCCAGCTCAGGCACCAGCCATTGGAGTGGCTTTCCTCATTGTGTAACCAGAGCCAGAGGCTGCCCCTCCCTCTAGCAGCCTCCACAATCAATTGAAAAACAAACCCTGAGAATGGCTCCAGGCTGGGCTCTGTGAGTTTTTCACAAAATAGCCCCAGGGAAAAGCTACTGTTTGTTGAAAGGTCTCAATTCCACCCAAACCTAGCCTCATCACTGCATCCCCTTCTTTTGTGATTCTCAAAGCAGATCACCCTCCCATTAAACTAACCTGGGAGGGGGATCTCAAAATCTTGGGTAAAGCAGAGCATTTTTCTGCCTGTTCGAACAAACTGACTTAAGAAACCAATCAAGCCACCGGACCTCAAGCTGACCAGAGACTCCAACAAGAGGCTGGTAACAGACACAAGGGAGATACAGGATTCTTCCCACCCCTCCCAAAAAAATAAAAAAAAATAAATCAAAGAACTTTTTTTTTTGTTCTTCTTCTTCTTCTTTTTTTTTTGGGTACCTTATATATATAATTTTTTTTTCTTTTCTAAAACTTTTATTAATCTTTAAATTTTACCTTTTTTCAAAATAAATTGTTTTCCAGTAACTTTTTTTTCCTCTTATAATTTTTATTTTAGGAATACTTGAATGTGCGTTTTCCTTTCTTTTCTTGTCTGCTTTCTCTTTTTTTAATTTCTTTTTTAATTATCTTTTTGTTTTTTGTTTAGCTCTACTGAACTTCTGATTTTTTTTCTCCCTTTCTTATCCTTTTCACTTTTTCCTCTCTTTTGTTTTTCTTTACGTGACTTAACTCTTTTCCTGCACATCCTCAGATAAACCCGTATTTAACTAGTAGAGCCTATCCCTCACTGTGTACACACTTAATCCACAAATTTATTACTCAATTCAAAACCTCTGAGACTTAAATTCCTTAATAGCAGTAGTACCTCTTTATACCTATATAATATTTTAAGCATTTTTTAAAGATTTTCACATCTCCTCTATGTCCCTCCCCTTCTCTCAATATATTCACATTCCTTTCTAAATAGATTGTCTTTAATCTCCATAATAATATTAATTTTATGTGTCTACTTTTTTCTGGTCTCTTTTCATTTCCCTTTCCCTTTCTTCTTTTTCTCTCTGTTTCTACTTGCATCTTACCCAACCTATTTCCTGCATTGAGATTAGCACATAGTTAATTCTCCCTGTGCCTCCCCACACCAATCTATTCCTATTTTTTACCCACGTCTCTCCCTAACCCTATTAATTTCTGGTTTTCCAAAATCTTCTCTGCGGTTTGAAGCCCATTAACATATAGTTGTTTGATGTCGAATAGATGTATCTGTTGAACTAGATTGTATCTGTAGACTATTGACTGTACAAATGCAAACTTTGGTTGATGGTTGCCTTAAGATAGTGTTCTAGCACAAAACTGGTGCTATTTTCATCTCAAATGGGCAGAGTAAGCAGGAAAAACACAAGAAAAATGGCAAATCCGGGTATCTCAATTCCCAATCTTGATAATCAGGGGTCAGAACAAATAATGAATAATCCAGAGGAGAGTTCTCAAATAGCTCTACAAACACTGCTGGCAAACATGATAAATGAGAAGTTTGACAACTTACAAAGGACTCTGTATGAGCGTGATAGGGAGAGAGGAGGCATCCCAAAAGTTTATACAGGAATATCATAAGCGTGAGGAAGCTACTCAAACACTGTTACAGGATTTGCGTGAGCAACTTGAGAATACTCAAAGAGAAAGGCAGGAATGGTGTGAGCAGGCTGAGAACACTCAAAGAGAACTACAGGAATCCCACGAACGGGAGGAAGCTAATCAAAGAGTAATACAGGAATTGAGAGACCAGGTAGAGGATACACAAAGATCACTAAAGGCATTCATGGAATCCATTAACAAAGAGCTGAAGGAAGTCAGGGAGACCACAAAGGGAATGCTCAATGGAACCCAACAGAAGGAATGGGAGTCCAAAGAAACCATAACCAATCAACTAAGTGATTTGAGAACAAACACTGAACACCAAATTAAGTTAGTAAAGAAATTCATACAAGACCTAAAACAGAGCTTCAACAAAGAATTTGAAGCCATCAAAGCTGACCAATTAGAAGGAAAAGAGATAAAAAACAAAGTAGAGAGTCTTGACAGCAGGTTAGACCATGCAGAAGATCGAATCTCAGGGATTGAAGACAGCCTAGATATTATAGAGAAAGAACATACAACCATCCAAGACAAGTCCAAAAAATATGATAGATCTATCCAACCCCTGGGAGACACCATCAGAAGGCCTAATCTAAGGATAATGGGTGTAGAGGAGCACCTAGAAACAGAAGTTAATAGTCTAGGAAATTTGTTTAACAGGATCCTAGCAGAGAACTTCTCAAACATGCAAAAAGATAGGCCTATTCAGATACAAGGAGATTTAGAACCCAAAATAGACCAGACCAGTATAGGACATCCCACCGTCACATTATAATCCACACAGGATAAACTCAGACCAAGGAAAAGATCCTTAAAGCTGTCAAGGAGAAAAGACTATTCACCTATAAAAGTAAACCAATTAAAATCATCTCAGATTTCTCAGCAGAGACAATCAAAGCAAGAAGAGCCTAGAATGATGTATGCCATGCCCTAAAAACAAACAACTATCAACCAAGAATACTGTACCCAGCTAAACTCTCCTTCATAACTGAAGGCCAAATAAAAACCTTCCATAGCAAAGAAAAATTGAAACAATACATCTCCACCAAACCAGCCCTACAAAAGATTCTTAAAGATGTCCTACACATAGAAAACCAACAAGACCACAATAAAGGCCAAGAAACTGCACCCAAACTGCGAATCCAAGAACCATAGGAAGAACCCGGTTTTTGCAGCCCCCAAGCAGGTGCATAACATGGCAGGAACTCCCAAATACCTCTCAGTCCTATCTCTTAAGGTTAATAGACTGAACTCTCCAATTAAGCGACATAGACTCTCTAGTTGGATTAAAAAACAAGACCCTTCTATCTGCTGCCTGCAGGAGTCACATCTTGCCCATAAAAACAAACACATTTTCAATGTTAAAGGCTGGAACAAAATCTACCAAGCAAAGGGCCCCCATAAACAGGTGGGAGTTGCAATCCTAATATCAGATAAAATAGACTTCAAATTAAAATTCTTGAGAAGAGATAAAGAATGTCACTACATACTAATTTAAGGATCTCTGCTTCAGGAGGATATTAAAATTCTAAATATCTATTCGCCAAAAATGGAGAACCCAAATTTATCAAAGAAACACTACTTTCCCTCAAATCCCGTATAGATTCAAAGACATTAATTGTTGGGGATTTTAACACACCACTCTCCCCACTAGATAGATCAACTCGGCAAAAACTCAACAGAGAAACCGCAGATCTAAACAGCTGCATAGATCAACTAGACTACCGAACATTTCACCCAGCATCATCAGAATACACGTTTTTCTCAGCAGCACATGGAACATTTTCTAAAATAGACCACATTTTAGGCCACAAAGCAAACTTGTCTAAATTCAGAAACATTGAAGTTATACCTTGCATTCTCTCTGACCACAAGGGAATAAAATTAGAACTCAACAGCAAAAGCTACCAAAGAAAGTCCGGTATCATATCGAGGCTGAATAACACACTGCTGAATCATGAGTGGGTCATGGAAGAGATTAGAAAGGAAATTCAAATGTTCATCCTATTCAACAAAAATGAACACACAAATTACCAGCTCCTCTGGGACACAACAAAGGCAGTACTCACAGGCAAGTTTATAGCTCTGAGCTCCTACATCAACAAATTGGAGAGATCTGAAACTAACAATTTAATGACACATCTAAACCTCCTTGAAAAAGAGCAGCAAGATAAACCCGAATCCAGTAGACGGAAAGAAATAATTAAAATTAAATCAGAATTAAATGAATTAGAATCCAAAAAAACTATAGAAAGAATCAACAAAACAAAGAGTTGGTTCTTCGAAAAAATTAACAAAATTGACAGACCCTTAGCAAACTTATCAGAAAAAGAAGAGAACACACCCAAATTAAAAAACTCAGAGATGAGAATGGAAACATCACCACGGAAACAACCAAGATTCAGAACATTATAAGGGAATACTTCTCAAAACTTTATGCTAATAAGTTTGAGAACTTGACAGAAATGGACCTTTTCCTAGGAAATACTGATATGCCAAAACTAAACCAAGATGAGTTAAACTATCTTAACAGGCCCATATCAAGCATTGAAATAGAAACAGCAATAAGAGACCTCCCAGCTAAGAAAAGTCCAGGACCAGATGGTTTTACAGCGGAATTTTACAAAGCCTTCAAAGCAGAGCTCACACCAATACTCCTCCAACTCTTCAATGAAATTGAAAGAGAAAGTTCACTACCGGACACATTCTATGAAGCCATCATAACCCTCATCCCAAAACCAGGCAGGGACTCATCAAAGAAAGAGTACTATAGACCCATTTCTTTGATGAACATTGATGCAAAACTTCTCAACAAAATTTTGGCCAATCGACTTCAACAATTCATCCAAAAAATCATACACCATGATCAAACAGGATTCATTGCAGGGATGCAAAGCTGGTTCAATATACGCAAATCAATTAATATTATTCATCACATCAACAGGAGCAAGAATAAGAACCACATGGTTATCTCAATGGACGCAGAAAAAGCATTCGACAAGATCCAACACCCCTTTATGATGAAGGTTTTGGAAAAATTAGGAATCCATGGAACATTCCTCAATACAATAAAGGCTGTATATGACAAACCTACAGCCAGCATTATACTCAATGGTGAAAAACCCAAGCCATTTCCTCTTAACTCAGGAACAAGACAAGGATGCCCACTCTCTCCACTTCTCTTCAATCTAGTATTAGAATACCTAGCTAGAGCAATAAAACAAGATGCAGACATAAAGGGGATCCAAATAGGGAGAGAAGAAATAAAACTCTCCCTCCTTGCAGATGACATGATCTTGTATTTAAAGAATCCCATAGACTCCACTCCCAAGTTACTCAAGCTGATTCAAAACTTTGGCAAAGTAGCAGGTTATAAAATTAACACCCCAAAATCAATGGCTTTTCTGTATGCCAACAATGAGAAAAGTGTGGCTGAAATAAGGAAAGCAACTCCATTTGTAATAGCCCCACAAAAAATAAAATACCTAGGAATTAACTTAACCAAAGAAGTGAAGGACCTATGTAATGAAAACGTTAAAATCTTGAAAAAGGAAATCGACACAGAACTTAAAAAATGGCAAAACCTCCCATGCTCCTGGATTGGATAGATTAACAAAATTGGTTAACTACTTGTAGAAAACAAAAGCTAGATCCTTATATATCACCCTGCACCAGAATCAACTCCAAATGGATCAAAGACCTTGAACTCAAAGCAGACACTCTGAAAACATTACAGGATGGAATAGGAAAAACCCTAGGTCTCCTTGGCTCAGGACGAAATTTTTTAATAGAGACCCGGAAACACAACAAATCAAAGAAAGGTTGGACAAATGGGATTGCATAAGGTTGCAGAGCTTCTGCAGGGCAAATGACATAGCTAGCAAGATCAATAGAAAGCCCACGGATTGTGATAAGATTTTTACTAGCCATACAATGGACAAGCGTCTCATATCTAAAATATACTTGGAACTAAAAGAATTAAACCCCCCAACAACAAATCCTCAAAGAAACAACTGTCCAATAAATATGTGGGCGAAAGACTTAAAGAGAAACTTCTCTGGAGAAGAAAGAAACATGGCCAATAGACACATGAAGAAATGTTCAACATCCCTAGCCATATAAGAAATGCAAATCAAAACAACATTGAGCTATCACCTCACTCCAGTTAGAACGGCAAAAATCAAGAACTCTAACAACAGCAGATGCTAGAGGGGATGTGGACAGAAAGGAACCTTACTTCATTGTTGGTGGGAATGTAAACTTGTTCAACCACTTTGGAAAGCAGTATGGAGTTTCCTCAAATGACTTCACATAGAACTTCCCTATGACCCAGCAATCCCACTTTTGGGCATTTACCCAAATGTTTACAAACAAGAACACACTAAAGCTACCAGCACAACTATGTTTATTGCAGCATTATTTACCATAGCTAAGATATGGAACCAACCCAGATGCCCCTCAGTAGATGAATGGATCAAGAAAATGTGGTATATATACACAATGGAATTCTATGCCTCCATCAGAATGGATGACATTTCCCCATTTGTTAGGAAATGAAAAAACTTGGAAAAAGTTGTATTAAGTGAAGTAAGCCAGGCCCAAAGAAACATAGGTCCCATGGTTTCCCTTATTTGCAATATCTAGTATATGTATGAGTCAAGCGGAAAAGGTCAGATAATGTGATGTCAGGAAAATGAACCCTTAGATATGTATTTTAATATTTTTTTCTTTCATGCATGTGTTTCTAACGCATTTATATGATTATCTCTTTGTTGCTTTGTATGTCCCTCCCCCACAGTATAACCCCTGCTTTCACTATATTTGATGTCAGTATAACTTGTGGAGGAGATGGGGAAAAACCAGTTGCTTAAGGATACAGGTGGACCTGTTGCAACAATGAGAAGTAAAAGTTGTCATGTCCATAATGAGCTTTACAACATCGGTGCGGGGGGGGGGGGGGGGTGTGTGTGTGAAAGGGTGAGAAGGAGAAGGATTGGGATTGTGGGGGGAGGGGGAAGGCTTCGATGGGGTGTGAAGGGTAAACAAAGGAGGAGGCTGCAATGCTTGGTAAGAAATGTATGCATTATCCTGTCCATTTAATTGTAACCCCTCTGTACAGTATGTTCACAAATAAAATTAAATTAAATTAAAAAAAAAAAAGAAGTCGTGAAGGACATTGCCCAGGCCCAGAGTTCAGGCCCTTTGACTGGCCAAAATAAAAACAAACAAACAAACAAAAAAGCTTCCAAACATCTTTTCTTATAATTGAGGAGAGCCTCCTTTTATAGGAATTCTCCTTATGTAGCTCAAGGTCATCAGAACTTCAGTAGATTTTCCTGTTGAGATGTAATGCACCTAACTCTACTGAACCTAATCATGGCTAGGAAAGTATGGACATTGATACGTTTGCTGTATTTTTCCTTATGAATATATAATTCTGACAGCTATTATATATAATATAATATACAATATATTATATATTAAATATATTATAATATAATATATATTATGTATTAACAGACTTCCTAAATTTAGAGTTAGGAACAAGCAACATATTGAAAGAAAAATACTTGAATCTCTGAGTAATTTCTCTACCACAGGTCAATACCAGGTTTCATTCTTATTACCCAAAGAGCAACATCGGAAAGCGATGGCCAGATGCCCATGGATGTGGTTCTCTGCATTTTGGAAACTGTGATCAATATATATATATGTGTGTGTGTGTGTGTATATATATTAAGTATTGTTTTATAATAGTGAATGTGTAAAACTATAGCAACAGATAAATAAGTGAACACCTATGTGCACACACACTCAATCACTTTCAAGTGTAAGAATTTCTATGCTCCCTACACAGAGAGTACGTGAGGTGCCCTTGAATTGTTCTGGAAGTTCTTTATCTGGCTAGTGTCCCTTCACATCCTTTGTTCTCTAAGTAGCTAGATGTTATGTATTCAACAATACTTGCTACGGACAAAAGTATACACCTTGGCACACAGAGGAACTTAGATTTCAGAAATGCCACAAATAAGTGGGAGGTACAGCAGTACATTTCAAAATTGAGTAGATAACATATTTATTAGAAATCTTGTAAGAAAAAACTTCACTGTAGAATAAAATACTTGAAGAAAACTACAGTTTAATTACACATAGCCAGTTGCTGCAATAGAATATAAATAAAAATAAAAAAATAAATTACATACAATTTATTACCAAGTCTGTACAAGGAAAATAGGATATGACACATGGCCACATATGACTTCAAGTTACAAAATTCCAGGGCATTTCCCCGCTCTTGAGAACTAGGATTAATCCATATTTTAAAAAAAAAAAAAAAGACGAACATTTTATTCCAAATTTCAAAACATACAAAGTAAATGCAATAAGCATGCATTTCATAGTCTAGTAACATCATATGGTATAAAGAATCTGATTAACTGATTCATAAAAATTGATACAATGCAGTTAAAACATCCAATATCTCAAGTGTCAACTTAGCAGATTACTTTCAATCTATGATGTCTATTTTGTATATTATCCAGCCTTATCCATCCCACAATGGCAGAAGAATCTTCCTGAGAAATTCCAGAGACCTGTCTACTGTGAGTGCTCAATGTAGACTTGTTCTCATTCTCTATTATTTGGGCATGTAATAGACTGAATATCTGATAACTTGCCAAAAGCAAAATTTGTGCATGGCATCCAATAATGAAATTTTGGTTCTCAGAAAAAAAAAAGGAAAATTGAAGACAGATTGAAAATCTATCAGATCCCTGAAAGATTTTTATCATTGTACTAAAACTGTACCCTTCTACTGACACTTGAACAAACTGCAGTAATTGTCACTCCAACCACATGTCCAAAAATTGGCTTTCCAAATATTGGCCTGTTTTCACTTTGGTAAATCAAGACACACTATTGTGGCCCCGTTTTACTTTAATTATCAGCTATGGTTGGCCCAAGGTTTAGTTGACCTTACCAATTTCTTAAATTTTAGGTCATCACACAATCACTTCATAGGCCATAAACATTAAAAATACCTATCCATATAAGTCTGCATTACATACTTATTACTGTTTTTCTTCATTTGTCATGTTTTACATATTTGTATCCCAGGGTTTAGGTCCATAATATTCCTTCTCATGGCTGTTACCACTGAGTATATGTAATAATTTATTTTTTCTCCAGCTCTGTTCTTTCTTTAATTCAAGTCCTTAATAGCATCCTGTCTACTGAAAACTCCTAGCTACTGATTTAAACAAACTATGAAGATCCCCAAATGAGCTTTGATCTTTATCTACAAACCAATCCTTCATTACTATTTGATTATCAAAATACCTCGGAGTCATTTCAGACTTACATACTTTTGCACACCTCATATTTAATCTATGACCAGGTTTCGAATACTTTAGGAATCATATATATATATATATATGGTATATGTGTGCTAGTACTATGACTTAAATTTGGGGCCTAGATTCTTTTATTTTTCTTTTCTGCTCAGGCTGGCAGTTTTCCATTTGAACCACAGCTCTACTTTTACCTTTTTGGTTCTTAGTTGAAGATAAGTGACTCATGGTCTATTTACCTGTTCTAGCTTGAAACTATGATCCTCTGTTTTCAGCCATCTAAATAGCTGGATTTAAAGGCATGCTCTACTAAAACCACCCCTATTATATTTGAATTAAAAAAAATCAAAGAATGAATATTTGTAGTATTTTCATATCAGTATGTTTTCATTTACCGTAAAACATATTGCCTTAAATGTTTTTCATTATTCCAGCTCACTTGCCAAGAAAGGAAAGCAAAATTTCACAACCAAAGAACTTCTGAATGTACCAATGTTCAAGCCTGCTAGCCACAATTTCTTTGCTGGGAAATAACAAAGGATGATATCATCTACAGGCTAAGCAGGAGAAAATGCCCTGCATTGAAGTTGCTGAAAGGTTGATGAGGATGAGGACAAGCAACTTTATCCAGAAATTATCACAAAGTGTTTGCAGTGGTAAGCTGACTCTAGTGGATAAGTGTAGCCAATCTTAGAAGATGTTTATAGCGATGAAGATTGTACATGTGCTTTCTTGAAGATATATTTTTATAGCATAGTTTGTCTACCGTTGAAAATGAGAAAGTTAAGATAGGAATATTGTCATTCCGTCTATACTTCACAGTATAATATTAAAACCAGTTTTATACATATATTATTTATAGTAATTATAGAATATCACTAATTATGCATATATTATAAATGTATCATTTACATGTTATGTAATATATTATGAACACTTAATTTAAATTTTCTACTTGTCTGTCCAGGAATTAAATTAGCAATATCTTTGAAAATTGATAGTAAAGTAGGGTCCTTACAATTTTTATTGCAATATATAGTTTTACCCAATAAGTAGTTATTTATTCTGAATTGGTTTAGAAATGAAATATCATATCATAATATAATTTAACATTCAAAAATAATTACATAAGAACATGCCAAGGATGGAATTAAAAAAAAATAATATGACTCATGTCTGGAATCCCAGCTACTTAGGGGCTGAAATCTGAAGATAGCTATGTGAAGCCAGTCTGAGTGAAATGGCTCAGGGACAACACGCATACCATAGTTCAAGCCTCAGTATTGGCACACAAAAAATGTGACTAAAGCATACAAATATATTTATTTAAATAAAGTTGTCATTCTTTGTATCCTTCACAGTATAATACTAAAATCAGTTTTATATATATATTATTTATAGTTGTTATAGAATATCAGTAATTATACATATATTATAAATATATCATTTATATGTTATATAATATAGTACATTACATATATTATTCATGCATAATTTATACTGATAGCACTAATATCCATTAAATTTATATATGTTTTAGAATAGGAAATAGATTTTCTTTGGTACAACAAGAAAGTAATTACTCACAAAAATTATACCTTTTGGATTATATATCCATAACAAACTATACCCTGTGTATTCAAGGTACTTAATAATAAAAAGCCTGTGCTCATCAGCACAGGTGTCTTTTACATGAATTTGTTCTCCTTAAGTAATCACTCCAGGAATGCTAAACAGTGGAAGCTGAATGATGTTCATTCAGGTATTGCTTTAGACGTTAAACTGATCTTTATTTGGTATAAAGATCACATACAATGTCATTACCCACACACTTTTCATTTTAAATATATATATATATATATATATATATATATATATATATTCTGTAGCAATGTTATTGCCGTTATAACCATAATTAGGAAGATAATGTGGGCTCATCTGCTCCATAGGTCTTGAAAGATAATGAATGTGACACTTACAGAATATCCTCAGATATGTCTGGTGGAAACCTGGGTTTGAATTATGGGTCTACAACTGATCAGTATTAGGTACTTGGGAAATTTGTTTGGTCTTGTTGCCTACTTCTGTTTTTAATAAATTACTTAATTAATTTCCTAACTTGAAGAACTGTCAAGGGCACTAAAGTTACCCTAATGCAGGTGCAGTGTTTGGAATGGTGTCTGCACATAGTGTAGTAGGTCCCAGAGAAGTCAGCTTCTATCAACATGGTCACAGCATCCTTCCTGAAGGCCTTAAGAAATATATAGCCAATTGATGTTAATATCTGTGAAAATTTGCCTTTACTAAAAAAAGTCAGTAATATTGGAGCTATTCTGTGGCTTTTACTCTGGAGTAGTTTTATCTAAATTTCATTCTTACTCTATTAGTGGTAGCAGTAGCATTCTTTAGTGCTACTCTTCATGTTTCTAATTCTGTGTTCCATTTGGAATACTATTGTAACTTAGTTTATAATCTTTGTTATCAGAATAAATAAACTACAAGTGCTGAAGTTTTCAATAAAGAGAAAATTTTAGGTATGCATTACATTTTATGTGCTTAATAATTTCCTAAAATTATTCATTTTAGGTTATATATCCCTAACAAATATTGTTTATGCTTTCTTATATGATTTATATAGATTTTTATATGATTTTAATGTGATTTCTTAGAGATCCATAAATAAAACAGTTCAGAAGAGGAAAAGAGTAGGTAAGAAGTCATAAAAATTACTATTATGGTGTTTTTAGTGGCTAAGTATAAAGAACATGTAACAAAACAGTTGGAAGATTCATTTGCTCTTTTTGCTATGCTCTCACCCTTCTTGGAGAAAGGTTTTCACTATGAAGTGTCAAGTAGTCTGAACCTTTCAAGCCTTGTCTCAGTGACAGATGTGATGGGATTTGGGATATGTGCTCTCATGACAGGCTTTTAGGAAGTTCACAATAAAGCAATACCAGTACATATAAAGAAACTTTTGTGAGTGATGTGTATTCACTTCTTCAATTGTCAAAATTAAATTCATATGTCAAAATTACTTATATTAGATGCAGTTCAACTGGCATCACTAACACCTCCATAAATCAAATGCAAACTAAAAGTTCTACTTCAAAAACCAACATCTAAGGCAGTGTTGGAAATACAAGAATATACACAATAAGTCTAAAGGTGTAAGATCTTTAACTCTGGCAATGAGCAATGATAGCTGAATTTTTAACCAGGCTTGAAAAATTTAGGTGTCCACTATGTGATTAAGTTGCGGAGTTGACCTTGGTATCAACATTGGAGGTAAAATTCAAGGGCAGCTAAGGTTGCTGCAGTATTGTAGCTAGGTACAGTGTGACTGTCCCTGATAATGGTAAAACACAGAGTAGAAGGTAAGTCAGTAAAATGTATAGGAAAGATTCTCCACTGAGAATAATTGCAGGGAGTGATCATCACACTTGCGTTGAAAATGTACAGCTCATCATTTTAGATTAAGCTCTAGCATATTTCTGATCTGAAGACAATTATAACACACCAATGTGCCATGAGTGCTGAGCAGTGTAGGTATATAGTACTCTAATATATGTGAAATCCTTAGAAGTATGGAATGGCCTGACCCTCACACTTCATTCTGTGCTGTTGAGTTTCATGAAGAAATGTTCATAATTAGGCAATTCACACTCATCTAAGTCTGAATCAAGCAACTGAGATAAGACAGGGTCATCACTCCAGTGACGAAGTTTGTGACCTATAAAATAAATAACATTATTTCACAATGTATATGAATCCTGAAAATTTATGCAATACCAAATAACAAATGTACAAAAGGGACAATTGTCCATCTCTTATATTATTAGAAGTAAAAATACTCCTGAATTATACTTTATTGCTAGAGGATCACAGGATGACTGCTGATGTATGGTATCTTTCTAGGTGCTCCCGTAAGTTTGTGATTCTTCTCTGAGGAAGTGTTTTTCCATAGTTTGTTTTGAAGTGTTCAGAATATCTGTACTGTCACTAACCTCAACCATGGAACAGCAAAGATGGTGGGATACCTGGCCAAAGAACTGAGAAATCACAGGAAGTGATAAGAAAGAAGACACCAGAGGATCCAAAGCCTCATTGCTAGATTCTGGATCCCAAAATCCTGCTTAACATGCTTTATATTCATTCTACTAGAGTGGTGGAAGGTGAGAGGCTACAGGTATGTCCACAAACTGAGGCATCAATCTAGCTTGTGGTTATAACTTTTTTTGGGGGGGTCCAGTCGTGGGGCCTGAACTCTGGGCCTGGGCACTGTCCCTCAGCTCTTCAGCTCAAGGCTAGCACTCTACCACTTGAGCCACAGCGCCACTTCTGGCTTTTTTCTTTTTTCTGCTTATGAGGTGCTGAAGAATCGAACCCAGGGCCTCAGGCATGCAAGGCAAGCGCTCTATCACTGAGCCACGTTCCCAGCCCCTACTTGTGATTATAACTTTTAACATGTGTTATTGTTTGTATACATATTGATCATTGAATCCGTTATTGTTAGGGAGCAGAAGGGAGCAATAGTCATTACAACCATAGCACCGACATCCATCTTGTCTCCAAATTCTTAAACTTTTAGTGTCCAACAGATCTAACTTAAATACTCTTGAGGTAATAAATCATACCCCTGTCTTCCCTTGACTGTTTGACCTTTCCAGAGCACAGCTCTCAGCCTTTTGATTGCTGTTTGAGATGGCTTCTCAATCTATCCCTTTCCAGGCTCTAACAGCTTGACTCTAGAATCCCTCACAAGTACAGTTACAGATGTATTATTTTGAAAAGGATATTTTTTCTAGGGTAGACTCACTTTTAAAATTTTTATTTTATTTAAAGGTAATGTACAGAGTGGTTACAGTTACATGAGTAAGGTATATACTTGTTGAACAGTTACCCACTCTATTGTTGTCCTCCTATCTCTTTGACCACCCCACCTCCTCTGACCCCAAAGTTGTTCATTCATGGCCAATATAGAGTCTTGTGAATATCATTGTTACAATGGGTCATTCTGGGTACTTCTTTTATTATTATGTTATTTCCCTTTCCTTCTCAAAATCAGATAATGTATATACAAGATGGAAGGTACCAGAATCAAGACAGAAATTGCCAGGGATAAGCCAATGGCAAAAGACAAATAAAATAAAATAAGATATAGATACACTACTTTACCGACATCAAGGTTGACATCTGAAAAAAAGATTTGTTGATTCCATGTCTTGGAGTTCATTTCAATTAGCATCATTTTGTATGGTCCAATGTACCTAACCCTGGAGCCAGCAATCCCACTCCTGGGCATTTGTCTAAATGATCTCGAACTAAAACTACAAGCACAACTATGTTTTTTGCAGCATTACAACCATAGCTAAGATATGGAACCAATCCAGATGCCCCTCAATAGATGAATGTATCAAGAAAATGTGGGGCTGGGAAGGTGTCTCAGTGGTAGAGTGCTTGCCTTGCATGCATGACGCCCTGGGTTCGATTCCTCAGCAGCACATAAGGAAAAAGAAAAAAGCCAGAAGTTGTACTGTGGCTCAAGTGATAGAGCGTAGCCCTTGAGCTGAAGAGCTGAGGGACAGCACCCTGGCCCAAAGTTCACGCCCCACGACCGGACCCTCCACCCTCAAAAAAAAAAGAAAATGTGATATATATTCACAATGAAATTTCATGCTTCAATCAGAAAGAATGACACAGCCCCTTTCTTAAGAAAATGGAAAGTCTTGAAAAAAATCATATTATGTGAAGGAAGCCAGACTCTAAGAAACATAGGCTCTATGGTTTCCCTCATTTTTTATTAATTAAAATATGCTTAGGATAGTCCTGCATATAGGTTCACTTTTTAAGCACATAATATTCCTTTTTTTCTCTCCCTCTTCCTCTCTCATTTCGTGTGTGTGTGTGTGTGTGTGTGTGTGACTGACTGAGTCTGTAATATTTGAACCAAGCTTTCACTCTGTTTGCTTGAACAATTGAACATAAATGTTTCGTGGATTGCTACCCCAGCCATCTGTGAATCATGATCTTCCAATATCAGCCTCATGAGATGAGACACTGGCATCCACCTCTATTGCCAAGTGTCATTTGCTTTGTATTGTTTTTTTGTTGTTGTTGTTGTTTTTGTGCATCCAAAATCTGTAAGGAAAACAAATCTTTTATAATCAGGACTATTCACCTAAAATGTGTGTTGTTTACAGATTACTTTAATAATGTTTCCCTTTTGCATCCACATTATAAGATTTGATTATTTTGAACTCTATTCTTGCAGTCAAGTCATTTATATATAATTTAAATTGTCTTCGTTTTGTAGTATGTTAGGTGTTTCAAAATAGAATTTATCAAGGTTTAACTCTGCACTACTGAAGCAAGACCTTTATGATTATTCAGTGTCCTGTAAATCATAAGTTTATCACTTCTCAAGGCATCATTTGAGCACAAGTAGTTTCCCATAATATCTCCACATATTTTAGACCACAATGCCATGCACTCTACTGCCAAATATGCTAGGGCATCCTTTGTAATTCTCCTTGGATTTTCACTGTTATTCTCTCTTCTTTCCAGTGCTAAGTCCAGTGATGGTCATGTTGATTTTCTCTGCTGTTTCATTCATCATTGCATCTTGGGAACTACTGGAATGCACTAATGTACTTCTGTCTATTCTCCTTGTGCTTTGACTTGTACCCCTCTCAACTCGAAGGGCCAGAAACTGGGGATATTTTCTTCAATCTTTATCTCAGACATCTATCTTTACTTTCTAGCAATACATTCATTGAATTCTTCCTGTAAGCTCTAATGCCTTGAAAATGATTACTGCATTTTCATGTCTTTGTTATTTGGCATTAGGGAAGAACATACATCAGTAACTGTAACAGGTAAAAGAAGCTTATGATCATGCCTCAATAGATGTTGTTCATTGGATAATGTTTACCTCAAGGTTTGCCTACCTGATTCCTCTTCATTGTTTTGTTTATTTTTCAATGTAGACTTTTTTTCTGGAAAATATTTATGGGCCTAGTGAAGATTCCTACTGTAATTAGTCATTAATTTTCTTACAACATAATTTCATAGATCCTTCTGAGTTTCTTCAGGGTCTGTATAGTAGTGCTTCACATTCTTAGATATGTTTTAACATCGATGTATCCAATGATAAAGACACATTGCTTAAGTCACCATTTTGATGATGGAAAGGAAACCATGCTGCAATCTCACTATATGATAATTTTCTAGTTTTAAATTCTTTTACATTAAAATTGATTATGGAGAACAAACATTCTGCATACTAATTTATATTTTCCTAATTATTTTTAGTATACTTGCCAATATTATATAAAGTTAAAACATTACTACTTACTTAGTTTTAGGATTTCTAAAATGATCAGAGTAAAAGTTCTATTCATTCACAGTTTTAAGACAATAGAGTGTCCATTATGACCAAGTGAGTCATTTTAAAATTTTTATTTGTAGTCCTTAAAGGTTGTGCTTGGGAACCAAGTCCAGTGCTTCCTGTGTCTTAGTCTACTTTGTGCCTCTGAACCTGATGTGATTTTATTTTCACTGAACTGGAATAAAAAATTTCACTAGGAAGGAATTACTGCCTGGTTACTTTCTCCAATATCTCTCGCATACATAAAAGGAATATAATTCTACACTGACAGAAAATGGTGATCCTATTAAGAGTAACTGTTTATTTTTTGTAGCCTCACTCTTCACTCTCTTGCCCCTTTCCTATTCCCCCTTCCCATAGAAATTGACTGGATCCCCTGGAAACCCACTTCCAGTCAGCCTCTTCCTTAAAATCCCATCCTTAAATAACCTATCCCCTAGTAGTCCTGCTATAAACTTTCAAAGGCCTGATTGCAGCCAGACTCCTTCCTGAAAGCCCTCCTCTGCTATAGGGAAAGCTTTCTTCTACGCCCCTTCCTGGAATCCCTGCTCTGCACCACCAGAAACCAGGCCACATCCCTATCTCCTCCTATGTCCCGAATTGCTGCACCAAGCACCCCGCCTACATCAGGCTCATCCCTCAAATCCTCACTTCATCCACCAGATACCCCACTCCTAACTACTCTAGTCACTCATAGTCCCATTACTCCCATATCCTAGTACCTCCAAGCTCCTCCCTTCCCTACCCTACCCCCAACCAGAGTTCTCCCTCGAGCCCCTCCTGGTTTCATCAGAAACTCTGCCCATAAGTAGTCTACTTCTAAGTGGCCTAACCTCTCAAACTAGGCCTTGAAACTACCTCTTCCCACAAAGCCCATCATGCTACACCAAAAACCCTCCACCTCCCTATAACTGTTCTTAAAGCCCCCCCCCTTGCTTGGCTAGAAGCTTCTCACACAGCCCATCTCCTACCTGGAAAACCAGCCCTGCTTCACCACAAACCTCTCCAACTTCCATATCTACTCTCTCAATGCCCTGTATTGCTCCCCAGATAATCCCGCCCCCTATTGCATCCTCCCTCACATCCACACCCAAATCCACCAGATACCCTCCCCATAATTATCCTACACCTTTGTAGACCTTCCACTCCTTCTCAAAGCCCTCCTCCAATTAGCCCCATGGCTCTAAGCCCTGACCTGCTCTAGAAAACCCTCACTAGAAAATGCCCACCACACTATCTCATCTCTCAACACCCACATTGCTCCACTGTAAACCAATGCAACAGTTGGCCTCCATCTGGAAGCCTCACCAAGCTCAACTGTTAATCCCTGTCCCACTGAAGTCCCTTTTTGAAGGTTGCCTTGCCCTACTGGAAACCCTGTCCAAAGTCCTTTTCCTGCCTTGCAACACTGAAATCCCCACCCAAACTTACTCCTCTTTTCAAAGTGGTGACTGGCTACACCAGAAAGCCCATCCTAACTAGTCTAGTCCACTGGATCCTATCCCTGCTCTCACAAAGCCCTGGTCCTGAAAAACTCCTCCATACATTATGACTACATCCTATTCGGCCAGAAACCCTACCTCCACCCTCACACACTTCCCAAAGGCCTGCCATTTTCCACCAGAATCCCCTCCCCTTACTAGCCTACTTCTTCCTAGCACCGCTCTGCCCTCTCAAACCAGACCCTGAAAAGCCTCTCCCTCATAGCTCCACATTCTGGCACCAGAAACCCCACCTTCTGTCAGCCTCTTGTCTCCATGCCCTTCCCTGCCTTATGGGAAACCCTACCCTACATATCCCTAAAGCGCTCACAGTACTCCACCAGAAACCCTCCTCTAAGTAACCTCCTCCCTTGTAGCCTTGTTCTTCCTTCTCAAAGCTTTGCCCCAAAGAGCCTCCTCCCCAATGACCCCACTTTCTTCCACAGAAAACCCATCCACCTGCCAGCCTCCATCCTAAAGTCGCACCTACTCCACAAGAGACCCTGCCGCTAACAATCTAGCCCTTCCTGTCCCCTCCCTGCTGTCTCAAATCCCTACACAGATGCTTTCACCCTCAAAGCCTTGCCCTACTCCACCACAGATGCTCTGCCAGTACCAACTCCTCCTTTGAACCAGACAGGGCTCTATCAGAAACACCACACCACCTCATCCATGAATGTCCCACCTAGTAACTTTTATAACAAATGTGATTTTATACTGGTCATAGAATTTATACTAATCAATATGATAAGAAAGCAGTATTGCAAAAAGACAACAAAATTTAGATAGCTATTAGCTGCCTTAGTCTCGCTTGGGGTTCTGTTACCAGGCAGACTCACATTGTGTGAAAAAGTGTGAAGATTATTCCTCTAATTGGAAAGCATTTTTTGAAGTACCAGTAAGGTTTCATGAGTGATCATTTTATTTCTAGAAAATTCGTGCACATTTGTGCCCATTAACATAAAAAATATTAGTTATTTTAAATCCTCTGGTTTTGTTGAGGAAAGAGTATTAGTGTGTAAAATGTTGAATTTCAACTCATCTCTTCAATGAATAATTTGGGATTTGCTTGCCTTACTATTCCATTGGTTCTGAGGTCTGTTCCTGTACCAGTACCAAGTTGTTTTGATTATTATGGCTTTATAGTAGAGTTTGAAATTTGGTATTGCTATTCTTCCAGCACTGTTATTTCTGTTTATGATCATTTTTGCTATTCAGGGTTTTTTATTATTCCATATGGATTTTTGGATTGACTCTTCTATTTCCTTGAAGAATAATGTTGGAATATTGATAGGTATCGCATTGAATTTGTAGATATCCTTTGGCACTTTTGCCATTTTCACCATGCTGATCCTTTCAATCCAGGAGCATGGGAGTTTTTGCAACTTTCTAAGTTCTGTTTTGATTTCCTTTCTCAAGTTTTTAAACTTTTCATCATAGAGGTCCTTCACTTCTATGGTTAAGTTACTTCCTAGGTATTTTATTTTTTGTGGGGCTATTCTGAATGGAGTTGCTTTCCTAATTTCAGCTACACTTTTCTCATTTTTGGCATGTAGAGAAGCCATTGGTTTTTGCGGGTTAATTTTATACCCTACTACTTTGCCAAAGTTTGAATCAGCTTGGAGTCTATGGGATTCTTTAAATAGAAGATCCTGTCATCTGCAAAGTGGGAGAGTTTTAATTCTTCTTTCCCTACTCGGATCCCCTTTATGTTTGCATCTTGTCTTATTGCTGTAGATAGGCATTCCAATAGTAGATTGAAGAGAAGACGAGAGAGTGGATATCCTTGTCTCCTTCCTGTGTTAAGAGGAAATGGCTTTAGTTTTTCACAATTAAGTATAATGCTGGCTGTAGGTTTGTCTTATATAGCCTTTAGTGTATTGAGGAATGTCCCATGGATTACTAATTTTTCCAGAACCTTCATCATAAAGGAGTGTTGGATCTTGTCAAGTGCTTTTTCTGCATTTATTGAGATAACCATGTGGTTCTTATCCTTGCTCCTGTTGATGCGATGAATTATATTAATTCATTTGCATATATTGAACCAGCTTTGCATCCCTGAAATGAATCGAGTTTGACCTTTGGATGAATTGTTGAAGTCGATTGGCCAAAAATTTGTTGAGAAGTTTTGCATCAATGTTCAACAAAAAAAATGGGTCTACAGTTCTCTTTCTTTGATGAGTCCCTGCCTGGTTTTGGGATGAGGGTTATGATGCCTTCATAGAATGAGTTCGGTAGTGAACTTTCTCTTTTAATTTCATTGAAAAGTTGGAGGAATATGGGTGTGACCTCTGCTTTGAAGGCCTTGTAGAATTCCACTGTAAAACCATCTGCTCCTGGGCTTTTCTTAGGTGGGAGGTCTCTTATTGCTGTTTCTATTTCAATTCTTTTTATTTTATTTTATTTTATTTTAATTTATTTGAGAACATACTGTACAGAGGGGTTACAATTACATGGGCAGGATAATGCATACATTTCTTAACAAGCATTGCATCCTCCTCCTTTGTTTACCCTTCACCTCCCTTCCCCCCCCCCACCCAATCATACCCCCCTCCCCCCCCCACACCGACAATTCTTGATATGGGCCTGTTAAAATGGTTTAACTCATCTTGGTTTAGTTTTGGCATTTCGATATTTGCTAGGAAAAGGTCCATTTCTGTCAAGTTCTCAAAATTATTAACATAAAGTTTTGAGAAGTATTCCCTTATAATGTTCTGCATCTAGGTTGTTTCTCTGGTGATGTTTCCATTCTCATCTCTGAGTTTATTTATTTGGGTGTGTTCTCTTGTTTTCTGATAAGGATTTGTTAAGGGTATGCCAATTTTGTTAATTTATTCGAAGAACCAACTCTTTGTTTTGTTGATACTTTCTATGTTTTTTTTTTTTTTAAATTTTAATTCATTTAAGAATTTTTGTAGGGTTGGTTTGGTGGAGATATGTTTCAATTTTTCTTTGCTATGGAAGTTTTTTTATTTCACCTTTGTTATGAAGGAGAGTTTAGTAGGGTACAGAATTCTTGTTTGATAGGTGTTTGTCTTTAGGGCCTGCATACCTCATTCCAGGCTCTTGTGGTTTGGATTGTCACCATCTGAGGTGATTCTAATTGGTTTCGCTTTATAGGCTATTGATCTTTTCTTCTTGACAGCTTTAAGGATGTTTTCCTTGGTCTGAATTGATCCTGTGTGGATTATAATGTGATGGTGGGATGTGCTATTCTCGTCTGGTCTATTTGGAGTTCTAAAAGCTTCTTGTATATGAATAGGCTTATCTTTTTGCATGTTTGGGAAGTTCTCTGCTAGGATCTTGTGAAACAAATTTGCTAGATCATTAATTTCTGCCTTTATATCCATTATCCTCAGATTAGGCCTTCTGATGGTGTCTTCCAAGTGTTAAACAGATCTATCATATTTCTTGGATTGTTGTATGTTCTTTCTCTACAATATCTAGGCTGTGTTCAATCCCCGAAATTTGGTCTTCTGAATAGTCTAACCCTATTATCAAGACTTTCTACTTTGTTTTTTCTTTTCCTTCGAGTTGTTCAGCTTTGATGGCTTCAAATTTTTTGTTGGAGCTTTGTTTTAGATCTTGTATGAACTTCTTTACTTCCTTAATTTGGTGTTCAGTGTTTTTTCACAAATCACTTAGTTGATTGGTTATGGTTTCTTTGAACTCCCATTCCTTCTGTTTGGTTCCATTCAGCGTTCCCTTTGTGGTCTCCCTGACTTCTTTCAGCTCTCAGTTTATGGATTCCATGAATGCCTTTAGTGATCTTTCTGTATTCTCATCCTGCTCTCTCAATTCCTGCATTACTCTTTGATTAGCCTCCTCATGTTCATGCAATTCCTGTAGTTCTCTTTGAGTATTCTCAGCCTACTCACGCCATTCTTGACTTTCTCTTTGAATGTTCTCAGCCTGCTCACGCCATTACTTTATCAATCTTTGAGTAGCTTCCTCATGCTGATATTCCTGTATTGACCTTTGACCTCCTCTCTCCCTATCACGCTCATACAGAGTCCTTTGCAGGTTTTCAATCTTTTCATTTATCATGTTTACCAGTAGTGTTTGTTGAGCTTTTTTGGAACTCTCCAATGGATTATTCACTATCTGTTCTGTCCCGTGATTATTATGAGTGGGAGTTGAGATAACCGGACTTGATATTTTTCTTGTTTTTTTTTTTCCAGCTTACTCTGCCCATTTAGGATGAAAGTAAAACCAGTTTTGTGCTAGCACACTATTTTAAGGCAAGAATCAACCAAAGCCTGTAGTTGCACAGTCAAAAGTCTGCAGATATGGGCTGGGAAGGTGGCTCAGTGGTAGAGCGCTTCCCTTGCATGCTCAAGGCCCTGGGTTCGATTCCTCAGCACCACATAAGCAAAAAGAAAAAAGCCGGAAGTGGCGCTGTGGCTCAAGTGGTAGAGCGCTAGCCTTGAGCTGAAGAGCTGAAGGACAGTGCCCAGGCCCAGAGTTCAGGCCCCACGACCGGAACCAAAAAAAAAAAAATAAAAAAAGTCTGCAGATACAATCTAGCTAAACAGATATAGCTGTTCAACATCAATCAACTTTGTATTAATGGGCTACGAACAGCAAAGAAGAATTTGGCAAACAGAAATTATTAGGTTTAGGGAGAAATGTGGTTAAAAATAAGAATAGAGGGATGTGGAAAGTCCGAAGGAGAGTTTACTTAACTAAGTCCTAATCTCAAAGCGGGAAATAGGTTGGATAGAATGATAATAAAGCGAGAGAGAGGAAAAGAAGAAAGAGAAAGAAAAAAGACAAGAAAAAATACAAAAACAAAAGTTAAAAAGTGCAACATTTACAAATTATGCAAAATGAATATGTAATATTCAGAGAAGACTGTGGATAGGATAAGAGAAGGGGAGGGATAAAAAGGAGACATGTAAAACTCAAAAATAAAAATGCTTGAAATATTATATAGGTATAAAGAGGTAGTGCTTCTATTAAAATTTAAGTCTAAGAGGTTTTAAATTGAGTAATAAATTTCTGGATTAAATGTATACACAACAGGGAGTTAAAGTCTAATAATCTACTATGGGTTTATCTGAAGATGAGCAGAACAGCAATTAAGTCATGCAAAGAAGAATGAAAGAGAAGAAAAAGTGAAAAGAATGAGAAGGAAAGAAAAAAGGTTCAAAAGGTCAGTAGAGCTAAACAAAAACAAATTTTTATAAAGAAAAAAAAGTACACACACATATACCCCTAAAATAAATGTTATAGGAGGAAGAAAAAAAAGTTAATAGAAAACAAAATTTTTTAATGTTAAAAATTAAAATTTAAAAAAAAATAGAATTTTTTTATAAAAGGTACAAAAAATGCTCTTTGATTTTTTTTGGGTGGGGATGGGAATATCCTGTATCTCCCTTGTGTATGTAACTAGTCTCTTGTTGGAGTCTCTGGTATGCTTGTGGTGTTTGATTTTCCTGTGGCTTAGATGGTTTCTTAAGTCAGTTTGTTCGAGCAGGCAGAAAATTCTCTGCTTTACCCGGGATTTTGTGATCCCCTCTCAAGTTTGTTCAATGGGAGGGAGATCTGCTTTGAGTATCTCAAAAGAGGGAGATGGCTGTTTCCTCTAGTTTGAAGATGCTGTGTTGAGGCTAGGTTCTGGGTAGAGTTGAGTCCTTTCAGCAAACAGCAACTTTTCCCTGAGGAGTTAGCTCCTGAGATACTCACAGAGCCCAGCCTGGAGCCATTCTCAGGGTTTATGTTTACTGAATTTCAATTGGTTGTCAAGGATGCTGTAGGGAGGGGCAGCCTCTGGCTCTGTTTACCCAGTGAAGAAATCCACTCCTGGTCTGGTGGAGCTTGCTCAGCCAGGCTGGGTGACTTTTCCCTGGGTAGAGCTAAGACTGGCAGCTCAGGTTAGGTTTCTGTGACCTGCTAAATGACTCTTGTTTTCTTCCAAGGCCTGAGATGGAGCTAGCTGCTCATCCAGACCTTTGTCAGTATCAAATATGGAGATCTCTTATAGTGGGGATCTGGAAGGGTGGCCTTCCCTCCTCTGCTCCCTCAGAAGGGGTGAGGATGTCAGGCTTCTACTAACGCCGGAGTCTTAGTTCCTGGATCCTCTCTGTCTACAAATTTCAGAATGAAGATGTCTGCTCCTTGTCAGTTCTTGCTGGTGTTGTGTAAAATCTGCTTGCCCTCCACATTTTGCGCCTTTGTCCCGGACTCTCTGTGTTACCGTTATGGTGGCAACAGCCGCTGCTACTGAGGCTGCAGCCACGGCTACTGGCAAATGGTCAGATTTGTCTTCTTGCCTGGATTTTCCCTCTCTGGCCTAACTCTCTGTCCTGTGATGGCACACTTGGTGTGATTCTCTGGCTTAGGACTGTTTCCTGGAACACTAAAACTGCTTTCTATGTGAGAGCTTGTTTAGCCAGCTTCTCCTCCTCCATCTTCCCAGAACTCCCACCTATTTTTTGTACATGCCTTTCAACCATGTATGGCATGGGCAGCAGTTCAGTAAATAAACTACTTTACCAGACTGAATTCCGTGTGGTGTTCCATTCATTGGCTATCTTATGAAACTCACCTAATTAATATACTTAACACTTCAGAATTTCTAGTTATAAATCCATGGATATTTTTGTGACATATGTAAGATCAGTATCGACAAAACATATGTACTAACTCCTCGTTTAACAGTATAATTCTGCCTGGAATCTTCAATAGCAGCTTAATTAACCATAAATTCTATTTTGTAATAACTCATCGTTTAACAGTATAATTCTTCCTGGAATCTTTAATAGCAGCTTAATTAACCATAAAGTCTATTTTGTTTGCTTTCCTTTGTTTTGTTTTTTGCTTAAAGTAATAGAAGAGTGGGTGGGATAATCTGAAAGGATCTCTAGCTTCATATTTTCTCATTACCCTCTAAGGACCTCTATGATGAAAACTTTAAAAACCTGAAAAAGGAAATAAAAACAGAACTTAGAAAGTGGCAAAACTTCCCATTCTCCTGGATTAGAAGGATCAACATCATGAAAATGTCAATACTTCCCAAGGCTATCTACAAATTCAATGCGATAACTATCAATATTCCAAACTCATTCTTCAAGGGAATAGAAGAAGCAGTCCAAAAATTCATATGGAACAGTAAAAGACACCAAATAGCAAAAATGATCCTTAATAGAATGAACATTGCTAGAGGAATATCAATACCAAATTTCAAACTCTACTACAAAGCCATAGTAATCAAAACAGCTTTGTTCTGGCACAAGAACAGACCTCAGTTCTAATGGAATAGAATTGATATCCCAGAAATGAACCTACGGACTTATAGCCATCTAATCTTCTATAATGGAGCTAGAAAAATAGAATGGAAGAAAGACAGCCTTTTCAATAAATGGTGCTGGCAAAATTGGTTATCTACTTGTAGAAGACTAAAGCTAGATCCCTGCACCAGAATCAACTCCAAATGGATCAAAGACCTCGGAGTCAAAGCAGACACTCAAATAGTAATTTTTAAAATAATGAACTGCCTAGTGCCTCTGGCTCACATATATAATCCTAGCTATAGTTAGGATTACAGGTATGAGAAACAAACACTAGGTGCGTGTTGTTCATGATGGTTTGTATTGGCATGTTTTAATATTGTTTGTTTCTTATACTACAATGCTCTTATTTTTATTTTCACTTAGGTGGGGGAGTGTTGAACCTTCTTTGGTTGAGATGGAGCCATGTGGAAGTTCTTGCCCAGTATGGCATGGAATTGAAATTCTCCTGCTCTAAGCTCCCAATGGACCTGGGATGATAGACGTATTCCATCACACAGAGCCAGGGGTTGTGAAGCATTGCAGGTAAAACTACACTGGTCTTGAAGTGATGTCCTAAATAGCTAGCTTTACAGGCATATGTCTTCAAAACCTTGTTGTATTTCGTTTCACTTTGAAGTAGTGTTTGTACATACTTAGAAATACAATGATAACAGACTACATGTTTAATATATAAAATAGTCAATATAATTAGCAAGTTTATCTCCTAACACTTTGAAGCTAATATATTTTGGTAACTCCTGCCTCTGATAGTTATTTTTTGGAATATACCATAAACATGAATGCATTGATAATGTGCACTTGAAGACTGGAAGTTGATAGAGATAGACAAGTTAAACTATGTGCAGTAAATATATATTTATGTATTGCTGTTCTGAAGAACATTATCATATATTCACCATAATAATACCACCATATATTAACTATGACAATAATTTTCCTGCAGTGTAGAAGTTCCTATTTCATAATCTGCCATCTTTTCTCATTTTTACATTCTCCTTATGAGTATGAATGTTTTCTTGTTCCCTCTTATTAAGATGGAATTAAAAAATTTGTAGAATCTACTGAAATTATCTAATTTATTTGGTTTTGTGTTGTTAAATCATTACAACCAAGGTTTCATGAAAGTTATGCTAGCAGACTATATCACTAAATTTTATTCTAATTACATCTTATTATTGTATTTTGATATTGGGTTTTGCTGTTGTTGTTTTATGATATTGAGTGTTGTGAAGCTGGACTGAAACATGCAACCCCACTACCTCCAGTAACAATGTTTTATCACCAGGTTTTGGAGGCTCTCTCCTCTACAGTTCACTACAAAAACTTGCAGTGGAACTTTGGCACAATTGGTAGAGCACTACAGTGAAGGGAAAGATCCTTGGGATTGTCATATAGTCCTTGCTCAAATCCTAAAACACCTTTATGCACAGACACACGTTCACCAACATACACACACACACACACACACACACACACATGTACACGCACAAAATGGCAGGCAATGTTGTCTCTTAAATTCTTATCCAGATATTGGACAACATCAGACTTATTTGTGAAGGGTTTTCCTTCATCATTTTGAAGGAGGAGGATAGTTCATGGGACACAAACGACAAGACTTTAGTGAGGAATGCTTTATAAATGACTAGCTTATAAAAAGAACAGGAGTACAGTTTTTATCTTTAAATATTACATTCCTTCAAATATAGTATTTTAAAATAGTAACCATTGAATTATGAGAAGACAATGCAGCACCTCTTCCCTTCTCCCCTTCCCCTCGTTCATAAAATATAATAAAAGTTTCCAAAATGCTCTTCTGTCTTACAAAATGTTTGACTAGATGTATAATGTTTGTTTTTCAATACTTTTTTGATTTTCCCACCTCTAGGTACTTAGCTTTTTTCCAGGTGACAGCACACAGAGCCTTTAAGAGCAAACAGAAGATTAGGAAACAAAAAACCTAACAATGTCCTAGGAAGTGGATGTCAAAAATACATGCAAGAAGCACATGGCAGGCTGAGAGGGCCCTGAGAGGCAAAATGATTTGTGAAGGATGAGAAGAATAATGACAAATAAGGCCTGGATCTGAGCTAGGAAGGGCTCTTTGAGGCTGAGACCATGACTTTATCTAGGCCTAGCTGAGGATGTTGGGATTTGACAATATCCACATGTGTATAAAGTGATGTGGGAAGGGAGATTTCAGCCTACAGTTTGTCTTTGGGATGGTCTTATGTGAGCAAGCAGCTTAGATGATTAGGCTCTGAGATATGACACTACCTCCCTCATAGTAGAATAGAATATGGAACTTATGAAACTACCTCCCTCATAATGGAATAGAATATGGAACTCTGAGAGCCAAGCAACTGTAACTAAAGGTCAACTCAAGCCAGTTCACTTGGCCTGTGGCTCAGGAACAAGAAAGATGCTCCTGTGTTGTTTTCAAAGTTCAAGAGATTCAGGTCTCAGGCATGAGTTGTTTGAGTGCCTCACTCGATGCTGCAGACATTGGATCAGTGCTAAACCATGAAACCAATGTCTCAGGCCTTGTTATAAGAAGAAACCAAGGGAAACACAAGGCAACTCCGGCAAGGTAAAACTATGAAGGAAACCTATTTAATCTCATCCTAGCCCACACTAGAACCTTCTTCTTGTGTGCTTTTATATGAGTAGACTGAGAAAATATTTACTGTGTAGTTTTCAATCCACTCTATTATAATTACTCAATTTAAGTGTACTCCCATTTCCATGTTTCAAAGATCCATTCTTTTTTTACCACCTCAATGTGACAATGAGTCAGCCCAAACCCTGAATATGCCTTATAATATATGGTGCCTGGACTCAGGTTTGCTGGAAATTCTAGTAATGGACCTGGTTCCTGCCTACCAGAAAGGTGATCTCTTCTATGTTGGAAACTTCCTCCACCACTATAGAAAGCGGGGACAATAGAGCAGTTGCTGGATATTCTGTTTAAAAAGTGAGTGTTCCTAAGCCGGGTGCCGGTGGCCCACACCTGTAATCCTAGCTACTCAGGATGCTGAGATCTGAGGATCAAGGTTCAAAGCCAGCCCGGACAGGAAAGTCCATGAGACTCATCTCCAATAAACCACTAGAAAACCGGAAGTGATGCTGTGGCTCAACTGGTAGAGTGCTCATATTGAGTTGAAGGCTGAGGGATAACATCCAAACCCATAGTTCAAGTCCCACGACTAAAAAAAAAAGTGAGATTTCCTCCTTCAAACCCAAGACTGATGAGAACCCCTCCAGAATATTGGAATAATTGGTACCTCTCTGAGACTGTTTCACTGGGGTCTTATCAAAGGAGCTTGGCTTGAGACAAAGAAGGGCAGTCTTCGACTAATTCCTTAGGACTGGGCTGCCAGAACATTTCATTTGCCTCATAAGCTAGTGGAGCCTTAATGATTTTCTTGCTGAAAGAATAGGATTAAAGGAATGAGCCAGTTTCATCCAACGTCCACCCTCACCTAGGAAATCACTATCTTGGAGGCCTTTGAAGGAATATAGACAGAAGAAAGGATGAAACTTGAACTTGAATTTGGGGCCTGAGTTCTGTAACATTCGTAGCACTCTACCAATTGAGCCCCAAGTCCAGTTCTGGCCTTTGGCTGGTTAAATGAAGATAAGTGTCTTTAGATTTTACAAACTAGACTGGGTTCAAACTGAGTTCAATCTGATCCTCAGATCTCACCCTACTGATTACTAGGGTTAGAGGCATGAACCATTCTGCAGTTATTTGGAAAGATGTATACTCACAGATAAGCATACTCACAGTATTTCCATGAAATTCTATAGACATATCTTCACTTTTTGTCTGTCATGTTTACATTACCATTTGTGACTTAGACAGTCCCATGTGTGTCCTGTTCAGAACAGGAGAAACAAAGAGTTAACTTCCTTCTCCCATTGGTACAGATCCTTCTACCGTAACTAGAAGGAAGATGAACAAGTGAAAAAATAAGTGGACATTGGCACAAAGAGAAATTTTGTCCTTTGAAACTTGGTATCTTTGAGGTTTCTAAATCAAAGTCAATTTTCTTCTTTGCACACCAGTTGTTATTTTCATCAGAGGGTTGAGGTTTGGCACAACAGCGGATAGCAGATTACACAGTTGTGGATGTGGTTGTGGTTTTGGACTTTCATGGATGCCAGAGAGGGCTGTATATAACAAGTCAGATCCATTGGGGAAACAACTTTCTCTTCCTATCACAGGGAGAAATTTTTAAGATTATATTTGAGAAATTTCTAGAAGTGGGTTGTTAGGAGCATCCTGCTTGCAGGAGTCTCTTCCCACTTCCCAACATGCAAGTCCTGCCAGAAAGAGGCTATAGTACAAGGTTCAGGATGGAGAGGGTGGGCTCTCATTATCCTTGTCACTAATCTTCCCACAGCATTGTTTGTTCTATCTTCCCTATGTGGATGGACTTCTACCCTGATGATTTCTATGTGCCTAAGAACCATGACACCCTGAAAGAACTTACACAGAATGTCAAGATCAACATGGTCTCTTCAGACTTGCTCTTCTGCTTACATATTCTTCTGGACCAGCTGGAGGAACCCATGACCTGTGAGACCAAGAAAAAGAGGAAGAACTTGTTTAGATGCCTCAGGGCTCGTGAGGAAGGATGGAAGCTGGGTCTCTAGGGATGGGCCCAATTGGTCATGAGACCTTAGTACTCCTCAGTTTGGCAAAATGTCCTTTTATGGATATTCTATGCCAGGTATAATCTGTTCTCCTTTTGAAAGAACTTGGAAGTAGCCACTCATTAGAAACACCCTACATTCTAATCAGTGTTCAGTACAACCTCAAATTCTATAGCTTCTCCTATTAGATCCTCAGAAGTTTAGTGACACCTTAACTTCTAGGGTCTACTCTAAGATTTCTGTACCTATTTCCATTCTCAGGTTTGCATCACCGTAAAGCAGCTCCTGCAGAACTCCAGATAAAGAACCCATCAGTGATGTCGTCTATGGTGACTGACTGAGATTGGAAGATCTCCAGAAAGCATGTGAACATAGAGGTTTTTTTTTTCAATTTGTAGAAAGGCCCAAGTAGGTTTTCAGTCCTGTGGACATCCTACTGGTTCTGAACCCCACAAGTGATGCAGGCGTACCTGCACATAACACCAAGGACGAAGACAATACAGAATGTCTTCCATTGATGTTCACAATCCAACTAGATCGCCACCAAGCCAGTCAAAAAAAACACGTCTTGGTGTGCTGGGTAAATGTGTGCTAATGGAAAATGACCCCAGTCTATGTTCAGGAAAACCAATGAGTGAGGTCCAAAATCTAGATTCAGTTGAGGAAAGGGAATCTTTCCTCACAATACCCAGACCAATCTGACCTCTTGCAGGGGATTCAATTTCCAATTAAGAAATTAGAATCTGTCCCTACCTGGACTCAGGAAGAAAATCCTGTCTTTAATGAGGAAGTAGACCTCTTTGAGGACTCTGAGGGAGAATTTCTGATTCCTTCTCCTTTTCCTGAGACAATCCTTATTTTTCTTTATGTCCTGATGTAAAAGGTTCAACTATTTATTTTTTAACTTTATTAAAATAATATTTTTGACATATTCTAAAATTCATGAATTCTAAGTATATTTCTTTTTAATCCTACAATCTGAAACATTGTGTATATGTATTCTGGGGGGGAACACAGAGAGACAGGGGACTGTATTAGAGAGCCTACTGGATATAATGGGAAATGTTAAATGCACAGGTAGTGGCAAGGAAGCCAAGCCATGCCTGCATGGGGTCATAAGGTGGCTACTAAAGGTCTAGTACATAGAAGATCAGATGTCCTAGAAGGCTATCCTGTCAAATGGGGCAAATGCCACAATATTTATAGTGGTATGTGGGCTCTCTGCCAACAGTGAGTTCGAATTTGAATACAACTTCATTGTGCTTTGGACAAATATGGAAGAAAAATTTGGCTCCAATATTATAAAAAGTCTACTTGGGGCTGAAAATATTTGACAAAATATATAGAAAATATGTATACTGGAAAGCAAAAGCCATAATAGGAAAAAGAAGGTTTACATAGATGAACAAATACAAAATCAGGAAGAAAATATACTCCACATTTAAATCAGTTATATGTAAATAAATGTTATATTCTTGATGTTATATATAGTATATTACATAATATATAAGACTGAATATGATTTTTCCAACTACAATGGCATTTAAATTTTAGGCTTGAGTTTTTTGCACAAAATATTAATGTAAATATTATTGGGGAAAGTAGTGATATAATTTGATTATAATTATAAGAATATATTTGTGTGTTTCTAGATATAACACTGATTATAAATAGATGAATAAACATATACATATATTTGTATATACCTGTCTATGATGTGAATAAAATGAAAGTGAATGTAATGAAACTGACTATAGTATGTATAAAAAAGTTGAGTCCATGAGACTCAGTCCTGTAATCCTAGTGATGTGGGAAGCTGGGTTCTGAGATTTAGTATCTCTTACAACCAAGTCGTAGATTTTCAGAGGAGGTCTGGTCCAGTGTAGCAAATAAACACATAGGCAGTGGGATCACACCCCCTGACCCCAGAGGAAAGTCAGTAGAAATCAGGACAAGCCTCTTATCTTATGACAGTCTACTCAGTTCCTGTACCAACATGGCAATTTGTAGAACCTCAGATGGAAAGTTGGCATTCCCTTCAAAAGGTTCCAAACTGTAGTCTCTGAGCATACTGAATTAAACTTTATTTCCCTTCCCAAGATGCAAACACATAGAAATATGGCAAGGGCTCAAGAGAGATGGTCAAAGACTTACAAATACATAAAATTATCTACTCTGTTTCAGTAATTCATTGACAAATCATCAAAGGCATGTCTTGACTTTTTTTAAAGGAAATGGAAACATACTCTGAGTTTATCAGGAACTGGGTGATAATTTGGTTGTTGAATTGTTGAATGCACTCCTGGGCAAAGGAGACACATATCTTGGGGAAATTGTTTGGGGGTTGGTGTCCTCACACAGCTTCACAATACAATGGCCAAAACTTCTATGATGTCATAGCCATCTTTGCCATAGCAGCAAATAGGTCTCAGGCACTGATTTTGCCCTAAAGTGGGCTCAACAACAGCAAAAGGCACAAAGAATGAGAGGGAATGAATACTAGCCACTAAACTTCAGCTTGAACAGCTGTCCTGACCAGAATCTAGGATAAATTGAGCTGGGGAAGGCTGATCTCTATGTAAGGCCCCTGAGCACTAAGGACTAGGCACTATTACAGGTGTTGGAGAAACAGAATGTGGCTCTCTCCTCAGCAATTTCATGAGGTAAAGAAAACCAGAAATCATAATGATAATTTCTATATATCAGAGACATGAAATTGGTGATTTTGTGGCAACAACTTCATATTGGGGATGTTGATATGAGAGCCAACATCCAGGCAATTATCTAGGAGCAGGTACTCCGGACAGTAAGGACAGCAAATACATCGCCCATTGATGGGAATGGAGCTGATTTGCTTCAGAAAAGGAAAACAGCACTGACATGCTTGCTTGTGAAGAAAGAATGGAAAGGTACAAAGAAGAAAAAGATCCAAAATGAAGATAGGTATAAATTAGATAGATATTGGATGCTGCCGATTACAAGAAGAAAAGTTCTGATTTTAGTTTAAATCTAACAACCCACTCTAACCAAAGTGCAATAATAGTAGTTAGACACATCTGATTCAGTAAAGAATACTTTTAAAATGTGATTCTAGCTGGGCTCTGGTGGCTCACAACTGGAATCCTAGTTACTCAGTTGGCTGATAGCTGAGGATCAGGTTTGAAGCAAGTCCAAGGAGGAAATTTGGTAAGACTGATTTCCAATTAACTACAAGAAATATGGACATGAAGCTGTGGTTCAACTGGTAGAGCACTAGCCTTTAGGAAAAAACGAAAGGACAGCACCCAGGCCCTAGGTCAAATCCCAGGACTTCCAAAACAAAGAAGCCAACAAATAAAATTTGGTGCTGTCATTCATCACTTAGCATTCTAATTCAATTTATTTGGTGTGAGCCTTGGAAATTGTATCCTTAGCAAATGTTCGCCCCTGATATTTTGCTGCATTACCAGCTTTCAAAGCCCTGGCATCACCACTGTCTCCTCCTAGTTAGCATAGCATTCTACCACTGGAAATTTGAAGATATATTTTATTAATCAGAATTCTGATCATCTTTCCACATACATCAAATGAGTAATAGCCACATTCTACTATTCTGAATATTTTCAATCCTCCTTTGAGTTAATAAGCATTAATGCTTAAAAATTCTACAGTGGTTATCAAGTTAATTCAATAGTCATTCTTCCACCCAATCTTGTAACATATCTTTATAAAAGGCGAGACTATATGAAAGTGTGCACATTATACCTTCTTACTATAATACTCTCAAGAAGTAGGGTTTTACAGAAACGTCCTGATTGCTTTGCCAAATGAAAGTATAAGAGATTTAAATAAGCTACCTAACATCTAAGAAGGAAAATGCTATTGGCTTTACAACAAATTCATTTGACTGAGGAAATGGGTTTCAGAAATGCTAGAGACAAAGAGTATTATTCAAATCACAAGCAGCCTGTCTAGATCAACCTTCCAGGAAAAAAACAATGAATGAAAAACAATTAATGCTTCTAAAACAAGCCAGTTGATGGTGGTTCATGCTTGTTATCCTAGCTACTTTGAAGTTTAAGAAGAAAGGATCTCAATTCAACACCTGGCCAGGAAGAAAACCTTCCTCTCTGCCACCAGCAGACAGGAAGCATCAGCTCTGTGCCTGAAGCCCAGCTGGATGGCCTCTGTCCACAGACATCCAGACACACAAGTCCACCCCCATCTTAAATATTATCAAAACATTCAAATAATATCTCCTGTTTGGGAGATAACATTTAAAAGATATATCAAAAACATTTCATGAGTTCCAGTTAAAATGTCAGAGTTAAAGTGGAAATATGTACTTACTCACTCACTTAAAGGAAAGTTATTGACAAGAATGATGTTAATGGGGCTAGAGGCCCATTTGGTAACTTATCCACTCCACCATGTTTCCTCACAACCTGTCAGTCAGCCTGAACAGTGAAATTTTTGAGTGCAAGGAATGTGTTTGAGCATGTAGCTTGTGAAAATAATAATGAAAAGCTAAACACTGGAAGCTCAGGCCTGTAAAACTAGCTACTCAGGACCCTGAGATATGACAAACAGTTTAAAGACAACTGAGCAAAAAAGACTTCTATCTCCAATTAAACAGTAAATGAAGAAAGCTGAGCTGTGCTTCAAATGGTAGAGAACTAGAATCACCTGAAATGCTAAGGGACAGTGTCTAGGTCCTAAATTCAAGAGACAGTACTGGCTCTCATACACAAACTACTCATGACAACACCACAGTGTATGCATATGTTAGCAAGGGATGTAGATGAATGGAATGATGACATCATTTACCTCACATTTAGTCTCAAGCTTTCTGTACAGTATAGCTCAGTCTGTGAAAAGCCCTAGGTTAAATCTTTCCTCAAAATCAGCAGATACATCCTCATTTCCCTCAGCACATTCACACATACACATAAAGGTCTATATTTTTCTAACTAATTTTGAAATACATAACCAATACACACATGCTTCAGAATTGTGTGCTATTGTTTAGGTTTCATAGGGAGCAAAATATATCCAGGTTCTGGCTCATTCTTGTAATCTTAGATGCTCAGGAGGGTAGGATCTGAGGATCACAGTTTGATGCCAACACAAGCTAATAAATCCTTAAGATTCTTTTTTTTTTTTTTTTTTTGTCGGTAGTGGGGCTTGAACTCTGGGCCTGGGCGCTGTCCCTCAGCTCTTCAGCTCAAGGCGAGTGCTCTACCACTTGTGCTACAGCGCCACTTCCGATTTTTTGGTGGTTTATTGGAGATAGGAGTCTCACAGTCTTTCCTGCCCGGGCTGGCTTTGAACGGCGATCCTCAGATCTCAGCCTCCTGAGTAGCTAGGATTACAGGCGTGAGCCACCAGCACCCGGCATACTCAAGATTCTTATATTCAATTAAGTAGCAAAAATCCAGAAGTGCAGATGTGGTTCGAGTGACACAGTGACAGCATTGAGTAAAATAACCTAAGCAAGAGCTCTAGACCCTCAGTTCAAGCCTGAGTACTGGCCCACTAGCCCTCCAAAATTTAAAAAAAAACCCAAAACACCAAATCAAATATATGTCAAAATATTTTGTAACTTTTGTAGCAAAATCCAATGACACAACATAGTTTCTGGTTTGTTGAAGATTTGGTGGGGAAACCCCAAATTCAACATGTGTTTAAGTGATGTAACAAACAAGCAACCAAATAAAATTTCCCAGTAAAGAATCTTCCTTAGTATTCACTGGGACCACTGAAAAAGGGATTTTTTCCTATGTTTTTGAAAATCAGTGTTGTTTTTTTTTTTCAGTAAGGGAAATAGTATAAACCTTTACTATAAGTTTAAGAGTCATTGGAAGCGCCAAGTGAAGTGAATGTACAACAAAAAGCATACAATATTATAATTTTCTATGCCTCTGTTGAGACACTACAAACCTGTAATAGTGTGGCCTCTCAGAAAGAGAAGGGGGATGCTCAGCATCACTGGTCATAAAAGAAATGCAAATCAAAACCAAAACCACATTTTGATGCCTCTTACCCCAGTTAGAATGGCCATTATCAAGAGAGCAAATAATAACAGATGTGAGGGTGGATGTGGCTAAATGGAAACACACTAAACTGATGGTAGGAATGTAAGCTGGTTCAACCACTCTGGAAGGCAGAATGGAAGTTCCTCCAAAGACTAAACATAGAACTCCCCTAAGATCTGAAGTAGGTCCTGAGAGGAGACTTGAGCTGGTACAGTTTCTTTCATGGCTTCGCCTATGTTTTAGGGATTTTAGAAGAAGAAAAACTTTTAATCAAGGTTTACTAGAACTTGGTTCCAACCAGCCCAGTTCCTGGAATGGACAGAATTGCCCTATGTCCCCTCCCCTTAACAACCTAAGTCACCTTGATTGTTCTGTTACAGACTGACCAATAAAACAGATAGATTGTAAACTGGCTCCTACTGGCAACATCTCGAGCTTACCGAGCTTACCGTAAACTGCACATTTTTCAAGTGCTTATGGTAAACTCCACTAAACTCCTCCTTTGTGTATTCTTACTGTAAACTCTGCTTTTTGCGCGTACTTCACCTTACCCACTGAATTAGTGAGTCATTTAAGCCAAAAGTTATAGGCGCGTTTAAACAGCCGTTATGTGACAAACTAACCTCATTGGCCACCTCCATGTGGTCTAGTATAACTGTGCAATCTTTTGTATGTGTGTCAATCTCATTGGTTACCTGCATGACCAGGTTTGGCCTCCTGAATTTTGCCTTTAAAAACCAAAGTACATGGGCCCCTAGGGGTCACAGTATCAGCTCCCAAGCCTGTGCTGCGGCCCTGACCAGTCAGTGTAGGCGCTTTATTAATAAAGTCGCTTCTTTGTTAACAACTTTGTTGCAGTGGGCTCTGTCACTCTGGACGAATAGGTGGTCTGGCCTGCCTGAGTAGGGATCTTCCTACTACAGATCCAACAATCCTACTCCTCAGCATTTATCCAAATGATCTCAAACTAAGGCACAATAAGCTACCAGCACAACTATGTTCATTTCATCATTGTTTACCATAGCTAAGATAGAGATCCAACACAATTGACTCAATAGATGAATGAATCAAGAAAATGTGGTATATCTACACAATGGAATTTTATGCTTCTATCAGAAAGAATGAGAGAGTCCTTTTTGTAAGAAAATGGAAAGACTTGGAAAAAATCATATTAAGTGAAGCAAGCCAGGCCAAAAGCAACATGAGCTCTATGATTTCCCTCATTTGCAATGATTAGCACTGGCCTGTTACTCCTGAAAGGGGATCATAATAGCTCAGGAGTCATGAACATATATATGACCATACAAAATGATGCTCATTGAAATGAACACCAAGACATAGAAACAGCAGGTCTTCTTTTGTTTAATTGTCAAGCTTGATGTAGCCAATGTACCGCAGCTAGTTCTTTCTTCTTACTTTATGTCATTTTTCTTTTCCTATGTTTTATCCATGGCAATTCCTGTCTTTGATTCTGGTACCCTGCATCCAGTATGTGCATTTATTTGATTGGGGAAAGAGAAGGGAAATACCAAATTGCTGAAAGAAATACAAAAGGTGAACCATTGCAACAATGATACTCACAGGACACTATGGTGGAAATTAACTTTACAATGTAATGGTGGGAGAGGGGCAGTGGGTGGAAGGGACAAAGGGAGAAAAAAACTGAAGTGGGTAACAATGTTCAATGAGAAATGTAACTAACTCATGTAAATGTAACCCCTCTGTACAGCATCTCTATTATAAAATATATTTTTAGAAATATAAAAATTAAAAAAGTGTTTTTCCCATAAAATCTCAATCTGATACCAATGGAACTACTGAGTTCATGTCAAAGAGTGTTTGGGGACTTTTAAGAAGCTAGTACTAAGTACATATAACCACAATTAAGTGATAATAAGAAAAGTAGCTCTTTTTATTGTATTATATGAGTAAAGGAAAATTTCATTTCTGTTTCCTTATAATTTATGTTTGTAATCTGTGTTGTTCCCAAGTCAGACTAATGTCTTGTTCTTCGCTTTCTTTGGTATGTATAGCTTGGACATGTAATGTGAGGTATAAGAAGTATTCGTTGTTCAATTTGGAGGCCTAGCATAGAAGCACTCCTCCCTGGCGAAGAAGTTAGACTGGAGGACCCCTAACACTCACTGTGGTTTCTCTCCCACAGCTCACTGAGGAATATAGAAGTTTGAGACTGTGACTGCTAATTAAGTGGCTCTTATGATTAAGAATTATTGGTAGAATTTGAAAACATATTTTGGTAATAAATAGACTAGAAAAAAATGTTATTTGCTATTTTTTTATCACTGTATTTCTTTTTGTCTAAGTATAAAAGCCAGCCTTAAACTAATGGCCTAGAATAAGCAAAATGACTTATAGAGCTCAGATCATTTCTTTCCACAGAAGATGACAGCAGCAGAAGAAATACAGGTCCACAACTGGCACAAGGAAGAGAGAGTGATGTCTCCTTAACTCTTAGGATCGAATGCTCAATGAGGAGCATTCAGGACTGATGACAGTTTAAGGACCTAACATTCCCTGTGTTGTTCCATCGTAGGAAGCAGTCACCAGTCTCCCATCATACTGTAGCTGCCACACCTGACTGGTGACCTTGGCTGTGTACTGAGAACTCCCAGCAGGGCTTTGTCATGGCCACTGGAGAGTCAGGATTGCACTCGAAGAGGACATAGAGGAAGGTGGTAACATGGCCTGAGTCAGGGTTTTGTCAGATATATATGATTTGTAACAGGCACTACTGTCTTCTGGCTAAGAATGTGGGGTCCTGCAGATGAATTTATCACAAGTGTTAGCTTCCACCATTTCCTTATGAAAGCCAAAAGAAGGTCATTAATGCCCAGAGGGCATTATTTTCATCAATATTTAGTAGGTAAAAAGCTACATAAAATCAAGTTCATCATGAGGAAAAAAACGCAGATGAAAACCAAATTGCAGGAGCATTTACAAAAAAATGTTTTTCTGTACAAATCAAATGTGACAAAATATTTAAAGTTATTGAAGCTTGGAAAGTTAATTTGATTTCATTTTTACTATGATAGCAATTGTCTTTTATATTTCAACTACTTAACGAAAAGAAGGTAGGCCAAGCACCACCAGTGGCTCACACCTGTAAGTCTAGCTATTTAGAAATCTGAGATCTGAGGAAAGTGAATTGAAGATAGACTAGGTAGGAAAAACCTGTGATACTTGATCTCCAATTAACCATTCAAAATCAAGATGGAAGTTTGGTTCAAGTTGTATTCTTTTACCCTTGAGTAAGAAAGCTAAAGGTCAGCTCCCTGAGTTCAAGCCCCAGTATTCACACACACACACACACACACACACACACACACACACTCACAGACCCTATCTCAAAAATAACCAGTGACCAGGAATCAGACACAAGATCGTATTTTTCTTACACTTTTCATTTTTTTGTCATTTTTAAAAAATTTATCTCTCTTTGAGAAGTTAAAGGATAATCATGTGAAATAGCGGTATTCAATTGGTACTATTTTGAAAATGATCTATGCAACTTGTTTGTGTGGAAGGATGGGAAAACTGGAAGAGATGAGAGAAAGGATGACATTGTCCAAAAAGAAATATCCTCAGGGAAGTAGAGCTGTGACTCAATATGAGTGCCATTCATCAGCAAAAAAGGTCAAAGACAGTGTCCAGGCCCTGGGTTCAAGCCTCATTACTGACTAAAACAAAAACAAAGACAAAAGAAATGTAATCACTACCACATGAATGTAACTAAAACCTCCACAGCACAACAACAACAGCAACAACAACAATAATAGTAACAGAAGAAGAAGAAGAAGAAGAAGAAGAAGAAGAAGAAGAAGAAGAAGAAGAAGAAGAAGAAGAAGAAGAAGAAGAAGAAGAAGAAGAAGAAGAAGAAGAAGAAGAAGAAGAAGAAGAAAAGAAGAAGAAGAAGAAGAAGAAGAAGGAGAAGAAGGAGAAGAAGAAGAAGAAGAAGAAGAAGAAGAAAAGTTAATAAAACCAAACCAATGAGAGAGAAAAATTGAGAGAACAAAGGAAGGGGTGACCTTTCAAAAAAAAAAGAAATATATCCATACCTGATTTATATGACTGTATCGTCGGTGTAATTCACTTTTAGGATAATAATACAAACGAAAAAAAAAAAGTGCGAGAGGCATAACTCAAATGAGAGGTCAGACTAATATGTATGTGATACCAACGTCAAACCCCATTACCAATTTCCCCTTCCAAAATGAATCTTCCCATCACTTGTGCTTTCCCTAGCTTATGAAAGGCAGTGCAAACAGTTAAAGAGAGAAAGATAATCATATAATGCTCTAAGCTGGGGCCACATACTCTTATGCACCAGCTGTAAATAGTCAAGCTTACACAGAAATTCAGTATCATCCAAATCAGCAAGCAATTCAGTCTGAAGGATAGGGATAATAGGTGGAGTAAAGCCAAGCTGATAGGGTGAATTTCTTACTTTAAACAGGGCAAAAGGAAGGGGAGATACCCAGTCTGTGCCAGTCTCCAAGGCCAATTTAGTTAAGGTATCTTTTAGAGACCGATTCATTTTTTCTACCTGCCCTAAACTCTGAGGTCTATGAGCACAGTGCAATTTCCAATTCGTCCCCAGTACCGCGGCTATTCCCTGACTTACTTTTGAGACGAAGGCCAGTCTGACCTGATGGTGGATGGGAAGCCATATACCTGGGTAGGATTTCTTCCAGGATCTTCTTAGCCATGGCATTCAGGGTCTCATGCTTTTTTGGGTAGGCTTCAACCCATCCTGAAAAGGCATATACGAAAACTAGCAAATATTTATATCCAAATTTTCCAGTTTTAATTTCTGGGAAGTCTACTTCCCAATATACACCTAGCCTATCTCCACGGAGTAGAGCTCCTTTTGCAGCTGGTTGATTAGGGGCATTGGTAAGCTGACAGGCTTTACAATTTTTAACTATGTCTTCAATGAGTTGATTTCCTTGCTTAATTTTTACTTCTGAGTGCTGGAGCAAGTCCTGCATTCTTCGGGTTCCCATGTGAGAGACCCGATGGATTCTCTTAAGAATCACCTTGCCCCATCTTTGTGGCAAGATAAGTTTCCCCTCATGAGTTTTCCACCAGTCTTTGTTTCCTTCTCTGTCCAGGGGTTTATAGGCCATGAGAATTTTCTTTACCCACGCCAAGTCTTCTTGGGAGTACTGAGGCTCAGAAGGCAAAGCTCATGGCCCTGGGTCTTCTAGAATCAATACTTCTGCTCTGGGCTGGAGGGCCGCCTCCCTAGCTGCCTGATCGGCCAAGTTATTTCCTTTGGTTATAGAATCAGTTCCCTTTTGATGGCCAGGGCAGTGCATAATGGCAATATTTGCTGGTTCTCATATGACCCGGATGAGGCTTAAAATTTCTTGTTTGGTTTTAATAGTCTTCCCTTAGCTATCAGTAGCCCACTCTCTTGGCAAATGGCTCCATGGACATGCACGGTGCAAAAGCATACTGACTGTCTGTGTAAATGTTTAGTCTCTTCCCTATTCCCACTTGTAGGGCTTTTGTTAGTTCCACTAGTTCTGCTCTTTGTGCAGACGTTCCCTGAGGGAGTGTTTCTGCCCACACTCTCAGTGTCCGTGGTGACTGCTGTACCCTTGTACCCTTCTCCATCTCAAATGAAACTGCTGCTGTCTGTGAACCAAGTAAGCTCGACATACGATGGTGGCATGTCCAACAAGTCTGGCCTCTTTTCTTGGCCCGGTCTCTCTTTTCATGTTCAATTTCATGTTCTCTGTCTTTCCTTTCCTGTCTTTGCTCCTCTGTCTCTCTTATTGTAAACCTTTTCCACCGCGGCTTCTAGATCCCTAATACACTTTTTACCAAGTCTGTCTAGAGCCTGCAACTTTCGCTGTATATCTGGTGCAGCCTGATTTATATAGACAAACATAACCATCTGAGCCAACTCCTGGGCCTCAAGATCATATGGGGTATATTGACTAAAAGCTTCAATGAGCCACTCAAGATATGCTGCTGGACTTTCCCTTCCTCCCTGGCTAACATCATAAACTTTGGCCATATTTGTAGGTCTGCGAGCTGCGGCCTGGAGAACGGCCAACAGAGCCTGGCGGTAGATGAGGAGTCACTCCCTACCTTCAACCTTATTGTAGACCCATGTTGGTTGGATCTCAGGAAAAATGGCAGCGATCAGGACAGGATCCATTATGGGCGCTCCTGTGGGGCCAGTGATATGTTTCTGGGCTGCCTCTCAGATACCGTCTCTCTCTTCCGTTGTAAAAAGGACCTGTAAAAGTTGACTACAATTATCCCAAGTAGGCTAATAAGTAAAGAGCATAGTTTCAAGCAAACAAATTAAATCCTGGGGTTTCTCAGAAAAGGGGGCATTTTGGGTGCACGAATTGTATAGATCACTGGTAGGAAATGGCCAATGTTGGCGTTGCTGTTGACCATCCACATCCACAAGACCTACAGCGCCTAAGGGAAAAACAGCTGCACTAGAAGGTGGGCTGATCCCATGGCATCGTCGAGTGACTGGCACCTCAGAAACTTTAAGGGCGGGTGCCGAGGGTTCGGCTGCTCATTCTACAGCTCCCTCCTTCTCATGATCATTCTCAGGCTCTGCAGAAGGAACCTGGGAACGGTAGTATGGGGGAAGGAAACATTTCTTCTTCCAAGTTATCTCCCTGAAAAATCAGGGGGGAACAATTTCTTTTCCTCTTTCTTAGTTTCTTTTTGTAAGTCTAGGGGGCTAGATGGAGTGTTGCCCATGGTTTCCAGTCCTATCAGTAGTACAGTCCAAAAAACAATAAACAGTACAAACAAAAAACATGCAGGCCTGACGGTTACGAAAAAAAAAAAAAACTTACAAAGTGGAGATCTCCTGAATTGGTCCACTGACTCCTGTCACGTCGGGGTTCCACACCTACGCCCCACAGCAGAAGGAACAGACCCACAGTGGTGAGTTGGACTTCAGTTAGGAGGCCATCTTGGTCAATTCTGGCCCAACACAGAACCCACCTCCTCTCCATAATTCACACGGCGGGGTTCCAAGGACCCCCGCCCCACATGGTGGGCTTCCAAGTAATCCCGCTCCACATGGCAGGGTTACTCCCGCACCACAATAGGATCTGGGATGTCTCCCAGTTCCTCCAAGGTTGTCGTGCAAGCGAGTCCGCTTCCACAACCCTTTATGAATCTGAGGGCCATCCTCACAAGGGAAAACGAAAGTAAAACAGACAAATGACAGGTCAAGACAAATTAACAAAGACAGTGCTGTTTTACCTTTGGAGTCTGAGGTCTTGGGGGCCTTTGGGGGATTCCGGATGAGCCCCAACTAATATGTTGTTCCAAGCTCGCAGGACACCCACTAAGAAGACCATCGAGAGTCAGACTTTACAGCTGTTTTAAGGTTTTATTTAAATGGGCTGCAGTTCGGGCCTCGTCCTACACTCTGAAACAGCAGAGCCTAGGAGGAGAGCCCCCAGCTAAAGATTTGCAGGGGTTATAAAGCACACAACCAACCAGATGTTTGGATTACCACCTTGTATTGCTTGGCTAGAAACAAGCAACAAGTGGTCACTGCCTCAAAACTTTAACCCTTCATAAGTTTTGGGCCAGAGCCACAAGATTGTTTCTCAGGACCATAAATCAAGGGGGGGAATGAAGGGTTAAAGTACTTGAAGCAGTGACCATTTGTTGCTTGTTTCAGAGCAAAGCAACACGTGGTGCTAAACCACCTGATGGTGTGCCTTTATAAGACCTGCAAATCCTTAGCTTGAGGATCTATTCTTGGGCTCCACTGTGTCTGAATGTAGGACGAGGCCGAGCTGCAGCCCATTTAAATAAAACAGCTGTAGAGTCTGACTTTCAGTCGTCTTCTTGGTGGGGGTCCTGCGACCTTGGCATAAAAATTCTACTGAACAAAATTTAAATAATATAGCTAGACATGGTACTATCCTACTATATGGTAATGCCAGCCAATACTCAAGAACCTGACACAGGAGAATAAGGAGTTGAGGAATTCTTAAATAGTAATCTACTATGAAACATACAATATCTTAAATTTATATAATGGAACAAATAGATCATTGTTAATGGAAGTAAAATCTTGGCAGAAATTTTAAATACATACATATGCATATATATTTAAACTTGGAGAAATAAAATTTCAAGTGGTATTATCTGCATCTTTCAGTCTACATGTCACATACATATTTACTGACACATTGGTTTCTGTTTAGTCTTTACAAAACACTGTTCTGTCACATAAGTTCACAAAATTGCAAAACAAAATGTACAAAAATGTACATTATCATAAATACAAATGTAGTTTAATCCCTACCATAATAATTTGGTGAAAATATGCATTAAGTTAATGGGATTGAATACTGTTCAAGAAGGGGAGTCCAGGAGAATGTAAATTGTGTGTGTGTGTGTGTGTGTTTTCTATGAGTAAATAATGGAGTTAGAATTAGACCTATTATTCTTGCTTTGTCTTTTTGCTCAAAGCTAACACTCTACCACTTGAGCCACATCTCCACTTCTGGATTTTGCTTTCTTAATTGGAGAAATATCTCAGATTTTTTGCATAGGCTGATTTAAACCTGAATCCTCAGTTTTTGACCTCCTAAATAGCTAGGTTTTAAAACATGAGCCACTGGTGGACAGCAACTATGTTAACATTTTTGCATGTTTGAATGAATTTTAAAGTAAGACATATATGTTACTTTTGAGAATGGCAGGAAATAGTAATTAATGTTTAACAGAATTTAAGACATACAAAGCTGAGAATGGCAAGTAGTTGAGAATAGAGTGGAATAAATCAAAATTACCTATGACAGTATTCAGTCTGTGCACAGAAATGATTCCATTGTTGGAGCCCAATGCCATCAGATAGCTGAACTCAATCTGGCTGCTATGCTTTTGAGGCCAGCTAGTGCTATTCACAAGAATCTGATGTTGTTGGATGCCAAGGATCAGCTTCAAGTTCAGAACCTGAAATATTTCTATTGATCTAGAAGGGGAAACATACCAGGACAAGAAATGTGATTAACAGTGCTGAATGCAAAAAACATCCAGTCCAAGGAAGACAGAATAGCTCCTTTCATTTTTTTTTAAATTCAAGTCTTTTTTTTTAGTTGTGATAAATTTCATACAGATGGGTTACAATTACATGGGCAAGACAATGAGTACATTTCTTATCAAGCATTGTTGCCTCCTCCTTTGTTTCCCCTTTCCATCCCTTCCCCTCTTCACCCCCCTACCCCCACACCACCACCACCATCACCACCCCGCAACCTCTGCCAAAGTTGTAATCTTCTTTTTTGACATCTTGTACATCTCATTGTTGTAATGGGTTCACCTGTAACCCTATTCAAATGGTTTGTTTTTTCCCTTCCACTCCACAAATTATATCAACATCAAATAGAGTGAAAGCAGGGCTTATATCATGGGGGAGGTACATACAAAGCAACAAAGAAATCATCTTATAAATATGTTGGAAACAATTGCAAGAAAGGAAAAAGAAAAACATTTGAAACCTGATCTTGGGGTTCATTTCACCTAACATCAACTTGTCTGACAATTTCTGTTTGTCTCAGACATATACTAGTTATTTTATTAAGTGAAGTAAGCCAGGCTCAAAGAAATATAGGTCCCATGGTTTCCCTTATATGCAGAATAACTCTTTGTATATGTGAAAAGAGTATTCTCTCGCAAAGAATCCTGAGCTGAATATGGTAGCCATTGTTTGTAATCTCTGAACTTGGGAGGCTAATTTAGAAGTTAGCTTGAGACCAGCCTAAGTTTTAGGCCAACTGAAGGACATATAGGTTTCAATTTTTTTTCCAATATCTTAGTCATTTTCTAACCCTAAACTTAATCTAAACTGGAACATTGAGAATAACCATAAGGCTAATTGTAAGTAGATACTAATATTAGTAGCAATACTCTAGTTCATATTCATTCTAATTCCTACCAGACTTATTCTAAAATTTACCTTCAATTTGACTCTCATTTTTTTTTCTCCCTTCCTCTAACTCTAACTATGGCTAGAATCCTAACCATATCCTTGACACTAATAGTATCCCAGTTCTAAAATTTATGAGAAATGCTCATTTTGTGTCATCCTAACTGAAATTCCACTTGTAATTCTTGAAATAAATTGCAGGTTTTCCTAAACCCTACAGATTTTCTCACTCTTAACTCTGAATCTATCTTGTTCCATAACAGGCATCATTATATCCATTGATCTCAAATCCTGATATTATGAAATACATTGTACTTCCATTATCCCAGCTTTTCCTGCATTCCTAGAAAGTAAAATAAGTTCAGCTTTACTTAACATTTAACACATATTTTTTTCTTTTTGTTGGGAGTGGGGCTTGAACTTTGGGCCAGGGCACTATCCCTGATCTCTAGGAATGTATATGATCCCTGAGTTCTTAGCTCAAAGTGTTTGCTTTACCACTTGAGGCACAGCACCACTTTTTTGTTTTCTGGTGGTTAATTGGACATAAAAGTCTCATGGACTTGCCTGCCTCAGATGACTTTGAACTGGGTTCCTCAGAAATCAGCTTCCTGGGTAGCTAAGATAATAGGCGCGAGCCACTAGTTTAACCAATTTTTTTTTTTTTTAGGTCCAGTCGTGGGGCCTGAACTCTGGGACTGGGCGCTGTCCCTCAACTCTTCAGCTCAAGCCTAGCGCTCTACCACCTGAGCCACAATGCCACTTCCAGCTTTTTTCTTTTTGTTTATGTGGGGCTGAGGAATAGAACCCAGGGCCTCAGGCATGCAAGGCAAGCGCTCTACTACTGAACCACCTTCCCAGCCCATTTAACCAATTTCTTTATCCTATTCTCAACCCCCTGTAGCCAGAAATCTAATCCTAATCATAATTTGATGTAACACCAAATGGTTAATTTAAGAAAATTGTCTAGATTTTATTCAATCACACTTTATTTTTGCTTCTACTTCTTATTGGAAAACTAAATTTTACCGTAAAGCTTATTCTTCCCTAACCCTAACCAGAACAAAAAAGTAACTCACACTTTAAGCCAAATTATATCTGAATGTTTAATGTTACAGACACTGGTGTTCATTCATTCTAACCTGATGCCATTCATTATTCTTATGTTGCAGTTTTACACCTTTTTATATCTTAAATCTTATTTACACCTTACTTATATACACCTTTTTATAACTTACATCTTTTTCTTATTCTAACCCCAGCTCTAACTGGAACACCTTTCCTAATCCTAAGTCTACATATAACTGAATCATATTGTTAATAGCACACCTCTATTGCACATTTATTCTCTTGCTCAGCATATAGGTCTAAATTTTACTTGCATTTTGAGCATAAATTTTTAAGTGTTTTTCTATTTCCTGTCAGGTTTTCTTTGTTTTTTTTCTTTTTTTTGTTTTTTTGTTTTTGTTTTTGTTTTTTGGTCAGCCATGGGGCCTGAACTCTGGCCTTGGGCCCTGTCCCTGTGCTCTTCAGCTCAAGGTGAGCGTTCAACTGCTTGAGCCACAGCGCCATTTCTGGTTTTCTAGTGGTTTATTGGAGATGAGTCTCAGGGACTTTACTGCTGGGCTGGCTTTGAACCATGATTCTCAGATATCAGCCTCCTTATTAGCTAGGATTACAGGCGTGAGCCACCAGCTCTCGTCTTCATTTTTTTAAAATTTTATTTTATTGTAAAGATGCTTTAAAGAGGGATTAGTTACATGTGTAAGGTAATGAGTACGTTTCTTGTTGAGCATTATTAGCCCCTTCTTTTTTGTTCTCCTACTCCCCTACTTCTCTTACTCCTCCCTCCCCATGGTGTAAAGTTCATTTTTAACATATTGTCTTGTGAATATCATTGTTGCAATGTGTCATCCTGTGTTGAAGTTAAATTTTCTATTTATCTAACCCTAATTCTAATTCTGTCTGTGATCCTAACTCTAACTATAATAATAATGATAGCTCAATTCAGAAGTTAACAAAAAATATTCAAGTTTTTATTCATCCTGTTAATCCACTGTCCTTCTTGAATCAAGTTGCAGTCTAGCTTAAATCTTTTTTTCCCCCAAATTAGATTATATGTGCTTATATAAAGATGTAATTTTATGTAAAACACAGAAGATTTTTGGGAGTAGGAGTAATGAAAAGGAAATAGAGGGAGTAAAATCAAGTGCTTTAAATATATTATGGAATTGCCACTTCTGACAATTAATAACCATTAACAAAATAACTAAAATTTAATAAAAAACACACTGCCTTCTAGCGTTCTTTAAGAGAGCCATGATATGTCTTGTGAATAAAATACTGTGTTAGGTAAACTTTGTTCTTGCATATTTTATATTATTATTGGCCAATTATTTAACTTAATCAACACAAATATATCAAATAAGATTCCATGACAAAAAATATTAAACAATTACTTAGTAATTGTTTGAGAAAGTTATAATCATGAGTTTTAGGAAACTAAATTTCTATTTCCTTACAAAGCAATGATTTAGGTTTACTAATCTAGTACTTCTAGTAAGTTTAGAGAACATAACTGACATGAAAATCAACTAACTGTACATCTTGTTTCTTGAATGAGTGATATTTTAAACATTGTCTTTTATTAGGTTTAGTTATCAAAATAAATGCAATTTTATCTCCTTTCAGAACAAGTACTTTCCCTGCAATGAAATGTATTAGTATAGTCAGGTGTTTAAAAGCTAAATTTTCTATGTTTGATATGAAGCTATACATATTCAGAATGACATGATTTTTGTATTTGTAAATGTCTAACCTCTGGGATTTTTTCTTCATCAATATAAATTATCTCATGAGGTTGTTGTGAAGACTCCAGTAACCAGTGTGGTCAAAAACATTTCCTGAGTTCTAAATTTTAAATTTAATCATTTTAACCTTTGATTATATCACTTATTGTCTCTTCAGAGCAATTAAGCTAAAATAAATACTACTTTTTAAACATTTCACTTACATAGTAAATAATATCAACACACATCACAAAGTATTTCACACTCATCAGATTTGGTAAACTTAGTGTGAAGAATGTAGAGAGTAGAAGGTTCTTATACTCAATATATATGTTTGGTTAAAGTAAATTAAATTATATATCTGGGTTTCTAATTTGAAGGTTAATCACATGGAAACAGGAAAATAATTTAAAAAATAATTACTTTGGGACCATTTTTCTTCTTAAAATTATGAAGCAAAAATATCTCTAAGAAATATATCTTTCAATAAAATGTTTCAACCCTTTAGCAAAAGGCTTTATAAAGTTTATCTCAAATGTAAATATATATATAAAGTTTATATATAAACTTCAATATAAAGTTTATCTCAAAATAGAAATTCTGCAACTAATCTAATGTATGTTTTCATGCACAAAATGCTGTGATTTCTAGTCTTGTTATGTGATTTTAATTACATTTTTTAGTTGTGACATGATCTCTACTTATATTTATTACAAAATTTTGTAATTATGCAAATCATGCCTGTACACACTAATTTACATAAGATAATATTCAAACAAAATTATCTTTTTTCCTGTCTCCAACAGGGAAAGATGATGTGCTGAAGTATATTAAATGAAACACTCTAACAAAGAGTCTTTATAAAATCGAAATTTGCAACATGAGGATGGGAACAGGAGCACTTTCTACTTGGCTGAACAGGAATTCTTGTTTCGACAGTACTTTCTTACCTATTAATCACACAGGGAAAGCCATAAAATTTGAAGTTCATATGAAGGAATTACATTCCTAAAAGTTGTGGCAACCCTGCTCAAAAGCTCCATCTTATCACTAGTTCTTTGTGCTTGCTGGCTGATCTATTTCTCTATCATATGTTTCATATTATCAAGCATAGTAGTAATTCAGCTGTAAGTACATTACAGAAGACTCCTGAAAATCACAGCTATTGCGGTGTAATAATCAGAAGAGAGATTATATTACTCTCCAATTCCTCCCTTTGGCCTTCAATATGCCAATTAATTTTCAAAATAATCATGTATGATATTTGTTTATTTTTCCCTTTTTAGGGATTAAGCAAGTGCTTTTTGAAGCAAAAAGTGATGACAGTGGCATCAAAGCTCTGGTATGAGCACCTTGTCCCTAACAAGTAATGCTCTATGGGCTGTAAATATGGAAGCCACACTAAAATTCTCTACTCTCTCTGTCTCTCTGTCTCTGTCTCTCTGTCTCTCTGTCTCTGTCTCTCTCTCTCTCTCTCTCTCACACACACACACACACACACACATTCAAACACACACACAGCTGTCACCCAGACACATCAGAGATCAGTTCCATTCCTTTATTATGATAGTTGATTGATGTTTGCTCCATTTCTTTATCTCGACTACAAGGTCTTGCCTGGACCTTTATCTTTCCCTGAAATCAAGTCTCTAGTTCTTAGTATACTGTGTATCTGTGTATTCATAATATGTTCCTCGCTGCTTCAGGCCAATTAACAATACCCTGAATACAGTATCCTCAAACTTGACATTCAAGTCAAACTCCATGAATTTATACTACTGTTTCAAAATACTAAAATTATTCGATCTAGAAACCAAGAAAACACCCACCTTGTTACTTTAGTAGCAATTAACGTCATCAAAGTAGAGGAATATAGATCAAGAACTGAGGTAAGGGAATTGGAGTATGTCTAAAATTTAGAATACTGGTTGTGTCTTACAGATACAAAATTATCATCTATAGGCTCATTTATTGAAAACTTGTCATCCTATATTGAAAGCACAATTTACATACAGTTTTCCAGTTACTTTCCTTACCTATCACTTCTGATCACAAATCCTCTCATGAATTTTTATAGTATCATTGAATAAATCACACAATTTGCATGTACTTATCATCTTAAGGAAATACAGTCTGCTTTTACATCTTTCATTCTATATGACAAACCCTTATTTTTTTGTTTCCCTGTTTGCTGAATAAATGTATTCCTGGAAACAGGATATTCACATCTAATCTGGGTGTAATTTTCATTTTTAAAATTTGAAATATAATATAAACTTTGTTGTGACTAGTCATTTTCTAAAAATGAGTGATATCCATGAACACTTATATTTTGGTGCCTTTAAGTAAATTGAGACTTGATGTGGTATGGTAGTTCTTGTGTCTAATTGACTTAACCATTAGATTATTCATGAATAATCATGTGCATTGCACTTTTTTATTTTTATATATAAAATAGTCCCCAAGGATTTACTTTAAAGTGATAAAGGGGGTTGTCTTCATGTTCCATACTTTATATTTATTTCAGTAAAAGTACTAGAAATACATGATGTTTACTAGAGCAATTTAAAAGATGAGAATATATTTCTAAAGAGAATAGATTTATTGATTAAAATATAGAAAAGAGTAAAATAGTCAGGTTTCTTGCTTGAAAATGTATAAATTTCATATGAATGTAGCTCAAGATGAGAATCAGAGATAAATTCATATTAATATTATTGAGATTTCAATCACATATAAGCAATATAGGTATTTTAAGGAATTGGTCATTCAAAGCCTTAGATACCTAATGGATGAAGAATGGTATTGAAAATAACAGAGGAAAACAACTCAACATGCAGATATTATGATTTTATAATACTAATATGAAAGAAATGGAGGTTTTGCCTTTCTGAAGAAGAAAATTTAGCCAGTAATTTCAATGTAAGGCATCAATTGTAATGGGTCTAAAGTCTTTTCCTCCAAGATATCCAAGAGTACTATACTCATTCTCTGGAGTAAATAAGTAATTATTTTAATTAGCTTTGCTTAATATTAACTTACTTGTAGCAAATACGTTAAAATATCTGCTCGCTTTCTTTCAATGTAATAACGTACATTTTTGTACCTGTACTCGAGTCACCCCCACCCTGAAGATCACCAGAGACCACGACCAATACAAATAACAAAGGAGTCGTTTATTTGCAAATTCGAGGTTGGTCCTCCACGCACTCAGTAACCAGTGAAGCTAAGAGGCCCCCAGCATAGAATCAGCACAGTTTTTATAGTATTGAACAAACAACTTTAAAGAAGCTTTACATGAGAAATTACACGATTGGCTAAAATTTTAAGCAAACTAAGCTATGCATATGTGATTGGTAATATTATTATTGATGTTATTGATGGGAATTGTCTGGCCACTGGGTCACTGTGTCCTGCAAGGCCACCCAGTGTTTGGTCAACGCATCTGGAGAAAATTCCTGTGGCTTTCCCAAGGATAGTTTATGTCTCAGTTGTCTGGGAATTGTTTTTTTGTGTCATTTCTGGGTAAAACCCATGGTTATTTTTATAATTCATACCTCACAAGATGGTTGCTACTGTGTAATGGAGTTACTTAGGCCTTCATTGTGCCTCTTTATGCTTTAGGCTCTTCATTTCTCCCCTTTCTAATATCCACCTTAAGGGCCAATCATGGTCCTTACGGGCCTGCACTATATCTTTTGTCAGGAATCAGTTGATATTGTATTCTCAATACCATCAGCTGCATGTTATTAACGCATTCCTTAACAAACATCACTAGTAGATTGACAACACAAAGCCTTACTGTGAACACAAGTACCAGAATGATAATGGGGCCATCAGATTGGATATTAAGATGGTTATCCAAGGGGAATAATTAAACCATGATTCAAACCATCCTTCTTGTTTTTCTCTATCTCTTTTTCATTTTGCTAGTCCATCTCTTACTTTAGCTAAAGATTCTTTTACAATTCTGGAATGATTGGCGTAGAAGCATCATTCTTCCCCGAGGGCAGCACATAGACCTCCTTGTTGTAAGAAAATTAAGTCCAGCTCCCATCTGTTCTGTAACACTACCACAGCTAAGGAGTCATGTGATTTTTGAAGGTAGGCTATAGTGTTTTCCAGGTTTTTGATATCCTCAACTATAGTGGCAAGAAGGCTAACGTAAAATGTTCTCTGAGTTATTAGGGATGCCACCCAAGTTCCTAGTCCAGCTAAGCCCACTAGAACCTCAACTGTTACTGCTGTTACTATTTCTTTTTTAGCTTTTCTTGGCCAATAGCTTGCTGCAGACATCTTTTTAATCATGTCTTCCTGAGAATGGTAGAGCAGTTGTGGGATAAGTTGTACTATGACACAAAAACTGTTAGTCCTATTTCAAACTTCTAAATGGACGCAGGGGGTTAGGCTAGTTGAACATGCCCACCAAGCATCTTGAGGAGTTAATAGGTATCCCTCCTCTGGAATCCATTCTTGAGTCTGATTACTTAAGTGAGTAAAGTTAGTTGGTAATCGTTCCACACATAACTCTTGTCCTATAACTATCTGTAGAATAAGTTTTGCTTCCTTTTGTTCCCACCTGCATGATTTACTTGTTTTAACATTAGTCACATTCTGTATCAAGGCAATACTCTCATAAAATGGAGGTCTCATTCAGAACACATCCAACCAGAGCTGGTAATATCAGCACAGGTCTGATTGATCACATTGTAAGTTTGAACCAACAGCTGCCATAGGGAATCCTCTGTCCAGGGGATGCACTCCCCACGTCTAGTGTCTCTTTTTCAAAGGAGATGGGGTCACTATAGCCCAGGGCTCTTTCTTGTTGTCTACTTTGGGTTTATGGCAGAGACTGGTTTTGGTCCCATTGCTGAAGGGGAATAACTGGCTGTGGCAATTGCTTGTAGGGTTATAAGAATGCCATCATGTGTCTCTCCCCATCTGTACAATCTTAGTCCCCAAGTCTTTCCAAATTCCCATCCTAGGGCTTGTTTACCCTTGTCTGTGAACTGAACTTGCACTCTGGCATCATACTCCTGGGAGACCCTAATTTGTTTACGTACAGACATCCCATTAAAATGGATGCCCATTGGTCCTGGTTTGTTAAACATAACAAGGTCTCCTCCTTTTCCTTTCCATTTTCCTGAGGTACTTGTTTTGCAGCCCCAGCTCTTACAGTAAAAGTCCTCTGGTCCTCCCACAATTACTAGTCCTTCCTTCCCCTCGGCATACATACCATTGCCTCCATCTACATTTAATAAGCCTATGTCCTTCCCATACACCATCAGCAAGCTGACACAAGTTAAATGTAAGCTTGTCGGGGAACCATAGGGACAGTCCCTCTTTCATGGCCAAAGGTAAACGTTTACCCATTACCTGATTACTAACAGTCTAAGTCCAATTATATGGGCAGTGGGGATTGCCGGCACTTACTACTATGCTAATACAATTTCCACTTAAGTTATACACCAATAACCAATTCATGACTAAGTCCTTTTACGGTTCAATTTGAGCTTTAAAGGATTTTCTTTGGAGCACAAGACTTGGCACACTGGGTCCTCAACGAGATCTGCTATAGTATCTGCAGGCTTTGCATGAGAATGGTGGATCCAGGTAGTGATGCCATCGACTTTGAGGGCCGTTGGAGTCATCAAGATGATCACATTAGTTCCTTTCCACCTCGGCTCCAGGTTTTCCTGTTGGTGTCTTTTCACCAGGACCCAGTCTCCAGGGTGGAAGTGATGTGGGATTGGTGGAGGGCCCAACTTGTACAGCACCTTCAGTCCATCTGTAAGGAGAACAAAATTTCTGAGTAATCATCTTCTCTAAGCAACTGTTCTAACAATTTAAGAATTTTGGGAAAGGAGCACTCTGAATACAATCTCATAAGGAATTGCATACACTGTATAAGGCAAAGGGAAGGAGAGTTACCCAGTCACCGCCAGTCTCCATGGTCAATTTGTTCAGGGTCTCTGTTAGAGTTCTATGCATCCTTTCCATCTGTACTGAACTTTGGGGTCTACAAGTACAATGCAATTTCCAATCTCCCCCAAGAGTACTTGCAAGTCCCCGACTTACCTTGGACAAGAAAGCTGGTCCATTATCTGATCCTATCATAATAGGGAAGCCAAACCTGGGTAAGATCTCTTCTAGTAACTTCTTAGCCACCACTTGTAACGTTTCGTGCTTTGTAGGAAAGGCTTCTACCCATACAGAAAAGGTATCTATGAAAACTAACATGTTTATATCCATACTTGCCAAGTTTAATTTCCATGAATTCCACTTTCCAGTAAGTTCTGGGTCTATCTCCTCTTATTTGACTGCCTGTTCCTCTCTGGTTCTTCCTTTCATTTGTCAGTTGACATGCCTTACGGTCCCTGACAATCTGTTCTATTTTAGCATGACTATTTTTGATCCTAAGTCCAGCATTTCTCACCAGATCTTGCATCTTCCTAGCACCCACATGGGTGCTTTGATGCAACTTAACTACTTATAAGATAATGATGCTCCTAGAATCTCTCCACCAACCATTTAGGCATTGTGCCATCAGCAGTTGATCAATCCATTTCATATCCTCAGTGGTGTATATTGGAGTGTCCAGAAGAGTTCTTGTACCAGAGTCTGGGAGGTTAATCATCATTATAGATTACCTTTGTATTGCCAACTTCCAGGCTGTTCTGTCGGCCAGGTTATTGCCTTTACACACAGCATCTTTAGGTATTTTATGTCCAGGGCAATGAACAATGGCTAACTTAGGCAGCCAAACAGCAGTAATTAAAGGCAAGATTTCATCTTTATTTTTGATGACATTTCCTTCAGCTGCCAGTAATCCTCTTTCTTTGTAAATAACTCTGTGTACATGAGACATTGCAAATGCATACCGACTGTCAGTGTACACAGTTAGTCTTTTGTCCTTTCCCAGTGTTAGAGGTTGGGTCAGGGCTATTAACTTGGCTCTCAAGGTTGATGTGCCTACTTGTAGAGGTTCAGCCCAGACCACATCAGTCTCAGTCACTACTACCGCACCCGCATAACTCTGTCTCTGATGAACAAAGCTGCTTTCGTCTGTAAACCACATGAGTTCAGCGTCTGGCAACAGCTGGTTCCTTAAGTCCTCTTGGATGTTATGGCCTTGGGCCAGGATCTCTGACAGTTATGTAGCAGCATGTTTAGGTCCGGATCTGGTAGCAGAGTCGCCGGGTTGAGAGCCGAGGGAGCCTGTAAATTGATTCTGAGAGGGATGATTAGCAGTCCTTGGTAATGGGTTAATCAGGCATTGCTGAGCCACCGATCTGGTGGTTGCTTTAACAAGCCCTCAATAGTGTGTGTGTGTGTGTGGGGGGGGGGTGATCACATAGAGTTCCTTTCCCATGGTTAGCTTATCTGTGTCTTTTTCCATCAGAGCAGTAGCCGCTATCATTCACAGACATTATGGCCATCCTGCTGTTAGTGAGTCTAATTTGTTTGACAAGTAAGCTACTGGTCTCCTCCATAGCCCAAATATTGGGTTAGGACTCCTTTTGCTATCCCATTATGTTCATTCACATATAAGTTAAAGGATTTAGTGGCATCAGGGAGTCCCAACACTGGAGCTGATAATAAGGCAGTTTTTATCTGTTCAAAGGCTCGTTCAGGTTCTTCTGTCCATTGAGACAGTTGCTTCTCCTTGGTAGCCTCGTAAAGAGGTTTAGCCAGCTCCATAAACCCGAGAATCCACAGACGGCAAAAGCTGGCTGATCCCAAAAACTCCCTTAATTGGTGTTGTGACCAGGGTGTTGGAAATTTAAGGACAGTTTCTTTTCTGGCTTTCATAAGCCACGACTGCCTCCTTTCAATAAATAACCCCAGTAAGTTACCTCTGATTTGCAGGTTTGAGCTTTCTTGGCCGACGCTCGTTAACCAAGGTTTCCCAAAGTCTGGAGTAAATTTCTGTTCCTTGCATGAATTCTTCATCGGTTTCAGTGGCAATTAATAAGTCATCCACATATTGCAACAAAGTCAGACCAGATTGGCTTCCCCTAAACTCACCCAAGACCTCATGCAGAGCTTCATTAAAGAGTGCTGGTGAGTTTTTGAATCCTTGAATGAGCCTGTCCAGGTCAGTTGTCTGTTGATACCTCCTTTGACATCTGTCCACTCAAAGGCAAAGAGATCTTGAATTTTGGGTGCCAAGGCTAGGCTGAAAAAGGCATCTTTTAAATCTAATATCGTATACTACTGCTTATTTGGAGGCAGGGTGCTCAGGAGAGTGTAGGGTTTGGGTACGGTAAGGTGAATTTCCTTTACCCTTTTATTGACTTCCCTTAAGTCCTGTACTGGCCTATATTCATTACATTTGGGCTTGCAGATCGGTAGCAGGGGAGTGTTCCACACCGACTGCCAGGGTCACAATATACCCAGTTCTAGTAAACACCTAATGTGGGGTGTTATTCCATCCATGCCACATGGACATAGGGTACTGAACCCTAACTGGGTCCGCCCCTGGTTTTACCTCGATGAAGAAAGCTGGTCTATGTTTCGCTAGTCCTACTCCGCAAGTCTCTGCCAAACCTTCCAGATACCTTTCCAGCCAATAGGTGATTTCTTGTTCAGGAGGCTGGGGTGGAGCAACCGGTACTCATCTTCCAGGTCCAGAGTCAATACTTGTATTGGTCTTCCTTGAGCATCCTCCACCTGGGGGCCTTCTGGATAGAAGTGAATCTGTGCCTACACCTTGATTAACAAGTCTCTTCCCAAAAAGGGATAAGGGCTTTCTGGAATAACCAAGAATGAGTGGGACACTGGTCCCATCCCCAGGTTCACTCTTCTTTTGGTGGTCCATGAGTATTGTTTAATCCCCATGACTGTTTGCACCCAAGAGGTTTTATTTGAGATTTTTCCTTGAGGCTTTATTAAAGCCGAGTATTAAGCCTGGCTATCCATTAAAAATTTTACTGGAGTCCCCTCCACTTTTAGCGTTACCCTGGGTTCAAGGAGGGTAACTGAACCCTGAGGTCCCTATTCATTGTTAGCAACATTGTTAACCATTAGTGTCCAGGTTCTATGCAGCTGGCACTGCTTTGTTCAAAGTTCCCTTTTCTTAGGACATTCTTTGGCCTAATGCCTATTTCTTGGCAGTAAGTGCACTGATCTCTGCATAGTCCTCGACTATTTGGGCCTTGTAGGGTTTCCTTCCTTGCAAGACCATGTATAATTTAGCCAAAATTGTATGATTGCAGGCTGCTGCCCTGAGACCCGCCATTAGAATCTTGCGATAGACCCATTATCTCCCCCTAACTTCTGCCGTGTTTTAGTCCCAACCGTTGCTTGGAGCCTGGTTAATGGAAAAGATGCATTGATTAAATTAGGATTAGCAGTAGGCTGCCCATCATCACCAGGAACTAGTTTCTTGGCCTCGGTTTGAATCATTTCTCTTTCTTTCGAGATGAACAAGACCCAACATAACTGCTGGCAATCATCCCTGGTCGGCAGGTGCATGAACATTACACTATCTAGGAGAGAAATCAAATCTTTGGGATTATTTCAAAATTCTGCATTTTGTGTTTTCCAATTATATAAGTCACTCATTGAGAAGGGCCAATAGTGAAGTCGGGGGTCTCCAGTTTCATCCAGTCGTCCAATTTCTCTGAGCGGCAGAATCACTGTGGTGTCAGGGAGTCTCAGGCTGGCAGCTCTCTGAATGTGACCACAAATTCTTACTGCTGGCCCTTCCAAGTTGCTGCTGGCTCCTTGATCCTTGCCTCCTGCTGCCTCCCCTTGCTCCATGAGGGGTGGAGGAGGCAGCAGTGAAGGGTATGGGGGGAGATCGGAGTCTAATGAGAGAAGAAGATTCTCACTCCCTTCTTGTAAAATGGGGTATTTGGGGACTGAGGGGGTAGTTGACGTATCTTTTATTGATGCTAAAATCTTGTTTTTATCCACAGAAAGGGGTAGAAAGGGAGACAGACACTTTGGGGGGGGTTCCTAGACCAAATTCTGCATACTAAAGTATAGGAAATCTGATCGGGGTTCCCTGTGCTATCTGTTAAAAAAAAAACCCTTCGTTTAACCTTCCAAATAGTATTTAGACCAAAAGTTCCTTGGTGGGGGGGGCATCCAACCTCAAAAGTAGGCCACTCTGACTTATACAAAGTAAGTAATTTTTCTTTTTTAACTTCAACATCTAAATTGTTAACTCTTTCCTTATCATCTTTAAAATTAGCTGTCAGAAAGGTAAGAGGTATACTTTGGTTCTGACCCATTTCAACATATATCAATCCACACACAAGACCAGAAAAAAGGAGGAAGGCAATTACAAATGTCACAAAATGAAACAACTTGTGCTTTCGGGGATTTAGGATATAACCACAACTCAGAGTGTCCAAAGGAGAAAAGCGTGGATTGGTTGGCCTGTCTACAATCCCAAAGGGGTAGAGGGAGATACTTGATGTTTCAGCAGTGTCATCTGGTAAAAGACTACCCTACTCCCTCTTTGCTTCAAGTGGGCCAACTTTCTAAGCCAAATTTCGCCCTTCGAGGAGGAAGACAAGAGCGTCTGAAAGAGAAAGTAATTATTGTTGGACAAGGAACAGAACAAAGAGTAACAATTTTAAATGGAGACGAATAGGGTTTCCAGGCATCCACGTCAGAATGAATGTGAAAGAGGAAATGTTCCACGAAAGCCACAATACAGACAGACACACAGACATTAAGACAAGACACATTAACAGCATGTGCATGTTAGTCTGTCAGACAGAAAGTGATGGACTACAGACAGGAAAACTCCCAAATGTCGGCACTAGTAGACAGTCTACCTTGTAAGCTATCAAACAGAAATTGGCAGGCTACAGGCAGGCCCAAATGCCCGCACTAGTGGATAGTTTACCTCCCCAGGGCATCCAGAGGATGTCTCCCACTGGTTCTGTTGGCTGCTTTATAGTGCATCCACCAAGATTTCTTGCCAACTCCAATACCCAAACTGCAAGCTACAAAAAAATACCATACATGGGGCTGGGAAGGTGACTCAGTGGTAGAGCACTTGCCTTGCATGCATGAGGCCCTGGGTTTGATTCCTCAGCACCACATAAGCAAAAAGAAAAGAGCTGGAAGTGGCGATGTGGCTCAAGTGGAAGAGTGCTAGCTTTGAGCTGAAGAGGGGAGGGACAGTGCCCAAGCCCAGAGTTCAGGGCCCACGATTGGACCCACCCCCCCAAAAATACAAGATAGTTACAAAGGGGCAATGCCTTAACTTACCAGCCGTTCTTTGCTATTCCCTGATCAGGTGTCAGGGTGGGCTTATGAGGGAGATCCCGGATGCGCACCTATCTGTTGCACCTGGATTCAAGACCCACCGAAGACTACCAGAGACCACAACCAATTCAAATGACAAAGGAGTCGTTTATTTGCAAGCTCGAGCTTGGTCCTCCACACACTCAGTAACTGGTGAGGCTAAGAGGCCCCAAGCATAGAATCAGCACAGTTTTTGTAGTATTGAACAAACAACTTTAAAGAAGTTTTACATGAGAATTTACATGATTGGCTAAAATTTTAAGCAAACTCAGCTATGCATATGTGATTGGCTAATATTATTATTGACATGTTATTGACAGGATTTCTCTGGCCACTGGATCACTGTGTCCTGCATGGCCACCCGGTGTTGGGTCAACGCATCTGGAGAAAATTCCTGTGGCTTTCCAAAGGATAGCTTATGTCTCAGTTGTCTGGGAATTGTTTTTCTTTTTGTGTCATTTCTGGGTCAAGCCCATGGTTATTTTTATAATTCATACTTCACAAGATGGTTGCTGGTGTGTAATGGAGTTACTAGGCCTTCCTTGTGCCTCTTTAAGCCTTAGGCTCTTCAGATTTCATATTATTACTGTCTCTTCATACATGCCTGAAATCACTATTTCAAAGTAACACAAACAGAAAAACAAAAATACCCTGATAAAACCATCACAAATCCTAAATTATGTGAAAAAATTCACAATATAAAAAATAAACCTGAGGAAGAGGAAAAACAATGGCAGAATAACAACAGAAAATTACGCTAGCTCTCTCTAATGAAACAGAGATTTAGAGTCCTAGGAGGTACTCCACTTCTAGAGGATCACACCAAGTCAGCTATAATTATATGTAGATATAGAATCCAAAAGAAGATATTATACTGTCTTCACAAGCACACAAAAATCTAGGAAAAGTTACCCAGCCAGGAAAGTGACTGCTGTGACTGTGTTGGCCAACATACTCAAAAGCACAAATGCAGCGTGGAAATAAAAGGTCCACGTGGGAAAACATCACGAACAGAGTCAGTCACATTTAAACACAGACACAATTCACCTTATCACTGGACAGTCAGAACTGTCATTGGAACCACAAGTATTAACATCACAACATCTCATCACAACTGATCTCTTCTCCTGCACTTAATGGTCTAGACAAAAACCTAATTCCAGAAAAAAAAATCACAACAGAAGACCAAAGCAACACCTGGCAAATCAACCAAGAACATAGATAGTCACCTAATAAGATCATAGATCCCCCAAATGAAAGCCAAGAATCTTCCAAATGGACAGAACAAATCAGAAAAATATGAGGAAAGTGATGCCAAGGTAATATAATTCACACAGTAAATAAAAAGGCATTAGAACAGACAATCAAGGACCTAGAAGATAGTTTTCAAAATACATTACAAATACTGCTGAAAAATATAGTTAATGAAAAGATACAAAACCTCTACAAGGAAACTTGTGAACAAGATGAGCCCTACCAAAGATTAGCAAAATAATTCATGGAGACTCCAAACAGAAAGAAAAATAAATTCTGAGAAAGCAAGAGTGTCCAAGGAAAAAAATAGATACCTAGTTAAACGATATGAGAGAAGTCACAGCTAAAACCCATATCCCCCAACCCCCCACCCAAAGAATAGTTTTAAGAAAGTCCATACAAGATCTAAAAAAAGCTTTACTAAAGAGATAGAAGCCCTAAAAAATAACCAATTATAAAAAAGGAAATAAAAAACAAAATAGAATGTCTCCACAGAAATAGATGATATAGAAGATAATCTCAGGGATCACAGACAGAATAGGTCTAATAGGAAAGAGGAAATAATCATTTAGAACAAATCCAAGAAATAAGAAATGATCTTGCTGGAAGTTCAAGACTCAGAAGATCAAATTGGGGGAGATAAGTATCAAGAAGATGAAGAGCAGGAAACTAAATGGATGGGAAACATATTACAGAATTCTAGCAAAGATCATTCCAAATATCCAAAGAGATAGGCTCATTCAGAGAAGAGAAGCCTTTAGAACACCAAACAGAGAATACCAGAACAGAACAAAACACCACCACGTCATAATCTATTAGAGGATCATTAGAGATCAAAGAAAGGATTCTTAAATCTATCAGGAGAAAAGACGGATTATTTATAAAGGATATACAGTCAGAATAAATACAGGTTTCTTAGCTGATATAGTCAAAAGGAGAGCCTGGCATGATATATGACAAACATTAAAAGCAAGCAACTACCAACCATGATTATGGTCCCAAGCCAAACTCTCCTTTACATTAAAAGGATATGTAAAAATATTTCATGACAAAGAAAACTTGAAACAATGTATCTCTACCAATCAGCAGGATAGAAGTTATTCAAATATATCCTACATAGAGAAGATCAAGAAGAACAGGAACTGGTTATATAAAATGTTCCCTACCCGAGAACAAGGTAAATATATTAAGAGTAGATGAGGCACAGCCCCTAACAGCAGGTGCATAACATAGCAGGACTTATCAGATATTTCACAGTCTTAACCTTTAATATAAATGGACATAATTTTCCAATTAGAAAACATAGACTAAATATTAGTATCAAAAAAGATGAATTCTATCTAGTATCTACAAGAGACACATTTTATTGACAAAAACAAACATATACTTAAACTGAAAGGCTGTAAGGAAAATTTTCAAGCAAATGGACACCATGAAAAGGTCACAGAATTACTAACATAAGATAAAATAGAATTCAAATTAAAATTAGTAGGAAGAGACATTATATATTGATAAAAGCAACTCTCCATTAGGAGGATATAACAAGTCTAAATATCAATGTCCTGAATCCTGGAGCACCCCCACTTCATCAACCAAATACTACTTAACCTAAAAACACATCTCAGCACATCATTGTTATCAATGGATAGGTCATCTAAGCAAAACTCAACCAAGAAACTGAAGACCTAAATAACTACATTGACCACCTAGCCCTAACAGATATCTACAGAATATACATTCATGTCAGAATATAAATTCTTCGCAGCAGCTCATGGAAGAGTCTCCAAAATAGAACATATCCAGTGGTAGAGTGCTTGCTTTGCATTCATGAGGCCCTGGGTTCGATTCCTCAGCACCACATAAACAAAAGAAAAAAGCCGGAAGTGGTGCTGTGGCTCAAGTGGTAGAGCACTAGCCTTGAGCTGAAGAGCTGAAGGACAACGCCCAGGCCCAGAGTTCAAGCCCCACAACCGGACCCCACCACAAAAAAAAGAAATTTTATCTAAATTGAAAAAAAAAAATTAATCAAATTCCCAAATCTTGTCAGAACACAACAGAATAAACATAATTAAACAGCTAAAGTAAAAAAAAAAATTCTCAAACCCATGAAGACTGAACAACACATTGCTGAATGACCAATGGGGCACTGAATACATTAGCATGAAAATCTGAAAGTTTCTGAAATTTAACAAATTGAACACACAAAATACCAAGCCCTCTGGGAAACAGAAATGCAGTACTTTGAGGAAAATTTATAGCTCTGAGTGCCTACATCAAGCAATTGGGGAAATCTCAAGCCTGTATATTAATTTTATACCTCAAATTTCTTGAAAACAGGAATAAGCCCAAACTCATAGCAGTAGGCAGAAACAAACAAAAAAATTAAATCAGAAATAACTAAATAAAGACAAAATAAAGCATAAAAAGATCAACAAAATAGAGTTGGTTCTTTCAATAAATTAACATACTTGACAGACCCTTGACAAATCTGACTAAGAAGAGAACTCTTATATATAGAAAGATAAATAGAAAGCCCACAGATTGGGAGAAGATTGTTACTTGCTCTGCAACAGGCAATGGCCTCATATATAAAATATATTTAGATCCCCAAAAGTTAACCCCCCCAAAAAAACAAATCCTCAAAAAACAACAATCTTGGGCTGTGAAGATGGCTCAGTGGTAGAGCGCTTGCCTTGAATGCCTGAGGCCCTGGGTTGGATTGCTCAGCACCACATAGGCAAAAAGAAAAAAGCCAGAAGTGGCGCTGTGGCTCAAGTGGTAGAGCGCTAGCCTTGAGCTGAAGAACTGAGGGGCAGCGACCAGGCCCACAGATCAGGCCCCACGACCGGACACCCCCCCCCAAAAAAAGAAACAACAACCCTCTGAATAAGTGGACTAAAGATTTAAAGAGAGACCTCTCTGAAGCAGAAATATGAATGGCCAATAGACACATGAAGAAATATGCAACATTTCTGGCCATAGAAATGCAAATCAAAGCAACATTGTGATTCCACCACACCCCAGTTAGAATGACCATTATGAAGAAAACTAATAGCAACAGATGCTGGGCTGGTGGGGATGTAGCCAAAAAGGAACATTACTACACTATTGGTGGAAATGTAAACTTGTTCAAAAACTCCAGAAAGAATTATAGAGATTCCTCCAAAGAGTTCCCCTATAACTCAGCAAACCCACTCCTGGGCATTTACCCAAAAGACCACAAACAAGGACACACTAAAGCTACAATCCAACTATGTCCATTGTAGCATTATTTACCATAGCTAAGAAATGGAACCAACACAGATGCCCCTGTGTAGATGAATCGATCAAGAAAATGTCATATATATTCACAATAAAAATTCTATGCTTCCGTCAGAAAGAATGACATTGCCCCATTAGTAAGGAAATGGAATCACTTGGAAAACATAATAAGTCAAACAAGCCAGACCTAAAGAATCATAGGCTACATGTTTTCATTCATTTGGAAAAACTAGAATATGCCTAGGATATTCTTAGAAAAGATCACAATATCTTAATAGCTATATGTATATCACCATAAAAAATGATGCTTATTGAAATGAGCTCCAAGAAATGAATACAAGATAATTTTTTGTTCTAAATTCTTTTTATTTTATTTTTTTGTGAACATACTGTACAGGGGTTACAATTACATGGGCAGGATAATGCATATATTTCTTATCAAGCATTGCAGCCTCCTCCTTTGTTTACCCTTCACATCCCTTCCCAGCCTCCCCGCCCCCAACCCCTCAAATAATAAAGCTCGTTTTTGACATGACAACTTGTGCTTCTCATTATTGCAACAGGTCCACTTGTATCCTTAAACGACTTGTTTTTCTCCATCCCCTCCACAAGTTATACTGACATCAAATATAGTGAAAGCAGGAGTTATACTGTGGGCGAGGGACATACAAAGCAACAAAGAGATAATCTTATAATTGCCTTAGAAACAAATGCATGAAAGAAAAAAAACATTAAAATACATATCTAAGTGTTCATTTTCCTAACATCACATTATCTGACCTTTTCTGCTTGACTCATACATATACTAGATATTGAAAATAAGGGAAACCATGGGACCTATGTTTCTTTGGGCCTGGATTACTTCACTTAATATAAGTTTTTCCAAGTTTTTCCATTTCCTAACAAATGGGGCAATGTCATTCTTTCTGATGGAGGCATAGAATTCCATTGTGTATATATACCACATTTTCTTGATGCATTCATCTACTGAGGGGCATCTGAGTTGGTTCCATATCTTAGCTATGGTAAATAATGCTGCAATAAACATAGTTGTGCTGGTAGCTTTAGTGTGGTCTTGTTTGTAAACATTTGGGTAAATGCCCAGAAGTGGGATTGCTGGGTCATAGGGGAGTTCTATGTGAAGTCTTTTGAGGAACCACCACACTGCTTTCCAAAGTGGTTAAACAAGTTTACACTCCCACCAACAATGCAGTAAGGTTCCCTTCTGTCCACATCCCCTCCAGCATCTGTTGTTGTTAGAGTTCTTGATTTTTCCCATTCTAACTGGAGTGAGGTGGTATCTCAATGTTGTTTTAATTTGCATTTCTTTATGGCTAGGGATGTTGAGCATTTCTTCATGTGTCTATTGGCCATCCTTTTTCTTCTTCAGAGAAGTTTCTCTTCAAGTCTTTAGCCCACTTATTTATTGGGCAGTTGTTTCTTTGAGAATTTGTTGTTGGGGGATTTATATTTTTGAGTTCCAAGTATATTTTAGATATGAGACCCTTATAGTGAACTGTTTTTAGTAATTTTTTTCTATTTACTTTTTCCGCTTTGGTTTATTCCCTTAAGTCACTGTTTTTGATTTCTGTACCCTTTGTCTTATATACAAGTTAATCTGATTTGGGGAAGGGAAGGGAAATCACAGAAATGGTGGGACAAAGATTAAACAAAGCAACAGTGATATACACTAGACACTATGTTAGAAATGAAGTTTACAACTTTGGGGGAATGGGATGTCAGGGTTGGTGGAAGCAGGAAAAAAATGAGGAAGCAGTAACAAAAAATGTACTCATTACTTATGTAACTGTAACTCACTTCTCTGAATATCACCTTCATAACAAAAAACACCGAACAACCAATAAGAGAACTCACCCAAATATAGAAAACTAGAGAAAAAATGAGGCATCACAACATAAATAAGGGAAATTGAGAATATTATAAGAAAATACTTTGAAAACTGTATGCCAATCACCTGGAGAATCCTGTAGAAATTGATGCTTTCCTATTCTCGAGCTGAGCCAAGAAGTGATACACAAGAAGTAATGAAAATTAAATTTCAATAAAAAATTTCCCATACCAGAAAAATCTAGTATTCAATGGATTTATCATGAAATTAAGGGCTGAAAAAAACTTACAATATTCAGATTTAACTCTTCAATGGAATAGAAAAGGAAATGGAATTATTAAACCTATTCTATGAAGCTAGAATTAGACTCTTTCCCAAATCGGTAGGGACTCATCAAAGAAAGAGAACTATGAACCCAACTCCTTGATAAGCATTGATGCAAACTTCTCAATAAATTTCTCACCAACCAATTTCAGCAACTAACAAAAAAATCATATGCTATGATCAAACAGTATTCATCCTAGGATACAATTGGATTCAATATACTTGTCAATAAACATAACACACATCATCAGTAGAAGCAGGGAAAAGAACCTCATGATCATCTATATGGGTGTAGAAATAGCTTTTAACAAGTCCAATACCCCTTTATGATTAAAGGTCTGAGAAGCTAGGAATGCATGGAAGTTTCTTAAATATAATAGAGTATATGTATGATAAGAGATAATAAGCGTGTTCTTAATGGTGGAAGCATGAAGACATTAAAACCAGGAATGAGAAAAGGATGTCCACTCTATCTACTATTCTTCAATATAGTAGTGAACTTTCTAGCAAGAGCAATAGGCAAGAGAAAAACATAAAGGAGATCCAAATAGGGAAGAAGTAAAACTATCCCTTTTTACAGATGAAATGATCCTGTATTTAAAGGACACTATAGCTTCCTCCCACACGTTAGTAAAGGTGATGCTAACCTTCAGCAATGTAACAGGGTATAAAACCCACAACAATCAGTAGTTTTTCTGTGTTACCAACAATGGGAAGATCCATGATGAAATCAAAAAAACAACCTCATATGTATTAACCTCAAAATAAAATCAAATCTATACAAAACAAAACAACAAAACTAGGAATTAATAAATTTAACTAAAAATTTGAAAGACCTCTGCTCTGAAAACTTTACAACACTAAAATAGGAAATTTAAGGAGATTCAAGGAAATGGGAAGTCTTTCAATGCTCCTGGTTGGAAGAATTAACATCGTGAAAACTGCAATACTGCCCCCAAACAATTGACAATGCAATACCCATCAAAATCCCAACAATATTCTTCAATGCAGTAGAGAAAGCAATCTGACTGTAATAAGAAATTACAAAATTACAGATGAAAAAAAAGGCTTAGAAATGAATCATGGGCCAATTTACACACACACACACAATGGAATTCTATTCACCCAACAGAAAGGATGACTTTTCACCAGTCTTAAGGAAAATGAAAGTCTTGGGAAAATTATACTAAAAGAAAGGAATGCACACTCAGAGCAATATAGTTTTCATAGATTCATTCATTTATGGTAGCTAGAAGGTGCCTACAAATCTACAAGTACAAGACAGATTCTACATCGTCCCAGATAGAATGGCCATTTTCAAGAAAACTGACAATAGCGAATGCTGACAGGGATGTAGCCAAATGGGAACTTATTACAAAAGGTGGGAAATTAAACTTGTTCAACCACTCAGGAATGCAGTACAGACGTTCCTCAAAAGACTAAACATAGATCGCCCTTAAGACCCAGTAATTCCTGTCTTGGGCAGTAATGCAATAAATAACAAGCAAGCTCACATGAAAGCTACCAGCATAACTATGTCCTGGGCCCCGACCCAGAGTTCAAAGACTGGAAAACAAGTTACCACTGCTGGTATTTTTTCCCGAAATAGGAACCTTTTTTTGGGGGGGGGGGTCTGGTCATGGGTCCTGAACTTTGGGCCTGAGTGCTGTCTCTCAACTCTTCAGCTTAAGGCTAGCGCTCTACTACTTGACCCACAGTGCCACTTCCAGCTTTTTTTCTTTTTGCTTATGTGGTGCTGAGTAATCCAACCCAGGGCCTCATGCATATAAGGCAAGCCCTCTACCACTGAACCACCTTCCCAGCCCTAAATATGAATCTTTTGACATAAGATACCAAATCATTCTATTTGTAGCAGCTAGGATAGGACTTAAATGTAGTGGGTGATAAAATGGCTTCTTTATTGAATGTTAGGAAAAGATGTAAGCAGTCCAAGAAAAGGGAGATTTGTTGTTGTTGTTGTTATAGGGGCTTGAAATCTGGGCTTAGGCACTGTCCCTGAGCTCTTCAACTCAAGGTAAGGGCTCTACCTCTTGAGCCACAGTGCCATTTCTGTTTTTCTGGTGGTTAAATGGAGATGAATCTCTGAGACTTTCCTGCCCATGGGGGCTTTGAACTACAGTCCTCAGATCTCAGCTTCCTTAGTAGCTAGGATTACAGCTGTGAGCCACTGGCAGCAGGCTAAAAATGGGAGACTTTTATAAAAGAAAATCTACCACTTCACCTGTGTCTAAACCTCAGATATCACTATTAGAACACTTCATCGTTGACTCATTTCATCAGACATTTGTAAATTTTCTCTTTTCCTTGATGTTGGAATACTGCAGTCAATATCAACTCAGTTGTGGGACTGGATCAATTGTATGGTAATTGCTAGCACCTAAATCAAGAACATTTACATCAAAACAAATGAAACCCTCATTTGGAATAATTGTTTTCTCTTTTTATTACAAATCTGTGCTTTATTACTTCCTAATGTGATATTGGAACTCCTAACAGAGTGATGATATTTTCTTTTTCTTCAGCAATTGGCCTTCTCTCAAATGTGGTCAAATATTTAAGAATTCAAAGATTTCCATTAAGCTGATGTCTAAGAAAATGTGCATTTCTGGAATGTGGTCTGCTGTCGTCTTCTTACATGTACAGGACTTCTATGATTTATTTGTCCTACAAGGACTACTATTTTCCAATCTTTGTTAGACCAATTTTAATCTCTCTGATCAATCTTTCTGACCCTCTCTCTGGAGTCTCATTTCAGTCTGCCTCATCAAAAATATCTTATTTATCAACTAAATTACTCTCAGCTTCTGTTTTTTGCCTGACTTCATATAGGCTGTGATAGCAGCCTTGACTGGCAGTGCTTACTGGAGTTATTTGTTTGTTTGTTTTATTTTTAGAGGTCTAGGATTACTCTTTGATGTATTAGCTTCTCTGGGCCCCAGTGATCCGCTGGCCTAGAGTCAATGGGTTTTTCTCCTAAACATACAAATACAGCTGACTAAATTCCTGTTTTAATTGTCTCAAAATGAGGCAATCTGGCATCCTTGGAAATCCACTTACAGAAATGGTCTATCAAGATGGCTTTTCAATGTTGACTGTAAAAAATGTTCATTTCCAACTCACCACCATAAAACAGATCACATCACTGGGAACAAAATTTTGGAAAGAAGGTTCCCCTTCCTTCCTTCTCTTATGATAGATCAAACCATAATATTCTGCAGTTGTGGCCAGCCTGGAGCACATTTTCCCAAGAATATTCTGTAATGTAAAAGAGGATCAACTATCAAAATAAAGGTGAAAATACTTGTCTACTACAGACAGATTTATCTGGCTTATATCTGTTGTTATTTTCATTACTAAAAACACATGGATAATTTATATTGAGATTAGAAAAGTGGCAAAAGATGAATGGAATAAACATTGAGTTTATTTTCATATATCCAATATAATACACTTATCCTCTTATACAAAATTAAATCCAACTGTAGAAACAGTGTCAGAAATATAAAATAAGCCTTAATATGTATAATCTGCACACATACACCATCATCTACTCAGAAATTCAGTCTCTCTATAAATATTTATTTGGTACAAAACAATAAAAATTTAATTAATGAATATGACTTTTAAGTATCATCTGAAATACTCCTCGTGTCTATAATTGCATATAATTGTATAGCTCTCACCTAGACAAGAATTTAACATGCATGTAGAAATCAAATTTCTAGAATATAAGCTAGATGAGAGGATTCATACCCTCATGTAATGTGTGGTGAATTTTTGCCACAATTCTGAACCGTTCCACCTAATACCAAGAGTCATGAGCAATAATTTATTATTTGATGTTAAGATGATTTCTAAGTGCAGAATACACTTTGAATTATTACATTAATTCACAGAAATGAAACAATAATTACATATTGTGTGTTAAAATTCTAATGCTTCTCAATTTTACAATTCATAAAATATATTGTTAAAATTAATTTCATTTTCTTCTTTTCTGTAAGTGCTGAAATTAAAATTATATATTTAACATTGAATACTAAGAAATCAATAATAAGTAACCTACTATTAAAATGATATACTATTAAACTGTGATTTGAATTATATTTCTAACAAATTGTGATGTAAACAACATTTGTCATTTGTTATTGTTAGTCCAAGTCATCTCTTCACCTTAATTTTTTAGTTTTCTATTTTATCTCTATTGGTTTGCTGATTGTGCATTTTATTTTCCCTTTTCAGTGACTGACATTAGGCTGAAAATCTGTATGCTAGTTTATTACTTCCTATGGTAAAGTCAAATTATTGCTCTCCACAGCTGTTCTACTCTACTCTACTACGGTACTTCTCCCACTCCCATTTCCTGTATTGCTGCTCTCATATATTTTATTTTTATTTAAATTTGATTGTCAAGGTAATGTACAGAGGGGTTATAGTTACATAAGTAAGGTAATCAATTCATTTCTTTTCTAACTTTTTTACCCCTTCTCCAATGTCTCTCCCTCTTCACTGCCAACAACCCCCCTAAGATCATTTCCAACATATTGTCTTGTGAGTACATTGTTGCATAGGTTCCCCCTTTGTCCTTTGTCTCACCATTTTATTTTTTCCCTTTCCTTACCCTATTTCCCTAGTTCCCTAGTTTTAATACCCAGGGTATCAAAATCAAATACAATGACTACAGGGGATAAACCATTGCTGGGGAAAACACAAAAGGATGAAAAGAAATCACGTAGTAGATTAAGAACAACAACAACAAAGAACATGTCTTGGAGTTCATTTCACCTTATACGGTCATATGAACATAGCTATTGAGTTATTCTGCTCATCTAATAAGATTATCCTTATGTGCACAATAATGCTCCCCTTTTTACCCAATAATCCTACTTCTGGGCATTTAACCATGTGACTACAAACAAGACCACACTGAAGCTACCAGCACAATTATGTTTATCACAGTATTATTTACCATAGCTATGATATGGAATCAACCCAGATGCCCTTCAGTAGAAGAATGGATCAAGAAAATGTGACACACACATACACACATACACATATATGGAATACTATGCTTCCATCAGAAACAATGATACTACCTTATCTGTAAGGAAATGGAAGATCTTGGAACAAATCATATTAACTGAAGTAAGCCAGACTTAAAGGAACATAGGTCTCAAGGTTTCCCTTATTTGTAATAATTAGTTTACTTCAAGGAAAATTTCCTGTATTTTAATTTGACATTTTGTTCTATGTTGAGCATACATTATTGCTATATTGTTTGTTATTATTTCCTTTTTTTGAGGAGGCCTAACATTTATTTAACTAATAAAGTGAAGTATGTAGCCACTGTATCAGGTGTAATATAATATATCTTCTTAATATTTTTTATTGTGAAAATACTGTACAGAGGGGTTACAATTACATGGGCAAGGTAATGAGCACATTTCTTATCAAGCACTGTTGATTCCTCCTTTGTTTCCCCTTGCCATCCCTTCCTATCACTCCCCCTGCCCTGTGCCAAAGCTGTAAAGTCAGTTTTTTGACATAACATCTTGTACATCTCACTGGTGAAATGGGTCCACCTGTATCCCTATTTAAACAATTTTTTCCTTCCCCTCCACAAATTATACCTACATCAAATACAGTGCAAACCAGGGGTTATACCGTGGGGGAGGGACATACAAAGCACAGCACAGAAATACCTTATAAATATGTTAGAAACAATAGCAAGAAAGATAAAGAAAAGAGTTCTTATCTTGATGTACTTTTCACCTAACATCAACTTATCTGACCATTTCTGTTTGTCTCAGATATATACTAGTTATTAAAAATAAGGGAAACCATGGGACCTACGTTTCTTTGTGCCTAGGTTATTTCACTTAATATAATTTTCTTTTTTTTGTCGGTCGTGGGGCTTGAAATCTGGGCCTGGGTGCTGTCCCTCAGCTCTTCAGCTTAAGGCGAGCACTCTACCACCTGAGCTACAGCGCCACTTCTGGTTTTCTGGTGGTTTATTGGAGATAGGAGTCTCACAGTCTCTCCTGCCAGGGCTGGCTTTGAACCGCGATCCTTAGATCTCAGCCTCCTGAGTAGCTAGGATTACAGGCGTGAGCCAACAGCGCCCGGCTTAAATATCTTTTTTTTTTTTTTTTGGTCCAGTCGTGGGGCCTGAACTCTAGGCCTGTCCCTTAGCTCTTCAGCTCAAGGCTAGCGCTCTACCACTTGAGCCACAGTGCCACTTCTGGCTTTTTTCTTTTTCCTTATGTGGTGCTGAGGAATCGAACCCAGTGCCTCAAGCATGCAAGGCAGGCGCTCTACCGCTGAGCCACCTTCCCAGCCCTTAATATAATTTTTTTCAAGTCTTTTAATTTCCTGACAAATGGGGCAACAGGCAGTTATACTTAAAGGCTTATGTTCATCTTATCCAATACTGAAGGAAGAACAACTGAAAGAGCAACCCCTATGAGGAAGAACAACTCCTACTTACTTATCTTCATTCCTATGTAAGGCCAGTGTTGTCCCCTGTATGTATCCTCATGTTGTATATTACAACTCTCTACTTGGTCATCCTGTATATCTACTATCTTCTACATTGTGACCTAAATGCCCCAGCAATTCCACTTTGCTTTACTTTTTAAAAAATTCTCTCTAAATGTTTGAGGTTGGTGTGTGTGTGTTGTTTTACAAAGATAACGAAGACAATATTTTTCTTGATATGAATACATTTTTTAGGTTATTGTAAGTTGTGGCTAATGGGAGAAGTCTCTTGCTATTTTAAGTATGAAACAGAAAAATGTATTTGTGCATGCACCACAGTTGCTTTATTAGTCTATACTTGAACACTTAACTTCGATTTTTATCTTGGCTGTTGTTGTGAATAATGTGAATAATAATGAACTACAGATACATTTATCAGTTACCCATAGAGAAATAATCACATTATCAGTGGATCAGATGATATTTCAAGTTTGCATTTCTTAGAAAACTACATACTACTTTCTATAATGAGAATACTAACCTGTATTTTGACCAAGAGTGTAGAAAATTTTCTTTTTTTCTACACTCTCACCAACATTATTACCTTTTTAGTTTTTTGAAAGGGCATGTTTTTACTATGTGTAGTACCCTAGACTGGCCTTAGACTCAAATCCCCTTACTCCAACCTCTCAAATACTTGGAATTACAAGCCTTTACCACCACACCAGGTTCCTCTGATTTTTTAATGAGTATAATAGTTATGAAGTAGTATCATATTAATTTTGAATTGCATTTCTCTAAGGACTTCTGTTCAGAAAGCATTAAGCCAGAATAGAAGTGGTATTAAACATAACTTTATTAAAGCCACTGGCGATTTTCAGGCTATTGGAAAACATGTCTATTCAGAACTTTTGTCTATTCCTGTACATGTAAAAGATTGTAAAAGATTTGCCTTTTCTTTACCACAAATAAATCAACAAGTCCCTCATCAGTGCTTCCAATGGAAGGTGTTGCCCCAAGGAATGATGAATTCCCCAACTATATGTCAGATATATGTTGATAAGGCCTTAAAACCTGTTAGACAAAAATGGCCTCACATTTATATTTCTCATTATATGGATGATAATTTATTTGCAGGACCAAATATGACAGAATTAGAATTGCTGTTACAGTGCTTACCCTCTATATTTAAAGATTTTGGATTAATAATAGCACCTGAAAAAATACAAAAAGATACGGTGGTAAAATATTTAGAATATGTTGTTTCTAGACAAACAGTGACACCTCAAAAAATGTCTTTACGACGTGATCAATTACATATGTTAAATGATTTTCAAAATCTATTAGGAGATATTAATTGGAAGCGAATGGCCTTAGGAATTCCTACTTATAAATTACATAATTTGTTTTCATTGTTACAAGGGGAGCCTGATTTTCATAGCAAAAGAACTTTAAGGAAGCTGAAAGAGAATTATAATTTGTAAAATAAAAGTAATGTTTTTACATCGAGTAACACTGAATCATCCCATAAATTTATATATTTTGGATACATAAAAATACCCAACAGGAATTATAGGACAAAATGAGCTACCATTAGAATGGATTTATACAAGGCATGGATTTACAAAAAATATTATGCCTTGTGAACAACAGTTGGCAAATTATTATTCAACAGGCCTGGCAATGGGTATTGACCCTATCGGGGTATGATTTATTTGAAATTATTTTTCCTTTGCCAAAAGACCAAGTAGAATATTTGTTAAACATTTCTGAAATGCTATAAATAGCATTAGTAAATTTTACTGGGCAATTTTGCTACCATTTTCTCAAAGGTAGATTGTGGGATTGCTGGCGTAAACAACAATTTGTCATTAATGATATAATTACCAAGACCCCTATTCCCACTGTTCTTAACATTTTTACATATGGCTCCAAAACAAAAAGTGCTTACTGGACAACAAATAAATATTGAGTACAGACAACGACTTTAGCATCAGTTCAACAAAATGAACTTTTTGCTGTTATTAAGGTGTTGCAAGATTTTGTGGGAGATATTAATATTGTTGCTGATTCTGCCTGTGCTCTAGGAATTGTGACTAATGTAGTCACTGCGACTAATGTAGTCACTGCTGTTACATACTCATCTAAACCCCAGCTAAATCAATTAAACAATTACAAGCATTACTGCAACAACTTAATGCCAAAATATTTGTACATCACATTAGGGCTCATTCTTGGTTACCTGGGTACCTTGTATATGGCAATAATCAGGTTGATAAATTAGTTAGTTTTGCTTCTGCTGAACAGGATCATGCTCATTTACATACAAATGCTGGCCATTTACATATGCATCATAAAATACCTTATTCTCAAGCTAAACAAATTATAAAAAGGTGTCCTATCTGCAGACCAATACATTTGAGAGTTGTACCTGCTGGAGTAAATCTTCGAGGATTACAACCTAATGAGCTCTGGCAAATGGATATAACCCATATACAAGCCTTTGGCTGTTTTTCCTTTGTACATGTTACAATAGATACTTATTCCAAATTTGTTTGGGCTTCTGCCCTTACGGGAGAAACTATTAACCATGTAATAGAACACTTATTGGAAGTTTTTGCCATTATGGGAGTGCCTGCCAAATAAAGATTGATAATGGATCAGCCTATAAAAGTATCAAATTTAAAAGATTTTGTGAACTTTATGATTTGGTACATACATTTGGAACAGAATATAACCCCCAAGGACAAGCCATTATTGAACATGTTCATGGCACACTAAAACAACAAATTAAAAAATGAAAAAGGAGGAAAAGGTTTGATGAAGGTATGGATATGTTGTGGTTTCGCATGCAAAATACTAAAATAATTTTACATCAAGCTCTTTTTGTTCTTAATTTTTTAAACTTAGCACAAGGAGATATTTTTAACTAGAGCTGAGCGCCATTTTGAACAAATATCAGAAAAACCTTATTTAAATATTCCTGTATGGATTAAGATTACATTGGACACAGAATGGCAACTAGGAACATTATTACATAATGGGCGATGATATGGTTTTGTGTCTACACAGGATGGCAAACAATACTGGCTTCCTGCCCGATGGATAAAGATGCAGCCAGTGAGGACAGCCCTGTATCCTGTAAGGAATCGGCCGCCAGTTGAGGAAGAAGAAATCCCCACTGCCCACCTGCGGACAGGTAAAAAAGTTGACTGGAGAAGGAACAAAAGATGTTACAACACACTGGTAAACCTGTCATGGCCGAGAACTTGTTCCTGGCCATGTGTGCCCTGTTTACTGTAAACTCTGTCCATGCTAATGCTAGTGTAAGTTATTGGGCCTTTATTCCTAACCCTCCTTCATTGGAACCTGTTGTTTGTGGAGACATGGATATAACTGTCTATACTGTTCCTGCTGTTTTATCTCCTCCTTGGAATAATTTGACATTTTACAATAAGGATGATGGTAGCTTTTTTAATTTTACTTACTATACTCATTCCTTGCCTGTTTGTCTGGGGCCTCCTCCATGTTTAGTTATAAATTGGCAACATTTGGTTTTACCTGGGAAACTCACTTCCAATTCTAGAACACAGCTGCAGCGATTAACTACTTGGTCCATTAATAGTAGCTGGGAAAGTGTCAACTTGATGGCGAGTTATCCTTACCTATGTGCCCTAATTTTACTTATATTGATTTAAAATATCAGCCTTTTGTGTGGCAACAGTGTAGAGGAACATTTGGAAAAACGTTCAATAATTTTACTAATTGGGGACCTTTTGGACAGTTTATTAACCCATGTTCAGAATGGAATATTACTAGATGTGATTTATCTAATGTTACTAGGATGTCGGATGCCGTTAATGGATCGCTTACTGGAGCTCGATTGATGGCCTGGGGAGAAGGAGGCATTGCAGATGCTCGATGGACTTTCATGGCTGCATCCACTGCTGTTCAGATTCATCTTTGGAAGGTCGCAGCAGAGCGGAAACCTATGATGCTATCAAATGGATTGTTTTCGGGGACAGCTAATTCTGGGTCCACTTATAATTTTATTTTGTACAAATGTTTTGATGTAACTGTTTGTGTACCTCTGCCTTATGTATTTTTAGTGGGAAATTTTACATTATCTCCTACTATTTCTTGTTTTAATTGTCGCCTGTATTCTTGTGTTAATTCCTCTCTTAATTTTAATGACAGTGATAGTATTATGATTTTACAACAAAGAACTCATATTTGGCTACCTGTTAAATTAGGAAGAGAATGGTCCCAAAATCCTTTGGATAATGTTGTTATTGAACTTTTTACCAAACTACTAAAACGTACAAAGCATATGATTGGAGCCATTGTAGCTATGATTTTAAGCTTAATTGCTATTACCATTGTTGCTGCGGTGTCTGGAATTGCCCTACACACTTCCTTACAAATGAAACACTTTGTGGAAGAATGGCACCGGGAGTCACATGAATTGTGGGTCTCACAGGTAGAAATTGATGCTCGATTACAAACACAGATTAATATTCTTAAACAGACAGTGGGATGGTTAGGAAAAAAGTTATTGGTTGTGGAAAAACAGTTATTGTTAAAATGTGATTGAAATTCTACTACCTTTTGCATTACTAAAGTAAAATATAATGAATCTATTCAAGATTGGAATGTAATACAGCAGTATTTATCTGGAAATTCTACTGCTGCTCCATTGATTGCTTAGTTACAATTTAATATACATGATATTTTTTGTAAACAATTTGTAAATGATGACGCTTCTACTATCACTGATGATGCATTTCTTAAACATTTGGAAGGGTTGGATCTGAAAGGAATACTACAAACTATTTCATATACTACTAGTGGCATGGGAATTATGATTGTTATTATTTAGTTACACTTGTACTGTTATATTTCATTTTTATGAATCCAATGCAAGCTTCTATGATAACCCTGTGAAAACCTTTACTTTTAAAACAAAAGAAAAAAAGAAACTGTGAAGAATCAGTGTTTATGTTGAAGAGGCAGAATGATGCAGGCTCCAGCCTCAGGATTATCTGAGGACTGTGTTTGAGTATTAGGAAAGCTCTTGGCATGCCGGGCTAGAGAGGGAAAATGTTCTCTCTCCCTATCTCAAAACACATGTCACAGACTCCTGGGAGCTGAGGAAGTAGCTCTTCTGCTTGCTTAAACACAGATGAACAGCTGGTCAAACATGTTCCTGAGATTGGAAAAGTGGTTTGAGCTTGCTCTAATATAGTTTAGATAATAATATACCAAGATATTGTCTCATAGTTTAAGTAAAAATGTATCTGTTGAAATTTTTGTGTGAATGTCTTGTGACTAAATCTTGGCAAAGATCCTGCTTGCTTGTCTTTAAATACCCACTAACAATAAAGCACAGCATGCAGTGGCAATTGCTGTTTGTACTCTGCATCCCCTGTGTTTTGGTGATTTCGTGACAATAACCCAGGGACCCCAACGCACTAGACGTTGACTCCCCATGACTGACCAAAGAAGAGAAAAAATATATATATACACACATATATGATGCGATGAATTACATTTAAATATAAATGAATATTTATTGTACACATTTAAATATAATTAATGTATATTCCCTTATATAAATATATTTACATATATAAGATCATATTATATTTATATGTTTATAAATAGATTTGTAATTAATATCCAAAGAGTACATCTGAAGATTTTGGGGAAAATGTAGAGTTTCTAAAGGCTTACTACTGACGCATCATACTTTCAAGCAATTTTTCCACTTATTACAATGTCTGGAGTACTAAGATTGGATGATTATGAAACAGAGTAGCTGTTTTATTCCTTATGATTTTGGATTAGAAACATCTACTTACTTGATATGAAACCTACAAAAATGTGATCTTGAAATCACACTCCACATACTGGACATATACATCAATTTAGCAACTTACAGGTCTGAAACCTTTATTTGAATCCTGTATCTCACATAAATTCAGATTCCTTAGAGTCAGCTACATATAAAAACATGCATGCATTTTCATGCTCACATACATCCCCACACTCACATGACACGCTAAATGTATCACTGTAATAGGTAATAATATAGATACTGAAAAAGAACACCTTTTCAAATGTAATTACATTTTATTTTTTAGATATAATACATTATTGAAATAGTTATAAAAAATCAGCTGAGATGATGTTTCAAATACTAGAGTGCCTGCCTAAAGAGCATGTTTCTCAGTCCAAACCTCATTATTTCCTTTCTTCCTTCTCCCATATAAAAAACATAAATAACTACAGAATTAAGCTACATGTTCCTTAATCATTAATTGAATAAAGAAATTGTAATGTATATGCATATATACATAAGATATATTAGTTAGCCAGACATAATAATGAAATTATAGCATCTTAAAGAAAATAGATAAAACTGGAAACCTTCATATTGAAGCAATAAGCCATACTGTGAAAAACAAATACTAGATTTCTCATATGCAAATTCTAGACCTAGAAAACAAAATGAATGACTAAGATAAAAAGGATGGAACTGATTAAATTTAGAAAAAAGTAAGAGAGGAGATAAAGAGAAATATTGTGGAGTATATATTTTCAAATAGTTTATGTTAGTATGATGGCATAATAAAAGTATAAAAATAGGATTATGAAATTAATAAAATGAATAAAATTTATCAAGCTACATTATATGAACCTATGTGTACAACATAATAAAATACTTTTTGAAATTAATATTTGCTAATAAAAAGACAAAAATTCATTCCAGTTGTTATAGATTTATATGTTAATTTCCAATTTTTGTTCAGTTTTTTCCCTGATAAAGTGAAAGGAGAAATTGGTTTTGCTCCTTTAGAAAGATAATCTTGTCGATTTAGCATTAAAATATTCTAGTTAGTTGTTGTCAATGTGAAATTGGTCAATCCAATTAATTATTATATTAGAATATTTTCAATACACTCTTCAAAATATTATCGCTATAAGTATATACTTTTTGCTATTGAATATGTTTTCATTACTTAATCGCTACATACCATTTTCTGAATGTTGTTTGGTATATGCAACTAGGATATGTTATACCTGACATGGAAATCAATTAATCAAACAGTTTTTATCCAAAAAGCCTATAATGAAATAAAGAGGTACATCCAAATTATTTGTATTCAAAGACAATACTTGGTTAGTCTTCTTCTCACATTCCCATTTCCCGTCTTGAGAATAATACCCATTGTAAGGAAATGATAAGAATGTTTTGGGGAAATAGGTTGGCTTTAAACCAATGAGTTACTCTATGCTGGATTTTTCTTTACTTTATATTCAGAAAAGCTAAATTCTTACCTTATCATTTTCCTTAGGCTTTATACTCAGGTTAAATCTCTGATGAGTGACAAAGATATAAACATTTTTTAACAGTGATTAAATTTAGGCTGAGGAACCTATGTACAACTATACTCATGCAGATCTGCCTCATCAGTCATGAGACTGTGATATCAAAATGTTAACCTATGCTTACTGAAATCATGCTTATGAGATTCTGTGTATTATAAACAGTGGTTATAAGCATTTGTTTTGTAATCAACATCATTTCATGGGTTAGGAACTGAAGTGAGACATTATACTCAGAACAAAATTTAAGGAAGCATCCAAAATTAGTTACCAAGTTATACACCATTTAACACAATGTTTTAAAAATGCAAGCTAAAGGAAATTATGGAAAAAATTATTTAAAATAAATACAGAATTAGTATGATTGATTTTTCTTATACGCCAGTTTGCAATACAGCTTGCATGGTAAGTTTTCTGATTATATGTTTAGTTAGGTCTTGATATGTAGTTGGAGAAGTTATGTTCTTTCATATCTTCATTTGTCAGATCAAAGAGGAAATGAATTCCATGCCCGAGTCAAATCCGTATTAATGTTACAATTGTATCCTGCTACTTTGCCAAAGTTTCAAATCAGCTCGAGTAACTTGGGTCTTTTTTGGATATAACCAATTAGGTGTGCAATTTTGTCAGTGCTAAAAAGATTTTGACCACCATTTATTAAAATAATATTTTTTCCAGAAATTACTTCTATTGTCTGTTTTCATTAGATTTTTTTATTTCATTTATATCATGTGTTTATGGTTTCCTTTAGGTAACCCACATTCAGTCTTCTACACTGTAATTTAGAGTAGTTTTAAATTATGTACACTCATGTATGCTCCTCAGATTCTATCATTTGCTCATTTTGTTCTTGTTACATCAGTAGATAGTTCTCAATATGGATACTATTGGACTTATTCATTGCATTTCTGAACTTTTCAAGTAAGTCATGCTGTTTGTGATTTGATACTGTAGCATTTTTCCTTTTAAATATGTGCAGATTTACTTCACATACAGTTACTTTTGTTTTAAACAATTTGATCCGTTCAAGGGATTTGACATATTACGTTCATCTAGATGAATTTAATTATAAATTAACACAACCTTATTTCTGAGAGATAGTTATCCTTATACTCTACTCAAATTAACATGTATTTGAGGTTTTAGTACGTTAAAAAACTGGGTATAACATGTTTTTGTTCCTGAGGGAATTCCAATCTCTTGGTTGTTTTTCCAGCTGTGGTGACTTCAACATATGTGTGCATTTTATTTCAATTGTTTTGTGTCTAAATTTTGTCTCATATAACACAAAGTAGAAAAAGAATCAGTGACTTAGAACTTTTCCACATAGAATTCTAGGAGAGACACTTGAAGTTTTGTGACAACTGGGACCAGGGAGGTCTTGTTAGTGGAAGATGAGGGAGAATAACAGATAATGTTTGACGTGATTTGAATTCTGCCTCCTCTTGCCTCATTATTTCCAATGGTAATAATTTTGTCTGTATGAACTCAGAATTTTTGGTTTATTTGGGACACACTTCACATTTTTATTGGATTTTAACTCTAAAATCTTCTTTCCTTCATTTAAAACCACAGATGTGACTTTATAATGCTAAAATAGCATCTACTAATTTATATGAAATTGTTCAAACTATTTTCTATTTTCGCTTCACATGATATGCAATATAGAATGTAATAATAATAATGTGAGATAGTATGAAATAATTGACTTTGGAGAAAATCAATTACACTGGATTTTTGTGAGATACTTACTAATAGTAAAAATTGTATTTGTTTCTATTAAAAAATTCCCAGTTACATCTAAAAATAACTCATAGTTATAAACTAATGTTGAAAAAATAGATTTTTATTGGAAAAAATCCAGAAGTTTCACTAAGATTGCTGTTTAAAATTGACTTGGATCTGAGATTTGGTGCCTCATGCCTGTAATCCTAGATACTCAGGAATCTGACATCTGAGTATAGTGGTTCAAAGCCAGCGTGGGCAGAAAAGTCTGTGAGACAATTGTCTCCAATAAACCACCTAAAAACCAGAAACAGCATTGTGGCTTAAGTGGTACAGTGGTAGCCTTGAGCTGAAGAGCTGAGGACAGTGACCAGGCCCAGAATTCAAGCCCCACAACTGACAAAAAAAATTGACATGGACTTGGACTTTATTATTTCATGATTTTTTATGAGTGGTTGTTCAGTGAAAATGTAATTAGTGTTTATATTTTGTGTTGGCATAAAATGAGCCTACTATTGTGTTAATTTATTCAAAAAAACTCTCTGATTATATGACAGCATAAATTTGGTGGATAATGATTAAAACCAGGTTGCTTCTCTGGAAAAAAATATTTATATCACCACCACAAAAAGAAGTACAAAAGAAAATATATGCCAGGAAAATTATTCGGTAAATCACAATGGACTAATATTCTGTTATTGGTGAAGATGTTGCCATTTGATTTTAGTATGCCCCAGAAAGACCTATGTATGAAAGAAAAATGGCTTTCCATTCCCTCACAGACTGTGGAGAATACCTGAATAGTTATTCTGGAGATTGAGTTCTTCAGAGTGAAACCCATGAAAACATAGTCTCTCATCTACTTTCTTCTTTTATATTTTAATCATTCTAGGTCACAAACATTTCTCTTTGACATACTCCCCACCTTGACATAGTCTTGGCACAGGCCACCAAAGCAATAAAACCAACTGAACATACACTGAAATCTTCAAACTTGTAAATCTGAGTAAGCCTTTCTGCTTAATACATGGACAATATCACTTATTTATAAAGCTAACAGAGAAGTCTAGTCTTTCTAACAATGTAGAGTACATAAAAATGTGCCTCATTATAAAATATCTAACTGCATGTTTTATTATGTGTTTTTGTTGCTTTTGATCCTAGGGCTTAAACTCAGGGTCTGAATGGTGCTTTTGTGATCAAGGCCAATGATCGACATACAATTTGAACTGGAACTCCATTTGCCTCTATGGTTAACTGGAGATAAGAGTCAGAAGAACTTTCCTACTCTTGCTGGCTTCAAATTGTAATCTTCAGATCTCAGTCTCTTAACTAGCTAAGATTAAATCCTCGAACCACCAGTGCCTACCCATGTTGCATATTGTGTGTAATTCCAATTCTCAGCATTGTAGAGATGTTCCTACCACAATGTAAAAATACTTAAAACATACTAAGGGTATGTGTAAAGTATATTATGAAGAAAGAATTTTTATCCTTTAAAAAAATCTATGCAAAATCTATGCTAACTATTGATATTTTTCTGTACCTTTCCTGCAACCAGTTTGATATAATTTAATAATTGTCAGGTCAAGTTTCTCTATATTCAAATGGAAATTTACTATTTCATGCATGCAAATAAATGTATATGTATATGTATCTATCTATATATCTTCCAATGTGGATCATCAGATTTGATACTTAGCTTTGTTTTGCTGTTCAGCAGTTGAACCTGGTTGGCTCATTCTGTGACAATATCTGTGCTCATTCTCATCATTCCTTATTACCACACCATCAGCCTTCTAAAATCAGCCTCATTTCATGGAGAGGGTAACCAATCAGTCCAACCCACAGGGTTGTAATAAAGGAAGCTTTAAGAAAGGAAGTTAACATGAAGTGACAACTACAGAATTTCTACAGACTTAGTAGGTTATCAAAATTACATCTGATATCCTTCCATTCCTGCCTTTCTTCTCTTCTCATACTTAAGAAAGCATTGACTAACACTATAAATATATTGCATTTATAACTTAAGGATCAATTTTTTTCCAACCTGCAGCCTTTTTTCCATGATTTTGACATAAACTTTTGGGAGATTTTTTTTGGATTCTTATGGAATTCCATCCAAAACAAAGCCATGTATATCAAGTAAACCAATGTTTTCAACTCAGAGTATTAAACAAAAGAGGGAGAAATTTAAGGTTAGTTATGTATGTTAATCACAAATATAGGCAATATCACGATATTTTCAAATAATATACTTTTACTGGATAAAGTGGCTCAAATCTGTAATCTTATCTACTTGGGAAACAGATTAGAGATTCCAGTTCCAGGCAAGCCTAGCACAAAAAGAAGTTTCAGAAACTCTAACCATTTGCTGGGTGCAATCTTTTTTACTTGTGTTAAGATTACCACAGTCCAGTCAGGCCCAGGCATAGCGATAGTACCTCAAAATAAGCAATCCAATTACAATCTGCAAGTATGGCAGTAGTAGAAATGCTGTTTCACAAGTACAGGGTTTTGGGTTCAATCCCCCATTACCGCTAGAAATTTAAGTGTGTGCCAGGGTAAGAATTTGGCATGTCTAAGGTCAAGACTTCATACTGGTTTGACAAGCTCTAATAAAACATTTACCTCTCTTGCTAATTGTTTTAAAAGTACAAACATAACTTCTGTGTCCAAACCAAATAATTTCTTATTAGAGATTTTCTTCTATCCATTAAGTAATTTGTTATGTGTTGGATACTGTCCCACTGACATCATACTAAAGATCAAAAACCCATTGCTTCAGAAAGTGACTGCATTTGGAAACAGAATCTCAAAGGTAGCATTTAAGTTGAAGTGTCCTCCAAGAGAAGCAGAAGGCCTTGAATATGCCAAGAAAAGAGGACTCAGAAGAAGCCAACACTGACGTTGGAGTTCTAGTTCCACAAACTCAGAGGCAATGTATTTACAGTGTTAACGCTACCCAATCTATGGTAGTTTATTATTACAATTACTAGCAAACATGTGGAATCTATAAGACATGAAAAGTCATTGCTTCTTGGGGTCCATGACTCATCTCTATAATCCTAGCGATTAAGAAGGATGAGACTTGGAGGATAATGGTTTTCAGGCTGGTAGTAAAGTTCATAAGGTTCTATCGCCAATTAACTACAAAAATTTCTGGGCGGGAGACATGGTTCAAAGGTAGACTGACTACTGTTAGCAAACAAACAGAGCATGAGGTATGTTGAAGCCTAAAAGGGAAGAAAGAAAAAGTCCTTAGAAGAATAGTATGAGAAACAGAGTTACGAATAGGAAAGCAGAACCAAAAGAAATAAACTTATTGATACAGACAAAGCTTCCCAATGAAATATGGCACGAACTGTAATATTTAGGGTTTTCCTTCCTATACAGTTGAAATAAAGGTATTTTGACAATGAAACTAAAGTGTAATACTGTAATCACATTACTTTTATGTTTCCATAATTTAACTGGTTTTCCTACAAATTTATAGAATACTGTAGCTATGGAAAAAAATCAATAAATATTGCATTTCCATATAAGATTACATATTCTTGCAAGTGTTGTCTAAAATTGATCTACACTGAAAAGATTGCCATTGATATCTTTCTGATAATTCCAAATGTTTATAATTTCAGCTGACCTTTCACAAAACTCATACCCCAAACATAACTTTTTAGTTTTTTCATGCAATCATATGAACACAAACATATGGCACAAAATGTTAATTACTTTTATCTGCTGTCATTAATGTAGTATACCTAATAGAATTTAATATATACCCTGAGCATAATAAGATTCTTCCTTCTAAACACAGACTTGCAGGCACACACACAGACACACAGACACACACACACACAAACACACAAACACACACATATTTATCACTCTGATTAGGTTCCTTACATTGGATATCAGACAATGTTCTAATAATCAAACTTTCCTGCCTGGACATAAAATACATTCATAATTCCACACATACAAAAAACACCAGATCATTCAAAATAATGAGAATATTTAACAAACCACCCAGCTCCTGAGCCATCTACTTCCTGATTTCATTCATTCATGACGATGCATTTTTCATATCATATTTAAAAATCTTTTTGAGTCTCTCTGATTAGCAGATAAAAATATGCTATCATATAATAAGAAATGTAGGTAAAATTACTTGTCCCTAGATAATCTTTAATATCTTATCAAAGACTTCTGTTTATTTCTTGCAGATTCTTTTTCTGGCATTTTGCTCTAATGTCTAATATTAAATTACAAAGTACATGCCATATTCCTTAATTCATTTTTCCTAAAGGTTATGCTATGGAGTTGAATCTGATTTGTTTGCTGATTGTAAATTAAATTTTCTCAAAAACTGGAATTATTGTTTATGTTACTCATAAGCCATTTGAAATATCTAAAAGAACTGCAAATTCACCTTGGCAATGATTTGTGAATGGCAGTAATGGTTGTGGGGAGATGAAGGACTTGAATTGTCTAGAGTGCCTTAAAAATGGCACTGTTGTTTAAAGGGCTGATCATTTAGTAAGCTTTTAAAGTGTGGTCTTCATATTTCATCTAAGAAGATAACAGTATGCTTTTCATCACATTCTTGCCTGCAAAGTAGTAGAATTATTTCCTTTGCACATTTTATGCCCTGCTGCTACTGTAATGAAACCAACAAGCAACTGCACAGCTGTGTTAGCTGCACTATATTTTGAAATTTCCTTCCAGTAGCCGTAGTGATTTTAGCCGAGATTCATGGGATAGTCACATAATCCATAATTACAAAGAACCACAATATACAAAGACCATTTCAAAATGAGGTTCAATTTTTATGTTTGTTGTTTCCTTTCTTATTGATTGTCTTTTAAAGAGCTAGGGGCTGATTATTTCTCATTATTATTGATGTGACTTAAATAAATTTACCATATTTTTGAAATAAAATAAAGAGATATAAAAAACATATTTAGTCACAAAATAAAAGTAAATATTTGAGTGATTCTTTCCATTCTAGTCCTGTTCTCAGTTATCTTCAATTAACGTTGAGATGAGCAAAGCATATGTGTAAATTGACACGTATTAAGCACACAGGACACTGGAATCTTTGGGCTTTAATTTCTTTATCCACTTCACCTAGAAAAGAAAATTATCACTTGTTTCATGTGTTAAGTAATCTCGTTAAAACAAGTTGTATTAATTTTATCAATAGTTCTCATAACTTATGGAATTGATGCATTGCAATTGTATTTGATTTATTACTTCCACAAAATTAATATTACATTTATTTTACCTTTTTGTACATGAAGTTATTGAATTCTTGAGGATAAAACTTTCCTATTTTTCATTTTGGCTGCCAAAATAGAACTATTAGACATTTTGAAAATTTAACTTTAAATCTAAACCTTCAGATTACACTAGGACTTGAATTGTGTTACACATTTAATGTTAAAATAAAATCATTACTTAAATAGAAAGCAAACTTATAAGTTATCACACTTCAATCCCTGAATTGACTTTACAATAAACAATAATTATATTTATATAACATGATTTACATAACTATAACAAACTATGAGATATGGAAACAGAAGACTCCTTTTTTGTTTTGTGTCTGTTGTTGTTGTTTATAGTTTGTGATGATTCTGTCTTCTTTACCTTATGTCTGGTATATTCATTTTACGTCTTCAAGAAAGTGGAGGGTGGGCACAGAGCTTTAGGGAAATCGGTGACAAATGGCACCAGTGGAGTTCATTGAACATTGATGAAAGTGAACGATCTAACACATGGGTGAGGACAGTAGCGTAGGACTGGGAACAAGTAAAGGAACTGAAGACATTCCATAAAAGGAAATGTACTCATTACCTGACTCATGTAATTATAATCACTCTTAAATCACCTTAATAATAAAAACAGAATAAATCTATTTAAAGGCAAACAAATCTTTGTTTCTTAGAATCCTAGTAGTTTGTTTTGTTCACTGGTTTGAGCGGTTGAGTCTATCTCTGAAAATAGCTACACTGACATTCATTGGGCAAATTTGTGAGCTACTAGTAGATAAAAGTCAATTATGATTATTTGTATGTTTTTTGAGACTCTGATTCATGTATTTCTTTAATCTAATTTGTATTATTTCTGTCTACCGTTTTCGGTTTGGTTTGTTCCTGTTTTTCAAGGACCTAGTAGTGCATCATTAGTGTTGATTCAAGATTGTTCTAGTTTGTTGCGACACATACTCAAAGCTATAAATTTTCCTCTGAGTATTGCCTGTGTTGTTGTGTCCCAGAGGAGGCAGTATTTTGTGTGTTCACTTTCACTGAATTCCATAAACGTTAGAACTGCCCTCCATATCCCATCAGTGACTCACTGATGATTTAACAATGTGTTATTTTGTCTCTGTGAGTTTCAGAATTTTCTGTGATGCCTTTTGATGTTGATATCTAATTTGGTCCCATTGTGGTCTGTCAGGATTCAAGGAGAATTTCATTTTTATTTTTGAATTTCACAGATTTTCCTTGTGATCTAAGATATGATCTATTTTGGAGAACATACCATGGGTTGTGGAGAACATTCCATGGGTTGCTGAGAGGAATATATATTGTGATGCTGCTAGGTTAAATAATCTGTAGATATCTGTTAGTTATAGCTTGTCAATGCAGTTATTTATCTCTAAAGTTTTTTTGCTAAGTTTTTACCTGGATGGCCTGTCCAGAAGTAAAATGATGTGTTCAATCAACCAACAATCTGTTTGGATGTATGCATGATTTTAGGTTAAGTGGTATTTGTAGAAAAATTTAGAAGCTCTAGGATTCAGGGCATTGATATTTAGAATTCTTCTTTTGTTGTTGCTTTTTGGGTCCGGTCATGGGTCCTGAATTCTGGGCCTGGCACTATCCCTAAGCTCTTCATCTCAAAGTGAGTGCTCTACCACTTGAGCCACAGCGCCACTTCCGGCTTTTTTCTGCTTATGTGGTGCTGAGGAATCGAACCTAGGGCCTCATGCATGCAATGCAAGTCCTATACCACTGAGCCACATTCCCAGCCCAGAATTCTTATATCCCCCTGATGGAGACTTTTCTTTATCAATATTTAAGGTCCCTCTTTGCCTCTTTTTACTTTCATAGCACTTTTAATTTAAAGCTTATTTTATCTAATATTAGTATAGCTACTCTGGTCTGTTTATGAGATCCATTTTTAATTTGTAAAAATGATGTACAGAAGGGATACAATTACATAAGTCAGATAATGAGCACATTTCTTTTTGAACAATGTCATCTCTTCCCTCATCTTCTTCCAGTTTTTCCCTTTCAACCTCCCTGCCCCCAAGTTGTATAGTTCAATTTTAATGTAGTGTCTATTGAGTAGCACTGCTGCATTTGTTCACCCTTTGTCCCATCATTTCTGTTCCCCCTTGCACTTTTCAAACTTACATATAAGACCAAAGGTGCAAAAAAACAACCAGCTTCAGAAGACAGAAGGAAAAATCAAAACAATAAAAGAACTCTCATTATCATTTCTTGAAAGTCATTTTGATGAACATTATTTTATATGATAATATTCATATAACTATTGAGAATTTGTGATCCTCTCCAAAGAGCATCCTCCTTTGAGCTCACTGTATAAATGTTTAGAATCTTTTGTAATTTATGATGTCTAAGTGTAATGTTCTTTCTTTTACCATCCAACTGTGTTTACTTGTAGAATTATAGGCACATTCTAATACAACAAATGAGGGAAATCAGACAACCTATATATATTTGAGTCTTTCTTTCTATAAGTTTTGTTTTCTAAAGTTTCTTTCTATAAGTTTGTTCCAAGTCTTTCCATTTCCTTATGATTGGTGTAATATTATTTTTTCTGGATCAATGGAATTGCTTCATACTGAAGTTGTTTCTTCATAGCAAAAGAAAAGTTAGCAGAATATAAAGAGAACAGAATGGAAGAATATTTTTACTAGCTAAGCATCAGACAAGGGTTTTCATAACTAACCCATAGTTAGAGATCAATAAGTTAAACCCAACAAAAATAAACCTCAAACAAACAAGAACCCAATTAATATATGGGATAAAGATTTAAAGATAACTTCTTAGAAGTAGTAAGAATGACAAATATACACATCTCTGTCTATAAAAGAAATGCAAATCCAAACACAACTGAGATTCATCTCACCCCTGTTACAATGTCATGAAAAAATGAACAATCACAGATACTGATAGGGTTGTGGCCCAAAGGAAACTCTATTAAACTGTTGGTGGGAATGTGATCTTGTTCACCCATTTTGGAAAACACTGGAAGTTGCCAACAGAACCGAATAGAGAGCTACCTATGATCCAGCAATTCCACTTAAGAGCATTTATCCAATAGAGCAGAAACAAGGCCGCACTGAAGCTATCAGAACAAACATGTTTATGTTACATTATTTTCTGTAGCCAACATATGGAATCAGCTCAGATGACTCTCATTGTAAAAAGAGATCAAGAATTACATATGTATTATATATACATATAAGTTATATATATATATAATTTTATTGATCCCTAATCACAAGTATGTATGTATATACATATATATATGTATACATACATACATACATATATACATATGTATATATACACATAAATGCATACATATATACATACATAATGGAGTTCTGTTCATCCATAAGAAAGAATAATATAGCACCATTCGTAAGGAAAATGAAACACTTAGATATAATCATATTCAGTGAAATAAAGCAGACCCAGAAAAACTTAGGTTGCATGATTTTCCTCATTTGTGGTAGGAACAAGGTGCCTATTAATGTAAAAGTAAACACACTGGATGGTATGCAAGGAGGTACAAATGAATTATCTGAAGTGTCAGAGTTCATGGAGAGTGAAAATACCCTAAATTTCTTAAAAGACTAATCAAAACCCAACAAAATAATTTCCAGTAAATGTGTACTGCAAGAGAGGATGGGGGGGAGGCAATTTGAGAGGGGTAGGAAATTGAAGGTGAAAAGAATAGAATACAGGCAAGAATCCATTGTTTACTTCCCAGAATTGAAATATACAAAGGAAGGCATAGTGTTAAATGAGAGTGAAGATGTTGAATTGATAACACAATTCCAGGTGCTTGTACACATAAACTGCTTTGCTAAATGGCAAGTAATTCGATAACATAATATTGAGATATATAAGGACTTTTGTTGATTGGGAGGGGTGGATGAGAATGTTTAAAGTGATGACATTGATCAAGATGCACTGTATCCATAAACTGTTTCAATGAATGGCAACACCTTTGTACAACTACTTAAAGATAATAAAAAATATTTGGAAAATTAATTATGATAAACTGTTTAGTGAATGGCAACTCCTTTGTACAACTACTTAAAGATAATAAAAATATTTGAAAAATTAATTATGATAGTTGATTAGAGTTGAACCTCAATTTAATTCCCATTTAAGAATATTTTTAACTTGGGGACTTGGAGAATAAATTTCAAATAATAAAATATTATGAATCCTTTTTTATCAGAATTTTTGATATTTAACTCAAACTACTGTGCTTTCTGTCAACCATTGGGCTTTTATAAGTGAATTCTTCAAGGTATGTGGCATAAAACCATCAGAAATATATTACCTATATTCTAGAAGCTTGAACATTGATTATAAAAATGGTTGTTCAAAGCAATTCCTTGTCTTATGGGGTTCTACTTTCTGGTTCATCTTAATCTATTTGCTGGACATCCACATGGCAGAGTAATTATATTGGGCTCCTTTTATCAGGATGATTATTGTGGTGTCATCTATGAAAGGCTGATTCTAATGTCACCAGAAAGGGAAATAGAATTTCAACATGTGTAACTGAAAGGAATTACATCGTCCAATACACTTTGCAACGTTTGCTTTAACTCAGTGTAGTGTATCATTTGGATATTTTTTCATAGAAGATAATAACTTAAGGACAAGCTTATATCATGTGACTTAGTGAATGATTCTTCTTACAATGGGAATAATTATCGTGATGGCAAGGTGAAGTATGATAGTTTAGTGGCTCTTGAACCACATTACCTGTAGCCATGTTATGCCATGTACAGCCTTTCTAAGGTTCTTCTGATGTATTTGAACAATCTCCGATGAGTTAATTGCTTTCAGAAATATTCATTTGAACCAACAAATACAGATCTCCTTTGATTGTAATTACTTTCTACTATTAGGCCTCCCACAGACACCAAAATCAGAGGATTCTAATTTCTCTGATAAAATACATAATAAAATTTTTATAATTAATATAATATGAAGAGTGTAATATTAATTGCATTATAAATACAGTATTCACATTATATAATATATTAACATCCTTTGGTTACATCAGTTTTTAGAATATTTATAACAGTGTAAATTGCTTGCAATGTATAGAAAATGAGAAAAAGATTCGCATACATATTACTACAGATGCAAACAGATTCACCTGGTTATTTATGATGCTTCATTTGTTGGTTTCATTCATGCATGGAGAGCATGAGAAGAAGTGAAAATTGCAAACTTAAATTTACTAAAGGGTTAATTACATGAAGTTTATGTTGGACTAATAACAGATTTTATAAATTAAATTGTTTTGTCCCTTCCTTTCTCCCTCCCTCCCTTCGTTCCTTCGTTCTTTCATTCCCTCCTTCTTTCCTTCCTTCCTTTTTTGCTTCCTTCCTTCTTTGTTTCCGCCCACCTTCCCTCCATCCCTACCTCTCTCTCTTTCTCTCCTTTCGTTCTTTCTTTCTTTCTTTCTTCCTTCCTTCCTTTCTTTTTTTCTTTCTTTCTTTTTTTCTTTCTTTCTTTCTTCCAATCTTCCCTTCTTTCTTTTACTCAGAATATTTCTTATGGCTATGGAAAAAATACCTACTGTTGTACTCCAAGGTGTTATGAGTAATTATATATATTAACTAGTTTAATATTAATTTTAATAACCTATGTTTTTCTTAAGACAAATTAGACTAAAACAACTTCACAAACATTGCAAGATATATGACAAATATTACTTTTCATGATATTGTTTATTTCTTCAAACTAAAATAAAAATTTTGGTATAATATTTTGTGTGTGTTTCTTGTGATTTGAACTCAAGACGTATCCCTTAGGTTTTTTTTTTCCCCTCAAAGATATTGCTCTATCATTTGTGTCACAGTTCCATTTTTGGCTTTGTGTATGTGTGTGTGTATGTGTGTGTCTGTGTGTTTGTGTGTTGTGATGGATGTGTGATTTGTGTGTGATATATGTATGTGTGTTGTGATGTGTGTGGGCTTTGAACCCCAGCGTACTGAGTAGCAAGGATTACAAGCTTGAGACACCCATATTCAGCACAGATTTAATATATCCAAGACTAAATTAAATTTCATATTATTTGAATTCTAGGGGCTCAAATTAACAAATTAACATTTAGATATTTATTTAGTTATTAAACCTGAACCTGCAATTTGAAAAATAGTTTTCATTTTTTTAAAAAAATATACACTCAAAAGTTGAAATGACAGAATCTTTGGACAAATTGAAATATTCTATTATTTAAAAGCAAAAAAGGGATAGTTAATCAAATTTTTCATGTCAGCTAAAAGCAATAGGCTCTGTCATGCTGAATGAAGCAATTTTACATTGAATTAAATATTATCTACTGTGGTCACATGATTTTCTCTTCCTTTAAACCTAAACTATATTTGACATAAAAATGTAGATTCATAAAATTTTTGAGTATATAAAAATCTCAGTTATTGGTCATGTATTTCTGAGGTTTGAGTAACAAGTAATTTCAGAGAAACACTGAATTTTGTGTATTTTATGTCAACAGTTATTTTTATAAATTGAATTAATCTCAATATGAGATAACTAAAGCAAAATAATCCATCACTTATCCAATAATTCCAATAGACTTGAATATAACTTATTTTTGAATGGCAGGAAATTCATAATATGCCTGCTCTCTATAGAATAACTAAGAAATAAAGGATCGTGATAATATTCACTTTTGTTTCAACTGGCAAGAAAGAACCTCACTATAGAGGACAAATACTTGATTGGAAATGCCATAAAATTATGAAAAATTCAAGTCATTATGAGTTAGATGAAATAGTCATTTTTGAAGGTTAAAAATGAAATCTCTTGAAGCTTCTTTATCTGTTAAATAAAAGGTATTTGCACTCAAAATATTTCATTCATCTCTCCAGCAATGGTAAAACCAAACGACGTCTATGCCAAATAGCTTCTCTGCTTAATTCAAGTAAATATTTAGGTGTCCCTAAATATTCTGTTGTAGTTATCACAATTGTATAGAAATATTATGCACCACTCTAGAAATTAAATCTGAAATCATGAAAGATTGGGATTAATAATTAGCTTTCACTATGTTGCCATAAAGAGGTGAACCCTTTCAAGTGGGCATAGTCGTGGAGATTTGGTCACTGAGAAAGAGTGATCAAAAAGGATGCTAAGATCAAAATCCTTTCTTCCTCTTCCTTCTTTTACTTCCCTGTCTCCTTCTACCTTTCCCTCTTCCCCTCCTCCACTTTCTCCCTTTCCTGACTTCAATTCCTCCTCTTCGTTACTTCCTGGTTTCCGTGAATACACATACTCCATCACATGTTCCTGACATTGGGTAATGTGCCACCACCAAACCAAAGCAATGATGATAAGAAACATAAACTGAAATGTATAAACGCAGATGTCAAGATTAATCTTTCCTTCTTTTATGTTAATTTTATAAAGTATTTTGTTATATTATTAGGAGATTGACACAGCATGCTTTCATTTATTATAAGGGATAAAATTTACTGGAAAAAAATCTGACCGACATCGCCCTAATGAAATGATTGATTAAATTAATATTATATTAGGACAAATCTACTTTAAAATATTAGATATACTTCAATAAGAGGCAAACAATTCAACACTATTGTTTGCTATGAAAAGACAGCAGAATTCACCCTGTTCCTCAAGGAAATTTACCTATTATTGGCAGTATTGTCAATTTAATAAATGATGTAAGAAGACTGAAGAACATTTCAACCCAAACTGCATGATATAAAATTTACTTTGTCCCCTGTAAACAACCTTTTAATTCTATGTCTTGTTCCCAAAATGACTTGTATTTTATTCTAATCACATTTTTTAATTAACTTGAAGTGGTTTTATGGAAATTGCTGTTTGACAAAGCAGTTTATGAATAGTGTTTATTGAGGTGTTTTTTTAATTTTTTTCTCTCCTGAGGTTTGAACTTTGGGTCTGGGCGATGTCCCTGAGCTCCTCTGAATGAACGCTAGAACTCTACCACTTGAGGCACAGCAGCACTTTCAGATTTTTCTGAGATTTAATTGGAGATAAGAATCTCACAGACTTTCCTGGCTGGGGTGGCTTCAAACCTCAATCCTCAGCCTCCTGAGTATCTAGGATAGCAGGTGTGAGCTGCTAGTGCCTGGCTAAATACAATGCATCTTTTTTTATATTTAGGCTAGCCCTGGGGTTTGAACTCAGGGCCTTGGCAATGTCCTTGTGCTTCTTTTCCTCATGCTAACACTCTACAACTTGTGTCATAGTGCCAATTCCATCTCTTTTTTTGTTTTGTTTAAGTAGTACTGAGGAATCAAACCCAGGGCTTCACACATGCAAGGCAAGCAGTCTACCACTAAGCTACATTCCATGGCCAGTACAATGCATCTTGATGATCATTATCCCTCATCCCTCTCAATTCTCTCTCATCCCTATATTTACATAATTTTTTAGAATATTCACTCACTCACAATATCATGTGTAGTCACTCAGAGAATATATCACAGATCATATTTTCTTGATAGTCTCATTCATCAACATACTAAACTTATACATTACAGAATTCTGTGCTTTTAAATTCTAAATTATCACTCAGATTCACTGACTACTATTCTAAAATTTTTCCTAAGGTTAATGCAAATATACTCTGTAATTCTTCGATAAAATACAATGATTCTTAGAATGTTAAAGAGTTGGTGTAAGAACATCACCCTCAGTTCTAGAACATTTTATCATCACTACTCTCTCAAAGTACTGCAATATTTATCAGTAATTACTTCCTGTCATCATTTCAACCTACCCTCCCCTTGAGCAGCTATTATTTCATATTCTACATCTACAGATGTGCCAACATTAAAAAGCTCATGTGATCAGAAAATATAATCTATTTTATCCATATAGCCCATGTAGTATTACTGTTTCCAAAGTAAGTCCATGCAAATTTTTCTCATGGATAGAGCATATTGTTTTATATGCATGTGTATACTGGTATAACATCTTCAATGGGGATTTTAATATTTTATTATATGGTATTATAAAAGGTTTTGCTATGTATATTCTTGTACATGTGTCTCATTGGACTTATGTTGAAACATATTTTGTATATAAAATTATGATTCAACATCCTGGATCATAGAGGCAACTCTATGTGTACTCTATGTGTAATATCTTAAAGATCGCCAGTATGTTTAAGAAACTGACTGTATCATTTTAAGTGTCAAGCACCAATGTATAAGGATTCCAATTTCTACATAGTGGTTGTGCAGGGCTATCTTATTGTTGTTTCTATTTCCCCTAATCTCTATATGTATGCAATGTCTAGGTATGTTATGATCTTTCCATGTCTCCCTTTGTTGTTGTTATATTAATATAGAGATATGTCTTTGGACTTTTTGATAACTTATTCAGAATGGCTAAAGTTTTTCATTGTCATTAATATGCTCTTAATATATTTCTGATTCGTCTCTTTAAATAAATGTATATGTATACATATTATGTGTACATATACATATATTCATACTTAATATGTGTATATATACAAATACCTACAGATATGTATACATATATATGAATATACAGATGTGTATGTACATGTATATAGACATGTATATTATTATTTTCATTTGTCTGTAAGTTATCATTTAATTTTATTTGCCAAACATATCCTTTATTGATTTTACTTTATTTTATTTTATGGTTAAGATGTTGTACAGAAGGGTTACAGTTACATGAGTAAGGCAATGAGTACATTACTTGTTGACCATTGTTACCCCTTCCTTTCCTTGTTGTTGTCCCACTATTCCTTCCTTCCCCCAGCTCCTACATTCCTATCATCCCACCACTCGCAGCATGAAGTGGTGAGTTTGTTTCCAATATACTGTCTTTGTGGGTATCTTTGTTGCAGTGGGTCATCCTGTGTCCTTGTTTCAGCATTTTGGAATTCACCTTCCTCTCCCCAGATTTTATATATATGTGTGTGTGTGAGTGTGTGTGTGTGTGTGTGTGTGTGTGTGTGTGTGTGTGTGTGTGTGTATACAAGATGTACGGTATCAAAATCGAGTATAGTGGCAACAGGGGATATGCCATAGGGGAAAGAACATACAAAGGAAACAACAAAAATGAATAAAATGACGTTGTAAATTACAACAGTAACAATAAAGACAGAACGCTCAAACATGTTCTTTACTAACAAGGTAATTATTACAGTCATGTCCTTAACATTTTTGGAATTCGCAAAAATGTTTTTTAGCATTCCATGTGGACTTATATGTTCAATTTTTGCTAAATCTATTTACTCATAAGGTACCTGACAGCTCTCTTCTAAAACCAAAAAGACAGTCTTCTATAGCTTGGTTCCAAACCACTTCTATTTTTAACTTATACTAAGAATACTGTCTCAAGCCCAGTGCCGATCGCTCACACCTTTAATCCAAGCTACTCAGGAGGCTGAGATGTGAGGATCACGGTTCAAAGCCAGCCTGGGCAGGAAAAGTCCATGAGACTCTTATCTCCAATAAACAATCAGAAAACCAGATGTGGCGCTATGGCTCAAGTGGTAGAGCTCTAGCCTTGAGGAGAATAGCTGAGGACAGCACCCAGGCCCAGATTTCAAGGCCCACGACCAAGACCACCAACACCAACACCACCACCACCACCAACAACAACAACAACAACAAAGAGAATACTGACTCTAAGAAACAATAACATTAAGCAGTCTTAAAGATAGGCTCAAGTTTAACATTTTAGTATTATCTTAGATACCAACAGACTTCTAGTCTGATGAGCCATGAGCCCTCAGAATGTTGACCAAATGTTTTAGTTTGTTTACACAATTACTATAAGTATTTGGACTTTTTGATAACTTATTCAGGATGGCTAAAGTTTTTCATTGTCATTAATATGCTCTTAACATATTTCTGATTCGTTTCTTTAAATAAATGTATATGTATACACATTATGTGTACATATACATATATTCATACTTAATATGTGTATATATACAAATACCTATAGATATGCATACATATATATGAATATACAGATGTGTATGTACATGTATATAGACATATGTGTATTATTATTTTCATTTGTCTGTATCTTATCTGTATCTTTCTTTCATTTCACCACAGAAACTGTATTTATCCTTTATGTCATATTGAATACCAATGCCTTTGGAAGATATTTATTAATTGGCGTATATTAATTGTACAAAGAAATCTTCTTGAAATATTTTACACACTCACATATTGATCAAGGGCCTGATTAACCTGTTTCTGTCTTTCTCCATTCCCATTGTCCCTTACTTCTCAACTGTTTACTGTGAATTTCTTTGTGCTAACTCTACACACTGTCAAAATGTATTAAAGTGATATTCACCCACCGTCATTGAAAATTATACAATGCTGAATATAAAAGCAAAATTAAAAAATCTAAATAAAAATCTGAATAAATGGGGACATATCATTTTTGTGGATTGGAGGATACAATTGAACAAAGATATAAATTGCCTCCCTACTTTTTGATCATTCATGGAGCTTGAAATCTGGGCCTAGGTGCTGTCCCTCAGCTCTTCAGCTCAAAGTGAGGGCTCTACCTATTGTGCAACCGTGCCACTTCTGACTTTCTGGTGGTTAATTGGACGTAAGAGTCTTTCAGACATTCTTGTTCCGCAATCCTCAGATCTCAGCCTTGTATACAGCTCGAATTACAAGCATGAGCTAACAGCACCCAGCATCACAGTTTTATTTATAGGTTTATGACAATTTCTAAAAACACCTGACCAGCACTCTTTGACTCATTGACAAAGGAAAATAAACTGGAACATATTTCTCTGTCGAATATTAAACCTGTTAGTGTAAAATGTTATGTTTGTAGAGGAAAGATTACACAGCTCAATGTGTCTGTAAGGCACCATATTAGAACCACATAATTATTATCAAGGAATATTTAATAAGGGGTAAAACTAAGTATTTGTGGAATGAAATTCTCTTTAATAAGTGGTGATAGGTTAGACAGTATTGGGGAGAATTAAAGAGTGAAAATTGACTTATTGAAATATTACCTTCAAGCAGGATTTAAACATGAATATAAAACAAAAGGAGTGATGTAAATGTAAAGCAAAGAAAGATGTCTTGACAATTTTGGAGATGAAGCATTCTTAACTTACACATTAAAATTATAGGAAAGGAAAACTTGATATAGTCGAACTCAATAAAAGTGTAAAATAATTTGGTCTGTGAAAGCTCATATACAATTAGTGAATAGAATTTGGGAGCAGGGTCTCATCAATTTCATCCTAGCTACTTGGGATGCTGTGATTTGAGTATTGCTGTTTGAAGCCAGACCACAAAATAAAGTCCCTGAGAATCTTAACTCTGATTAATCAGCAAAACACAGATGTGAGGTATGACTCAAAGGGTTAATTGTTAACAAAATGCAACAAATCTCAGGGACCCTGAGTTCAAGCCCCAAGACGGTACATACATGTACAAAAGTAATGGTAGTAATTCTAATAGTGAGGAAGATGATGATGATGATGATGATGATGTTGATAATGATGATGAAGGGTACTCATAGTCAAGGATAAAATATTTGCAAATCTTATAACTGAAGAATTCCTCAAATCTAGACTGTGCATAGAACTCTCAAAAACTAATAAGAACATCAATTCAAAACCAGCAAAATACATCTTGTGTAAAAGAAACACAAGAAAAACATCATCATTCCTCAAATAAATGCACATTAAAATAAAATGACATCACAAAACATGTATGAGAATTACTTAACATAAAACAATAATGACCTTAATACTGATACCAAGAAACAGAGAAACTGAATGCTGGTAGAAATGTCAAATTGGAAAGCTAATTCTGAAAACATTTTGACAGGTTCCTAGAATATGAAATATGCAACCACCCACACCATAGCACAGGAATAGAGCTCTTCAGGCTTTGTCTCATAGAAATAAAATGTAACATTCACCCAAAAGCCAAAACATAGGATAATAACAGCATTATTTCCTCTAGTCACAGGATAATAACAGCATTATTTCCTCTAGTCAAAGAAATGGAAATCAATTCAGGCTTTCTTCAGGTAAATGGGAAACGAATTTTGCTACATTCTCTAATAACAGAACCCAAAGGCAACTCGAGTGAGTACAATACAATATTAAGGCATAAAATAACTGGGAATAATCTACCATAGATTTGAAGGTAATCTTAAAAGCTTATTTATTGCATGGTATAGAAGTCGGTTGCCAGGATGAAACAGGTTTGGGATGGGACAAAGAGAAGTAGTGGGTTTAATTATTAAAGGGAAGCATGAAACAGACTTATTTTTGGTAAAGTAACGTATCTGTAGATATGGGATATTCATATAATTGATAAAAATATATTGGACTTAATATGTGCACAAAGTAATTAAAATAACTGAAGTATTTGTGAAATATTAATGTCATACTTGTGATGTCATACTATATATAAATAAGTTGGAAAAAGTATTCAACGGATTTATCTGTGTTATCATAACATCATAAAGATCCATATTAACCTCAGTAGACTTTAATGATATCTAGAAAACAGAAGTCAACATTGAATGTTTACATTGAAAAATAGTCTAGGTTCAAGTTTCAGATGAATCATACCTTGCTAATCAGAAGACAGATTTAGAAGACTGATATCAGGGCCAGTTTTGACAAAATTCGTGAAAAATTACCAAAAAATAAGCTAGATATAGTGTAAATTCCCTGTATTCTCCCACTTTTGGAAGCCATAGGTAGATATCACCGCTCATGGAGATTTGGCCTGAAAAATAATCTAAAGTGGTTAGATCCTTAGAAACTTCAAGCACCAGTAGTGCCAAAAGAACAAAGAAAAGAAGAAAACAGAAAGGAAAGGATAGAAAAGGAAACTATTTCCTCTTCATACTTGTAGTTTCATGTCGTCATTAGGTAAAGAATTGAGAGTATTTGTTTACTGTCTGAGGATTCAGGCCTCTCTAATATGAAAGCATTTATTTCAAATAATTATTGTATTAATACTATTTATTAACTTATTGTTCTTGGAGATTGAACCCATGGCTTTGTACATATTAGTCTAGTTCTACAACTGAGCAGTATTCCAGCTCTCGTACAGTTTTGGAAATTGTTTATGAATTCTTCAATAGTTAGCTATTCTACTTTTCATCTTATCTTTTCTCTCCCACCTTTTCCACTACATATTTTAGTTCATGTGTTGAAAACTTTCCTCAATTTTATCTTCTGTACGTAGAATCTTGCTGCTGAGTTTACAGAGAAGTCGGTTTTTTATGACACTTTTTAAAAATATATACATATATATGTAATTCACATGTATGATTGATTCTTAGAGTTCATTACAATAAGCAACATTTATCTCATCATGAGCACATTGGTATTGAGCCATTGTGATCCTCTCCTAAGAATAGCTTCCCTTCTTCTTGCCATGCGAATGCTTAGAGGGCTGTTAGTTAATCATGTCCAAGTGTAATTATTTGTCTTTTACTATCTGTTGTATTAAATTGTAGATTTATGGACATGGTGCAATTATTACAAATGAGGAAAACCATGCAGCATATATTTAATTGGACCTGGCTTATTTCACTTAATATCATTTTTTTCCAGTCTTTCCATATCCTCAGGAATAGTGTAATGCTATTCTTTCAAATGGAAGCACAGAATTCCATCAGTACAAGAGAATTGAAAACCCAGAAATGAATCCACTCCTATAGGCACTTAATCTTTAATAAGGGAGCCAGAAACACAGGATGGATGAAAGACAGCCTCTTGAAAAAATTGTGCTGGTAGAATTGGCTTTACTCAGAAAACTGAAGTTAGATCCTTATATATCCCCCTGCACCAGAATTGATGCCAAATGGATCGCAGACCTCAATGTAAGTCCAGATACCTTGAGAATGTTACAGGAAGAGTTATAGGAAACTCGAGGGCTCCTTGGCACAGGTCACAACTTCGAAAGTAAGTCTGGATAAATGAGATTACATCAAACCAAATCAATCATTTGTCAGACTCAAAAGCCATGAAGAAAAAAGTGATAGTGTAGCACAGATTTATTAAGGAGCAAACCTATAGATGAGAGTCTCAGCCAATACTAAACCCTTACTGCATTTTATAACTAGGTTATTTATTATGGTTTTACATGAATACAAGTGTTTTCTGATGGGGATTAGTAAGAAAACAACTAATGCTAAAACACAGATAACATGTAGAATGAGTTGTAGCTGGAGAAAGGGCGGGATTAAGGCGGTGGGGGGGGGGGGTAGTTCAAAGACTTGGTTTGGTGCCAGCGAAGTAATCTAAAGCTGCACAATGGAAGAGGTGTAAAGCAGGAGTGGTTATAAACAAAAGCACTGGTCTTAAGCCTCAAAATAAGGACCCCAGTCGTGTGAACAAAACAGTCTCTAACATGAGATTCTTTTTAAATTAACAAGAACGATTTTAGATTTTTAGAGTGGGATGGTGCATAGTCACAGGCAATGTTTGCTATGTCAGGTAATCCAGTCTGCTCTTTCAAATATTACCCAATAGCCAGGTTTCAATTGAAATGACTACAATGAGATTGTACAAATGAGACTGTGACTTTTCCCTCTCATGAATCAAAATTCTGTCAAATGATTTCTGTCTTCCAGATGTTTGCACAACATTTCTCATGATCTTTTCTACTATTTTGTCTTCATTATTGATGTTCATAATATTTTTTGTAGTTGTCTTGTGTGTGTATGACATTTATAGGGCTTGAACTCAATGTTTATTGTATCCCTTGTATTTTTTTGTTCATGGTTGATGACAATCTATTCCTTGAGCCACATCTTCACCTTCTGCTTCTTGTCTATTTAGACTGACATTTAACCCAAATCTTCAGGTCTTAGCCTCCTGAGTTTCTAGGATTCTACACATGAGCCGCAAACACCAAGTTTTACTTTACCATTATTTTAATTATGTGTTAGAAGAAAGTGGATGCATATTTGTGTTAAGTGTGCAATTTTCAAATATAAGTTTGAATCAATTTGATATAATATAACTGTTATCAATTTTAAGTTAAATCAATGAATGTTACACATTCCCAAAGAAATATAATTGGAAACAAAAGGCATAATTTTGTTCTTAAAACAAATAATGGAACCATTAATTTCTTTCACTTTACAAATCATGTTTTATATAACTGTAATTAGCAGACTTCCATGACTATAAGTAAATCTAATTATTGTATACCACAAGATGTAAAATGATTATAGTTAAGAGTAGATATTTCATCAGAGCCAGAAGATAAGGTTTTGAGCATTCTCACTAAAGAGAAATGTTACACAACATATACATGAATGGGATTACCATTGAATACTTCATAAATATGTAAAAACCAATTGTGTAGCTAGGTGCTAGCGGCTCATGCATGTAATCTTAGCTACTAAGGAGGCTGAGAGCTGAGAATCATGGTTCAAAGCCAGCCTAGACAGGAAAGTCCATGAGACTCTTATCTCCAATGAGCCACCAGAAAACTGGCAGTTGCTCAAGACAGAGAGCACTAGTTTTGTGCTGAAGAGATGAGGGACAGTGTCCAGGCCCAGATTTCAAGCCCCATGACTGAAAATGAACTAAAAAAGTTAAAAGTAAACATATTTTGACATAAATATTAAAATATATTCTAAAAAATTTAATTTCCTTTTTCAAGTTTTTAAAGTTTTCATCATAGAGGTCCTTCACTTCTTTGGTTGAGTTAATTCCAAGGTATTTTGTTTCTGAGGGCTATTACAAATGGAGTTACTTTCCTAATTTCAGCCACACTTTTCTCATTGTTGGCATACAGAAAAGCCATTGATTTTTGAGGGTTAATTTTATACCCTGCTACTTTGCCAAAGTTTTGAATCAGCTTGAGTAATTTGGGAGTGGAGTCTATGGGATACTTTAAATACAAGATCATGTCATCTGCAAAGAGGGAGAGTTTTATTTCTTCTTTCCCTATTTGGATACCCTTTATGTCTGCATCATGTCTTATGGTTGTAGCTAGGCATTCTAATAGTAGGTTGAAGAGAAGTGGAGAGTGTGGACATGCTCCTGGATTGGAAAGATTAACATCGTGAAAATAGCAATACTTCCCAAGGCTATCAACAAATTCAATGCGATACCTATCAAAATTCCAACCTCATTCTTCAAGGAAATAGAAGAGGCAATCCAAAAATTCATATGGAACAATAAAAGACCCAGAATAGCAAAAACGCTCCTCAACGGAAAGAACACTGCTGGAGGAATATCAATACCAAATTTCAAACTCTACTATAAAGCCATAGTAATCAAAACAGCTTGGTACTGGCACAAAAACAGTCCTCAGTACCAATGGAATAGAATTAAAAACCCAGAAATGAATCTACAGACCTATAGCCATCTAATAGTTGATAAGGGAGCTAAAAAAATAGAACGGAAGAAAGACAGCCTCTTCAGGAAATGGGGCTGACAAAATTGGTTAACTACTTGTAGAAAACTAAAGCTGGATCCTTCTATATCACCCTGTACCAGAATCAACTCCAAATGGATCAAAGACCTCAGAGTCAAAGCAGACACTCTAAACACATTACAGGATGGAATAGGAGAAACCCTGGGTCTCCTTGGCTCAGGCCGAAATCTTCTTAAAAGAGACCCGGAAACACAACAAATCAAAGAAAGGTTGGACAAATGGGATTGCATGAAGTTGCAGAGCTTCTGCATGGCAAAGGACATAGCTAGCAATATTAATAGAAAGCCCACACATTGGGAGAAGATCTTCATTAGTCATACAATGGACAAGGGTCCCATATCTAGAATATACTTGGAACTCAAAAAATTAAATCCCCTAGGAACAAATCCTCAAAGAAACAACTGCCCAATAAATAAGTGGGCTAATTACTTAAAGAGAAACTTCTCTGAAGAAGAAAGAAGGATGGCTAATAAACAAATGAAGAAAAGCTCAACCTCCCTACCCATAAAGAAATGCAAATCAAAACAACATTGAGATACCACCTCACCCCAGTTAGAATGGCAAAAATCAAGAAATCTAATAACAACAGATGCTGGAGATGATGTGGACAGAAGGGAACCTTACTGCATTGTTGGTGGGAGTTTAAACTTGTCCAAACTCTTTGGAAAGTATTATGGAGTTTCCTCAAAAGACCCCACATATAGCTCCCCTATGACCCAGCAGTCCCACTATTGGGAATTTACCCAAATGTTTACACACAAGACAACACTAAAGCTACCAGCACAACTATGTTTATTGCAGCATTATTTACCATAGCTAAGATATGAAACCAACCCAGATGCCCTTCAGTAGATGAATGGATCAAGAAAATGTGGTATATATACACAATGAAATTCTATGCCTCCATCAGAAAGAATGACATTGCCCCATTTGTTAGGAAATGGAAAGACTTGGAAAAAATTATATTAAGTGAAGTAAGCCAAGCCCAAAGAAACATAGGTCCCATGATTTCCCTTATTTACAATATCTAGTATATGTATGAGTCAAGTAGAAAAGGTCAGATAAGGTGATGTTAGGAAAATGAACCCTAAGATATGTATTTTAAATGTTTTTTTTCTTTCTTGCATTTGTTTCTAACGCAATTATAAGATTATTTCTTTGTTGCTTTGTATGTCCCTCCCTTACAGTATAACCACTGCTTTCACTGTATTTGATGTCGGTATAATTTGTGGAGGGGAAGGGGAAAAACAAGTCGTTTAAATAAGGATACATGTGGACCTGTTGCAACAATGAGAAGTAAAAGTTGTCATGTAGAAAACGAACTTTACAACTTGGGGAGGGGAGGATTGGGTGGGGAGGGAGGGAGCATGGGAAGGGATGGGAAGGTTAAACAAAGGAGGAGGCTACAATGCTTGATAAGAAATTTACTCACTATCTTGCCCATGTGATTGTAACCCCTCTGTACAATATTAAACTAAAATAACAAAAAAAGAGAAAAAAATATTCTAAAAAATTTAAATCTTCACTAGATATAATAGTTTATATAAATGTAGAGCAGTGTTTTCTGGTTTTAGTTGTCATTGAATCAATCGTGTAAACCACACATTTCTCAGTCAATTCATATTTGTATGTTTATACACTTATATGCCATAAGTATAATTAACTGATAAGCGATAGGCAGTGCTGTTTTATTAATCTCCCTAGGGTTTCTAACATTAACCCATCTACCCTAAAATCGATATGTCTTCAAACCTTGTAAAAGGTTTCATCTCATTAGATCAGAAAAGTATAAGCCATAATCATTGTTTGGAACAAGTGTAACATTTTACATGCATTTCACTTAGTTTAAGAACCAAAACATTCAAATCATCTTAACCATACTAGTAATAGCAAAATGTCTTCTGAGCTTTTCCGTCTCTTAAGAGATGAAAATCTTTAATTATACATCTTTTTTTCTGTCCAACATCTTATATCTTAGGAAGATCTTTTTGTGTAACCCTGTGTTCCTGATTAGAAGACTGGAACAAAGGCAATAATGAAAATAGCCAAGGAAAATACTTGAAAACAATGAAAAACAATCGCATACACTCATGTTTTCACCGGTTTCAATGAGAATATGCCTTAAAGTTTCATGCTTTTTATTATCATTCAAAGAGCAATAATTAAACTTGAATTAGCAATGAAGAAGAGAAAAGAAAACTTTGTTTGAAAACAGCTTGACTGAACAATCCAACATAAGCATAATGAATTTATATTGTTTTTCTATGTTGTTGCCAAAATAATAGAGAGCAACACCCAAAAGCAGGAAAGTAACTAAGCCAAAGCAATAACGTTTTGCTATAAAATAATTGTGAGGTTCTGACTCTTTCAAAGTCAGGCTTGCAAAGAGGAAAAGTGTATTTGATTTAGTGTGAATGATAAAAAATATAAAATTCCTTTATTAATGTTTTACATATCTTGACTAGGATTTCTCATGTTGGAGAAAAGGAAAGATATGTAAAAGTTAAGATTGTTTGACTATTCCCCAAGATCATTCTTATTTATCAGCTATAGCAACACAAGTAGCTTTGGTTACTCTTAGAATCATGCTTGTTTACATTTAGAAGCTTTATTAGTTGCTGGGTTATAACTGCAAACCCTTGAGTATTAATAAAAAGTCATTTCCTAAGTGTGGAAAGTTGCTGTGAAAAGAAACATAAAATATCAAAGACTTAGCACAGTGGAAACTATTTTCTAGCTATATCACAATCTTTAGGTGTAGATTTTGTTTCACATTGTTCCAGGGGACCCATTTTTGTTATCTTCTTTTTCAACATCTAATGATCCTATAACATCCTATGACATCCTGGGAATCTATATCTTCACTGGATTCTCTCATTTCTGTTGGAAAGTTAGGAAGAATAGGAAATTTCGTTTTTGTTTCTGTCATCATATTTTGTATTACTTTACACACTATAATTCAAAATGACATAAATTTTCTTTATAATATTAGGAGACAGCTAGCCTTCTACATAAGTTTAGTCGTTAGTAATCCCAAAATGTGAAAATAAAGTTAGGGAGCTTCTTATTTAGATATTATTTAGAATTTCCAGACTTCATTAATGAAGGCCTTTAGTAGAATTTACATCATACACGTGTACAAAGCCGGTGGCAACTTTTTCTTATTCTCAGAAACTAGGACATGTGGTGTCCCTGTAGTTGCATCAGGAAAAGGCTGAAATTTAGTTAGTTTACAAAACCAAATCTCCTGCAAAAAAATTTCTACAAGTTAATTGGCTTGAATAATGAATATTTTCATTTTACACTTCTAAAGGACAGAAATCTAAAAGAAGTCTCACTAGATTAAAATCAAGCCATCTACAGAGCTAAAATATTTTTCAGATGATTCTAGTGGAAAAGTAATTTACTTCCTGTTCTGCTTTCCACAAACTTCAGAATCTGGGTGGTTTTCCTTTATCTTCTAATGTAGCATCTTTACATCTTTCTGATGGTTCTTACCTAATCATGTCCCTTTGAACTACAGCTGGGACTTTTAAGTACCCGTTTGAGTATACTTTCCCCATCGGATAATTATTCAAATTTGTGTTCCTTGGGTAATGAAGTGATTGTTTTACAAAATTATATATAAAATGTAAATCTACATTTGAGGGATTAGATGTATGGGGACTATGTATATTTTGGGAAGGTATTTTACTACCTACCAAAATGAGTGTGTAAGCATTCTTTCTACTATCATATGTTATCCTTTCATTAATTTTGAACAACATATTTCTTCAATGAAATATAACTAGAAAAAAATTAGTTCCTGAAAGCATTTAATCCTGATTAAAACATTGTCATGTAAAAGAAATCTTAAACGCTAAAGAGCAGCTCTTGAAACAGTTCTGGAACTATCACTTTTTATACACTTTGCTTAAAAATCTCTTTTCAAGAGCATTTGATTGTTATTATTTTGGAATTATGGTTAATATTTATTTGACTGCTATTTTTAAAGAACGCACCACCCAATACTGGTTCTTTTCTTCTAACATTTTTGGGTCTAATCTAGTTCTGAAAGAAACACAGTTATTTGAATTACATGAACTGCTTGTTGAAGTTGAATCAGTGTGGAGAAGAAAAGAAGAAAAAAGATGTCTCTGTGTGTATGTCACGTTAAAAATGTATCTAAAAACTATGTATATTAAAATCATCTATTTTTCATTATGTTTAGATTCTGATAAAATTTAGCCTCTCAACTCACACAATGTTAATGCAGTCTTATTTCATGCCTCCTAAAAGCAAACGACAAATTACTATTTATTTTAGAAATATTCTTTTTAATTTTTAAAATTCTATTTATTTAAAAAACTATATTTTTAAAAAGTTAGCCAAAGCAAATGGTGTATTAGTTATTTAGAGTCATGTTCAGACTCTATGATGGAAGCCAGAAAGGGAAAATATTCATGTTTTTATTCTTCCTCTTGCCACTCTGATTTACTTCATCTATATCTGAAAGAATGAAATTCTGGCTTTGAAGCCTTTTGCTTGATATCCACAATGTGTCATTCTTCCTTTATTAATAGGAGAATTTGGAGATAGGATGAGAATTCACACTAGAAAAAGGAGAAGAGCAAAAGAGAAGGTGAAATCTAGATATTTTTTTCTTCCTCATCTCAATTACAAGGTCTGCATAATGATTGTGGATATTAGATACAGTGATCTAAAGTGATTAAACACATTTATAAAAAAGTTAGCCCCACAAGTGATCACATAGATAATGCTTATTTATTAAAAAATGCAATAGCATAAAACAGAAAGTGTTATCTATTTGTTTAGTACTTATTTATTATTTGTTAAATTTTGGTGTGCTGTAGTCAACTATCATAAAGGTATACAAGAATGGTGAGAAACTAATATCTTATATATCATATTCTAATATTAGCTTAATTCTTGCTGTGTTTGAGTTTTGCCTCAATTTCACATGCTATATTCTCCCAGTATATAAGTTGAAAGAAGATTTCCTCTGTATATATGCTATTTTTATAGCTAAGCGAAAAGAAGTTAGTTCTTAGACAGAGACAAGGGGATAGAAATCTTCCCCTAGAAATAACCTTTGACCACTTCTGGTTCATTTTTGTAAGCTTAAGTATGTCACATGACCCATCTTGACATTGCAGAGTAGAGGTAAATCTCACCTACAGGAAGCTGATGCAGGACAGTATAATATGCCAAGGTATTCAACACTTGAGATAAAGAAGAAAAAGAAGAGAACTATAATACAATCAATCATACTTGCCATCACATGTCTTTGCAGGAAGGGAGGTATTATGTACCTTTGTTTCTAAAACTACTGATATCTTCAAATTATGTCTTTTATGCTTAGATATTACTAGAATTAGAGAACATTTTGATACTGAGACAGTGTAAAATATCAAAGAAATCTGGAGTAATCATTTCAATATTACATTTTTTTTTTGCTAGGAACAATACTTTGTACTTTCTTACCTAGTCTCTTTTGTTTCCAGAACTGGATTTTGTTAATATATGTGACTATCTACCAGAAGAAATATCTTCATTTATCTGCATCTTGTGCCGATAGCATAGTCAACTATATTTATGTGCGAATTCATCAGTAGCACTTTTTAAAAATGCAAAAAATGTGGACAGGGAGCCAATATACATATTTTACCACCATCAACTTCCACATCCTCCTTCTTCCTTCCTTGGAATCACACTCAATCAATAAAAGGCTGAGATATTTGACTCTTTTTTATTTTTTTATTGTGAAAATACTGTACAGAGGGGTTACAATGACATGGACAAGATAATGAGTATATTTCTTATCAAGCATTGTAGCCTCCTTCTTTGTTTCCCCTTCCCATCCCTTCCCATCCTCCCCTAGCCCCCCACCCAATCCTTCCCACCGCCCCACACCAAAGTGGTAAAGTTCATTTTCCACATAACGACTTGTACATCTCATTGTTGCAAAGGGCCCAGCTGTATCCCTAGCTAAACGATTTGATTTTGCCCTTCCCCTTCACAAATTATACCAACATAAAATACAGTGAAAACAGGGGTTATGCTGTGGGGGAGCGACATACAAAGCAACACAGAAATCACCTTATAAATATGTTAGAAACAATTGTGTGAAAGGAAAAAAAAACATTTAAATACTTATCTTGGGGCTCATTCACCTAACATCAAGAAAATGTGGTATATATGCACAATGGAATTCTATGCCTCTATCAGAAAGAATGGCACTTGTTAGGAAATGGAAAGAATTGGAAAAAAAATATATTAAGTGAAGTAAGCCAGGCCCAAAGAAACAGGTCCCGTGGTTTCCCTTATATGCAACAACTAGTATTTGTCTGAGTCAAGCAGAAAAGTCCAGATAAGTTGATGTTAGGGAAATGAACCCTAAGATATGTATTCAAATGTTTTTTTTTTACTTTCATGCCATTGTTTCTAACACATTTATAAGATTATTGATTATTTCTTTGTTGTTTTGTATGTCCCTCGTCCACAGTATAACCCCTGCTTTCACTGTATTTGATGTCGGCATAATTTGTGGAGGGGAAGAGGAAAAACAAATCATATGGCTCTTGACCTTGAAAGTGAAGCAGTATGTTTTGGATATCGGAGATGACTGTTAAATGTTTCCCCCCCCCCATAATAATGTTACATGAAACAGCCTTATGAGTCCTGCAGTTCTTAACACTGTACTTTCTTAGTGATGTGATAGGAATGTCAACCTTACTGGACTTAGTATTGGTTTCCACTTCCTTTTCTACCATCCAGTCTAAATTAAAATAATGGAATGAAAAAGTAATGCCATCTTAAGAAAGTCATTTAAGGCTATGAAAATGTGGCTTCATGGCAGAGATTGCTTATCATGCATGAAACCCTGGGTTCAATTACTCAGTACCACATAAACAGAAAAAGAAGTGGTGATGCACCTCAAGTTGTAGAGTGCTAGACTTGAGCAAAAAAACTGAAAAGCTCCGGGACAGTTCCATGATCCTGAGTTCAAGCCCCAGGACTGGCAAAAAAAGTCATTTAGCTAGTAAATGACAAATAAAGAAAGTATACTTGAAATATATAAATGTTCTTCCCAACTATGTCTAACAATCGTCCTTAATTCATATACTTTACCTATATTAGAATACTGTGTTGAAAACAAAACAAAAAAAGGTTTGCTAATAGGTCACGACAATTAATGTTAGGAATGTGCTTAGATATAGGGTGAGGATTAATCCTGGAAATTCAAAGATTCCAGGCTTCTGAGTGGTCACTGCTAATAACAATGAGGATAGTCTAAGTGAGATTTGGAAAACTTTTTGTTCAGTTATGGCACCAAAAAGCACAGGATAATTAATAGTTTTGACAGAAGTGAAGAAATAACTCCAGATGGAAGAAATAAATGATAATAAAAAATAATTATACCGGAAACTGTTCTAGGGAACCAGTTTTGGTTATTGAAGAACTAGTTATCAACTATGCTTATTCCTCATTGCCTTTAGCATTCTAATCTCTTAAGCTAGTTCTTAATCTCTGTGGGATAAGTTGTATCTATTTCTATGTTGTTTTTTCATACCGGATCATCTTTGCTTTCTAAAAATCTGTCTTTCTCTATTTCTCTATTAACAATTATTGATACTAAGTCCACATTCACAGACAGCAGAGGATGCTAATGTAAGAGCCCCATAACTCATGAGTCATTAATGTAACAACATGGAAAAGGAGGACATATTTATTGCTACCTCAATTTTTCTGAAAACCTGCAATGTCACATCATTTGATTCAAAGTTCCATTCTTTGTCTACATAGTGTCATTAAGTGCACATAAATGCAAATATGAGCCGGGTGCTGGTGGTTCACGCCTGTAATCCTAACTACTCAGGAGGTTGAGACAAGAGGATTGTAGATCAAAGCCAGCCTGGTCAGCAAAGTCCACGAGACTCTTATATTCAATTAACCAACAGAAACTCAGAAGTGGTGCTGTAGCTAAAGTGATAAAGCACTCAACTGGAGCTGAAGAGCTGAGGGACATTGCCCAGAATCAGAGTCCAAGCCTCACGACCAATAAACAAAAGTGCAAATATGACATTAACTTTCCCCAAAAAGAACTACAAAGTCAATAGTAATCTTCCCAAGCAGAAAAACTAATTCCAAAATGATTCAGTGTACCTACTTTTTCTGTTATTTGTTATGGCTTCTTTGTTGGACATATTCTCTTCTTTTAAAAATTGTCAAATATTAGCTTTATAATAAACTTCATCTAATATTTCTCAAATGAGAAGTCCATATAGTTGATGTCACTTGGCTTTCTTACTATCACAGCTCAAAGCCAACCCTGGCAAGAGAGGTCTGTCAAATTCTTATCTCTAATTAAACACCAAAAAAAAAAAAAAAAACAGAAGTGGAGTTTTTGTTGAAGCAATAGTGTACTAGCTTTGGGGTCAGGTGGGCAGGAAAGACAATTGTTCAGGGACACGGTCCAGCCTCTGAGTTCAAGCCCCAGAACTAGCACAAACTAAACAAAAAAATAACGCCACATATTTCTTTGGGACCATCGTTTAACACTGTTTGAGAAGAGGCTCTTTTTGCTGATCATACATGCTGCATCTTGCTTTTTGGAATCTTTATTGCTATGGCAAACTCAGGACCAGATTAGAGGAATGGATAAAGGACTTCTGCAACAAGACAATCATGTCAGGAGTGAAATATCCATGCATAAGAAATTTTAAAACCTCCATGTCTTTCTTTCTTTGCAGTAGAACACTTTAAAACAAAGTTATTTCGTTTTTTTTTTTCTATGCTGGCCTGCGAATGGCATATTGTTTCTTTTTGTAATACTCTCAACTAGAAGTTTACAGAAAAGTTTTATATGAGTAAAAAACACACTCGAAAAAGTCAGGGACAGATTTTCCTTCCAGTCTTGGATTATTTTCTTGTTCAGTAAAAAGAACAGCACAAATTATCTTGAACTTTGTCATTTCTCTATGTTCAATTCCTGTCTTGGAATCATTTACCACTGCCCATAACAGTTCCTTCCATCTACTTCCAATAACAATCTATGATGCTGCTCCCAGTAAAAATGAATATTTTCTAGCTTCATTGAAATAGCACAAGTACATCTTTGGACATGAGGCAACACATGTTTCAGAAACAACTTAGAAATGAGAAAATATGGCATTTACATGGCTTATAAAAATTATCCATGTACATATCGCCATAGAAGATGATGTTAAGTGAAATGAATCCCAAGATAGGGACACAACTTTTTTTTGCTTTCTTGCAATTTTTTAATGTATATAACATGTACTATGTCTTTTTTTGGGAGGGGGTTCCGATGGTGGGTCCTGAACTCTGGGCCTGGGCGCTGTCCCTCAGCTCTTCAGCTCAAGGCGAGCACTCTACAACTTGAGCCACAGAACCACTTTCGGCTTTTTTCTTTTTGGTTCTGTGGTTCTGAGGAATCGAACCCAGGGCCTCATGCATGCAAGGCAAGCACTATACCACTGAACCACCTTTCCAGCCCTACTATGTCGTTTGTTTGTTTCTGTTCTATTTTCATCCTCCATGGTATTTTTTCACTGTATTTGAGTTTGGTGATCTGCTTCTTGCACTTACATTTTCCTAATGTGGGGATGGGAAGGGAAATGTCAAAATGCTGAAACAAGGATAAAGTATGATCCATTGTAACAATAAGATGAACAAGACACCATGTAGAGAACAAACTTTACAACTTGGGAAGGGGAGGAAGGAGTTGGGGAGGGGGAGAGAAAAGGGATGGCAGGGGACAAATAAAAGAGGAGCTAACAATGCTCGTTAGATAATGTATTCATTAGCTTACTTATGTAACAAACCCACAATAAAAAACATGAAAGAAAACATTATCCTGGAGTACATTAAGTATAAATTTCCTAAATGCTCTGTAAATTAAGCCCAATTTTAATTGGGAAGAAGGTTCTCAGAAACATTTTATTGTGAGTGTGGGTGTTGTTCATTCTTTCCCAAGTGTACATAGGTTAACATTAGGAGAAACAATAGGAATAATAGGAGAAAGAGAAGTTCTGTGTTTAAGTATAATGGTTCAAAACACTATAGAAGACTCTGCAAATAAGACAACTTTGAAACAATAAGGCCAAGGCCAACATGTCAATCTATGAGTGTGATATAGAGAAAGCATTACTACTAAGTGGAACATGACTTATGAGGCTCTTTCATCTCTTTCATCATGGTAGCTAATCATGTAAACTAGTGAAAATTACAGTGGAGGTATAATTTCGCTTCCTAGCAAGTCAGATATAAGAGCCTGGACATAACTGGAACAAAAAGGCCATGTAGAGAGAGCAGGAATGATACTAGCAATGAACTGGTGGCTAAGATCACTTTTCTTTTTCTTTTTCTCTTTCTTTTCCTTTCTCTCTCTTTTTTATGGTAGTGGGGCTTAAACTCTGGGCTTGGGAACTGTCCCTCTGCTATTAAGCTCAAGGCTAGTGCTCTACCACTTGAGTCACAGTGCCATTTCAGGATTCTGGTAGTTAATTGGAGAAAAGAGTCTCTGGGCCTTTCCTAGCTGGGCTGGCTTTGAACCCCATCCTCAGATCTCACTGCCACCGGGCTTAAGATCACATTTTTAACAGTGTACACTGAGGATATGTAATGTGTATGTTCATCTATCTTTATATGTATTCTTGAGTTAAAAATTTGGGCTACAGCTCAGACTTTATACTCACAAAAATGTTTGTCGTTTAAAAGTTGATACTCCTGGAGAAATAAAACCTAAGAATATAAAGGAGTCTGGGAAGTTCAGTTTATATCCAGCCTGGGAAGAACAGGCTTTGAGACACTACCTATAATTATCCAGGCAAAAGCTGAATTGGAAGAAGGGTTCACGAGATGGAATACCAGTCATGAGCAAGATGGCTGAATAAGAGATTGAGGCTTTTGCATACATACATACAAACATACATATACACATACACTCAGAGGCACTTATATGTGCACAAACAAATGCACAAATGAAACAACTCTCAGAATATGTAGAAAAGTTAGAAAACAATAGAAAATATTTCCTGAGTAAGACTAGAATCAAGTGATAATTTTTAATATTAGAAAGTATTCAAGTGAACTTTCTTCAAAAAAGTTTGAGACTATTACATAGGTAGGGACTAGAGATAGTAAGAGAGTCAAGTAATCAATATTAATGGGATCAGATCCATGGAGGAATGAATCAGAGACCCCTGCAGGTGCATCTGAAAATGTTCATATCCTGTGTCAAATGTTAGAACATCTTTCAAAACTGTACATAAACAGTCTGAGCAGTCAATCTCATGGATAATATCATCAGAGAAGTTCAGAATTGCTAGTCTGTATCTAGATTAAATAAACCAACAAACCATGGTAGGACAATGTGATACAAGACAAAAATTCTAGCACTGAGACTAAGACAGGAGATTAGAGAGTGGAATTACATAGCAATACCTTCCCTGGACCAGGTAGCATAATTTTGTCTCAATAAAACAAACCAAACAACAAGAAAGGAATACACAGTTTGAAGTTTGGGCTAATTTTGTCACTATGTTTTGAGATAAGTTTCCTATTGACATGCAACTCATATATAATCCTCAGTTGTGTTTTAAATACTCTTTTCATTACAGAACAATCCCAGATGTAAAATGGCTCATGATTTCCAATGAAAAATTTGAAAAAATAAGCATCATTCTGTTGGATTCCAAAGAAATTATGAAGGATTATGAAAGCCTAAGCCTGGAGAAATAGCAAAGTTCATCTAATGTTCGACTTAGTAGACCTGGCTAAATTAGAATTTAGATTTAAAATAATGTTTTTTGTTTGTAATTTCATATTCTATAGGATATTACAAAATGCTTTTCAAGTAGATGATTTAATCCCGTCCCTCGCCCCTGGCTCCTGAAGGCTTTTGGGTACAGACAGGAAAGTTCATTTATATCTGTCCCCAGAGGCCTCCTCCCCTCCCAGCATGTAGGGGCATGCCCCAGCCATCACTCTGGGCCTGGAACTGGCTCCAGAGCCGGGCCAACCCACCCCTCCTTCTCTCCTTGTGCCAGGACTCGTGTGGGAGTTAGAGTCCACCTGGCCTTCTGTTTCCATGGCCTCATGCTCTCCAGCCATTCCCACCCCCTGTCCCATGCCCCCGAGCCTGGATGCTAACTGCTCCCCTCTTTCCTGTTTCTCCAGGCCCCAGTTCCTGCACGTCCAGCAGTCCAGGCCATAAGTGTACCTGCCCCTAAGACAACAGGCCCACTGGAGCCTTCCCACACTTCTGTGCCCAGCACCAGATGGGGCTTTTCACAAGTCTCTCCCTCCCCCCCCTGCCAGCTCTTCCCTGCTCCACTGCTGAGCCAGAGGGTACTCCCTGTACACCATGCATCCATCCTCCATTGCTCCTTTCTGTGCTTGATTCTGCACTGTGCTCTCCCTCTCCACCTTCCCCGTGCAGGAAGGACCTCTCCATGGCTGGATAAGGCTTGTGGGACATGCCCCTGCCCCCTCCCCACCTAGGGAGCCAAAGGCACAATCCCACCCCTCCCTCCACTCCAGGGAGACAGCTCACTAGGAGAGATGGACTCCCTGGTGGGGCATGGGTAGGCCCAAGCACCTGGCTCACGTTTCCCCCTCTTCCTTCCTGGCCTGTTTCTGCTGTGGTCTCTGCAGGTGCACGTTGCCTCCCCCAACCGCTTTCCTCTGGAGATGCCTTTCCTCACCCCACCTGGGGAGGTCACCAGCTGATTCCCCAACCCCCCCCCCACGCTCATCCCCAGCTCCTTCTTGGCTCCCTCTTGGCTGCCCAGCCCTATGCAACCAAGTCTGATCTGTGTGGGAAATCCAGAAGCTGGGCTGCATTCACGTGGGAGGCTCCCCCCTCCACTGCTCCCAGATATGACTTGAGTTCACTCCCCCAGGCTCGCCCATTTCCCCAGGAAATGACCTCTCAATGCCATAGCCACACACAGAGCCAAGGCTGTCTGTTGGCTCCTGGGCCATGTCAGCCACAGTGGGTCTGAATTAGAGAGGCCTCAGGAGTCAGAAGGGACCCACAGGTTGAGGGCAGCCTTTCCTATCTCCTACATTCCCCCTTCCCAGGATGTTTTGCTGGGAGGAGATAGGCCTCACCCACTGATGCTGCTGGTGCCCTGTGGCCCCACTGGTATGGTCGGATGTGCTGTAGCAAAGCCTGCTGGAGGCCTACCCCCCCCAGGCAGATGGCAGCAGCCCCGAGTTCCCCCTTCCACACTGCTGGGTTGGCCTGCTACCCATTTGCTGCGCCTCCCTGGCAGCCCTGGTTGATTCTCATTGAGAAAGCCCAGAACTCCTGCCTTCCTCTTCCCCACTTGGCCAGCCCTTTCTCACTGACTGCTCCTGCCTCTCCTGCCCCGCCAGTCCCTCTCCTGCTTCTCTGAACCATAGGGGCCTAGGGGCCCAGCAAGCACAACACCAAGACTCCCTCCCCATCTGCTCCCTCCTTGCTCCTACATTTCCCCCATCGGCCCCACCTCCTCCATTCCTGGCCTACCTCTGTCCTAAGTTTCATGCCCCTTCCACTTATCCCAACCCTCCTGGGCAGCCCGGCCCTCTCAGAATGGCAAATGCTCCATGGGCCATCAAGAGTCCTGGAGCTTGCTCCAACCTCATCCCTTCCGGGCCTGCTACTTCCAAAGCAGTCTTTCCTGGGGCAAAGTTTCCAGGTGGAGGCCCCCGTTCCCCCTTCTACTCCCAACCCACAAATCTCTACTGAGGGCCCTGCTCCCCAAGGGTGCAAAAGCACACTTGGCTGGCTCAGCTCCTCATTCCTCTGTCAAGGGCTCTGTACCAGTTCTCACTGGGTCTGGATAGGAAAGCCCACGGGCTTCAGAGGCCATGCAGGACAGTAGCACCATGGTTCACCCATGTCTTACCTTCCAGCTTCCCAGCCTGTTCCCAGCATGACTTCCTGTGGTGCAGGGCCATACGCTGCTTTCCAGAATATGACTTCTGGAGCTGTCCCACTCTCATGGGCTGACATGGGAAGGAGGAAGAGTTGCTGGGTCCTCAGCCTGGAGGTCTTGCCTGGGGTACCAGGGCTGCAAAAGGCCTCCTGGGAACAAGGCACTGGTTTGTGGGTCTTAACTGAGATCCGAGCAGCAGCAGGAAAAATGGGGCGGGACCAAGCTCAGGAAACAGATGTCAGCAAGCCTGAAAGGGCAGGGCCCTGGCACAAGTCTGTCCTGTGATGCAGGTGGGAGCAGGAGGAAGTGGGTGGGCCCGGTCAGGCTCCTGCATCTGTTCTGCCCTGAATCCAGGGGATGGCAGGAGACTTAAAGGATGAGTCCTGCCCAAGGTGCGGGTACTGGTGGGCAAACCGATGGGATGGGGCCCTAGTTCGGGTGCTGCCCAAGGCACTCCTGCGAGAGAGTCCCATGGCAGAATCCGCCCCAAGCACCTCTGCTGGCAGGCGAGCTAGGAGGCTGAGCCCTGGGGCTGGTCTTGTCAAATGATGCTGGTGTCTGCAGGCAAGAATGGGTAGGTGAAGCCCAAGTGACAGCAGGTGCCAGCGAAGGGGTGGAGCCCCATGATGACTCCTCCAAGGCAGGGGATTCCGGAGGCTGAACTAGGGGGTGGAGCCCAGGTGTAGTTGCCGGTCCCTCCTAAGAAACCTCTGCTTGTGAGTGAATTGAGGGGCAGAGCCCGGGTGCAGGTCCTGCCCCAGGCAGGGGGTGCAAGCAGGCAATATTAGGAACAGAGCCCCAGTGCCAGCGGGCTACATAAGGGACAGATCCCTACTGCGGGTCCCACCCTAGGCAGCCGAAGGGGCAGATTCCAGGTGTGAACCTCCTCGAAAGCGCTGGTGCTGTCATCTGCAAAGAGGGAGAGTTTAATTTCTTCTTTCCCTATTTGGATCCCCTTTATGTCTGCATCTTGTCTTATTGCTGTAGCTAGGCATTCTAATACTAGATTGAAGAGAAGTGGGGAGAGTGGGCATCCTTGTCTTGTTCCTGAGTTAAGAGGAAATGGCTTTAGTTTTTCACCATTGAGTATAATGCTGGCTGTAGGTTTGTCATATACAGCCTTTATTGTATTGAGGAATGTTCCATGGTTTCCTAATTTTTCCAAAACCTTCATCATGAAGGGGTGTTGAATCTTGTCAAATGCTTTTTCTGCATCTATTGAGATAACCATAGACTCCACTCCCAAATTACTCAAGCTGATTCAAAACTTTCGCAAAGTAGCAGGTTATAAAATTAACCCCCCAAAATCAATGGCTTTTCTGTATGCCAACAATGAGAAAAGTGTGGCTGAAATTAGGAAAGCAACTCCATTTGTAATAGCCCCACAAGAAATAAAATACCTAGGAAATAACTAAAGAAGTGAAGGACCTCTATGATGAAAACTTTAGAATCTTGAAAAAGGAAATCAACACAGAACTTAAAAAATGGCAAAACCTCCCATGCTCCTGGATTGGAAAGATTAACATCGTGAAAATGGCAATACTTCCCAAGGCTATCTACAAATTCAACGCAATACCTATCAAAATTCCACCCTCATTCTTCAAGGAAATAGAAGAGGCAATCCAAAAATTCATATGGAACAATAAAAGACCCCGAATAGCAAAAACGCTCCTCAACGGAAAGAACACTGCTGGAGGAATATCAATACCAAATTTCAAACTCTACTATAAAGCAATAGTAATCAAAACAGCTTGGTATTGGCATAAGAACAGACCTCAGGACCAATGGAATAGAATTGAAAACCCAGAAATGAACCCACAGACCTATAGCCATCTAATCTTCGATAAGGGAGCTAAAACAATAGAATGGAAGACAGACAGCCTCTTCAGTAAATGGTGCTGGCAAAACTGGTTAACTACATGTAGAAAACTAAAGCTAGATCCTTATATATCACCCTGCACCAGAATCAACTCCAAATGGATCAAAGACCTCCAAATCAAAGCAGACACTCTGAAAACATTACAGGATGGAATAGGAGAAACCCTGGGTCTCCTTGGCTCAGGCCGAAATTTTCTGAATAGAGACCCGGAAACACAACAAATCAAAGAAAGGTTGGACAAATGGGATTGCATAAGGTTGCAGAGCTTCTGCAGGGCAAATGACATAGCTAGCAAGATCAATAGAAAGCCCACGGTTTGGGAGAAAATCTTTACTAGCCATACAACGGACAAGGGTCTCATATCTAAAATATACTTGGAACTCAAAAAATTAAACCAACCAACAACAAATCCTCAAAGAAACAACTACCCAATAAATAAGTGGGCAAAAGACTTAAAGAGAAGCTTCTCTGAAGAAGAAAGAAGGATGGCCAATAGACACATGAAGAAATGTTCAACATCCCTAGCCATAAAAGAAATGCAAATCAAAACAACATTCAGATATCACCTCACTCCAGTTAGAACAGCAAAAATCAAGAACTCTAACAACAACAGATGCTGGAGAGGATGTGGACAGAAAGGAACCTTACTTCATTGTTGGTGGGAATGTAAACTTGTTCAACCACTTTGGAAAGCAGTATGGAGGTTCCTCAAAAGACTTCACATAGAACTCCCCTATGACCCAGCAATCCCACTTTTGGGCATTTACCCTAATGTTTACAAAAAAGACCACACTAAAGCTACCAGCACAACTATGTTTATTGCAGCATTATTTACCATAGCTAAGATATGGAACCAACCCAGATGCCCCTCAGTAGATGAATGGATCAAGAAAATGTGGTATATATACACAATGGAATTCTATGCCTCCATCAGAAAGAATGACATTTCCCCATTTGTTAGGAAATGGAAAGGCTTGGAAAAAATTATATTAAGTGAAGTAATCCAGGCCCAAAGAAACATAGGTCCCATGGTTTCCCTTATTTGCAATATCTAGTATAGGTATTAGTCAAGCGGAAAAAGTCAGAGAATGTGATGTTAGGAAAACGAACCCTCAAATATGTATTTTAACGTTTTTGTTTCTTTCATGCATGTGTTTCTAACGCATTTAAAAGATTATTTCTTTGTTGCTTTGTATGTCCCTCCCCCACAGTGTAACCCCCGCTTTCACTATATTTGATGTCAGTATAACATGTGGAGGAGACATGGACAAACAAGTCGTTTAAGGATTCAGGTGGACCTGTTGTAACAATGAGAAGTACAAAATGTCATGTCAAAACCAGCTTTACAATGTCGGTGTGGGGGGGGGAGGGGGTGTATGATTGGGTAGGGGGGAGGGGGGAGGCTGGGAAGGGAGGTGAAGGTTAAACAAAGGAAGAGGCTGCAATGCTTGGTAAGAAATGTATGCATTATCCTGCCCATGTAATTGTAACCCCTCTGTACAGTATGTTCTCAAATAAAATAAAATAAAATTTAAAAAAAAAAAAAGCGCTGGTGCTGGTGCTGGCAGGCGAACTAAGGGGCGGAACCCTTGTGCAGGTCTCGCTTACTGGGCAGTGCAGGAATGTGAACAAATGGGCAGAGCCAAGGCGTGGATGTTGTCAAAAGGGCCGTTGCTGGTGGGCAGTCTGAGGGGCAGAGTCCCAGTGCTGATGTCGCCCAAGGCACCACCACCATCAACTGATTAAGGGGCGGAGCCCACTGGCCATCTCTCCAGGTTGCCAGTACTGGGGGCTGAGCCAAGGGGCGGAGCTCCGATGAAGGTGTCACCCAAAGCACCTCTGCCTGCAGCCAAACAGAGGGGCGGAGCTCCTGTGTTAGTCCCACCCAAGGCGCCAGTACTGGCCATCGAACAGAGGGGTGCTGCAGGTCTTGCCCAAGGGTCAAGCCCCAGTGAGGGTCGTGACCTAATGCAGGGAGCACGGGTGGTTGTGACCTAATGCGGGGAGTCCGCGGTTGGTCTTGCCAAAGGCCTGGGGACTGGTGGGCAAACCAAGTGGTGGAGCCTCCCTGCAGTTCTGTCAGAAAATTAGAAAACAATATAAACTTGAAAGGTTCATGGAACAGGGACTTTGAAGCCCCGACTGGATTCAAACTGCTATCCTCTCCATGTCAGCTTCCTGAGTAACAGTTTGGGTAGCAGGCCTGAGCAGGTTCAAATGTCTTTCCATACTACCACTTCTTTGAACTCCACTCTGCTGCTGCAACTCCCCTAATGTGCATGACACCAGGGCCTGGGTCCTGGGACTATGCACCTCTCTCCTCTCTCTATGTATATTCGCATCAATATATTTGCCATATGTGTATGTATTTATACATGCCCTTTTTCTGTACTGGACTTTTTTGACTTTGGTCATGCAGACTATAAATACACACGTGTATATATACATACACACATTCATGCATTTTGTCTCTGATGAATGATAGAAAAGTGAGGTTGCCCAACATTAGTAAGCTAGGACCCAACTTGGGTAGGGCTTTTCTCCCATAGAAACTCTGCAGGGGACTCAGGTTTCTCCTGAGATCTAAATATTGACAGGGAGAGAGTCCAAGATGACTGTGGACCTAGATCTTCTCTTGGTTCCATAATTAGGGATTCAGATGGCATTCTGAGGAGGTTGCCTGCACCTGCACTAGCCACTAATCCCAGTTCAGAGGAGAGAAGGCACTCAGACCTGATTTGCATGAGCTCCCCCTTCCCCTCACCCCTCACATTGGCCCCTTTCAGTGGCCATGTCAAGTGGGTGCATTCCTTTACACCGGAGGAAGAAGGTCAGGGGTGGGGATCTATGAGGAATGTGCCTTTCCCCTCCAGTGACCTGAGCGCTGTGGCCAGCTATGGGCTCCCGAACAGGACTGAGAAGGGCTAACACAAAGGGTCTTGCTCCTTGAGTCCTTCCTTCAGCCAAACAGACCTGTTTCCTTCCATGCTAGCAAGCCAACTGAATCACTTCTGGAAGAAACCCCTTAGAAGACAGTCTAGGATAGGGGCTTAGTTCCTTCTGGAAGAGAAAGACCAGCCCGTTGGAACACTCCAACTGGAAAGGCAAATGATAGAGAGATCCAGGCACCAGTTCTCATTTGAAAGGAAGGGAGAGTTTACACACCAGAGATGTTAGAGGTCTTCTCTCTTTCTCTAAGAGTCCCTAGTGTTAGGATGGAATGGGATTGTATGAAGCCAAGCCTGACACATCTCTGAGAGGCCATGAATGTCTGAAATCAGGAATGGTATATCTCTAATTTCTGGGCAGGGTGTGTGTGTCTTAGCACCTCATTCTGCACAGACCCCCATGGATAGTTCTTCACTGGCCTCTCAAACTCTTCCACATGGTGACGCCGTGCTTGCCGACTGCTTCAGTGCATATACCAATCCCATATCAATAGCCTTAACTGGAGAAACCTGAGGCATCATGAGACCAGGAGGTGGTTCATGGTTTCTGAGCCAAGAAAGGATTTTAAGCTGAGTAAACCCAACAAGGAAGTCTGGATATGAACACATATGTTCTCATGAGTTCATGTGCACGTGTGCACATGTGCTAGTACTTGGACTTGAACTGAGGGTCTGGATGCTGTCCCTGAGCACTTTTGCTCAAGGCTGGCAGTCTAACACTTGAATGATACCTCCCTCCACCTTTGGCATATATATGTATATATATATATATATATATACTTGGTGCTTCATTGAAGAAGAAATACTTGTGAACTTCATTCCCTGGCTGGATTTGAACCACGATGCTCAGATCTCAGCCTGCTCACTAGCTGGGTATTACAGACACGAATCATCGGTGCCAGGCCACGTACATATGTTATAAGGGAGAAGCTGGTGGCCCACTGAAAAGATGCGGTTCAGGGACAGAAAGCTGAAATGAGATGTGCAGCCTATTAGAGTGCATGGGAGAATGTTCTAATCTAGACACCCAGCACAGATAGAGAACAGGCCCTCTTAGAACACTTGAGAGGAGCTTAGGGTTGGCTTAAAGGGCATGGACCATGCACTACACACCAGCAATCTGGTGAATGCAAGAATACTGAAGAGGGAGGCTTTGGAATGAAAGCCCTGATGTAGGAAACACAAGAGGGCAGGGTGGGGCTCTAGAGTACCAGGCAAGGCTTCTGGGGGGACCAAAAGGAAAAAGGCCCAGCCACTAGGGCAGGATGAACTTTTCTGCCAGGGGCCTAAAGGTGCTTGCTTTTGAATTTCCGCCTTGTGAGCCACATCCCCAATACAGCTTCTCAGCCAACGTGTCTGCCCATCTGTGTGACTGCTGATCATGGTAGTCACTCTGGTTGACTGTCACGTCTTTTTGACTGTTCAGGTACATGAGCCTTAGTCATGTCTTTTTGACTGTTCAGGTACATGAGCCTTAGGTGTTAGCTGCAGGTTCCTTAAGCTTCCTAGCTGAGCTTGGTCTTACACGAACAAGGTTGGCACTGACTGGCAGTGTACCTGGGGGAAGCATAGCCCCAACCTAGGGAGACATAGAGAGGAGGTAGTGGCCTTCAAATGGCTTCTGGGGGTTCTGCCTGGTTGTCTTCCCAGAGCCTACTTGGCCCACTGTCACCAAGAAAAGGCACCTTACTTCCCTCTCTCCTTGAATTTTCTTTGGCTCTCTGAGTCTTTCATGACATGCACCTCTGCCATCTCTTGCTCTGTTTGTCTCTCCACCTGATTGTTTCTGATTGGTCGGCCAGTGCTTTTTCTCTCACTGCTCTGGCTGTCTTTGTCTTTGTCTCCCTGTCTGAATGCCTATCCATCTATCAATGAATGTTTTTTGTCTGTTCTCCTCTAATTGTGTCCCATCCATCTTGCTCCTGGGCCTCTGTTCTGTCTAGTTCAGTATGTGTCATGGTGTGTGTGTGTGTGTGTGTGTGTGTGTGTGCGTGTGTGTGTGTGTTTGTGTGTGTGTATTTTTCCCTCGTCTTTCTCTGTCCCCTCTCTGGGTGCCTGTCTGTCTCTTTCTGACCTCTGATGGGGCCCCACCTCCATGCCGACCTTGCCTTTAGCCCCCTATCAGGGTCTACAATGAATCCTAAATTGCCAGAGACCCGCATTCCAGATATTCATTGGGGTCCAAGTCTGGCCTGTCCAAATCATTGGCCGCCTCCTGGAGATTCTGGGTCAGCAAGGCCAGCTAGAATTAGGGTATCCCTGGGTCTTGGCGTGGGGCTTAGTCATGGGATGTCCTGTCCTTTCCTCAGCTGGATTTTTGGCTGCGCAGCCCTCCCAGCAGGCTGGCAGTGGAGTGGGGGAAGGCAGGGGGAGTGCCAGGGGCTCTAGTTAACTCGATCTTAATAGCTGACTGAAGGCCACCCAAGCAAATAGGATCCAGTGCTACATGGGAGGTGAGGCCAAGGTGGCTTGGAAGTGTATCCGTAGGTGTCTAGGAAATGTCAGCATACCTTATCATAGGCAAGTCTATCTCCTGGCCCCAGCTGGGCCTCTCAGGTCCTTCTAGACATTTCCAGATGCCCAGAATACAGAGGCACAGACTTTAGATTCCAGGGCCATTGATCTGGGGAATGAGAGAGTGGTATGGACAATGCCTTAATTTTCTGGGGCATTAGCCTTGACCTGGCTATGCTCCCCTTGTGTATGCTCACTTCTTAACCCAGTGCTGGCCACACACCAGCCACTTCTGGCAGTGCTATGGAAGTGAGATCTAGGGTGACTGAAGTCTGGATTTATGGCCTGATTGGGGGTGGGGTGGAGGCAAAGGGTGTCTTAAAAATAATCTTAGAGCTGGAACTCAGGGTTGAGGCACTGTCCCTGAGCTTCCTTTGCTCAAAGCTAACAATCTACCACTTGAATCACAGCTCACCTTTCATCTTTTTTAGTAGTTTAGTAGAGAGAAGAGTCTCACATACTTTCCTGCCTAAGCTGGCTTCAAGTTGCCATCCTAAGAGCATAGTTTCTTGAGTAGCTAGGATTGCTTTTTTGACCACTTGGCACCTACTAAGGATGTCCGTGTGTGTGTGTGTGTGTGTGTGTGTGTGTGTATGTGTGTTCAGTGAGGCTTGAACTCAGAACGTAGGTGGGTATCCTTTAGCTTGTTTGCACAAGGATGTTGCTGTACCACTTGAACTACAGTAGCTCTGCTTCCCACCTTTTTGATGATTTATTGGAGATAAGAGTCTGCCCAGGCTAGCTTTGAATCTTGATTGATCCTCAGGTGTAAGCCTTGGATAGCTAGGATGATAGGCATGAGCCACTGGCACCCAGCTTCAAGGATGTCTTTTCATCCTCTCTTCTGTTATAACAGCTGTCTACTTGCCCTGGCCTAGATCAAGGATGGGTATGTTTCATCTGAAGCCTGGGATAGGAGGGGTAGCTTTAAATGGGTGCTCGGCTGGGAGAAAGGTAGTTTGTTTTAGCCAAGAAGGAAAACATGGCAAGATATTAATAGCTCATATTCTCATATTCCTAGCTCCTCAAGAGGCTGAGATGTGAGGATTGCCATTCAGAGGCAGCCCAGCTAGAAAAGTCTGTGAGACTCCATTTTGCAAATAACCACCTGAAAGCTGGAAGAAAAGCTGTGGCTCAAGTGGTAGAGTGCTAGCCTTGAACAAAAAACTATGGGACAGAGCTCAGGCCCTGAGTTTAAGCCCTAGTACTAAGATGTGTGCACAAGCACACACACACACACACACACACAGAGGAAGGTAGTAATGATGAGCTGAGCTAGATCGGTGGGCAGTCCTGAGGCATAGACATAGTAAACTCTCAAGGCAAATCAAGTAGTTTCTCCCTATCCTTTTTGGGCTGAGGGTTCTGGGCCATGGCAGTTAGTGCCATGGAACCTGCCCCTCAATCCATGCATGGGCCACAGGACCAAGGGAAGGACACTATGGATGCTCTTTGTAGTCGGCCCACCATTGCAGACCTTCATATACCCCCAAGCACTGGTGAGGAAAGCAGGGCTCTGAGCCCTGGGACTCCAGAGATAGCCAGTGCTACAAGCAGCAGCCAGCTGGCTTTAGATTCCTGAGCCTAAAAGTCTATCATGAGCCCAACTCAACACCCGCTCAAGGTGTGCTTGATGATTCACACTGTTATGATACTCATGTGAGTGGATGTTATCTGCGGTGCCATTTTGCAGCCCTTGCCCCTCCTGGCCCAGAACTATGATCTGAGATGTCAATTGCATGGTCTGATGCACACTGCACCCATGACAGATGCCGTTCTGATGACCCGACTGATGACCTCCGTACCCCAGGGCTCGATCCTTCCCTGATGCTGTGGCCTGCTCTATAGGAAAAGGCTTCAGAAGAGGCTGCACTCAAGACTTGTAAGACACCAAGACATTGGGAGATCCTCAGGGGCCCACTTGAAAATTCTCTGCCTAGAGTCACAGAGTGAGGTCCAAGAAGGCCAGGTGTTAGTCATGGGGCTTGAACGCTGGTCCTGAGTGCTGTCCCCCAGCTCTTCAGCTTACCACTTGAGTTACAGGGCCAATTCCGGTATTCAGGACGTTCCTTTTAAATCATAGTCTCCCAGAATTCCTGCCTGGGGTTGGTTTTGAACCGTGATCCTCATATCTCAGCTTCCTGAGAAGCTAGGAGGAGAGGTGTGAGTCACTAGCACCTGGCTGATCTGACCTTTCAGGAGCTCCTGAAAGTTTTATTTTTTAGGTGTCAATGCTGGGCTTGAACTCAGGGTCTGGCCTCTGGTCTCTTAACATTTTCCCTCAAAGCTGGCACTCTACCATTTGAGCCACAGCTCCATTTCTGGCTCTTGGTAGTTCATCGGCAAGAAGAGTCTCACTAACTTTTCTCACCTGAGCTGGCTTGACCCATGATCTCTGATCTCAGTCTTCTGAGTAGCTAGGATTTACAGGGGTTGAGCCACTTCTGGCATTGTGTTAGAAGCTTTTCTTAAGCAAGCATTCTTCCCTGTGTTTACTTTGAATCCTCCATGCAAAGGAGGCCTGAGGGTCAGGAGGTGTGAAAAATAAGCTTCCAGCCACAGGAAATGGCTGGGGTCCATGGTGAAAAACCAAGCTAATCTTCCCCCGGGCCCCATTCTGGTACCCCACCATTTGCCCTACCTGTGTCTCAACAAACCTTGACCCAGCCTTGAATGTTCTGCCAGAATGTCTGAAGCCACAGAACCATTCCACCTACACCACTTGCTCCATACGACACCTAAGGACCGTTGTCCAGCCATGATGGACCTTCTGCCTGAGGCTCTCTGTCCCATTCCACGCCTTAGAACTCTTGTGGAATTTTGGCATTGGTTATATCACCTCCTGGAGCAAGTCGTTCCTTCCCTTCTACCTCTTTTTTTTTTATTATTGAGTTGCTATAGATGGAACTTTGTGCAGGGTGACTGGCAAATGCTCTATCTTGGTCTGTTGAGTGTGTGTGTGTGTGTGTGTGTGTGTATGTGTGTGTGTGTGTGTGTGCGTGTGCGCACACACGCGTGCACAGGTGCGAGCATGTCCGTGTGTGTGTGCCAGTCCTGATGTTTGAATTTATGGCCTGGACATTGTCCTATCCCTAAGCTTTTGTGCTCAAGGCTAGCACTCTTCTACTAGAACCACTGCTCTACTTCTCGGTTTTTGGCTGTTTAATTGGAGAAAAATGTCTCATATAGACTTTTCTGTTTGTAATTGGGATCCTCAGATATCAACTTCCTGAGTAGCTAAGATTACAGGGGTGAGCCAGCAGCACCTGCCTTCTACCTTACCGCTTACCTATAACCTCGGCCCTCCTCTGTGTCCCAGAAGAATATGTCTCACCAGACTCACTTTTTTTTTCTTTTGCCAGTCTTGGGGCTTAAACTTAGGGTCTTGGTATGTTCCTGAGCTTGTTTTGCTCAAGACAAACACTCTCTCACTTAAGCCATAGTGCCACTTTTGGCTTTTTCTGTTTCTGTGGTAGTAAGGAATGGAACTCAGGGCTTCGTGCATGCTATGTAAGCATTCTACCACTAAGCCACATTCGCAGACCAAGGTTCACTTCTAACAGGAGTTATGACGGTGAGATTTATTGACTTACCCCTTTTGGCAAAGAAATCGCTGATTATTTCATGTGTATGACAAGATTTGGAACTAGCCTTTGACTTGGCAATGAGGAATGATAGATGAGTGATAGCCACCAGGCCCCAGAGCTCTAGGCTCACATCCTGCAGAGGGATAGAGACTATGGAGAGAGAACCTTGGACAACTCCTACAGTTTAGGGACTGTGGATTCTCTGGAAGCAGTGGCTGGCTGCAAAGTGTCCCAATTGGATGCTTCAGCCAGAACATTATGCACGCGTTCCACACACTAGCCCAGGCAAAGCCTTCAGGGCTTCAGTTATTAAATGGAAGAGGGTGCTTTGTTCAAGCTGCCAGCTCACACTTAGTACTCTATGAAGGCTTGTCCCAGTTTGCCCAGGTTGGGGCGGCTGGGCATGGGCAACCTGCTGAATGCCCATCATCCATACAGAGATCCATGCATGGAGTTATTGCAGCCTTTTGGGGGGAGGGCATGTACACTGCTGTACTATGATCCTAGCCCCTGTTCTTGAGTTCTTTTTTCTCAAGGGCAGCGCTCTGCCCTTGAGTCACAGCCCCATTCATGTTGATTTTTCCGGTGATCTCTTAGAAAGAAGAGTGTCCTAGACTTTCCCACCCCAGCTGAATTTAAATTGGCATTTTCTACATCTCAGTATCCTGAGGAGCTAGGGTTATAGGCAGGAGCCACTGGCACCTTACTTTCTTCTTGTTGTTCTTTTTTTCAATCATAACAGTCTGAAATTTTCAATGGGTCATTCCAATGGTTTGCATTCAAAGTAAACTACCCAGGCCTGGAGTTCGAATGCTAGGACTGCCACCCACAAATGGAGCGAGATCCTGACAAACTCATTCCTGTTCCTGTGAATGCTAATGGAATGTTATAAAAGTAATAAATGTGGGGCTGGGAAGATGACTCAGTGGTAGAGCGCTTGCCTTGCATGCCTGAGGCCCTGGGTTCAATTCCTCAGCACCACATAAGCAAAAAGAAAAAAAAAAGCCAGAAGTGGTGCTGTGGCTCAAGTGGTAGAGCGCTAGCCTTGAGCTGAAGAGCTGAGGGACAGCGTCCAGGCCCAGAGTTCAGGCCCCACGACTGGACCCAAAAAAAAAAAGTAATAAATGTGCCATTGATTCATGATTTTATTTTAGAATGCCACACAAAAAAATAATGGATTGATGTCTTCCATTCTAGCACCATGGTATGATTAAGGATATTGAATAATTTTTAATTAATATTTTTATAAGTATTCAACAGTGATATTTCATTAAATGGAGGCATAATTTAATAACTAATAATTGGTAATAATATATATAATTTAATTTCCTCACAGTCCCTCTCTTTGTGTGTATATATATATATATATATATATATATATCCATGTACGCATATCTCTATCTATATCTATCTATCAATCAATCTATCTATCTATTTATCTATCTATCTAAGTATCAGGCACTCCTGTGGCTTGATCACAGGTCCTCAGAACTTCCTGGCAGCTCAGTTTGCCAGAGGCTGGTCTGCTAAGACTGTGACCCCATTTATGGTTTGGGCATTCTAGGCTGTGAGTTGAAATCCCAGGATGGCCAAAAATTTATTCATGCAGTAAGAAGCCAATATTAGCACATTGTTTTCCTTTTCTGTGAAAGTCCATGGTCTCAGAATGATGTATAATCCATATTTACATATATCCTATGGTATATGATATAATAAAAGAAATGTTATATGTGTAATAATGCTAAATAAGTAAGGGTAATAAATGTCATATTTCTACAAAATTTTGGTCAATCGACTTCAACAATTCATCCAAAAAATCATACACCACGATCAAACAGGATTCATTTCAGGGATGCACAGCTGGTTCAATATATGCAAATCAATTAATATAATTCTTCACATCAAAAGGAGCAAGGATAAGAACCACATGATTCTCTCAAATAGATGCAGAAAAAGCATTTGCCAAGATCTAAAACCCCTTTATGATGAAGGTTCTGGAAAAATTAGGAATACATGGAACATTCCTCAATACAATAAAGCATGTATATAACAAACCTACAGCCAGCATTATACTTAATGGTGAAAAACTAACGCCATTTCCTCTTAACTCAGGAAGGAGACAAGGAGGTCCACTCTCTCGTATTCTTTTGAATCTAGTATTAGAATACCTAGCTACAGGAATAAGACCAGATGTAAACATAAGGGAATCCAAATAGGAAAAGAAGAAGTAAAACTCTCCCTCTTTGCAGATGACATGATCTTGTATTTAAAAAATCCCACAGACTCCACTCCCAGATTACTCAAGCTGATTCAAATCTTTGGCAAAGTAGCAGGGTATAAAATTAACCCTCAAAAATCATTGGCTTTTCTGTATGCCAACAATGAGAAAAGTGTGGCTGAAATTAGAAAAGCAACTCCATTCGTAATAGCACCACAAAAAATAAAATACCTAGGAATTAACCAAAGAAGTGAAGGACCTCTATGATGAAAACTTTGCAAAACTGAAAAAGGAAATCAAAACAGAATTTAGAAAGTGGCAAAAACTCTGATGCTCCTGGATTGGAAAGATCAATATCATGAAAATGGCAATACTTCCCAAGGCTATCTAGAAATTCAATGCGATACCCATCAATATTCCAACCTCATTCCTCAAGGATATAGAAGACGCAATCCAAAAATTTATATGGAACAATAAATGACCCAAATAGCAAAAACGATCCTCAACAGAAAGAACACTGCTGGAGGAATATCAATACCAAATTTCAAACTCTACTACAAAGCCATAGTAATCAAAACAGCTTGGTACTGGCACAAGAACAGACCTCAGAACCAATGGAATAGAATTGAAAACCCAGAAATGAACTCACAGATTTATTGCCATCTAATCTCCAATGAGGGAGCTAAAAAATAGAATGGAAAAAAGACAGCCTCTTCAGTAAATTGTGCTCGCAAAATTGGGTAACTACTTGGAGAAAACTAAAGCTAGATCCTTACATATCACACTGAACCAGAATCAACTCCAAAAAGATCAAAGACCTCTGAGTCAAAGCAGACACTCTGAAAACATTAGAAGGTATAATAGGAGAAACCCTAGTTCTCCTTGGGACAGACCAAAATTTTCTTAATAGAGACCCAGAAATGCAACAAATCAAAGAAAGGTTGGACAAATGGGATTGCATGGAATTGCAGAGCTTCTGCATGGCAAAGGACATAGCTAGTAAGATCAATCAAAAGTCCACGGATTGGGAGAAAATCTTCAGTAGCCATACAATGGACAAGGGTCTCATATCTAAAATGTACCTGGAACTCAAAAAATTGACTCCTCCAAGAACAAATCTTCAAAGAAACAACTGCCCAATAAATAAGTGGGCTAAAGACTTTAAGAGAAACTTTTCTGAAGAGGAAAGAAGGATGGCCAATAGACACATGAAGAAATGCTCAACCTCCCTAGCCATCAAAGAAATGCAAATCGAAACAACATTGAGATACCACCTCACCCCAGTTAGAAAGGCTATAATCAAGAACTATAATAACAACAGGTGCTGGAGGGGATGTGTACAGAAGGGAACCTCACTGCATTGTTGGTGGGAATGTAAACTTTTTCAACCACTTGGGAAAGCAGTATGGAGTTTCCTCAAAAGACTCCACATAGAGCCTCCCTATGACCCAGCAATCCCACTTTTGGGCATTTACCCAAATTTTCACAAACAAGACCACACTAAGCTACCTGCACGACTATGTTTATGCAGCATTATTTACCATAGCTAAGATATGGAACCAGCCCAGATGCCCCTTAATAGATGAATGGATCAACAAAATGTGGTATAGATACACAATGGAATTCTATACCTCTATCAGAAAGAATGACATTGCCCCATTTGTTAGAAAATGGAAAGACTTGGAAAAATTATATTAAGTGAAGTAATCCATGCCCAAAGAAACATAGGTCCCATGGTTCCCCTTACTTGCAATAACTAGCATATGTCTGAGTCAAGCAGAAAAGGTCAGACAAGTTGATGTTAGGAAAATGAACCCTATGATATGTATTCAAATGTTTTTTTTTTCTTTCATGTGATTGTTTCTAACACATTTATAAGATTATTTCTTTGTTTTTCCCCCCTGGTATAACCCCTGCTTTCACTGTATTTGATGTTGGTGTATTTTGTGGAGGGGAAGGGAAAAATCAAATCAAATCATTTAAGTAGGGATACAGGTGGACCCATTGCAACAATGAGATGTACAAGTCGTTATGTCAAAATACGATCTTTACAACTGTGGTGGGGGTGGGGGGCATTGGGGGATGATTGTGTAGGGGGGGTGGGGGCGGGGAGAGAATGGGAAAGGACAGGGAGGGGAAACAAAAAAGGAAGAGGCTATGATGCTTGATAAGAAATGTACCCATTATCTTGCCCATGTAATTGTAAACCCTCTGTACATTATTTTCACAATTTAAAATAAAAGAAAAAAGGAACAATTAAATTTTGGATTATATAAAATTATACACAACAGTTATACTACATTGACTAATTTTCAATTAATACTTTATTAGTTATTCAATCATGTTACTTAAAAAGGAAGGAACAATTTAAATAGCAATAATCGGTAGTAAAATTTTATATGCAATTTCCTAGTATACAGATATCTCTCTCTTGTTTTATACATATGCATCTATTTATCTATCTACCAATCTACATATTTATGTGTTCATACACTTGTCAGTCATGGGGCTCATTTGTAGATTGCTCACCTACTACGTACAAAGCCCTGGGTTCGATTCCTCACTACCTTGTGCACCGAAAAATCTAGAAGTCGTGCTGTTGCTTAAGCAGTTGAGCACTCGCTTTGAGCATAAAAGCTTCGGGACTGTGTCTAGACCCTTTCTCAAGACCCAGGATTGGCACCAAAAAAAAAAAAAAATAGAATGTTCTGACTGTAACAATATAAGGATAGTACTGCAAATACCTCATCACAGAACAAGCATGGAGTCTGGTGCTTGCAGCTGCCATCTTAGCTGACTTAGCCAGAGATAAACCACTGCAACCCAGCTCCACGGAACCAGAAGCTGCTGGTTCACTCACCACTGTCATCCAAGCTACTCGGGGACTGATCTGTGAAACTCTGAGCTGTGTTTCACAGTAGTAGAGATCTAGCCTTGAGAAAGAGATCTTAGAACAGTACCCCCAAATTTTCAGTGCATTCCCCGTGGCTCCTTGCAACAGAGAGTTATGATCTAGACGTCTGTAGCTGAGGTCTGTCACCCTGCCTACTCAAGAATCTGAGATGTGAGGATCTGGGTTCCAAAGTATCTCAGACACAAAAGTTCCCATGAGACTATTATCTCCTATTCACCACTTAGAAACTTGAAATGGAAGCTGGGCACCAGTGATTAATGCCTGTCATCCAAACTACTCAGGAGCCTGAGAGATGAGGATCATGGTCCAAAGCCAGCCTGGGCAGGAAATTTCTTGTGATGGACAATTCTCACCAGTGACCCACCAAAAACCTGAAGGGGTGCTGTAGCTTAAGTGGTAGAGTGCTTGGTTTTAGCTGAAGAGCTCTAGGATAGATGGCACCCAGGCCTAGACTTCAACTCTTCCAACTTACAAGAAAAGAAAAGAAAGAAAGAAACCTAAAGAGGAGGGTTTAGACTGCTTTGCATGTATGAATCCCTGGATTTGAATCCTCACTACCACATCACTAGAAAAAAGCCTGAAGTGGCCCTGTGGCTCAAGGTGTAGAATGCTATCTTTGTACAGGAGAAACTCAGGAACCATGCTCAGGTCCTGAGGTCAAGTTCCAGGACAAGTGTATGCGTGCGTGCACACACACACACACACACACACACACACACACACACACACACACACAAAGATACCAGAAGTGAAGCTGTGACACCAAATGGTGGTAAAGCACTGAGCTTCTCTTCTGAGCTCATGGTCAGCACCCTGGCCCTGTGTTCAACCCCGAAACCTAGCCATCCAGGGCTCAATTAGGATAGGTCAAAGGTTTCAAAATCTGATGCACTTCACCAGACCTAGATGACAGGAAACTTTGGGATTTTGCACAAATGCTTAGATTAGCAAGCTTCTGGAAACCTAGGGATGCACCATTGCCAATTAGGAATCTTTTCATTAGGTTCAGCTCCCTTATTATCTGCAAGAAGGACCCATGAATTAATTGTAGCAGGTTATTTCAATACTGGAACATAATCTAACAAAGACAGGATAAGTGCATGGAATATGGCCTGCCACAGGAGGTGGCACAAATGAAAGCTTCCTGGGGAGAGAGATAGCTTAGAGTACAAAGAGGCTTTTTTCTCCTGGCCGTCAAATTCTGCCTACACTCTTCCTCACTAATTGGCTCAGATGGAGTTGTTTGTTACACAGCTGTACAGGAATGAGGCCTTTTTGTCTGTCTGTCCAGACCATGAGGCAGACTTCCTCCAATAGCCTGGAGTGCACAGAAACCCTCAGGCAACACTGGGAACAGTGAGGGAAGCCCCGGAACAGGCACTGTCTTGAAAGCACTCTCTGTGCTATGAAATCATTCTATTCAAAGCAAATTTCCTAGCTGGGTGCCTTTCAACATAGCGACTCTGGATCTTCACCAATAGAAATACATGCATACATACATGGGGAGACATGGATTTACTGGCTTTTTCTTTTTTGGCAGGTCCAGGGCTTGTACTATGAGCCTAGGCACTCTCCCAGAGCTCCTTTTGTTCAAGGGTGGTGCTCTGCCCTTGAGTTTCAGTCCCACTCATGGGTATTTATATTCCTGTGATCCCTTAGAAATAAGAGTGTCCTGATCTTTCCTGTCCCGACTGAATTCAAGCTGCCATTCTCTAACTCTTAGCCTCCTGAAGAGCTACGATTACAAGTATGAGCCTCTGAGACTTGGCTTTCTTTTATTCTTGTTGTTCTATGTTTTATCATGACAATCTGAAATCTTCACAGTGTCATACTAATGGTTTGCATTTCGAAGTAAACTACCCAGGCCTGGAGTTCAAATGCCAGGACTGACACCTACAAATGGAGGGAGATCTTGAGAAAATAATTCCTATTCATGGGAGTGCTTAATGGAATGTTATAAAAGTAACAATTAAATCCTCAATTTTTCATGATTCTCTTAAAGAATGCCAAAAAGTGTTGGATTATGTCTTTAATTCTAGCAACATGGTATGATTCTCCTAATTAAAGAATACTGAGTACTTTTACATTAGTGCTTTAATAAGTATTCAACCATGATACTTCATTAAATGGAGGCTTAATTTAATAACTAATAATTCACAATATATGTTATTCAATATCCTCATATTGCCTCTCTCATATATAGAGAGAGAGAGCAAACTACACATCTATCTATCTATCTATCGATCTATCTATCTATATCTATATTTAAATCCATATCTAGGCCACTACTATGGCTTGATCACACGTCCTCAGAACTGGCTGGCAGCTCAATTTGCCAAAGGCTTTGTCTACAACTGACACTTTCATGAATTGGGCATTGTGAGCTGTGAGTTCATATCTCAGAATGGCCAAAAGTTTATAGGTGGAGTAAGAAGCCTCTTTTGACACATTTTTTTCCTTCTCTGTAAAAGTCCTGGGTCTCAGGATGATGTAAAATCCACGTGCAAATATATCCATGTGATACGATTTCATAAATCTAATAAATATTATATATGTAATAATAATAAAATAAAGAACAAATAAATAAGGGTAATAAATGTCATATGGGGTAAACCCATGTATGTAAAAAGATCTCATACATGAATATTATTTTTTCCAGTGCCGTGGCTTGAATTCGGCCCTGGAAATTGGTCTGAATTTCTTGTTTTCAATGATGGTGAGTTTCCTCTCCCCCACAGAGCCACAGAGTTACCCAGACCCTGAGTTCAAATCCCAGGCCTGACAGAAAAATGGTACAAATTCCAACTTATTTTTCTTTGGCCAGGCCCGGGGCTTGAACTCAGCTTGTATCAACTCTGCCTCAGCTTTGATTATCTTAGGCTGTGGTGCAACCTCTGGACCCACAGTCCATCCTGAGATCCCAGGACCCAAGTTTAAATCTCGGGCTGGCAAAAAAAAAAAAGGTGAAGGGCTGGGAACGTGGCTCAATAGTACAGTGCTTGCCTTGCATGGATAAGGCCCTGGGTTCGATTCCTCAGCACCACATAAGCAGAAACAAGCTTGAAGTGGTGCTATGGCTCAAATGGTAGAACGATAGCCTTGAGCTGAAGATTTGAGGTACAGCGCCCAGACCCAGACTTCTGGCCCCACAACAGACAAAAAAAAAAAAATAGATGGGGGAAAAAAGGAGAAGTATAAAACTGGGAAGTTCTGGAAGGCAGATTTACATTTTTTTTCCCTTTGCATTGTGACCATCCTGTGTCTAAATGACAGGACCCGAAAACTGTACATGGCCTTGCATTGTTGAAGTTTGGTGGGCTATCAGGGAAGCCACAGCCTGAACCAGCAACCTAGGTCCAGGGTTCAGATCCCAGGACTGCTACCTACAAATGGCAGGAGATCCTAAGAAACATATTCCGATAGACATTCATATGAATGGAATGTTGTAAAAGTAACAATTGTATTAGTATTTAGTGTATGATTATATTAAAATTATACACAATAATCATAGTACATTGACTAATTTTCAATAAATACTTTATTATGTATTTAACCATGATACTTAAATAAAGGAAGAAATAATTTATTTTGGTTTAGTTTTCTCCATCATGAACATTCAACTTAGAGCCTAGGCACTGACTTTCCTCTTGGGCTCATGGGTAGCACTCTACCTCGTAGCTAAGGACCCCCTTGGAGCAAAGTGTGTCTTTAGCTGAGGTCTGTCCTCCTGCCTTCTCAGGAAGCTGATGATCTGAGTTCCAAACTATCCCAGACACAAAATGTCCCATGAGAATATTATCTCCTATTCACCACTTAGAAACTTGAAGTGGAAGCTGGGCACTGGTGACTCATGCCTGTCATCCTAGCTACTCAGGATCCTGAGAGCTGAGGATCACAGTCCAAAGCCAGTCTGGGCAGGAGATTCGATGAGATGCTTATCTCCAGTGAACCACCAGAAAGCCTGAAGGGGCGCTGTAGCTCAAGTGGTAGAGTGCTAGACTTGAGCACCCAGTCCCAGACTTCAACTCCTCCAACTACAAGAAGAGAAAGAAAGAAACCTGAAGTGGAGTGCTGGAAATGTGTCTTAGGGGTAGAGTGCTTTGCATGTATGAAACCCTGGGTTTGAATCCTCAGTACTACATCCCTAGAAAAAAAAAAAGCCTGAAGTGGTTTTATGGCTCAAGTGGTAATGCACTATCCTTGTACAGGAGAAACTCAGGTACAGAGCTGAGGTACTGAGTTCAAGCTCCAGGACTGGTGTTTGCACACACACACACAGACACAGACACATACACACACCTACACACACACAGACATACACACACACACACACACACACACACACACACACACAGATACCATAAGTGAAGCTGTGACACTAAATGGTAAAGAAAAGAGCTTCTGCTCTGAGCTCTTGGTCAGCACCCTGGCCCTGTGTTAAACCCCATAATATAAACACCCAGAGCCCAACTAGGAGAAGGCAAAGGTTTCAAAATCTGATGAGTTTCACCAGCACTAGATGACAGGAAGCATTGTGATTTTGCACAAGTGCTTAGATTTAGCAAGCATCCGGAAAACTAGGGAGGCATCTTTGCCAATTAGGAATCTTTTCATTAGGTTCAGCTCACTTGTTTTCTGCCAGAAGGACCCTTGAATTAATTGTAGCCGTTTTTTTCAACACTGGAACATAGTCTAACAAAGACAGGGTGAGTGCAGGAAACATGGACTGCCCCGAGAGGCAGCACAAATGAAGTCTTCCTGTCAAAACAGAGCACTGGGAGGAGAGATAGCTTGGGGTACAAAGAGGCCTTTTCCTCCTGGTCTTCAGAGTCTGCCCTCATCCTCACTCTTTGCTCATCCTCACTAATTGCTACAGATGAATTGTTTGTTACACAGATGTTCAAGAGGGAGGCCTTTTGTCTGCCTGTTCCAACATTGAGGCAGACTTCCTCCAGCAGTCTGGGGTGCACAGAAGCCCTCAGGGTACACTGGGAACAGTGAGGGGAGCCCTGGAACATGCACTGTCTTGAAAGCATTCTCTGTGCTATGAAATCATTCCATTCATACCTTTCTTCATAGCAACTCTAGATGTTCACTGCTAGAAATACATGCATTCATACACAGACACATGGAGTTACTGGCTCTATTCTTGTAGCAGGTCCTGAGGCTTGAACTGTGACCCTAGGCACTATCCCTGAATTTCTTTTTCTCAAGGAAGCACCGTACTGTGTCTTAACCCATGATTACCCTAGGCTGGTTTGCCGCATTTACACCCACAGATGATCCAGTCATCCTAGGACCCCAGTTCAACTCCCAGCACTGGCAAAAATACATCAAACCAACAAAAATGGAGGAGGAAAAATCCAGCAAGTTTTACACAACCGTTTTACCTTTGTTTCCTTTGCACTGTGACCACCATGGGTCTTAATGTCTCGGCTTGAAAATTGTTTGTGACCTTGCATGGCCGAAGGCTCACGGATTGTTCGTGAAGCCTGAGCCCAACCCAGATACCTAGGCCGTGAGTTCGATCCTTGGACTGCCACCTACACACAACTGAAGATCCTAGGAAACTCGTTCCTATCTATAGGAACATTAATAGTATGTTTGACATGTACAAATTGAATTACTATTTATCTAGACTTTCTAGTATAATATTGTATGCATAAATATATGTCATTGAATAATTTAATTAATAACTTATTAAGTCTTCTACCGTGATTAATTAATGGAGGCATAATTTTAGACCAAATAATTGGTAGTAATAGAATATATAATTGGTAGTAATAGAATATACAAAAATAAGATATAGACATCACTTTATATAGAGTTATACACTAGAATCTACATAAATGTCTGTCTCTGTATACAATTATTTATAGATCCATATTCATATGTAAATACACACACTGCAATCTACATATCTACCTTTTTATATATTGGCCACTCCGAGGGCTTGATCTCAGGTCCTCAAATTTGCCCGACAACTTCATTTGCATCAGACTGGTGTGCTAACATTGAGCCATTCATGAAGTTGGCCTTCTAGGGTCGGAGTTCAAATCACAGAACTGCCAAAAACTTAATCCTGGTTGAAGAAGTCAATTGTCCCACTAGTTTTCCTTATGGGTGTCAAAATTCCTGGGTCTCAGGAATGATGTATAATACATAGGCAAATTTATGTCCTATGTAATAGGATGTAAAAAATGTTATATATGTAATCATACTCACTAAAATACACAAGAAATTCATAAAAATAAAATAAAACGAATAACTACACTAACTGCAATATAAGTAAACATGTGTATGCAAATATAAATCATGTATTTAAAATGTATATGAATATTATTTTTTGAGGGCTAAGACTTGAATTCAGGCCCTGGGAACAGGCCTGACTTTCTTGTCTTCTAGCACGGTGAGCTTCCCCTTCCCTGACAATCCTGCAGATTTACTCAGACTCTGAATTCAAATCCCAGGCCTGGCAGAAAAAATGGTGTGAATTCTAAGCCAAGGAGCCTCATAATTTTTAAAATATTTTTAATGAATTTATTTATATATTTTTAGTTTGTCAAGCACAGGGCTTGAACTCAGGTTGTGGCAACTCTGCCTCATCTTTGATCACTCTAGGCTGGGGTGCAACCACTGGACCCACAACCGAACCTGGGTTCCTGGGCCCCAAAGATTTACAGGAAAAATATAAATAAAATGACACAGATAAAAATCTAGCAACTTGCAGATGGCTGTCTGTTTTACATTTGTTTTTTTTTCAAGGTGACCATCTTAGGTCTGAATGACATTGCTGAAAATTTTCTAACCTGACTTTGCTGAAGGCTGGTGGGCTACCAGGCAAGCCATAGGTCAACACTGCAACATAGGCCCTGTGGTCGAGACCCGGTCTCGACCCCTACCAATGGTGGGAGATCCTAAGAGTCTCATTCCTATTCATAGGAATACTGATGGAAGATTATGAATGTCAAGATTAAATCAATTGTTCCTGAATGATACTACTATAAAATTAGTGATTTTAGGAGGCCGATGGATTTTAAAGAATATTTTGACACATTAAAGAATACTATTAATTACATGGACACAATAGTTTTGTGATAGTGGTTAATTAAATTAATAATTCATTAAGGATGAACACAATAATATTAATTACATGGGGGCATAATAAATACCCAAGAATTGTTAAAAATATAGTCTATTTAACTGAAGAATGTATAAACATCTCTGGCACTCTATAAAGATCTATATTTATTTGTGTACTACCATCCGCATGTCAATCTATCTTATTTTGTCAACCCCTGGGGCCGGATCTCAGGTGCTGGGAACTGCTTGTCAGCTCCATATGGCCCAGGCTGGCCGTGCTGACACTTACCCATTCTTGAATTGGGCCTTGTAGGCTTTGAGTTCAGATGCCAGCACTCACAAAAATGGAATCGTGGAGTAAGAAGTACTGGTGACACATGTTTTCCTTTTCTGTGAGTGTCTGGTGTCCGGTGTGAAGTTTCTTACATAGGCAAATCTATATCCCATGTAATAAATGTAATAAATGTTCTATGAGTAATACTAGTCAATAAAATAAATGGTAAATAAATGAATAAAACAACAAATAAAATGCATAACTACACTAAGCGCAATATGGGTCAACATATGAGGCTCAGTCTCATGGCATGGGAACTGCCTGGCAGCTGAATTGGCTAGAGGCTGCTGTGCTGACAGTCACACATTCATGAACTGAGCCTTCTAGGCCCTGAGTTTAGATCCCAGCCCTGCCAAAAATGCAATCTTGGTGTAAGAAGCTGAGAGTGACACATATTTTCCTTTTCTATGAAATTGCTCGGTGTCAGGTAGAATGTATAATTCATATGCAAATCAATATGCTATGTAATAGGGTATCATAAAGGTAAAAATGTCATAGGTGGAAGAATTGTCACTATAATAAATGAAAAACAGATTGAATTAGTAGTGAATCATTCTGGGATAATATTAGACAAAATAATTATAGGATGTGGATTAAGTTTAGTTACTATATTATTAAGCATTAACAGAATGAAAAGTAAATGGAGACATAGTTAAATACCTAATAATTGGTAGTAACACATGATGCATAAATTAATTATAAACAGACGTCTAATTCTATAAAATATGTAATCCTATGTATGGATGTATGTACATATATGATAAACAACAACAGGATATTGAGTAATAATGAATGTTTTATTAATTGTTCAACTGGGATCCATCATTAAATGGAGACATCATTTAATACCTAATAATTGGTAGTACTATTAGCTATAATTTAATAATATGCATACCTCTGTCTCTATTTTTTTGGGGGGGGTCCAGTCTTGGGCCTAAAGTCTGGGCCTGGGCGCTGTCCCTCAGCCCTTCAGCTCAAGGCTAGCACTCTACCACTTGAGCCACAGCACCACTTCAGGCTTTTTTTCTGCTTATGTGGTGCTGAGGAATTGAACTCAGGGCCTCATGCTTGCAAGGCAAGCGCTCTATCACTGAGTCACCTTCCCAGACCACATATCTCTTTTTGTATATATAATATTTATATACAGCAATTTCTATTTATACCTCATGCACTCCTGGGACTGGGTGATTGAGTGCTGGCCTAGTAAGCAGGAAGCTCTGGCTTCCATTCCTCAGTACCACATACAAAGAAAAACCGGAAGTTCTGCTTTCTTTCAATCAATTGTGTACTAGCCTGGAGCACAAATGCTTGGGGAGAGTGTCTAAGCCCTTACTAAAGGCCCAGGACTGCCGCCAAAAAAGGTAGACTGTTCTAACTGCAACTATAGAAGGTCAAGACATCAAATACCTCATCACAGAACAAGGTAGGAGTCTGGTGCTGACAGCTTCCACCTAACCTGACTTATCCAGATGTAAATTGCTGCAACCCAGTTCCACCAAACCAGACGCTGCTGGCTACCTCAGTCATTCTAGCTGCTCATGGGCTTTAAAACCCAGCCCTGGCAGGATGTCTGTGAGACTCTTCAAAACGTAGTTCCAAGTGGTAGGGCTGTAGCCTTGAGCAAATGTTATTAGAACAGTATCCCTATATTTGAGTTCAAGCCCCATGGGTAACCTCCCCCCCTAAAAAAAAACACCCCACTAAACTATTAGATGTGAACTTGTGTGGTTTGTGAAATGTTCCTCAAAGAATGGTGATACTGAAGAAAGCACGCTGATTTTAATGACAGCTTGTGGAATAGAGCTATGTGCTGAGTCCTTCATAGGGTGCTCTGTGCTGAGTAATGCACAGGGTGCTATGTGCTGAGTCCTTCACAGGTTACAGTGTGCTGAGTCCTGCATTGGGTTCTGGGTGCTGAGTCTTTCACATGATGCTGTGTGCTGAGTCCTTCAAACAGTGTCATGTGCTGTGTCCTTCACAGGTGCATTCGTTCATCTGGTTCTTATAAGAGCTCCATAACTGAGATGCTTACACAGATAAGAATATTGAGGCTCAGATATATCCCAATGGAAGGGACAAAATTAAGTATTACTGAAGATTAGTCAGTTGTCTCCTGCAGACCATTGTTTTGCTTTGTTTTTTTTTCTCAGTCATGAACCTTGATCTCAGGACCTAGATTCTGACCCTTACCTCTTGGGCTCAAGGCTAGCACTCCACACGTGGAGCCAAGGATCCCTTTGCAGCAGAGTGCCATGGCCAAGGGGTCGATAGCTGAGGTCTGTCATCCTGCCTTCTCAGCAAGCTGAGATCTGAGGATCTGGGTTCTAAACTATCCCAGACACAAAAAGTCCCATGAGACTATTATCTCCAATTCACCACTAAGAAACATTAAGTGGAAGCTTGGTGCTTGTGGCTCATGACTATCATCCTAGGTTCTCAGGAGGATGAGAACTAAGGATCATGGTTCAAAGCTGGAAAAGCTGTTGCTGCTATTGATGCATAACATACTGCTATTATTGGTATATATATATATATATATATATATATATATATATATATATATATACATATATATAATTTGAATTTTTGGAAACTTTACCTGTGCTGTCAACTTTGGAAAAAGTATCCCAGTTTACCGTGTTGAGTTGGCATTGTACAGAAATTAATAGCCATATTGGTCTAGAAATGTTAAACTTAATTTTTTTCCATTTGTACAGGGGTAAATGCACTGTATTAAATATGTAAGGTCTTATCTACATGGGTTTGATTACAGAAACTAATAAAGTATTCTCTAAATAAGGAGAAAAAAAAAGAACTAAGGATCATGGTTCAAAGCTAGCCTGGGCAGGAATGTCCTTGAGACACTTAGCTCCAATGGACCACCAGAAAACCTGAAGTGGAGCTGTGACTCAAGTGATAGAGCACAAGACTTGAACTGAAGAGCTCAGGGACAGCACCCAGTCCCAGACTTCAACTCCTACAACCGACAACATAAAAAAAAAAAAAAAACAGAAACAATCTAACAAACCTGAAATACAAGGCTGGGAATGTGCCTTAGGGGTAGAGTGCTTTGCATATATGAAACCCTGGGCTTGATTACTCAGGACCACATCACTAGAAAAAGTATGAAGTGGTTCTGTGGCTCAAGTGAGAGAAGGCTATCCTTGTACAAGAGAAATTAGGTACAGTGCTGAGTTCAAGCTCCATGACTGTATGTGTGCACACACATGGACATACACACACAGACACACAGACACACATACACATAGACCAGAAGTGAAGCTCTGACACAAAATGGTAAAGCACTGGACTTCTCCACTGAACTTATGGTCAGCACCCAGGCCCTGTGTTTAACCCCCAAACCTACCCAACCAAGGCCCAATTAGGAGAGGTCAAAATTTCAGAACCTGATGATCTTCACCAGCCCTAGATGACAGGAAGCTTTGTTATATCAGACATGTGCTTAGATTTCTCAAGCTTCCAGAAAACCAAGGAGAGGTATCATAGGCCTATCATCGCCGGCAATGTAATATTTCAATATATATTTCATTATATATTATATTGAGCACTGTATCTGAGCATCGGAATATAGTCTCACAAAGGCAGGATAAGTGCAGGGAACTTGGACTGCCACGGGAGGTGGCACAAATGAAGACTTCCTGTAAAAACAGAGCACTGGGAAGAGAGATAGCTTGTAGTGCAAAGAGGCCTTTTTCTCCTGGCCTTCAGAGCCCACCCACACTCATCCTATCTAATTGGCCTAGATGGAGTTGTTATTACAAATCTGTACAGGACTGAGGCCTTTTGTCTGCCTGTACAGACAATGAGGGAGACTTATTCCAGCAGGCCTGGGATGCAGAGAAACCCTCAGGCTACACTGGGAACAGTGAAGGGAGCCCTGGAACATACATTGTCATAAAAGTAGTCTCTGTGTTATGAAATCATTGTATTGAAAAAAATTCCTTGCTTGGTGCCATTCATCATATCTACTCTGGAGATTTGCCTATAGGAATACATCCATACATACACAAAGACATGGAGGTATAGGCTCTATTGGGGGTGGGCAGGTCCAGGGGTTGAACATTGAGCCTAGATGTTGCACCTGAATTCCTTTTACTCAAGGGTAGTGCATTAACCTTGAGTCACAGCCTCACTTCTGGGTTTTTCTGGGATCTCTTAGAAATAAAAATGTCATGTCCTTTCCTATGCTGGCTGGGTTCAAACTAAGATTCTCTACATCTCAGCCTCTTAAGAAGCTGGGATTACACTGACACCTGCCTTACTTTTCTTCTTCATTTTTTTAATCTGCACAATCTGACTTCTTAACAGGATCATTCCAATAGTTTGAATTTATAAGTAAACTACCACAATATTCTTTATAGCTGCTTTCTCTGAGAAGGATATTCTCTCCTCATCTTCTCTGGTCACAGATTTGAAGCCAAAAGTGAGAAATGAGTGTCACGGGATTTGGGAGCATATTCCACAGGACATGCCAGTTCTGTCACTTAGTATTGAGCTGAAATGAATTTACTGTCTCAAGATGAGAGGACCGAAGCTGGAGCGATCCTCATACTGTCTGCATTGCTCCTTTTGCCTATAAAATGATCTAATAATTATGAGTGTTTTGTGTCTCCAACCTTAAGTATCTGGAGAATACTAGAAGCAACTGCATGTTTCTGTTTTCTCTAGTACCTCCCGAGATTTAGACTAAGGGTTTGTGTGGAGAGGCTCCTCGGCGAGTCCGTGAGAAAAGCCGCTTGAAACCTCCTCAGGAGATCGCCATCCAAAACCAGGTCGACCAGGAAAATCTGTGAGACTCTTATCTCCAATAAACCACCAGAAAACCAGAAGTGGAGCAGTGGCCCAGAGGGTAGAGCTCGACCTTTAAGAGAACAAGCTGAGTGGGAGATTCAGTCCAGACCAGGCAGGAAAGCCTGGGAGGTGCTTATGTCCAATTAACAACCAGATGGCTGGAGCTGTGGTGGTGGTAGAGCCTCAGCCTTGAGCAAAACAGCTCAGGAACGCATCGGGCCCTGAGTTTAAGCCCTGGGATGGCCAAAAAGAAAATTCAAAAAGGGGAGGCCAAGTTTATGAATCAGTGCCCTACCTGCTTATGTGTGTAAATTACCTCCCTGAATGTAAACAGAGCACATGTAATGCTTCTGCTTTTATTTACTGATTCATTCTTCAGATATATTCATTGTGCATACTACATCATTCCCTTCACTTAAGGCGCATCTCTTTTCTCTTCTAGGGTTCCTGGCCTCTGTCTTTATATGATGCACACTTAAGCTTTTAGCAGCCTTTATTTACATTTTATTAAGAGGCCAATGCCACAAATGAGGCAGGGAAAGAGAAGATCAGGTTTCATAGTAGTAACCGGTATTCAGAAAATTAAACGTAAAATTAAACGTGAAATGAAAGCATGCTTAAGTAAAAATTACCATTAAGAAAGGATGAGGGGGCTGGGAATGTGGATTAGTGAGAGTGCCTAACATGCAAGAAGCACTGTGTTTGATTTCTCAATAGCACATACACAGAAAAAGCCAGAATTGATGCTGTGGCTCAAGTAGTAGAGTGCTATAGACAGTGCCCAGGCCTTGAGTTCAACCCAAGAACTGGCAAAAAGATACCTAGCTGGCTAGGTAGGTAGATTGATGATAGATAGATAGATAGATAGATAGATAGATAGATAGATAGATAGATAGATAGATAGATAGATAGATAGATAGATAAATAGATAGACAGACACATAAATACATAGATAGATACATAGATACATAATTACAGAGATACATAGATAGATGATAAATGAAGCTGATCTTGGTCGTTAGAAGGAAAGAAAGGAACAATCCTGTCATGAGGCCTTTTACAGTGTGCCAGGACACCAGCATCGCCTTCACACAATCACAGAGCAAGAAGACAATCTCTGTCCCACTTCTCAGGCATCCGAAGGCCCCAGAGCTAAGAGGGCACAGCCAGGTTCTAACTCAGGTGCTTGGAGGCAGAAGAGAAATGGCATTGCCTCTCCTTGGACTGGGGATTTGCATTAATGATGTGGAGAATGAAGGAAGGAGAATGGCCTGGAAGAGGTAGAAGAGGGCCTTCAAATCTGACAGATGGAGAGTCAAAAACCCACTGCCAAAGACCAGAGAGCATGGTGTTTCTACTCTGTTCCTGCCCTCTCCCCCACTAAACTGGCTCACTATTATGAACTTAATGATAGCTTGAAGCTCGGTTCACCTGAGGGAGGAAGGTTAATTAGTCATTGTTTGAAGAGGCTGAGAAAAGCCTGACCCTAGTGTAAGTCTAACAAATATTTCAGGTTTCCACCTATCTGGCTGTGCCTGGAATGAATGAAGTGGTTTTGCAGCTCACTTCACTGTTGAGTGTGTACATTCTGCCTTGTAATCCTGCAGGCCTAGGTCTCTTCACCTAGCCCGGCTTTTGAAACTGTTTACTGTCCTCCAAATATAGTATTTTAGTGGAGTTCTTCCTGCCAACAGGGCTAAGACTTGGATCCTGAGAACTTCATTTGAACCCATGATGGGTCAATGATGTGTCCTTCCTGCTTCTATAGCTCAAGAATTCTAAGGACATTTAGAATTCTTGAGCTATAGAAGCAGGAAAGACACATCATAAGAACATTTAGAGTGCGAGTAACTTCTCATCACCAAGCGAAACACAGGAAGCTCTTGAACATCTGACCTTTCAGAAGTGGAAGTCAGAGTGTCATAGACTTTCCTGCGCTGGCTGGCTTCAGCCTGAGACCTCAGCCTCATGTGCTAGGGTGATGGGCTTGAGCTACTGGTACTCTGCTAGCTTCAGAACTGTAATAGTAGTCAACTGCTTATCACAAAGGGCTTGGGGATCATATTAATGTCTTCAACATTGGACCTTTCAGAACCCTGTAGGACACAAAGTTATAATGCTAGAGTCAGAGAAGCTGGGTATATGGATGTGTTCACTTGAACCTTGAGCTCTGACTCCAATTCTGGTTACATCTGTGTTCATTTTCCACAGGATGTTCTCATAATTAGCAAATAGAAAAAGTACTTTCATTAATCCTCACTTTTTTTCCAGTTGTGTGTCTTGTATCAAGCCTGGGCAGTGTCCCTGAGCCCTTCAGTTCAAGGTGAACACTCTACCACTTGAGCCACAGCACCATATGAGGCCTTTTGGTGGTTCATTGGAGATAAGAGTCTAACAGGCTTTCCTTGTGTAGGCTGTCTTTGAACTGTGGTATTCAAATCTCAGCCTCCTAAGAAGCTAGGTTTCCAGGAGTGAGGCACTGGCATCTAGCCTATTGTTTTTGACAGTCCTGGGGCTTGAACTTAGGGCCTGGGTACTGTCTCTGAGCTTCTTTTTCTCAAGCCTAGCACTGTACCACTTGAGCCACTCCACAGCTTCTGGCTTTTTCTGAGTATGTGGCTCTGAGAATTCAAATCTTGGCATTCATGCATGCTGAGCGAGCTCTTTACCACTAAGCCACATTTTAACCCCACCCTTGCAATTTTATCCCTCAATTTGCCTATCCTCAAGAAAAGGCTTCTGAGTATAAATTATGTAAAGAAATCCCTATAGGAAGATATCCATAGATAAGTAAGACAAGGCTCATACTGGGGACAGATTCTAAACATCTTAAGACTGTGACAAATACCTCCATTTAATTATGTATTTTGTTTCAACATGTAATATAATATTAATGAAAAATGAGTCAATGTCCTAATTTATTTTGTATATTTTTATAATACATGTACAACATGTAAAATATGTGTACAATAACACTAAATACAATAAACAATAAATGAATCAAATAAATACAAAATCAATAATAAAAATAATAATATGTAATAAATATACATATGTAAGTATATATCATATATTACACATGCATGGAAATATTTTTTCCATTGCAGGGCCTTCATTTAGTTCCTGGGAACTCTAGCCTGAATTTCTTTTCCTCAAGTAGAGTGAGCTTCACCTTCACCCTTGTTGCAAAAGAGTTACTGGGCAATGCAATCAAATCCCAGCAATGGCAGAAATACTGGCCCAGTTCCAAGACAGTGACTTGATTTTTTTAATGGAAGGAGTTATGTTTATTCAGTTCCATACTGAGCATTAAAAGCAAAGCAGTGTAGAATTTTGTACAGCTATTTAGACATCTTTCCCTTACGCCCCAAATGCTTCTCTGAGCATTATATTTTTTCGGGTTTTTTTGCACATTTTTAATTGTAAAAATGTTGTACTGAGAGTTACAGTTACATGAACAAGGTAATGAGTACATTTCCTACTGAGCATTGTTGCTTCCTCCTTTGTTTTCCTCCTACCATCCCTTCCCTCCAATCTCCACAATTGCTCCCCGTGCCAAGGTCAGTGACTTAATTTTTTATTTTTGGCTTGGCATGGGGTTTGAACTCAAGTATTGGCAATTCTGAACCTTCCCTGACATTGCTACAGATATACCAAGACCCTGAGTTCAAATCCCAGGCTAGGAAAGAAAATTAGCAGATATTTCAAACCAGGGAGATTTTTTTTATTTAGTTAAATAATTAATTAATTTTGTATTTATTCTTTTTGCTTTTGCCAGCCATGGGGATTGAACTCGGGGCGTGGAAACTCTGTCTCAGCTTTAATCACCCTAGGCTGGGGTGCAGCTTCCAGACCCACAGCCAGTCCTGGGATCCTAGGCCCAGAGGGCTTGCAGGACGAAATAAAAAGTGGGATAGCACAAAAAGTCACAAGCTGCAGAGGAATGGAGGTTTTGCCTTTTTTTTCTTTGCACGGTGACTCAGTTGCAAAGTGGACCTGACCTGCCATATCTGAAGGCTGGTGGACTATCAGGAAAGCTACAGGCCGACCTGTCAACATAGGCCTCATTTTCAAATCCCAGTCCTGACAACTACCAATGGCAGGAGATCACAAGAGACTCGATTGAGAGAGTAGTTTGTGCATCACTCAAGTCTAAAATTGGATGCAATAATCCAAGGATGCTGATGGATCTTTTTTTGGGGGAGGGGGGCGTCCAGTCATGGAGCCTGAAAACTGGGCCTGGGCAATGTCCTTCAGCTCTTCTCTCAAGGCTAGCACTCTACCCATTGAGCCACAGCACCACTTCCAGGTTTTTCTTTTTTCTGCTTATGTGGTGCTGAGGAATCAAATTCAGGCCTCATGCATGCAAGACGAGCGCTCTACCACTGAGCCACCTTCCGAGCCCCTGATTGATCTTAATTAATAGTTTATTAAGCATGGAAAGAATAATATTCCTTCAATGGCAGTATAATAAATACCTAAGAGTTGGTCGGAATGTAGTAGAGGTCATTCAGTCATAGATAGACAGCTCTGGCACTCTTTACCAATATATATTTATTTGTATACCACCATCTGGCTATTCATATATTGCTGTTTTGGCCAAACCTGGGACTCGATCTCAGTATGTGGGAACCACCTGACAGTTTCATTGTCTAGCTGCTGCCGCGCTCACACTCACCCATTCATGAATTGGGCCTGCTAGACACTGACTTCAGATCCCAGCACTGCCAAAAATTTAATCTTGGAGTAAGAAGCTGAGTGTGACACATGTTTTCCTTTTCTGGGAGAGTCCTGGGTGTCAGGCATAATGGAGACCACATCTGCCAATCTAGATGCTATGTGATAGGATGTAAACAATGTAATAAATGGTATTGGTGTCATCAGAGTCAATAAAATATATGGTAAATAAATAAATAAAACAAGAAATAAAATGAGTAACCACATCAAACATGATATGGACTGAATATCTGTATGGAAGTATAAATCCTATCTTTAAAATGTATATAAAGAGTATGTTTTCGAGGACTGAGGCTTGAATTCAGTCCTAGAGAACAGTCCTGACTTTTTCTCTTCAAGCATGGTGAGATTCTCCTTCCCCCACAGTGCTGCATATTTACCCTGACCTTGAGTTCAAATTCCAGGCCTGGCAGAAAAAAATACCACTAATTGCAAACCAGGGAGTTAAGTAATTTTTTTTTTTTTTTACTTTTTTTAGTTGTCTTATTTTTTTTTCTTTTTTCTTTTCTTTTTCTTTTTTTTTTTTTTTTTGGCCATGCATGTGGCTTGAACTCAGATCGTGGCAGCTCTGCCTAAGCTTCTATCACACTACCCTCCGGAACCAAAGCTGATCCTGGAATCCTAAGACCCGAGGTCTGACAGGAAAACAAAATGAAAATGGCACCAAAAAAAAAAAAAAAAGCCGCGAGCCGCACATGGTAGGTGGTTCCTTGGCTTTGGTTCCTTGCACAGTGACCATCATAGGTCTGAATGACATGGCTTCAACACACAGGTGACCTGTCATTGCTGAAGGCTGGCTGGCTGTCAGAAAAGCCATAGGCCAACCACACAACAGAATGCCTGAGTTCAAATCCCCGTCCTGACACCTACCAATGGCAGAAGATCCCAAGAGACTCCTGCCCATTCATAGAAGTTCAGATGGAGTGGTATCCAACTCATGATTGAATGAGTAGTCCGTGCAGCGGTCTAGTCTCAAATTAGACACAATAATCCTAGGATGAATATCGAATTTAATTAATGGTTAATTAGGCACAAAAAGAATAATATTCCTACAATTGAGGCATAACAAATACCAAAGACTTGGTAGGAATGTAGTAGATGTCATTGAATACTAGATACATGGCTATAGCACTCTGTACTAATACAAATTTATTGATATACTACCACCTGCCTATCCATCTATGGCTATTTTGGTCACCCCTGATGCTCGATCTCACCTCCTGACAAAAATTTCATCCTGGAGTTAGAAGCCATGTGTGACATCTGTTTTTCGTTTCTGTGAGAGTGCTGGGTGTCAGGCATGATGGATAAAAAGTCTACAAATCTAAATGGTATGTGATAGGATGTTAGGTATACATGGTTGGGTATATAATACATGGTTAGGTATCATCACAGTCAATAAAATTAATGTCAAATAAATGAATAAAACAAAAAATACAATGAATAACCACACCAAACATAATATAGAATGAACATCTGTATAGAAGTTGAATCCTATCTTTAAAATGTATATAAGGAGTATGTTTTACAGGGCTAGGGCCTGAATTCAGGCCTAGGGAACAGGCCTGACTTTCTGGTCTTCAAGCACAGTGAGCTTCCCCTTCCCCCACAGTGCAACAGAGGTACCTGGATGCCAAGTTCAAATCCCAGGCCTTGCAGACAAAAAATGTCACACATTCCAAGCCAGGGAGCTTCATTAGCATTTTTAATATTTTTTTAAAGTTCACTTTGCCTTTATTTGATACATTTTGATTTTAAAACATGAGAGTTTTTCAAAAAAGGGGTTTAAACTTTTACATTTTAGCATAGCACATTGGTGTTTCTATTTTGGTCATCTGCCATGAAGGGTGAGAATGAAAATGAGGACATTATTTCTCCCTAGAAGGTTGGGAGAGTTGATGTTATTTCTTTTTTTTTTTTTTTTTGGTTGGTCCTGGGGCTTGAACTCTGGGCTTGGGCGCTGTCCCTGCACTCTTCAGATCAAGGCGAGCACTCTACCTCTTGAGCCTCAGCACCACTTCCGGTTTTCTAGTGGTTTATTGGAGATAAGAGTCTCATGGACTTTCTTGCCTGGGCTGGCTTTTAACTGTGACCCTCAGATCTTAGCCTCCTGAGTAGGTAGGATTACAGGCTTGAGTCATCGGCACCTGGCAACTGATGTTTTTTCTATTCAGAGTTACTTTTGTAATTATAAACTGTCTGCAATTTGTGTGAGTTTTCCTCAGTGCCTACCACGAAATACACTAGGGTGTCTTCATACCACAAAAGGTTGGGTTTGTGGATAAAAACTCACTTGTGTGAGGAGAGTAGGAACTTTTAAGCATTTTGGGAATAAACTGGATTGTAAAATTAAAAACAAAAACATTGGGACTGGGATGTAGCCCAGCAGTGGAGTAGTTGCCTAAAGAGCATAAGACCCTGGAAGAAAAGTTTCCTAAAGCTTAGAACGTTAGAATTTTTTATGAACAAACTTCTTTCTTCGGTGGTGGGGCTTGAACTCTTGGCTTGGGCTTTATCCCTGTGCTCTTCAGACCAAAGGCGTGCAATCTACTGCTTGAGCTACAGCACCACTTCCAGTTTTCTAGTGGTTTAATGGAGATAAGTGTTTCACGGCCTTTCCTGCCAGAGCAGGCCTTGAACCACCATCCTCAGATCTCTGCCTCCTGAGTAACTAGGATCATAGGCATGGGCCTCATGTGCCTGGCACATGAACAAACGTCTTAAAGATTGATTCTGAAGAAAGAAACTTGGAATATACTTTTAGTACAAATAATTTATAATGCCATGGTTAAGGCACTAATTCAGAAGTATTTATTCATTGGCTGGTTTCTTAGTTTATTCACATATATATACATTATTAATATATATACACAACATATACATTATTAACATATACATATATATTAGTAGAAACATAGCTTTGAAATGTACCTAAGAACATATGTGATCATGTAAAGTTATACAACTGCACAAGCTTGATCTTTTTTTCCCTTTGTTTGGTACCCTAAATTAGTTGGGATTTGTGTACTGTTGTTTGTTCTCTGTTTTTGGAGGCGTTCTCTCCCCTTTATGCCCCAAACCCCCTCTCCCTGCACTTGAACTCAGCATGCTCTTTCTTGGCTTTGTTTTTCATAGCTGATTTTCTACCAATTCAGCCATCCCTGTTGTCTGGTTTTTGGCCAGTTAATTGGAGATGACATCTCTCAGGCTTTTCTGCTTGGATTGGCTTTGAAACTTAGTCTTCCACTTCTCACCTCTGAGTAGCTGGGATTACAGATGTGAGCCACTGGGGTACCTATGGATAAATTAGACTTTGGTTGATGTATTCATTCTGTTTTTCTATGCATGGGATGATCTACTATAGAATTTCTGTGAATGTCCTGGGTCTGAAGTAAGATATATAATGCATATGTAAATCTGTATAGTTCTCAGAAGAGGTAATCAATTTAACATATAAGTATAATAATAGTCAACAAAAATAATGAAGGAATGAATAATACAAAAAGTAAAATAAATATACTCAAAGCAATATGCAATAAGCATAAGTATGTAGATATTAATCATTATTTCAAATGTGGATGAATATTACTTTTACAGGGCTGGGGATTGAATTCAGGCCTAGGGAACAGGCCTGAATTGCTTGTGTTCAAAGCGGGTAAGTTTCTCTGTCCCCAACAGTGCATTAGAGTTACCCAGTCTCCGAGTTCAATTCCCAGGCCTGGCAGAAAAAAAAAGACATGAACTCCAAGCCAGGGAGCTTCATTAGTAATATATATATATATATATATATATATATATATATATATCATGGGACTTGAACTCTGGCCTTGGAAGATGTCCTTGGGCTCTTCAGCTCAAGGCGAACACTCTACCACTTGAACTACAGCGCTACTTCGCTACTTCGGGTTTTATAGTGGTTTAATGGAGATAAGAGCCTCAAGGACTTTCGTGCTCGGGTTGGCTTTGAACCGCGATTTTCAGATCTCAGCCTCCTGAGTAGCTAAGATTACAGGCGTGAGCCTTTGGTGCCCGACTATTTTTAATATTTTAAAATTATTTCATTTATTTATTCATTCACTCATTCATTCATTCATTATTTATTGCCAAGCACAGGGATTGAACTCAGGTCGTGGCAACTCTGCCTCAACTAAGATCACCCTAGGCTGGGATGGTGCAATATCTGGACCCATAGCCCATCTTGGGATCCCAGGCCTCGGGGGCTGACAGGAAAACAAAATGAAAACGGCAGTGAAAAAAAGTCACAAACTGTGGATGGATGGCGGTTTCTTGGTTTTCCTTACTTGCATGGTGACCATCCTGGGTCCAAATGACAAGGCTGTAACCTGTATGTCACCTAGCATTGCTGAAGGCTGGCAGGCTGTTAACGAAGTCATAGGCCAACCTGGACACATAGGCCCTGAGTTTGAATCCCGGTCATGCCAGTATAAAGGGCTGGAGAGCCTAAGAAACTCTTGTCTGTCCCTAGGAACACCAGAGGAATGTGATCAATGTTATGTTTGGATGATTGGTTGAATAGTTCATAAATCAGTCTAGCATAAAATTAGACCTAATAATCACAGGACACAAATTGATTTTAATTCATAGTTTATTATGCATTAAAAGAATACTATTCATTAAATGGAGTCCTCACTAAAGACCTGAGAATCCGTAGGAACACAGTATATGTCATTTAATACAAGATAGACACCACTGGCAGTATGTAAATACCTAAATATATGTTTATCTGTATACCACTGTCTGCATAGAAAGGCATTGCTCTTTTGGCCAAACCTGTGGCTCCATCCCAGGTCCTGGGATTCACTTGGCAGCTGAATGGGCTAGAGGCTGCCATGCTGACACTCAGCCATTCATGAATTGAGCCTCTTTGGCCCTCAGTTCAGGTCCCAGCATTGCCAAAAATTTCATCTTGCAGTAAGATTCCAAGTGTGACACCTGTTTTCCTTTTCTGTGCAAATGCTGTGTGTCAGGTATGATGTATATAGTATTAGTATGTCTGCAAAGCTACGTGCTATGGAATAGATTGGAATAAATGTAATAAATATTATAGGTGTACTCAGGATCAATAAAATAATTGGTAAATAAATAAATACTAAAATATAATGAAACACTCCAGCAAACACGATATGGACTGAACATATGGATGTTAGTATAAATTATATACTAAAAATTACTATAAATGTTATGTTCTCCAGGATTGGGGCTAGAATTCAGGCCTAGGTAACTGTCCTGAATTTCTTATCTTCGAGGAAGGTAAACTTCCCCTTTTCCCCACAGTGCACCAGATTAACTCAGACTCCGAGTTCAAACCTCAAGACTAGCAGGGGGAAAAAAGGCACAAATTCCAAGCCAGGGAGCTTCATTAGTCCTTTTAATATTTTTAGGTTTTATTTATTTATTTATTTATTTGCCAATCACAGGGCTTGAACTCAGGTCGTGGAAACTCTGCCTCAGCTAACATCACCCTAGGCTGGGATGGTGCAACCTCTGGACCCACAGCCCATCCTACGATCCTAGGCCTTGGGGGCTGACGAAATCAAAATGAAAATGGCATTGAAAAAAAGCTGTGAATTGCGGATGGTCAGTAGTTTCTCGGGTTTCCCTTCCTTTCATGGTGACCATTCCCGTGTCCAAGTGACACGGCTGCAACCTGTAGTTCACCTGGCATTGCTGAAGGCTGTCGGGCTGTCAGCGAAGCCATAGGCCAACCTGGACACCTAGGCCCTGAGTTTGAATCCCGATTATGACACTTACAAAGGACTGGAGAGCCTACAAAATTATTGCCTGTCCCTAGGAGCACCAAAGGAACGTGATCAATGTCATGGTTGGATGAGTAGTTCATGAATCAGTTTAGCATAAAATTAGACCCAATAATCACAGGACACAGATTGATTAAAATTCATAGTTTATTTTGCATTAAAAGAATACCATTGATTAAATGGAATCCTCACTGAAGACCTGAGAATCCATCGGAATGTAGTATATATCATTGAATACCAGATAGACATTTCTAACAGTATCTAAATATCTAAATTTATATGTATTTATATACCATCATCTGCATAGAGAGTTATTGCTATTTTGGCCAAATCTGGGGCTTGATCCCAGACACTGGGATCCACTTGGCAGTTGAATGGGCTAGCGGCTGCCATGATGACACTCACCCATTCATGAATTGGTCCTCCTTGGCCCTTAGTCTAGTTTTCATCATTGCCAAAAGTTTCTTCCTGGTGTAAGATTCCATGTGTGACACCTGTTTTCCTTTTCTGTGCAAGTACTGGGTGTCAGGTATTATGTACATAATATATCTGCAAAGCTACATGCTATGGAATAGATTGGAATAAATGTAATAAATGTTATAGGTGCACTCACAGCCCATAAAATAAATGCTAAATCAATCTATCAATAATAAAATATAATGAACCACTCCAACAAACACGATATAGACTGAATATATAGATGTAAGTATAAATCATATATTTAAGATGTCTATAAATGTTACGTTTTTCGGGCTGGTGCTTGAATTCAGGTCTAGGGAAGAGTTGAGAAGTTAATGCATGATTCGCATAGGAAATGATAGACAAGACCTTTGGCACAATGATTATTTTAAATTAAGACTTCATGAAGTGTGACAATAATACTTACGTTCAGGAAATCAAGGCATTGGGAAAGATCCAAGAATCAGTACTCACATGGTAGATAGGATTCCAACAGAGTTCGCCACATCTCCTACTGTATACAAATAGGTATTTATTAGCACACAAGTTTCAGCATAAAAATGGATGAATATGGTGCACCAGCCCCACCCTGGGGCTCAAGTTCAAGTTATGGGAACGCCCTAGCACCTTAGTGGCTCAAAGGCTGATGTGCTCACCTTGACCCATTCACCAATTTTGCCTGCTAGGCCCTGAGTTCAAATACCAGTACTGACAAAAGATACATCCTGATGTGAGAAGTCCATCAATCTACCAGTTTTCCTGACCTGTGAAAGTCCTGCACCTAAGCAAGGATGGAGAATGCTATATAGGCAATTCTATAGCCATGGGAATAGGTTGGCATCCATGGCAGCACAGATACACCTGTCACCATACTCAATAAAATACACAATACATCCATGAATAAGACTGAAAATAAAAAAAAAACTACATTGAATGGAAGATGCATAACACAACTGTATGTAAATAGAGATCTTATGTTTAAAAGAGATGAGCTTTATATTTTGTCCAGTGCTGGGGCTTCAAATCAAGCCCTGGACCAGGCCTGACATTCTAGTCTTCAAGGATGGTGAGCTCCCCTTCCCCCAAAGTGTAATGGAGTTAACCAGACCTGAGTTCAAATGACAGCACTGACAAAAGTTTCATCCTGATGTCAGAAGCCAGTCATTGCACCTGTTTTCCTCTCATGTGGAAGTCCTGGGTCTCAGCTAGGATAGAGAATGAATGCATAGGCAACCCTATAACCATGGGAACAGGTCATCATCCATGTCAGCACAGTTATATCTGACACCATACTCAGCAAAATGCACAACACCTCCATAAATAAGACCCAAAATAAGGAAAAAGAGTGCACTGAATGCAAGGTGCTGTTCACGCATATATGTCAATATAGATCCTATGTTTCAAGCATGAATCTATGCCTATCCTGGCCCTCCCTGGGGCTCGATGTCAGGTCCTGGGAACAGCCTAGCTCCTCAGTTGCTCACAGGCCAGTGTCCTCTCCTTGACCCTTTCGCCAATTGGCCTGCTGGGTTCTGAGTTCAAATCACAACAGTACCGAAACATGAATCCTGATATTAGAAGCCCATAGATCCACCTGCTTTCCTGTCCTGTGAAAGTCCTAGGTCTCAGCTAAGATGGAGAAAGCATAGGCAACTCCATGGACATGGGAATCGGTTGCCATCCATGTCAGTATAGTTATATCTGTCATCATACTCAATAAAATACAAAATGCAGTCTTGACTAAGACACACGCTGAAAGCATGAAGCATTCCACACATATATTTAAATAGAGATCCCATGTGTAAAATAAGTGGGCATATGATTTTTGCCAGTGTTGGGGCTTCAGTTCAGGCCCTGGGAGCAGGCCTGACCGTGTAGTCTTCAAGGATGGTGATCTTCCCCTTCCCCCACAGCACAACAAAGTTACCCAGACCTGAATTTAAATCCCAGCTCTGGCAATAAAATGGCGTGAATTCTGAGCGAGGGTGATTCATTCATAATTTTTTATTTATTTATGGTTTTTTTCGCCAAACCCAGGCCTTGAACTCAAGTCGAGGTAACACTGCCTTGGCTGCAATCATCCTAGGCTGTAGCCCCCGGACCCACAGCCCATCCTCGGACCCTAGGAGCCCGGGGCTTGCAGGAAAACAAAAAAAAAAACGGCCAGAAGGGGAAAAAAGCAGCAGGAATTTCCACCTCGTGCTTGTACGTTTATTTTCCTTTGCATAGTGACCATGTTGGTCTGAACCCGGTGGCCTACAGAGTGAAGGTGACCTGGCATGGCTGAAGGCCTGCTGGCTATCGGGGAAGTTACAGCCAACCGTGCAACGGAGGCCATGGGTTGGAATCCAGGTCAGCCCCCCTACATTGTGGGAATGGTGGAAGATCCTGAAGTACTTGTTTCCGGACCTAGGAAGTGTGGAATATTATCATCTCATCCTTGAATGAGTAGTTCCTGCAGGATGCAAGTAGGAAATGATAAGCAAGACTCATGGGGTATCCATTATTTTTTATGAAGGGTTGATGAAGTGTGACAATAATCATCACAGTCAAGAAATGGAGGCATTGGGGAAGATCTGAGAATTGGTAGTCACAGGGTAAATTGGATTCCATCACAGGTCGCCATGTCTCCTACTTTATTCAAATGTGTACTTATTTGCATACTACCTTCAGCTTATAAATGGACAACGATTGTGCTCCACCTCACTCCGGGCCTCGATCTCAGGTCCTGGGAATGGCCTAGATCCTTAGTGGCTCACAGGCTGGTGTGCTCACGTGGACCCATTCGCCTATTGGGCCTGCTAGGCGCCAAGTTCAGATTCCAGCAGTGCCAAAAGATTCATCCTGATGTCTGAAGCCAATCATTGCACCTGTTTTCCTTTCCTGTGCGAGTCCTGGGTCTCCTCTAAGATGGAGAATGCATGGGCCACCCTGTGGCCATAGGAATAGGTTGTCATCCATGCCAGCCCAGTTATACCTGTCATCATATACTCAAGAACATACACAGTACATCCATGAATAACACACAAAATGGAGAGGATAACTAACCTCAATGCAGGAGGAAGTCCACACATGGATGTGAATAGACATCCCATGTTTCAATGATGCATTGAGGATTATTGTGGGCTCCCTAGGACTAGATCTCAGTTCCTGGGAAAGGCCCAGCTCCTTAGTGGTTCACAGGCTGGTGTGCTCACATGGATCTATTGGTCAGTTGGGCCTCCTAGGCCCCAAGTTTGAATCCCAGCCCTGCCAAAAATTCACCCTGATGTGAGAAACCAGTTGTTGCACCTGTTCTTCTGTGCTGTGCAAGTTCTGGGTCTCAGCTACGATGGAGAATGCATAGGCAACTCTCTACTCATGGGAATCAGTTGTCATCCAGGGCAGCACAGATATACCTGTCACCATACTCAATAAAATACAGAATACATCTATGAATAAGACTCAAAATTTAAAAAAAAAAAAACTACCTTGAAGGCAAGATGCATACCACCCCAGTATGGAAGTAGAGATCCTATGTTTAAAAGAGGTGGGCTTATTATTTTGTCCAGTGCTGGGGCTTCAAATCAGGCCCTGGACCAGGCCTGACATCCTAGTCTTCAAGGATGGTGAGCTTCCCCTTTCCCCACAGTGCAATGGGGTTACCCAGATTTGAGTTCAAATAGCAGCACTGACAAAGTTTCATCCTGATGTCAGAAGCCAGTCTTTGCACCTGTTTTTCTCTCATGTGGAAGTCCTTGGTCTCAGCTAGGATGGAGAATGAATGCATAGGCAACTCTATAAACATGGGAACAGGTTGCCATCAATGTCAGCACAGTTATATCTGTCACCATACTCAGTAAAATACACAATACCTCCATGAATTAGACACAAGTTAAGGAGAAGTGCACCGAACCAAGATGCTGTCTATACCAATATGTTAATACAGATCCTGTTTCTATTATGAATTTATTCCTATCCTGGCTCTCTCTGGGGCTCGATGTCAGGTCCTGGGAACAGCCTAACTCCTCAGTTGCTCACAGGCCAGTGTCCTCCCCTTGACCCTTTTACCAATTGGGGCTGCTAGGCTTTGAGTTCAAATCCCAACTCTGCCAAAACATGAATGCTTCTTTCAGAAGCCCATTGTTGCACCTGTTTTCCTGTGCTGTGAAGTCCTGGGTCTCAGCTAGGACACAGTATGCTATATAGGCAACTCTATACACATTGGAATAGGTTGCCATCCTTATCAGCACAGTTATATCTGTCATCATATGCAATAAAATACAAAATGCATCCCTGATTAAGACACAAAATAAAGAGAATAACTACACTGAATGCGTGATGCATTCCACACATGTAAGTAAATAGAGATCATCTCTGTAAATTATGAATTTATAACAATAATGGCCCCCACCAGGGCTCAACCTCAGGTCCCGGGATGGACCTAACCCTCTATTGGCTCAGAGGCTGGTGTACTCACCATGAACCATTCACCGCTTGGGTTTTCTAGGCCTTGAGTTCAAATCCCAGCACTGTCAAAAGATGAATACTGATGTGAGAAGCCAAGTGATCCTCCTCTTTTCCTATGCTGTGAAAGTCCTGCTTCTCAGCTAGGAATGGAGCATGCTATATAGGCAACTCTATAGCCATGTGAACAGGTTGACATCCATGTTAGCACAGTTATAACTGTCACCATACTCAGTAAAATACACATTACCTCCATGAATTAGACACAAATTAAGGAGAAGTGCACTGAACGCAAGATGCTGTCCAAACATGTATATAAATAGAGGTCCTATGTTTAAATTATGAATTTATGCCTATCCGGGGTCTCCCTGGTGCTCAATGTCAGGTTCTGGAAACGGTCTAGCTCCTCAGTTGCTCACAGGCCAGTGTCCTCACCTTGACCCTTTCGCCAAATGGGCCTGCTAGGTTCTGAGTTCAAATCACAACACTGCCAAAACATGAATCCTGATGTGAGCAGTACATCAGTTCACCTGCTTTCCGGCCCTGTGAAAGTCCTGGGTCTCATCTAGGATGGACAAGGCATAGGCAACCCTATAGACAAGGGAATAGGTTGTCATGCATGTCAGCACATTTATATCTGTCATCATACACAATAAAATACAAAATGCATCTCTAAGACACACAATAAAATAAATAACTACACTGAAAGCATGATGCATTTCACACATGTATGTAAATAGATCCTATGTGTAAAATAGGTGGACATATGATTTTTGCCAGTGTTGGGGCTTCAATTCAGGCACTGAGAGCAGGCCTGAACTTGTAGTCTTCAAGGATGGTGATCTTCCCCTTCCCCCACAGTGTAACAGTTACCCAGACCTGAGTTCAAATCCCAGCTCTGGCAGTAAAATGGGGCGAATTTGGAGCTAGGGTGCTTCCTTCAAAATTTTTTAACAGACTCAGAGCTTGAACACAAGTCGTGGCAACTCTGCTTCAGTTCCAATCATCCTGGGCTGCAGCCTCTGGACCTACAACTCATCATCGCATCCTAGGATCCCAGGGCTTGCAGAGAAAAAAAGCCACGAAGGGGAAAAAAAAGTGGCAGGAAGTTCCACCTGGCGCTTTTATGTTCATTTTCCTTTGCATGTTGACCATGCTGGGTCCGAACTCGGCGGTCTGCAGAGTGAAGGTGACCTGGGCTTCAATTCAGGCCCTGGGAGCAGACCTGACCTTGTAGTCTTCAAGGATGGTGAGCTTCCCCTTCACCCACTGTGCTATAGTGTTACCCAGATCTGAGTTGGAATCCCAGCTATGGCAGAAAAAATGGTGCTAATTCTGAGCTAGGGTGGTTTATTATTTATTATTTTTATTTTATTTTATTTTTTGCCAACCAAGCAATTTGAACTCAGTTCAGGGCAACTCTGCCTCAGCTTCGATCACTTTAGGCTGGTGGGCTGCCATAGGCGCATAGCCGATCCTGTGATCCTAGGCCTGGAAGCCTTGCAGGAGAAAGAAAAAAAACCGCACTGGAAAATAGCTGCGGGATGGATTTTTTACATTTTATTCCTTTGCATGGTGACCAACCTGGGTCTGAATGACAAAGCTACAAGTTTACTTCACTTTGCATTGGCCAAGGCTAGTGGGCTATTGCGGAAGCCACAGGCCCATATGTCATCGAAGTCCCTGATATTGAATCCTGGTCCTGACACCTACCAGTGGGGAGATTTCCCAAGAGACTTGTTCCTATGCACGGGAATAACGATGGAATGTTTGCAAACTCATGAATGTATAAGTTTCTGCGGGCATTGGTCTAATCTAAAATGGGATGCAATGATCCTAGGATGCTGATTGATCTTAATGAATGGTTTATTAAGCATGAAAACAATACTACTCCTTCAATGGCAGCATAATAATACATAAGAGTTGGTAGGAATGTAGTTGATGTCATTGAATCCTAAGTAGATGTCTCTGGAATTCTATACAAATATATATATATTGGTATACTGCCACCTGCCTATCCATGTATGGCTATTTTGTCCACCCTTGTGGCTCAATCTTAGGGTCTGGGAACTGTCTGGCAGCTTCCTTGGCTAGAGGTTGCCGTGTTGAATTAGGTCTGCTAGGCCCTGAGTTCAGATCCCAGCACCTCAAACAATTGAATTGTGGAATAAGAAGTCAAGTGTGACACCTATTTTCCTTTTCTCTGAGAGTCCTGGGTGTCAGACATGATGGAGAACACGTCTACAAATTTAGATACTATGTGATGGGATGCCATCAGTATAATAAATGGAAAGCATATCATCACAGTCAATAAATGGTAAATAATTGAATAAAACAAAAATACTATCAATAACCACAACTAACAGGATATGGACTGAACATCTATAGCAAATACAAATACTATCTTTACAATAAATATAAATAGTATGTTTTCCAGGGCTGAGGCTTGAATTCAGGCCTAGGCACCAGGCCCAACTTTATTGTCTTCAAGCATGGTGAGCTTCCCCTTCGTCCACAGTGCTACAGAGTTACCCAGACTCTGAGTTCAAATCCAAAGCCTGGTAGAAAAAACAGCGTGAATTGCAAGCCAAGGAGCTAAATTTTTTTTTTTTTTTTTTTTTTTTTGCGAAGCAAGGTCTTGAACTCAGGTCATGGCAACTCTGCCTCAGCTTCCATCATCCTAAGCTGGGGTGCAGCCACTGGAGCCACAGCCAATCCTGGGATCCTAGATCTCCAAGCCTTGCAAGTGGAAAAAATATGCACAGAAAAAAAGTGGCAGAGCCGGGCGCCGGTGGCTCACAACTGAAATCCAAGCTACACAGGAGGCTGAGATCTGAGTATCAGAGTTCAAAGCCAGCCTGGGAAAGAAAGTCCGTGAGAATCTTATCTCCAATAAACCACTAGAAACCCGGAAGTAACACTGTGACTCAAGCGGTAGAGTGTTCGCCTTGAGCTGAAGAGCACAGGGACAGTACCCAGGCCGAGTTCAAGCCCTATGACCGACCAAAGAAAAAAATGTTGCATGATTGCATTTTTACATTTTCTTCTTTTGCACCATGACGATCTGGATCTGAATGACAGGGCTCCAAAGGGTACTTCATCTTGCATTGCTGAAGGCTAGCAGGCTATTGAGGAAGCCATAGTCCCGCACAGGAACATAGGTCTAGAGTTCAAATCCCAGTCATGCCACTTCCAAATAGTGGAAGATCTTAAGAGACTCATTCCCATCCATAGGAATAACGATGGAATGTTATCAGTGTCACAGTTGAATGAGCTAATTGTGAATGCTACTCATATAAAATTAGACATCATAATTTCAGTAGACTGATTTTATTTAATATGAAGCATTAAAAGAATATAATTTCTTACAGGGATATAATAATTTCAGGACCTTGATTTACTTAATAGTTTATTAAGGATGAAAACAATACCATTAATTACATAGAGGCATAATAAATAGCCAAGAATTGGTAGAAATGTAGTCTATATAACTGAATAATGTGTAGACATCTCTGGCACTCTATAAAGATATATATTTATTAGCATAATACCATCTACATGTCAATCTGTTCTTATTTTGTCAACCCTAGGAGCTTGATCTCATACCCTGGGAACTGCCTGTCAGCTCAATTTGCCCTAGGATGGCGTGCTGACATGCACCCATTAAGGAATTTGGCCTTATAGGCTTTGTGTTCAGACACCAATACTCCCAAACAATGAATCATGGAGTAAGAAGCTGATGGTGACACATTTTCTTTTTCTGTAAAATTCCTGGGTGTCAGGTATGAAGTGGAATACATATGCAGACCTATATCCTATGTAATCAATGTAATCAATGTTCTATGTGCCATAATACTCAATAAAATAAATGGCCAATACATGAATAAAACAAAAAATAAAATGAATAACTACACTGAATGCAATAAAGAGTCAACATATGTATGTAAACATAAATAATGTATGTAAAATACACATGAAAAAGATGTTTTCTAGTGCTGGGGATCGATTTCAGGTCTAAGAAACAGACTTGAATTTCTTGACTTCACAGAGGTGAGCTTCCCCTTCCCACACAGTGCAACAGAGTTACACAGACCATGAGTTCCAATCCCAGTCCTGGCAAAAAAAATGGCACATTCATACAATGTGACACCCAATTCTTAGATATTTCATTATGCCTCCATTTAATGAATATGATTGTTTAAATGCTTCATAAAGTGTTAGTTTAAAATTGATCAGAGTTCTAGGATATAATTGTGTATTATTTTATCCTAGAATCGTTCAAGAACTGCCCATTCAATCATGACATATATCACATTCCATTGGTATTCATATGGATAGGAATGAGTTTCTTAGGATCTCCTGCCATTTGCAGGTGGCAGGAACAGGATTCAAACTGTGGGCTCCAGCTTCCACCATTTAATCCTCAGGATAGGGAACTCACATGTCTGTCCAAGAACATCAGCAATACCAATGATTAGGCAGACACCCATGGCTCTCAGTAGTTCTCCTTAATACTTACAAGTCTGTGATAGGAGGATCATGGTCAAAGTCACCCCTGTCCAACTTCAATGCCAACAAAGTCAGAAGTAGAGTCGTGTGGCTACAGAGGTTGAGGGCTAGCCTTGAGCAAAAGCAGCTCACAGACTGTGCCCAGATCCAGAGTTAAAGGTCCAGGACTGGCAACAAACAGACATACAGAACAATCTGTGCAGCCATCCAGCTAAAGCAGGTCACCTTCGTGTCCCCAGCAGGATTGGACAGAGTTTCCTTGGAAAGCAGCTGCTTGACTCCGCCCATTCTGCCTGCATCACAGTATTCTGGTCACACCCCCATTCTTTCATGGTTCTTTCTGAACAATGGGATACAAGAATGGTGGCCACACCCAAATTCCATGCTGCCCGGAAGCACCAGGATTCCCTCTGTTGGTTGACACCACTACCAGCAGTGAGGAAGGTAGAGGTGGCTAAGTGGTGAGCAAGAGACTCCAGGCGACTTTGGAGTACAGTACGAAATTGACATCCTTATCCGTGAGTGGGAGAAGAGAGGATTTCCCAGAGCCTGGGATGGTGGCCAGGCCATCTTTCCCATCCCAGCGCTCAGATGTCTGAAACAACAAGACTCCATGAGAAAGCTGTGGGGATGAAACTGCCACCAGAACACCGGTAGAAGAATCCTCCTGACAGACCTGCAACATTCAAGAAAACAAAGAACATGAAAAAGGGAAGGGTCCGGCCAAAGGTGATGCCCACCACGGGCCTCCCGTGCCTTTGGACACAGTCACAGCCACGAGGTTCCAGAGTGTCAATGGTCCTGATACCACCAAGGATCTGCAGAGGTGCTACCGACACGTGGTGCCCACCCTGGACCCCAGCAAAAGAAGAAAACAGGCACTCTATGCCAAGATCCAACCACTGAAGCAGGAAAAGTCAGACCTGCAGGATCAATGGAAGAAAGAGAGGGAGAAGATAGCCCAGGTGCATGCAGCACCTGAAATGGAGCTAGAGATCCACAAGGCACCCATACAGAGGTTGATTTCCTCAGAAAGCAATTTACAATGTGCACCCACCTGCATGCAGCAGGTGGCCAATGACACAGAAAGGGAGCACGAAGCTCTCACCAGCTGCCTGCAGGCCACAGAGCAGTGCGTGGCAGAGCTGGAGATGTCGGCTTCTGTGGTTACTGATCACAGAATGAGACTGAAATGTTCTTTGAACAGCTGCATGAGGTGACCCTTCTGCTCAAGGAAGGCGAGAAGCTTCAATGACCTGGAGCAAGTGAACTCAAAGTTACAGGAGAAGCTGGACGTGCTCTGGACAACAGGGAGAAAGGAATCTGCAAGTTCCAACAAGCACTTGTGGGGCATGAGGAACTGAAGAGACTACTAGACAATGTGAGCTGACTGGTGAGCACAGCGAATCTAGAGATAGACAACTTCACAGAAGACCTGAGCATTGAGAGGACCACGTGGAAGGAGGAGGCCCGGCAGCTGACCCAGCAGGTGAACCAACTGACCAAGGAGAAGGAGCGAGGGTCGAGGCAGGTGTTCGGCCTAGAGAATACTGGAAGAACCATGGCCCATCTCAGGCTGAGTGGCAGTTGCAGGCCCAGGCCTACTGCACCCAGATGGAGTTGAAAAACCTGGAGGAATAACTTCACATCCAGATCCAGGAAAACCAGAGGCTCCATCTCCAGAACGCAGAGCAGCAGGAGCAATTGTGCAGACTGGAGAAGGTCAAGGATTGGCAGGAGATCCCCGAGACCCCATGATGTGCATATGTGTGTGACAGACAGCTGGAGGAACAGCTGGCCCTGCTGTGGGAGGCTCTCCACAGGGTGAGTGGTGAGGAGGAGGAGCTCGCCAGCATCCTGGACACAGAGCAGCGGGTGAAGAAACACCTGCGGGAATAGCTGGTCCACACAGAGGAGAAGAGAGAGGAATGGAAAGAAGTGGCTGAGAGAGAAAGAAAGCCAAGCATCTCAGGACCAGCAGGAGCAGTCCCTGGCCCCGCTGCAGGAGCTCAGAGCCATCTATGAGCAGTACATCACCACCAATTAGTGGCTTAGCTCCGAGAAGGAGGCAATGCAGCAGCACATAGAGAGGCAGACCCAACTCCTGGAGCAGCTGAAGAAAGTGCACAGCCCGACCAACTGGGGAGACCAGGTGGTGCCCTCAAAGTGGCAAGACACTCTCAAGTGCCTGAAAGTAATCAGACCACAGGAGGAGTGGCTGCAGGCCCAGCTGAGCTTCCTGGCATTCCCTGGGGAAGGGGAAGTCTAAAACCCTGGAGAAGCAAAAGGTGAGGAGTCGACTCCCCCCCACATGACCATTGCAGAGGATGGAGACATTCCCAAAACCGAGAGGGACATGGATTTGTGAGCACTCTTAGTGGCTGAAATCCACAGGGGGAAACTCCTGCAGCAGGAGTGGCAGGCCTGCTGCAGGCACCAGGTTCACCTGGCAGCTCAGTGCCAGAGAAAGATCGAGCCACAGGCACTCCATCCATGTACTGGCACCACAGCTGTGTGGGGATGGGAAACAGGACGCGTGGGAGTCCAAGAAGAAAATATACTTTGTCTACGACCTGCCTGATAAGATGGACTTTCATAGTCCAGCGGGTGATCTTCAACATAGATGCAGCCAGCTGTCGGCACACATCGCACTGTTGAGGAATCCCTCGTGGCATGTTAAGAGCAGATGTTCATTGTGGCTGAGCTGTGTCAGAAGAAACCTGAGCGTGTGTACCAGCTGTCCTAGGAGAAGATGGAGAAATGGAGAGAGCTGTGGGAGCCGTTGTCACTTCTCACAGGGGAAGACATGGACAACAGGCTCCAGATGCCAGCACAGACTGAGCCTCCTGTCACTGCCGCCGCTTTGGATGACTCCAGGCTCCAGGGCTGGTGAAAAGAGGGAGAAGCAGAAAGGTTTTAAAGAATTGCCACTTCAACACAGTGTGGAAACTAGCAGAAGGGAGATCAAGATTCCCAACCCCATAGAGGACTCCCCCACAAAGCACATCCTGGCGCAGCTGCCCCACATCCAGAGCCACCCACAGCTCATGGGCTCAGGTGAGGAACGGTCCCTCCCTTTCTTCTGTAGACTGATGTAGATGATGACTATGTGACATGGTGATTCTCCAAAGCCTCAGCAGCCACCATAAGTAGGTGGCCAGGTGGCCTTCTCTCAGGCCTCCATCTGCTGGGTCATGGAAAGGGTAAACTGTGGGTTGGGTAGGGCAAAGGCTGCTGGGAGTTGGCCCATATTGAAGGGACATCTATTGGTGGCTAGGGAAGAGGCCCATTCTATGCTTATCACAAAGAAGGAATTGTTTTCAAAGGGAAAACAAGCCTCCAATAAAGATTTGTTTTTCCAGTCCTGGAGCTTGAACTCAGGTCCTGGTCACTGTCCCTGAGCTCTTTCTCTCATGGCTAGCATTCTACCACTTGAGACACAGGGCCACTTCTTGTTTTCTGATGGTTCATCGATGATAAGAGTCTCACACACTTTCCTGCCCAGGCTGGCTTTGAACCGTGATCCTCCAGATCTCAGCTTCCAGATTAGCTAGGATGACAGGCATGAGCCACCAGTGCCCAGCATTTGATACCTTTTGAAGGCATCTTGGCGAGTCTGTAAAAGGAGACCTAAAGGGCCTGGATAGACCTTGACCCAGTCAAGGAGCTGGGTGGGGGAAGGCTGACCTTCTAGCCATTCTCTTCCCCAAAATTAAAGATGCCAGGTGGTGTTGGATGCATCAAACACCTAGGCCAATAGCCACCAGACTCAGTGGGGAAAAGGTAGAGAATACCCAAAGATTTCAGTGTAGAAATCTTTGATTTTGCATGCATGTGGTGTGTGCGCGTGCACACGTGTGTGTGTGTGTGTGTGTGTGTGTGTGTGAACTCAGGGCCAAGGCTCTATCCCTGAGTTTTCTTGCTCAAGGCTAGTGTTCTGCCACTTGTGCCACAGCCCCACTTGCTTTTCGATGGTTAATTGTAGTAAGTCTCAAGGACTTTCCTGTCCAGGGTGGCTTCAAAGCATGATGGGAGCCCCAGGGAAACAAGAGTAAATACAACTGATACAATCCTTATGGTGGACAAATCCTGCCTCCTGGTGGCTAGAGGTGGAACATGCGTCCCTATGCCATCATGGAGGACTATCGTCCTCTAGAGTTCAATTTGGGGAAGTGACCAGGGCCAACCTGACTTTCGCTCACCCTGAGTGATGATTCCAGAGCAGATCTGTTCCACCCTAGGCCAAGAGAGCTCCAGGAGGCCCTGCTCCCAGGGGCACAAGGAAGTGAGAAGTCAGCTCCAGACCCAGCTAAGAGCCTTTGCCCATGGAAACCCCAACTTGGCCTTCCTGATTACCATAAGGCCTGTCAAAGAACAACCCCCCAAAAAAACCAAACCAAAATTCGATCTGTGAATCAAAGTGGTAGAGCTCTAGCATTGAACCAAAGAGGCAGGGACAGAGGCCCCAAGCTTTGAGTTCAAAACCCCCAGCTGACCTTCCTCCATATAAAACACACATTAACTAAATGTGAACTAGTAGGATTTGTGAAGTGTTTCTGAAGAATGATGATACTGCAGAAAGCACCCTAATTCTAATGACAGCTGAACTTGTGACATACAGGTATGTGCTGAGTCCTTCACAGGGTGCTGTTTTCTGAGTCCTTCCCACATAGGGTGTTTTTTCTGAGTCTTCAAATACCATTCTGTGTGTTGAGTCATCCCAAAGGATGTTATGTTCTGAGTCCTTGAGAAGAGTAGGCTGTGCTGGATTTTTCAAAGGGTGCCGTGTGCTGAGTCCATTACACAATGTACTTTATTCTGAGTCCTTCAAAAGTGTGGTATGCTAATTCATCCCAAATGGTGCTATGTGCTGACCCCTTGAGAAGGGAGGGACAGGTGAATTTTTCAATGGGTGCTGTGGGCCCAGTCCTTTACACAGGGTACTTTTGCTGAGTGCTTCAAAGAGGGTTGTGTGCTGAGTTATCTCAATGGGTGTAATGTGCTGCATCCTTGAGAAGAGAGGATGAGGTGAGTGCTATGTGCCGAGTCCTGTAGACAGTGATCTGTACTGTCTTTCAAATAGCGGTGTATGTTGAGTTCTTCCACAAGGTGGTATGTGCTGAGTCCTTCAAAACTGTGCTATGTGCTGAGTTTTTCAAAGGGTGCTCTGCACTGAGTGTTTTACACAGGGTGCTACATACTCAGCCCTTCAAAGGGTGGTGTGTATGGAGACTTAACACAGGATGCTATATGCTGAGTCCTGGGAAAGAGTGCTATGTGCTGAGTTTTTCAAAGTGTGCCATGCACTGAGTCCTATACACTGCATGCTATGGATTCCCTCCTTCAAAGGGTGCTGTGTGCTGAGTCATCCCAAAGTCTATTATATGCTAAGTCCTTCAAAGGGCACATTGTGCTGTCTTTTACTCAGGGTACTTTGTGATGTTTTTTGAAGTATGCTGTGTGCTGAGTCATCCAAAAGGGTGCTATGTTCTGATTCCTTGAGAGGTAGTTTTCCCCAACAATCTCTCAGTCTCTCAGTCTCTCAGTCTCTCTCTGTCTCTGTCTCTGTCTCTCTCTCTCTCTCTCACTGGGTCACTGTGCATGTGCTTGATATGTGGAGTGGAGAGGCTTTGAGGAGAGTCTCCTCTTGTCGTGGGGCTGAGGGGAGACTCAATCCCCTGAGCAAGTGCTAGGGTAGGTGGAGAGTGCTGAGCTGAGGTGAGGCTGTAATTCTCATGGCCTGGAAGCCTTAGGGCCCAGTCAGGGCTGCTCTTGTGGGCAAGGGTAAGGGGCGGAGCCAAGGGGAAGAGGGGACTGGGCCAAGGGGAGGAGGAGGCAGGGCTCAGGGGCCTCACTGTGGAGGCAGCAGTGGCCAGGGTCTCGCAGGGGCAGGTGCTCATGTGCAAAGGGTGTGAGGCAGCCTGTGAGAGAAGTGGAGGTAGAGAGAGAGAGCAGAGAGTAGCGAGGACAGGCACGAGGGGAAGTGGCTTCACAAGCTCTGTTCATGGATCAATAGAAAAATAGCCAAAACGAGAAAAAGGCAACAAATGTACAGCCAAGAAGAATATAGTTAGAATAAAGGTAGAGGCAATAAAGGTGCAGCCAAGTGTATAGGAAGCCTTGAACCAACACCCCCTTCCTGCAGGCATGCTTCCATGAAGCTTATGCTTTGTCTGGCGTGATCTCTCACTTAGATTCAGCAGGAGGTGTCATGGAATTTCTTTCTTTTTTATTTTTTAATTGAAGCTCATGAATGTCTTGGTGCACAGATGAGACAAATCTAAAGATCATCCGGAAAATGACTGGAAATATAAGAATAAGAATTGGGTGAATTGATCTGACAATGGCAATTATAATTATTACATGAATCCAATCAAGAGGATTGAGGGCCTCCACGTTATGCTTAACGCTGCCAAAGATTGTAAAATTTTTACATCTGAATGAGCTTTACTAACTGCTGTAATTTTGTCCTGTAAATCCTCCATAACATTAGAGATATCTTTATCTATCCAAACTCTAACAAATGATTTTTGGTGGCATTCCAATTAAAAGAAAAGTTATATTTTAGAGCAATAACACAGATATATTTAAAACTAGCCTGACATTTAACTGAGAGTTGTGTTTTTAAATTTTGAACTTCCTGACCTATAGACAGAACCACTTCCTCCAGAGCATTTATTTTCATTTCTAACTTTTTATCTATAATTTATTGTTTTACTAGGGCTAATGAAACATTTTTGCTTAAATCAGTAACAAAATGAGCAGTGTTTACTTCATTTACTAAGGCTGCTGTAGAAATCGCTAAAGAGCTAATTATTGTTATTAAAGCACTTATTCCTAAAATCAAGGCCTCAACAAAGAGTTTTGGCTGCAACATAATATCCAGAGTTTTCAACATTTGTAAAGCAGAATTTTTAAACCAAGGGTCATTTTATAGATCTACATGTAACATTACATACGAAGGTCTTTTTAAAATAAAAATTACAGAATATGTTTTACCCAGAGAAGAAGTAAAACAATTAGTAAAAATAAAATCCTTACAGCTAATATAATAAGATTTTCCTTGATTAATAATTTTTAAATTATCTAGTTTTCCAGCTAAAATTCCCATAGGATAACCCACACATGCTCTTACCCCAATTGCAGTACTCTTAGTTTCCTTGGGCTTTTTCAGTAAAATCATGTTTTTTGCTGCAAAAAGTCTGAACAAATCCAGCTGAATGCCCGTTTTATTGTGAAAGGGAGAGTGACTCACCAAAATGGAAGCCACCCACCCTGGAGTGAGCCATCTTTTCAGGGGTTCCCCGTGCATATCAGGAGCATAGCCACTAAACTTTGATGAATTATGTTTTAAGTAGGAGGCATAATCATAATCAGGGTTAGCAATGGAAAAATCAAAAATACTATCTGGTGCCCAATAGGGTTATAAAAAAGAAGCCTTTTGAAATCCACATTCCGACCATTTTGGTGAGGTAATTAATGCATCCCCAAACTGATCCTTGTCATGATATTTTTGTAGGCAGTTACCTAAATGTATATTCCTCTTGGGAATGAAAAAGGATTCATTATAATTATGAAAGTCTAATGTCATCATGCCAATTTCCCACATCAATCTTTTTTTGAACTTTTTATCATTGGATTGATCAAGGGCATCAGTCAAAAAAGTTCTATAGTTTATAGGCAAACACCCAGGGAGATTTTCTCCTGATAGCGTTATACAAATTGGAGTGGTATCTGTCATTCCTTCATAATTAATTGTTTGAGAAGTCATATGAGAATTAGAATAGTCCTCCAAACCCCCTAGCAGGTCACTATTATTTGTCATTGCTTATATTATATCTTCGTCCCTCCCATCCCACGGGATATAGAAGAGGAGGATTAGGAACATATGCCTAGAATTGTTCTCCGGAAACAGACACTGACTGCATAGCAATAATGGCAAGCATAGGAAGAAACATATTTTCAACAGTGATAGTCTTCCCCGTAGAAACCACAATCTCCTCCGCAGAATGGGTGAGCTTCTTAATTTGTTCCCAGGTTGGTGGTTGAGCTTCTTTTGTTGTCTTTGCCTGTTGAGGAGAAAAGTGAAGACTTTTGAGCTTCTGCATCGTTTTCTTCATTTGCATCTTCTGTTTTTTTTTTTTTTTTTGCTGGGTTTCTCTTATCTTTGTAGGGGTACACGAGTCGGTTGAGATTCCAGATGGGTGACTCGGCATCCTGTGGAAACACACATGTATACCCTCTTCCCGAGGTGATTAATACATCAGGCCCTTTCCAGGTGCCTGTGAGCAAATCTTTCCTTTTAACTTTTGGCTGAACTTTAAATCCAATTTCGCTCCAATATTTTTGCATAAGTGTAAGTTTTTGTTCATTTGTATTAAGGTGATTAATTACAAATAAAGCATGATGGTTTCTCTAGTTAATAAGTCAGCCATCATATTTCCAAATGAAAGAGGTGGGAAACCACCATCTATTCCCTATAACGTAAGCTGGACCAAACTTAGTCATAACTGTTGTGGCAATCTTTCTTTTCCTTTTATTATCAGAGGTCCCTTTTTCTATAACTCTCTGTGCTTTTGGGATAAGTCCTTCTGGTTTAGTTTAATTCATTAATCCTGCCTATTGTAACATATCTGGAAATTTTATATTTCTATATTTACTATGAGGGAGCCGCAAAACTGCTTTTGAAGTTGCAGGAGTTTCTGGAGGCAGCGTCCCATCAGATGATATATTGAATGGGGAATTGTCCACATCTAATCTTTGGTCCTAGTCTTTATTATTTAGAGAAGCCGTCTCTATTGGACTGGAAAGAAACAACATGCTCTGTTCGCGGATCAATAGAAAAATAGCCAAAACCAGAATAAAGGCAGCAAATGCACAGCCAAGAAGAATACAGTAAGAATAAAGGTAGAGGCAATAAAGGTGCAGCCAAGTGTATAGGAAGCCTTGAACCAACACCCCCTTTTGCAGGCATGCTTCCATGAAGCTTAAGCTTTGCCTGGCATGATCTCTCAGGGAGATTCAGCGGGAGGTAATGTGGCAGATCGGGTCTGCTCTTAATCATGCAATAGGTGTGGGATAATGAAACAGAACATGGTTCTCTTTCATCATTACCCAATTTCCATGATGAAGGAAATCCTTCACTCTATTCAGTTTTGCAGCTGGGGAAAATGAGGCATGGAGAAGCCAGGTGATCTACTCATGACCCCCAGTGCACAGGAAGCTTGGCCTGACTTCTCTGCCATGCTCCCTAGGACAGTAGGTGCTATGCAGTCCACTTCTTATGGTGGGAAGTCCACTGCTTGTCAGTCGTGGGGCTTGAACTTTGGGTCAGGGCACTGTACCCAAGCTCCTCAGATCAAGGCTAGTGCTCTGCCACATGAGCCACAGAATCACTTCCGGTTTTCTGGTGGTTCTTTGAGGATAAGAGTCTCACAGACATTCCTGCCTGGGGCAGCTCTGAACCATGATCTTCATATCTCAGCCTCCTGTGTAGTTAGGATTATAGGCCTGAGCAACTGGCACCGGGCATAAGTGTAATTTTGGCCTTATTTCTCTCTCTGTCTCTCTCTCACACAGGAACTGGTTGCATGGGTGTTGGAGCAGGTGGCCCAGCATCCCCATCTGGCTGGAACCCAAAGTGGACCTCTCATTCTGGATGTGGGCTGTGGGTCAGGAGCTGTGTCGGTCACCCTGTTGAACCAGCTTCATGAGGTAAGCCCCTCTGTGCACTGGCTGGACCATGATGGTTATGCATTGTCCATGCCATGAGTGCTTCCCCAAATCCCTCTGCTAGACCATTGAAGGAAATTGGATGAGGAGGCATTGTCCCCCTACCCAGCACTATCCTGGGCCTCTGACCCTCACCCGCACCTATCTAGTCAGACCCTGGTTATAAGACAATGAAAACACTCAGTGTCTACTATCCTTTGCTAGGGTGTGTCATTTCGGTTAGGGGGGCGGAGTGCAGAAAAAAAAACCCTAGACCTGAAACCTCCCGGGAGACGTTTGTTCTTGTGACAGAGCCAAGTCATTGCTTGTGGATAAGGAGGAAGCCACCATCAGACTGACCCAGAACAATGCTCAAAGATAGGAAGGCTGTTAAAGTATCAAACCCACTCATGTCTGCTTCCCACTCCCAACAATGGGGTGCACTGTGGGTGGCTCAGCCCTGGGCCTAAGGGATTATAAATGGATGGTGGCGGTCAGGAGCTGGTGGCTCCTGCCCATGATCCTGGCTATTTGGGAAGCTGAGGTCTGATGGTCGTGACTCAGAGCCAGCCCGGGCAGGGGAGTCCGTGAGATTCTTATCTCCCAAGAACAACCTCCCCCTCAAAACCCACACACAAAAAAGCCAGATTTGGTGTTGTGGCTCAAGTGGTAGAGCCTCAGCCTTGAACAAAAGAAGCTCAAAGATAACCTGAATCCAAGCCCTAGGACTCACAAAATAATAATAAAATAAATGAAATGTGTATACCTCTTATCTGACGACCAAGACAGATGGATTCAGTCTTCTCGCTGGTACCTTTAGCCAAAGATAAGGGGCTTCCCTTGATGTTCCCCAAAACTTCTCTTTCTCTCCTTTATCTGTCCAGGTTCGGTTGCAGTGCATAATTCGGATCATCCCCCTGGATGTGACCTTAGGTACCCTCCCCCATTCGTCTTCCTTGGGGTGACTATTCTGGATGCACTCCCTGCTGGAAAGATGAGGTACCAGAGAGATAGGGGTAGGTATCCCTGACACACTCCCACACACCCACACCCACACACCCACACACACCACTAGGCCTACTCAGACTAGCCTTTTCCAAAGACACTTTATCTCCTTGGATTAACTGACCTGGGAGAGGATCTTGATCCCCTGAAACTGATTATTTTAACTTGGGCTTGCTAGTTGAAACGGGAGCAAAAAAAAAAGCCTTTGGTGCCCGTCACCCGGGGCTAAGGCTCACACTGTCATCCTAGCTACTCGGGAGGCTGAGATCTGAGGATCACAGTTTGAAGCCAACCATAAGCTAGAAAGCCTGTGAGACTCTACTTTCCATGGAACCACCAAAAAGCCTGAAGTGGAACTGTGGCTCAAGTGGTAGAGCCCCAACCTTGAGCATGGAAATTCAGAGACAGCTCCCAGATCCTGAGTTCAGCCCCACACAAAGAATTGGCCCCGTCTTGTTGCCCACAGACTGCCTGAGCTTCGAGGGCCCTATCTCGGAGTGTGGTACAACACCTGTCCTTGGGTGGTGTATCAGTGCCTTCAGAAATCCGGTGGTGGAAGCCAGCCCTTCCCCTTTGTGCATTCTCAACCCACACTGGACAGAAGGCAAGGTATGATAAGGCCAGAAGCCTGCAGAGCAGAGAGGTTCCAGCTCTGCCAAGGTGATCAGAATGGGCTTCTTAGAGGCATCACTTGAAAAGGGGGTCTTGCTTAACAAGGAGGAGCTGACAGGAAGCACAGAGAGCAAAGTTGCAGCAGATCATGGACAACATAGCAGAGCGTGTTCATTTCCAGCCAGGACTGTTGGTGAGAAACACGGTAGAGATGTGCAAGACTGTCTGGAGACAGGCCTGATGGATCACAGAATAGCTATGCAGGGCTGGGATTGTGTCTTAGAGGTAGAGGGCTTGCCTAGCATGCAGGAAACCCCGGGTTCGATTCCTAGGTCCTGCATACAAAGAAAATCTCAAAAGTGGCATCGTGGCTCAGGTGGAAGTGCTCACCTGGAGCCAAAGAAACTTGAGGATACCACCCAGGCCCCAAGGCTAAGCCCAAGGGCTGTCAACATAAAACAGCTCTGCAAGGGACCTTGGTGACCGGTGGATGGCTATGCCCTGTATCTCTTAATAGATCATGCATGCTTTGTGTTTCCTTCTTTGACAGAAGTGAGCTAGACACTCCTTCTGCCCTGGACACCCCGGGACACATTGTCAGCAACCCTCCCCACATCTTCCACTGGGACATGCAACAGCTGGCCCCAGAAATTCTCAGGTACTGGTTGATTGGGGCAGGGGGATACAGGGAAGGCACCAGAACTCCTAGTGTGTCTGATCTGTCCTGGACGACCAGGCCATAGATAGGAGGCAAATGGTAGCTTAGACAGGGCTAGTGATGTGGAGGGGGTCCTTTAATGCCCATGGCCCCACCCAGATTCTGAGCCTCCCTTTGCTGTCCCTGAGGGAGGTAGAGGGGTGTCTAGGTGGTAGCATCTAGAGGAGGACTAGCTGGAAATTCTGAAGGACAAGACACCTTAAGCCGTGTGCAGGTGGCTCACACCTGTCATATCACGCCTGTCATGCTGGCCACTCGGGAGGCTGAGATCCAGAGGATCTCATTTCCCAGCCCAGGCAGGAAAGTCCCATGAGAGCCTCATCTCCAATCTGCAACTGGCAGTGGTACTGTGGCTCAAGTGGTAGAGCACTGGCCTTAAGGAAAATTAGAATTCAGGGATAGTACCGAAGCCCTGAGTTCAAACCCTGCAACCAAAAATCAAGGAAAGGAAGGAAGAAAGACACCCCTTCCTTGCTTGCAAAAGATGTTGAAGTAGTGAGGTTGCTGTGGTTGGGAGACCAGGTGCTGGCCTCACTGTACAGACATTTCTAAGAACTCCCCAGGTTTGCCCCAGTGTGAAACCACAGTAGGATGGGTGGTGCCTTACCAAGAACTCCATAGGTCGTGGCCTGTCGCAGGCAGAGAGTGGGTGAATGGGAGCAGGGGTGGGATATTAGGGTCAATTATATGCTCTCCATCCATGGAAGAATGGTTTTGGATGCTGGTGTCAAAGTCTGAACTGAAGGGTTGCATGTGGTTTGTGGCCAGATGGGTTTTCCCTGGGTCTAAGAAGGTGGCTGAAGCCAGGCGCCGCTGGTGGCTCACACTGTGTCATCCTAGATACTCAGGAGGCTGAGATCTGATTGATGATCGTGGTTAAAACCCAGCTTGGGAAGGAAAATCTGTGAGACTTTATCTCCAGTGAACCACCAGAAAGCCAGAAGTGGCACTGTGGCTCCAGTGGTAGAGGGCCCACCTACAGCTGAAGAGCTGAGGGATTGTGCACAGGCCCAGAGTTCAAACCCCATGACAGACAACCAAAAATAAGGTAGCTGAGATTTCTGCATAGTCGTGTGTACATTTAGGAAATTCCAGGCTGTGTTATGAGCCATTCCAGATGTGTGAGAGGCCATGAGTTTTGTCTACAGTGGTCTGAGGATAGTAGTACCATCTTCTTGGGGGTGGGATGTTCAGATTGCTCAGGGACTTCTGAGGCCTTGGGCTACTTGTGTGTGTGTGTGTGTGTGTGTGTGTGTGTGTGTGTGTGTGTGTGTGTGTATGTGTGTGTGTGTGTGTGTGTGTGTGTGTGTGTGTGTGTGTGTATTTTTCCCTCTTCTTTCTCTGACCACTTCCTGGGTGCCTGTTTGACTCTTTCTGCCTCAGATGGTGCCCCTCCTCCATGACGACCTTGTCCTTTAGCACTCTATCAAGGTCAACAATGAGTCCTAAATTGCCAGAGGCCTGCATTTCAGCTTTATTTTGAGACCCAAGTCTGGCCTGTCCAAATCTTTGGGCACCTCCAGGGGATTCTGGGCCAGCAGGGCCGGCTGGCATAGTGTCTCCCCTGCCTCTGGGGGTCCTTAGTCATGCGATGTCCTGTTCTTTTTCTCAGCTGGGTCTCTGGCTGCATGTCCCTCTTTTTAGGCTGGCAGTGAAGTGGAGGAAAGGGGGTTTCTGGTGGCTCTGGCCAACTTGAGCTTGATAGCTGAATGAAGGCTGCCCATGCAAAGAGGGTCTGGGGATACATGGGAGGTGAGGCCAAAGTGGCTTGGAAGTTTCCGTTGGTGTCTAGGAAATGTCAAAGTAACTTGTCGCAGGAAAGTCTAACTTCCTGCCCCAGCTTGGCCTCTCAGGTCGTTCTAGACAATTCTGTATGCCCAGAATACAGAGGCACAGACTTTAGATTCTACGTACAGGGAACTGGGGCATGAGAAACTGGTATGGCCAATACCTCAATGTTCTGGGGCATTAGCCTTGACCTGGCTATGCCCCTCTTGTTAAAAGTTCTCTTAATCCAGTGCTGGCCACACACCGGCCACTTGTGGTAGTGCTATGAAAGTGGCAGGAGTGGAAGTGAGATCCAGGGTGACCGAAATCTGGATTTATGGCCTGATTGGGTGTGAGGTAGAGGCAAAGGGTGTCTGTAAAAAAAATCTTAGAGCTGGAACTCAGGGCCTAGGCACTTTCCCTGAGCTTCCTTTGTTCAAAGCTAAAACTGTGTCACTTGAACCACAGCTCACCTTTCATCTTTTTTAGTAGTTTACTGGAGAGAAGAGTCTCACATACTTTCCTGCCTGGGCTGGCTTCAAGCTGCCATCCTAAGAGCTCAACATCGTAAGTAGGTACGATTGCTGGTATGAACCATTGGGACCTGCTAAGGATGTTGTTGTGTGTGCTTTTTTGTGCATGAGTGTGTGTGTGTGTGTGTGTGTGTGTGTGTATTTGCGTGTGTGTGTGTGTATGTGTGTGTTCGTGTGTCTACCGAGGCTTGAACTCAGAGTCTATGTGGTATCCTTTAGCTTGTTTGCACAAGGTTGGTGCTCTACCACTTGAACTACAGTACACATCAGCTCCCAGCAGCCCCTGACTGTGTCTGGGCCATGGCAGTAAGTTCCATGGGACCTGCCCCTCCATCCGTGCACAGGGCCACAGGACCAAGGGAAATGTCACTATGGATGCTCTTTTGTAGTCGGCCCACGACTGAAGACATTCATTGGACCTCATGCACTGGTGAGCCCTGGAACTCCAGGGATAGCGAATGCTACAAGCACCAGCCAGCCGGCTGTGGATTCCTGAATCCACAACTCTTTCATGAGCCCAACTCAACACCCACCAGAGGTGTGCCTGAGAGATTTGCACTCTTGTGATATCTACATGAGTAGGCTTTACCTGCCATGCCACCTTCTTCTGCCCCTCCTGGCCCAGAACTGTGGTCTGAGACATTGATTTACTGCTCAGACCCACACTGCACCCATGACAAATTTCATTCTGATGAGCCAGACAATGACCTCCATGCCCCAAGGCTGGACACTTCTCTGATAATGTGGCTCAATCTGTAGGCAAAAGCCTCCAAATGGGCTGCTTTCAAGACTTGTAGGATACCTAGACATTGGGAGAAACTCAGGGGCCCACTGGAAAATACTCTGCTTAGAGCCACAAAGTGAGATCCAAGCAGGCCAAGTGTTGGTCATGGGTTGCTGTCACCTAGCTTCAGCTTACCACTTGAGCCAGAGGGCCACTTCCAGGTTTCTGGAGTTTCAGAGTCCCCGGACTTTCCTGCCTGGGCTGGCTTTGAACCGCGACCCTCACATCTCAGCCTCCTGAGGAGCTAGACGGATAGGCATGAGCCACCAGTGCCTGGCTGATCTGGCCTTTCACAACAGTGGACTAGGAGCTCCTGAAAGCTTTTCTTTATTTTTTTGCCAGAACTGGCCTTGAACTCAGGGCTAGGCTCTGGTCTCCTAACTTTTTCCCTCGAGGTTGGCACTTTACCACTTGAGCCATAGCGCAATTTCTGGCTTTGGGTAGTTCACTGGCAAGAAGAGTCTCACTAAGTTTCCTCCTCTGAGCTGGCTTTGACCCACGATCTCTGAACCCAGTCTCCTGATTAGCTAGGATTTTCAGGAGTTGAACCACTGTTAACATTGGGCTAGAAGCTTTTCTTAAGCAAGAGTTCTTCCCTGCGTTTGCCTTGACTCCTCAATGCAAAGGATGCCTGAGTGTCAGGAGCTGTGAAAAATAGGCTTCCAGCCACAAGAAATGGCTGAGGTCCATGGAGAAAAGTCAAGCTAAACTTCCCCCTGGGCCTCATTCTGGGACCCCATCCTCTTCCCTACCAGTGACTCAAGTACAAACCTTGACCCAGACTCGCATGTCCTGCCAGATTTGTCTGAAGCCACAGAACCTCCATTCCACCCACACCACCTGCTCTACACCACACCTCAGGACCTTTGCCCATGTTGTACCTTCTGCATTAGGCTCTCTATCCTGTTTCACGCCTTAGAACTTCTGTGGAATTTTGGTACTGGTTATATCACCTGCTGGAGCAAGTCTTCCCTTCCTTTTTCCCTCGAGATATGGAAATTGTGCAGGCTAACTGGCAAATGCTCTATCTTGGGGTGTGTGTGTGTGTGTGTGTGTGTGTGTGTGTGTGTGTGTGTGTGTCTGTGTGTGTGTGTGTCTGTGTGTGTGTGTGTCTGTGTGTCTGTGCCAGTCCTGGGGTTTGAATTCATGGCCTGGACACTATCCCTGAGTGTTTGTGCTCAAAGCTAGCACTCTACTCCTTGAATCCCAACTCTTCTTCTGGCTTTTTGGGTGTTTAATTGGACAAAATTGTTCATATAGACTTTGTGCTTGTAATTGTCATCCTCAGATCTCAGCCTCCTGAGTAGCTTGAGATTACTGGGGTGAACCACAAGCACCTGCCCCTCTACCTCTTTCCTCTAACCTTGGCCCTCCTGAGTCCCAGAAGAATATGTCTCACCAGGCTCCCTTTTATTTTTTTGCCAGTGTTGGGGCATGAACTCAGGGTCTGGGCATGTTCCTTAGCTTCTTTTGCTCAAGGCTAGTCACAGTGCCACATTTGGCTTTTTCTGTTTCTGTGGTACTGAGGAATTGAAACCAGGGCTTCGTGCCTATTAGGTAAGCACTCTACCGCTAAGCCATATTTGAAGCCCAAGGCTGACTTGTAACAGGAGTTATGAGGGTGGGATTTATTGGCTTACCCTTTGGCATAGAAATTGCTGACTATTTCATAACTTTGCCAAGATTTGGGACCAGTCAATGACTCGGCAATGAGGAATGATGAATGAGTGAGAGCCACCAGGCCCCACAGGCCTAGGCTCACATCCTACAGAGGGATAGAGAATATAGATCCAGAAACTTCGACTACTCCTGGAGGCAGTGGCTGGCTGCTAGGTGTCCCAATGGGACACCTCAGCTAGAACATAATGCATCCATTGCACACACCAGCCCAGGCAAAGCCTTCGGGGCTTCAGTTATTAAATGGCAGAGGGATGCTTTGTTCAAGCTGCCGGCTCATGCTTAATATTCTCTGAGGGCTTGTCCCAGCCGGCCCAGGGGCGGCTGGGCATGGGCAACCTGCTGAATGCCCATCATCCATACATCATCCATCCATACACAGAGACATGGAGTTACTGCTCCCTTTTTTGGGGGGGGGCGTGCAGGTGTGGGGTTTAACTATGAGCCTAGGCCTTGTCCCTTAGCTACTTTTGCTCAGGGGAAGCACTCTGCAACTTGAGCTACAGCCCCACTCATGGTGTTATTTTTTTTTCCCGTGATCTCTTAGAAATAAGACTGTTGCCGGCTTCTTGCCCTGGCTGAATTCAAATTGGCATTCGCTACATCTCAGCATCCTGAGGAGCTAGGATTACAGGCAGAAACCGCTGACACCTGGGTTTCTTTTCTTCCTGTTGTTCTTTTTTTAATCGTGACAATTTGAAATCTTCAAGGTGTCATTCCAAGGGTTTGCATTCGAAGTAAACTACCGAGTCCTGGAGTTCAAATGCTAGGACTGCTACCCACAAATGGAGGGAGATCCTGACAAACTCATTCCTATTTTTGTGAATGCTAATGGAATGTTATAAAAGAAATAATTAAATTTGCAGTTAATGCATGATTCTATTTTAGAATGCCACACAAATATCATTGGATTTATGTCTTCCATTCTAGCACCATAGTATGATTCCCGAAATGGAAGGATATTGACTAATTTTTAATTAATGCTTTTATAAGTATTCTACCATGATACTTCATTAAATAGTGGCATAATGTAATAACTAATTATTGGTAATAATATACATAATTGAATATCCTCACATTCCCTCTTTTTCTCTATATTACACACACACACACATATATATATATATATTTATGTATGTATATATACACACACACACATACATATCTATCAATGTGTATATTGGGCACTACTCTGGCTTGATCTAAGGTCCTCAGAATTTCCTGGCAGCTCAGTTTGCTAGAGGCTGGTGTGCTAAGACTGAGACCCCATTTATGAATTGGGCATTCTAGGCTGTGAGTTAAAATCCAGCAAGGCCAAAAATTTATTCATGAAGTAAGAAGCCAATTTGACAAATTTTTGTCTTTTCTGTGAAAGTCCTGGGTATCAGTACGATATATAATCCATATGCAAATATAATCTAGATGAAATGATGTAATAAATGAAGTGTTATATGTATAATACTAAATAAATAAGGGTAATAAACCTTATACGCATTAAACCCATGTATGTAAATAGATCTCATATATGAATATTATGCTAAGGCTTTAATTCAGACCCTGGTAACTGGTCTGAATTTCTTGTATTTAAGGTCAGTGAGCTTCGCCTTCACCCACAATGCTACAGAGTTACCCAGACCCTAAGTTCAATCCCAGGCCTGCCAGATCAATGATGCAAATTGCACGCCAGAGCCTTATTATTTATTTATTTACTTATTTACTTATTTGCCAAGCACGGGGCTTGATCTAAGGTCTTGGCACCTCTGCCACAGCCAACCCTGGTTTCCTAGGACCCGAGTTCAAATCTCGGGGCTGGTAAAAATAATAAGGAAAAGGATAAAATTGAGAAGTTCAAGAAGGTGGTATTACTTTTTTTTTTCCTTTGAATTGTGACCATCCTGGGTCTAAATGACAAGGCCCAGAAAGTACACATGACCTTGCATTGCTGATGTTTGGTGGGCTATTAGGGAAGCCATAGCCGAAACCAGCAACTTAGACCTGGAGGTCGAATCCTGGGACTGCCATTAATGAATGGCGGGATGGTTTAAGAAATGCATTCCGATGTTACATCCGTACAAATGGAATGTTATAAAAGTAAGAATTGATTTAGTATTAGATAGCTAGCTCACTAGGTAGGTAGGTAGGTAGGTAGGTAGATGATAGATAGATAGATAGATAGATAGATAGATAGATAGATAGATAGATAGATAGATAGATAGATAGATAGATAGATGATAGGCGAATCTGGTCTTAGACATCAGGAGGAAAGAAGGAAACAATTCCCAGTCATGAGACCTTCTGCAGTGCTCTAGGCCACCAACATCGCCATCACACACCACAGAGCAGGAAGACTGTCCCTATCCCACTTCTCAGGCAGCAGAAGAGCCAAGAGGGCAGAGCCAGGTTCTAACTCAGGTGCTTGGAGATAGTAGAGAAAGGGCCCTGCCTCTCCTTGGACTGGGGATTTGCATTAATGATGTGGAGAATGAAGGAAGGAGAATGGACTGGAAGAGGTAGAAGAAGGGCCTTCAAATCTGACAGAGTCAAAAACCTACTCCCTAAGATCAGAGAGAAGGGTTTTTCTACTCTGTTCCTCCCCTCTCCCCCATGAAACTGGCTCTCTATTATTAACTTAAAGATACACTGAGGCTCCCTTCACTTGAGGGAAAAATTTTAATTAGTCATTGTTTGAAGAGGCTGAGAAAAGCCTGACCCTGGTGTAACTCTAACAAATGTTTGAGGTTTCCTCTTTGCAGGCTATGCCTGGAATGAGTAAAGTGGTTTTGCAGCTCACTTCCCTGTTGAGTGTGTACATTCTGCCTCCTAATCCTGCAGGCCTAGGTCTCTTCACCTAGCCCGGCTTTTGAAACTGTTTTCTGTCCTTCAAATTCAGTGTTACACTGGAGTTCTTCCTGCTAACAGGGCTAAGGCTTGGATCCTGAGAACTTCATTTGAACCCAGGATGGGTCAACAATGTTTCTTTCCTGTTTCTATAGCTTGAGAACTCTAAGAACATTTAGAGTGCAAGTAACCTCTCATCACCAAAGGAAACACACAGGAAGCTCTTGAACTTCTGACCTTTCAGAAGTGGAAGTCAGAGTGTCGTAGACTTTCCTGCCTTGGCTGGCTTCACCCTGTGATCCTGAGACCTCAGTCTCCTGAGCTAGAGTTATGGGCCTGAGCTACTGGTGCTGTGCTAGGTTCAGAACTGTAATGACATTGACAATATAAGTCAACTGCTTATCACAAAGGGCTTGGGGAGCATATTATGCCTTTCAACATTGGACCTTTCAGATCTCTGTAGGACACAAGGTTATAATGTTAGAGTCTGAGAGGCTGGGCATATGGATCTGCTATACTTGAACCTTGAGCCCTGACTCCAACTCTGGTGTATATCAATGTTCATTTTCCAGAAAATGTTCTCATAATTAGCAAATAGGAAAAGTACTTTGATTATCCCTCACTCTTTTTCCAGTTGTTTTTCTTATACTGAAGCCTGGGTGCTCTCCCTGCACCCTTCAGCTCAAGGCGAACACTCTACTACTTGAGCCACAGTGCCATGTGAGGTCTTTTGGTGATTCATTGGAGATAAGAGTCTAACAGGCTTTCCTTGTGTAGGCTGTCTTGAAACTGTGGTCTTCAGATCTCAGTCTCCTGAGAAGCTAGGGTTCCAAGAATTCCCCACCAGCAACTGGCCTATTGTTTTTGCCAGTCCTGGGGCTTGATCTAAGGGCCTGGGTACTGTCTCTGAGCTTCTTTTTCTCAAGGCTATCACTCTATCACTTGAGCCACTCCACAGCTTCTGGGTTTTTCTGAGTATGTGGCACTGAGGATTCAAACCCTGGCATTCATGCATGCTGAGCAAGCTCTATACCACTAAGCCACATTTCCAGCCCCACTCTTAAAATTTTATCCCGCAACTTGCCTATCCTCAAGAAAAGGCTTCTGAGTATAAATCATCTAAAGGAATCCCTATAGTAAGTTGTCAAAAGATAACTAAGACAAAGCTCATACTTGGGAGAGACTCTAAACATGTGATGACTGTGACTAATGCCTCCATTTAATTATGTATCATTAAATGTTTCAACATTTAATATAGTATTAATGAATAACAAGTCAATGATCTGATTTATTGTGTATAATTTTATACTAGATGTACAAAACATAATAAATATTATGTGTATAATAATACTAAATACAATAAACTATAAAATGAATAAAATAAAATAAATACAAAATCAATAATTATAATAATCAATATATAATATGCATGCACATGTACATATATATCATATATTACACATGTATAGAAATATTTTTTACATTGCAGGGCCTCAATGCAGGCCCTGGGAACTCTAGCTTGAATTTCTTTTCCTCAAGGACAGTGAGCTTCCCCTTCACCAATAGAGTAAAAGAGTTACCTGGAAATGAGCTCAAATCCCTTCAATGGCAGAAATACTGGCTCCAATTCCAAGACAATGACTTAAAATTTTTAATGGAAGCACTTATGTTTATTCAGTTCCATACTGAACATTAAAAAAAAGCAATGTAGAATTTTGTACAGTTATTCAGATATCCTTCCCTTACCCCCAAAGTGCTTCTTTGAGCACTACATTATTTATGTATGTTTTTTATTATAAAAATGTTGTACAGAGGGGTTACAGTTACATTAACAAAGTAATGAGTACATTTCCTATTGAGCATTGTTGCTTCCTCCTTTGTTCTCCTCCTACCTGTTTGATCATCATCTGTCCCGCGGAAAATGAATGGGGTCCATGGAAAGGTAAGTGTGCTGCTAGCCCATTCGCCAGCCTCCCATATCCCCAGACACAGTCAGATGCAGCAGGGAGTCAAGTCAAGCAGGAACTCGTTTATCACCATGCAGCAAGCAATTTTTAAAGCAAAAAACCGCGTGGCATGGAAAGGGAAGAAAAGGAACCAACCAATCACTGTAGAGGTCACCCTATCATGCACCTAAGCTTTCTCGACTTTCTCTGCTGTCTTTCTAGCTATTCAACTACAGACGTCACTTTGCCTGGTTGTGGTACACAGTCAGATTTTAACATAAACAACTCCGACTCTGCCCACTCAACTGCCTCTCAGCGCCACCTTTGCTGTCCATGTGCCCTACAGATTCCCCCTTTTATAATGGCAAACCCACCTCTTTGCTGAGGTTCAGGTCAGGGCACCTCTTATGAGGTTTGCCCAATTGGCACCTCCTCTTTCCGTGGTTCACCTAAAATATGGAGTAATCTTCAGCACTGAGCTTATCATAATAGACACGGAGAGCCATGCGTTGGATCTCTTGGGCTCCACCCTTTTCGATATAACCGCAACCCCCACATCCTGCTCATTTCCCAGTTAGTTATCCTTTTTCCCTCCTCAGTAAAGTTAATAAACGTCAGTCCCACCACAGTTAGAAATGTCCGAAGCAGTTCGATTACTTCTGGGACATATATAAAGTCACTATCTTATAAGGTTGACCTCTTTAAAGCATGGGAGCAGCATGGATATTGGGGTTACCACACATGAGGCACAGTGCATCCTCGTGGGCCCCCACACTCAGGCCATCCTTGGTAAAGGGGGTCTCAATCTCCAACATCCCAGGATCCTTTAGCCAGGTCAAAGATGTCAAAATGAAGCCCAGGCCACCAGGTCGAAGGGACAGCTTCTCTATTGGTGCTGTTGATGATTTCTCCATTTGATCACTGCCCAGGTCAGTCATTGAGGTTGATGTGGATTCCGTAGCGCCATTGCCAGGACTAGGAGAGTCAGGACAGCCAATAGCTAGAGTATCACCATCTGCAATTGTTAAAGAACGCAAGAGCTTCTCAAGGGCTGATTGCCCTTGGAGATGGTCAGTAATTATCTTTTTAGCTTTCCTTCTTTTAAACACAAGCCTCGACCAGCATAGCCATTTTACTTTCCTTGTTGGTTAGTTTATCCTTGGGCTTCTTCCTGTATAGAAGAAATGGGTAAAACTTAAAGTTCCTGGCTGGGATCCAAATGGGGGCTGTCTCTCCTATGGGAAAAACATATCTGAATCCCCTGCCCATGGTAACTAGGGGGTCAGGTCTGCTCCATTGTTGTGTCAGGGGGTCCTTCCACCTGACTTTCACTTGGGGCTTAGGATTTAGTTGTCCCCAGTGCTTCTAAAACCTGGATTCAATTGCCCCTTTTGAAAAATTTAAAATGTTAATGGTAAAGAAAGCTATCTGTAACTATATATGGGGGTTAACTCCCACTTATTTCTATAATTACTTGGCCTTGGAGATTATGGGGATTTCTGTATGAGTAATAGGCCATCTGTCAAAGAACTATGACATTGCTTTACTAACAAAACAATTTCCATTATAGTTTTAACTTGTGCTAGTAGACCCAAGGTAGCAAAGCATTGAAGAAAATGTGCTTCTGAATGTTTAGTTCTTTCTCCTGTATGTGCTGTAGCCCAACATGCTCCTGAATAGGTATCTATAGAAACAAATATATATTTAAGCTTACCAAAGGCTGGAAAATGAGTCACATCAGTTTGCCAGAGGACATTGGGTTTGAGGCCTCTGGGATTTACCCCTGGTGGTTGTAGCGGGGGTTCTTTTAAGAAGGGCTGGCATGTTTTACGGGTATGTACTATCCTTTTGAGGTCCTTTACAGGAATCTGAGGAAATCTATGTTGAAAACCTCTCCAATTATTGTGGGTTAAATCATGTAAACGGGTGGCCTCTTGTAACATTAAAGCTTGTGGGCCAGTAGCTAACTGGTCTGTCCAATTATTGCCCATGGATAAAAACCCAGGAAGTTTTGAATGCCCTCTTAAATGTTGAATATGAATAGGGGCTCCCCGTCCATCTAATAGGCAATTAAGGGTGTCCAAAATGGGAAAACAGGGTTTCCATCCAGCTTAATATGTGCCTGGGGAATATGAGGGAGCAAGTTAATCATATAAACTATCAGAATACAAATCAAGGGGTTTTTGAATGTCCCGAAGGACCATAATTACAGCAAACATTTCTTTTTATTGTGCTGACCCTTGACAAGGTTGAAATCTTTGTTGGCTTGGGGTCTTTTGCTCCTCCTCAAAGGCTGCATACGCAGAGCCTGTTTTACCTCCATCAGTAAAAACATGGAAAGCGCCAGGAATAGGTGTAGGAGAAAATAGAGAAGGCATTATGAGGGGAAGTCACCATAACATGACGGTCCATTTAGATGACCCATAATGGCAGTCAATTTGACCTAGAAACCCTTCCAGGGAGAGAGCAAGTTGAGCATTGGCTCAAGTGAACACTCAACGTCTGCCATCCGAAAAGGAAAAACAATGGAGTGAGGGTCAAGGCCATAATGCCTTTGGGATTGGGTCTTTCCCTTGACAATAGCATCGGCAAGTTGGTCTGCCTGAGAGTACACCTGAGGTGTGTCCCCAAGGGGAGTGTGAACCCACTCTAATGGCTCCCCCCCTTTGACTTAAAACTGCAGAAATCAATGTAACACCTGCAAACAACGAGAGGGAAATGGGCTTAAGAATAGAATACCTTTTCAGGGAAAGTTCATCTAGGGCTCTTTGGAACTGTAAAAATATTGCCCTATGGCTGCTTGTAATTATAATAACTTCTTGGGGTGTCCTGTCTTTTAGTCGGGTGAATAAGGGCACAAGACTATTTTAGGGATGGGAACCCATGGAAACAACCAATTTATTTCCCCTAAAAGACTTTGAAGTTGGGTTAGGGACAGAGATGCTGGAATATCCAGCAAAGGCTTAAGGGGGCAGGCCTGAGTCAAGGTAAGGTGGGATCCGAGCACCTTAAAAGGAGGTACCATTTGAATTTTATTTAGGGCTATGGTAAAAACTCCCTTTTTTAATATGGTGAGAACCTGGGCTAGAAGGCACTCCAGGCGGCCCAGGTATTGGTGCCCCAGAATTATGTCATCCATGTAGGCATAAGCAAGGGAGGTGTCTGAACCCAGCACAGGCCCTAAAAGTGTGGCCAAGTATTGTTAGCAAAAGGCCACGCTACTGGCCATTCCCTGTGGCAGCAACGTCCATTCAAACCCCCGATCAGGATGGGAAAAAATTAAGAGAAGGGATGGAGAAGGCAAATTTCTTGCAGTCATCCAGATGCAAGGGGATCAAAAAAAAAAACTATCTTTAATATCAATTACAACCAAGGTATATTCTGAAGCGGGAGTCCAGGGCATTCCTCTTAGGGAATTCCTACTAGCTCTATCCTTTCAGTTACCTTATGTAGATCTTGGAGCATGAACTAAGCCCGGATGCTTTTCGGATAACAAATATACAGGTGCGTTCCAAGGACTCACAGAAGGAAGTATGTGCCCAAGTTTTATCTGTTCCTCCACCAAAAAGTGGCGTGCTACAAGTTTAGGTTAGGTCAATGGCCACTGCTTCACCCAAATAGGGCTTCTAGGTTTCCACCTAATGGGAGGTACTTGGGGGACAATTGCCTTTAGGATTGGGGGTGCACCCAAGTGGGTTCCTTATGTTCTTCTCTGTACTTATGAAATTTAAAAAATTCTTTTTCTTAACTCCCTCTAGATCCTGTTTAAGTCTTTGTGATTTTACTCCATCCAGGATATCATCATAGGATGCTCGATGGTCTGTAGTGACCACAGCATCCATTTGTCTTAGCATGTCTTGCCCTAGTAAATTGGCGGTGAGGTTTTTTGTCACTAAAGGGCATATCTTTCCCTGCTCTCCATCTAAGCTAGTCCACTTCATAAGGGCGACCGACTCTTTGGACTGGGATTTGCCCCCTACACCCAATATCGGGGGCCCGTGTGCAAGCTTCCAGTCCTAGGGAACTTCCTCCTCCCTGAGTATGGTTCAATATGCCCTCACGTCAATTAGGCAGTGAAACTGCTTTACACCTATGAAAATACTCATTTTAGGGTGGAGTCCTTCCCTCAGGGGGATGGTCCAATGGGCCTGGGTCGTCCTGCCATGAGGCTGCCTGGGCATTACAGCAGAGGGGGATCCTCCTTGAGCTAACGGGGCTGGAGGATGCCCCTCCCCTAGCTTAAAGGCTTCCTATCTAAATCAAATTTGGATCAACAATCCTTTTTCCAATGGTATCCCTTCCTGCACCTTTGGCAGGGTGTAGGGAGTGGTTTGGACCCCCCGGGCTGGTTGGCAATGGGTGGAGGCCAGGGGGGATTGTTTTGAACAGTCCCGCTTAAAGGAGACCTCCTGTCGGCATTTAAAACAAGTCCCTCTCCCTGATGGCCTTGGGGTTCCTTGGCCCTGGGATGCCAGAGCCTGGGTAAAAGCCTGCAGATGTCTGAGCCTGTAAAGGTAAAGATAGTGATTGGGCCTGGGGCTGTTGTGTTCCACATCCTGGGAGGCCACCACCCATGTGCTCAGGGAACACTCTCTCAATCCCATGCAGGCTGTGTGGTGGTCTGCATTCATCCCTTCCGAAACCAGTAGCTTTACAAACTGATCTCGGAGGTCCCCTGCTGGTGACTTGCGGTGAACACTCTGTTGGACTCGGTCTATAATATCAGGTAGAAGCTCACTCAGGTTTTGTCTCACTCCTGCTATGGGGAACTTAGTGGGTCCTTCACTCGGCAAGTCTGTCCTGCCTCACGTGGTCGCAGTACGGGCCAGTTATTGAGTGATGTCTGTATCTTATTTTTATATTATTATTACCAATTATTTGGTATAAAATTATACCTCCATTAATTAATCACAGTAGGAGACTTAATAAAGTATTAATTAATCAATGACCTATATTTATTGCTTACAATCATATACTGGAATGACTAGCTAATTTGTAATTTAATTAGTACATTTCAAACATTGTATTTGTATTCCTATAGATAGGAACAAGTTTCCTAGATCTTCAGCGGTGTGCAGTCCCGGGATTGAACTCAGGGCCTAGGTGTCTGGGTTGGACTCAGGCTTCACTGACAGCCTCCAGCCTGCGACCATGCAAGGTCATGTACAATTTTCAAGACAAGTAATTGAGACCCAGGAGGGTCACAGTACTAAGGAATCAAAGGTAAAACTGTTGTATAAAACTTCCTGGTCTTTTCCTCCTCCGTTTTTGTTGGTTTGATGGGGTTTTTTGGGTGTTTTTTTGTTTTTGTTTTTTTGCAAGAACTGGGAGTTGAACTTGGGTCCTAGGATACCTGAATCATCTGTGGGTGTAAAAGCTGCACCCAGCCTAGGGTAATCATGGTTTAAGACACAATAAAATGCTTCCTTGAGCAAAAGATGCTCAGGGAAAATATCTAGGCTCACAGTTCAAGCCTCAGGAATTGCCACAAAAAAAGAGCCAGTAGCTCCATGTGTCTGTGAATGTATCCATGTATTTGTATCAGTGAACATCCAGATTCTTTATGAAGAAAGGCACCCAGATAAGAAATTTGCTTTGAATAGAAAGATTTCATAGCACAGAGAGTACTTTCAAGATGGTGCATGTTCCTTGGCACCCCTCAATGTTCCCAGTGTAGCCTGAGGGGTTCTTCATACCCCAGGCTGCTGGAGAAAGTCTGCCTCATTGTTGGAACAGGCAGAGAAAAAGCCACACTCCTGTACAGCTCTGTAACAAACAATTCATGTGGGGCAATTAGTGAGGATATGTGTGGGCAGGCTCTGAAGGTCAGGAGAAAAAGGCCTCTTATTACCCCAATGTTGGGTCTTCGTCCATCCCACAAAAGACGGAAGGGGTCCTAGGAAAGGTAAGTGTGGCGTTTGCCCATTCCCCAGCCTCCCTCAGACCAGGAGACAATCAGACACAGCGGGGAGCCAAATCAAGCAGGTAGAAAAACTCTTTTATTCCATCCTGTAATGTTTTCAGAGTGTCTGCTTTGACTTCAAGGTCTTTGATCCATTTGGAGTTGATTCTGGTGCAGGGTGATATATAAGGATCTAGCTTTAGTTTTCTACAAGTAGTTAACCAATTTTGCCAGCACCATTTACTGAAGAGGCTGTCTGTCTTCCATTGTATTGTTTTAGCTCCCTTATCGAAGATTAGTTGGCTATAGGTCTGTAGGTTCATTTATGGGTTTCAATTCTATTCCATTGGTCCTGATATCTGTTCTTATGCCAGTACCAAGCTGTTTTGATTACTATGGCTTTATAGTAGAGTTAGAAATTTGGTATTGATATTCCTCCAGGAGTGTTCTTTCTGTTGAGGAGCGTTTTTGCTATTTGGGGTGTTTTATGTTCCATATAAATTTTTGGATTGCCTCTTCTATTTCCTTGAAGAATGAGGTTGGAATTTTGAGAGGTATTGCGATGAATTTGTAGATAGCCTTGGGAAGTATTGCCATTTCCACGATGTTAATCTTTCCAATCCAGGAGCATGGGAGGATTTGGCTATTTTCTAAGTTCTTTTTCAAGATTTTAAAGTTTTCATCATAGAGGTCCTTCACTTTTTGGTTAAGTTAATTCCTAGGTATTTTATTTTTTGTGGGGCTATTACAAAGGGAGTTGCTTTCCTAATTTCAGCCACACTTTTCTAATTGTTGACATACAGAAAAGCCATTGATTTTGGGGGGTTAATTTTATACCCTGCTACTTTGCCAAAGTTTTGAATCAGCTTGAGTAATTTGGGAGTGGAGTCTATGGGATTCTTTAAATACAAGATCATGTCATCTGCAAAGAGGGTTTTCTGAATAGTGACCGTAAACACAACAAATCAAAGAAAGTTTGGACAAATGGGATTGCATGAAGTTGCAGAGCTTCTGCATGGCAAAGGACATAGCTAGCAAGAGCAACAGAAAGCCCACGGATTGGGAGAAGATCTTCACTAGCCATACAACAGAAAACGGTCTCATACCTAAAATAAACTTGGAACTCAAAAAATTAAATCCCCCAACATCAAATCTTCAAAGAAACAACTGCCCAATAAATAAGTGGGCTAAAGACTTGAAGAGAAACTTCTCTGAAGAAGAAAGAAGGATGGCCAATAGACACATGAAGAAATGCTCAACATCCCTAGCCATAAAAGAAATGCAAGTCAAAACAATATTGAGATACCACCTCACTCCAGTTAGAATGGGAAAAATCAAGAACTCTAACAACAACAGATGCTGGAGGGGATGTGGACAGAAGGGAACCTTACTTCATTGTTGGTGGGAATGTAAACTTGTTCAACGACTTTGGAAAGCAGTATGGAGGTTCCTCAAAAGACTTCACATAGAGCTCCCATATGACCCAGCAATCCCACTTTTGGGCATTTACCCAAATGTTTACAAACAAGACCACACTAAAGCTACCAGCACAACTATGTTTATTGCAGCATTATTTACCATAGCTAAGATATGGAACCAACCCAGATGCCCCTCAGTAGATGAATGGATCAAGAAAATGTGGTATATATACACAATGGAATTCTATGCCTCCATCAGAAAGAATGACATTTCCCCATTTGTTAGGAAATGGAAAGGCTTGGAAAAAATTATATTAAGTGAAGTAAGCCAGGCCCAAAGAAACATAGGTCCCATGGTTTCCCTTATTTGCAATATCTAGTATATGTATGAGTCAAGCAGAAAAGGTCAGATAATATGATGTTAGAAAAATGAACTTTTAGATGTGTATTTTAATGTTTTTTTTCTTTCATGCATTTGTTTCTAATGCATTTATAAGATTATCTCTTTGTTGCTTTGTATTTCCCTCCCCCACAGTATAACCCCTGTTTTCACTATATTTGATGTCAGTATAACTTGTGGAGGAGATGGGGAAAAACAAGTCGTTTAAGGTTACAGGTGGACCTGTTGCAACAATGAGAAGTACAAGTTGTCATGTCGAAAACGAGCTTTATAACGTTGGTGCGGGGAGGGGGGGGAGGGGGGAGATTGGGGCTGAGGCTAGGAAGGGATGTGAAGGGTAAACAAAGAGGTGGCTGCAATGCTTGATAAGAAATGTACGCATTATGTTGCCGATGTAATTGTAACCCCTCTGTACAGTATGTTCACAAAAAAATTAAATTAAATTAAACAAAAAAGAAAAATCTCTTTTATTAACAGAGAGCAGCCCTTTTTAAAGCCAAAAAGGGCGGGTGGCATGGCAAGGGTGGAAGACGAACCAATCACTGTCAAGGTCACCCCCTATCATTAACCTGAGCCTTCACGGGCTGGTTAGGCACTGATCAGAAGATCAATTGGGCTCTGCCCAATCTACTCTCTCTCAGCGCCATCTTGGCTGCCCACGTGCTCTACAGTAAATTTGGCTCTGCTCACTCTACTCTTTCCCAGTGCCATCTTTGCTGCCCATGTGCTCTACAGTAAATTAGGCTCTGTCCACTCAACCCCCTCTCAGCGTCATCTTTGCTGTCCATGTGCTCTACACCACAAGCTATCTTTCCTCCCAGTGCTCTGTTTTGACAGGAAATCTTCATTTGTGCCATCTCCCGTGGCAAGCAATGTTCTCTGCACTCATCCTGTCTTTGTAAGCCTATGTTTCAGTGTTGAAACAAACTGCTACCACTAATTCAAGAGTCCTTCATTATTGGCAACGGTGCCTCCGTGTGTGTGTGTGTGTGTGTGTGTGTGTGTGTGTGTGTGTGTGTGTGTGTGTATGTGTGCATACACCAGCCATGGTGCTTGAACTCAGTTCCTAACCACTTTGAGTTTTTCTCCTGTACAAGGACAGCACTCTACCAATTGAGCCACACAGCCACTTCAGGCTTTTTTTCCCCTTGGGATGTGGTACTGTGAATTTAACCCTGGGTGAAACCCAGGGTGAAACACATGCAAAGCAGTCTACCTCTAAGATTTTTTCCCAGTACTCCACTTCTGGTTTCTTTCTTTCTTTTCTTGTAAGTTGGAGGAGTTGAAGTCTCGGCCTGGGTGCTGCCTCTGACCTCTTCAGCTCATGTGTAGTGCTCTACCACTTGAGCTACAGCACCCCTTTAGGCTTTCTGGTAGTTTATTGGAAATAACCATCTCAAGGAATTGCCTGCCCAGGCTGGCTTTGGACCATGATCTGGGATAATTTTGAACCAAGATCTTCAGCATCCTGAGCAGGCAGGATGATAGACTTCAGCTAAAGACACCTAAGCCTTGACACTTTCCTGCAAAGATGTCCTAGGCTCCACATGGTAGAACGTTAGCCATGAGCCCAAGAAGAAAGTCAGCAACTAGGCTCTGAGTTCAAGGTTCATGATGGAGAAAACTAAACCAAAACAATTGTCTGCAGGACAAGTCACTAGAGCTCGGTGTACACATAAATTAGGCCCTGCCTTGGGGACATATATGAGCCTCTGCACAATTATCTTACTTCTGTAGCTCTTATAAGGACCAGATGAACCAATAAAACTCATGAAGGACTCAGTATATAGGACCCTGTGAAGGATTCAGCACACAGTACCCCATGAACGACCTAGCACCCCTGGAAGGACTCATCACATAGCTGTATCCCACAAACTGTCATTAGAATTAGGGTGCTTTCATCAGTATCACCATTCTTTCAGATACATGTCACAAACCACACAAGTTCACATCTAACGGTTTAGAAAGGTCTTTTTTGTGGATAGGGTCATCAGCCTCGGGGATTGCACTCATAGTTTGGAGGTACTGTCCTGAGATCTTTTCCTCAAGCCTACATCTCTACCACTTTGAGGCACAGCTTATAGTCTGGCAGACTTCCTGCCAGGGCTGAGTTTTCAACCTACCAGTGTCTGATCTCATCCCCCGAGCAGCTAAGGGTGAGCCAAGAGTGTCTGGTTCCATGGTGCTGGGTTGCAGCTGTTAACCTCTGGCTAAGTCAGGTTAGATGCCAACCATCAGCTTCAGACTCCCAGCTTGCTCTGTGATGAGGTATTTGCAGTGTTATCCTTATATAGTTGCAGTCAGAACAGTCTATCTTTTTTTTATGCCATTCCTGGGTCTTGAGTAAGAGTCTAGACACAGTCCCTAAGCTTTTATGCTAAGCTAGTGCTCGGCTGTTTGAGTAACAGCATGACTTCTGGATGTTTCTGTGCACACAGTAGAGAGGAATAAAACCCAGGGCTTTGTATGTACTAGGCAAGCACTCTACCACTGAGCCCCAGGAATGACAAATGTAGAAACAGATATATATATATATATATATATATATATATATATATATATATATATATATATATATATTTATATATATATATATGCATGTATGTATAAAACAAGACAAGGATATCTGTATATTATTTGATTTTATATACTATATTACTACCACTTATCGATAAATTATTCCTTCCTTTATTTAAGAATGGTGGTTGAATACATAACAAAGTATTAATTGAAAATTATAATTATTGTGCATAATTTTATAATAGAATCATACACTACTAATGTAATTGTTACTTTACAACATTCCATTCGTATGGATGTATATCGGAATGTATTTCTGAGGATCTCCCACCATTCGTAGGTGGCAGTCCAGAGATTCGCACCCCGGGCCTAGGTTGCTGGTTTTGGCTATGGCTTCCATACTTCCAAACTTCAGCAGTACAAGGTCATGTACACTTTCTGGGCCCTGTCATTTAGAAGCAGGATGGTTGCAATGCAAAGGAATAAACTATGTAAAACCGCCTTCTGGAACTTCTCAGTTGTACCCTTCTCCTTTTTCACCCCCACTCTTTGTTCTTCTTTTTTTTTCGGTATTGGGGCCAGAATTCTGAATCTGGGTGCTGTCCATCAACTATTCAGCTCAAGACTATCGCTCTACCACTTGAGCCATAGCACTACCTCCACCTTTTTTCTGCTTATGTGGTGCTGAGGAATCAAACCCAGGGCCTTGTGCATGCAAGCTAATCACTCTATTACTGACCCACCTTCCCAGCACTTCTCCTTTTTTTTTTTTTTCCGAGTCCCAAGATTTGAACTCGGGTCATAGGGTCTTAGGATGGGCTGTGGGTCCAGAGGCTGCACCCCAGCCTAGGATGATAGAAGTTGAGACAGAGTTGCCACGAGCTGAGTTCAAGCTCCAGGCCTGGTCAAAAAAAATTAAGGCCCTGGCTTGGAATTTGCACCATTTTTCTGGAAGACCTGGAATTTGAACTCAGGGCCTGGGCAATTCTGTGTCACTGTGGGGCAGAAGAAGCTCACTATCATTGAATACAACAATTTCAGCCCAGTCTCCAGGGCCTGAATTCAACCCCCAGCACTGATAAATAATATTCATATATGAGATCTATTTACATACATGGGTTTATTCCCTATGACATTTATTACCCTTATTTTTTCATGAATAGGTCAGTGTAGAGAAAAAGCCCTTTGCAAACTGAGCTGCCAGCCAGTTCTGAGGACCTGAGAACAAGCCATCGTAGTGGTTGATAGATATAGATATAGATATAGAGATTGAGATTGATATAGAGATAGATAGATAGATGTGTAGTTGGCTATATATGAGAGAGAGACTATGTGCGGATATTAAATTATATATATTATGAATTATTATTAAATTATACCTCCATTTAATGAAGTATCATGGTTGAATACTTATTGAAGCATTAATGTAAATGTAGTCAGTATTCCTTAATTGGGACTATCACACCGTGGTGCTAGAATGGAAGACATAATCCAATACTTTTTGTGTGGCATTGTATAAGAGAATCATGAATTAACTGCAAATATAATTATTACTTTTATAACACTCCATTAAACATTCACATGAATAGTGAAGATTTTCTCAAGATCTCCCTCCATTTGTAGGAGGCAGTCCTGGCATTCGAACTCCAGGGCCTGGGTAGTTTACTTCAAAATGCAAACCATTATAATGACACTGTGAAGATTTCAGTTTGTCACAATGAAGAAAGAACAAGAAGTAAAGAAAGCCAGGTGTCATTTGTGCCTGCCTGTAATCCTAGCTCTTCATAAGTCTGAGAGGTAGAGAATGCCAGTTTGAATTCAGCCAGGACAAGATAGTCCACAGCACTGTTATTTCTGTGGGATCCCAGAAATAAAAAAAAATTGCCATGAGTGTGGCTGTAGCTCAAGGACAGAACGATACCTTTGAGCAAAAGGAGCTCAGGAAATGTGCCTAGGCTCATAATACAACCCCTGAACCTGCCAAAAGAAAAGTAACTCCTTGTCTCCCCATATATGTATGCATGTATTTCTATCGGTGAAGGTCCAGAATCCCTATGATGAAAGGCACCAAGCTAGGAAAATTGCTTTGAATAAAATGATTTGGTAGCACAGACAGTGCTTTCAAGACAGTGCATGTTCTGGGGCTCCCCGATACCAGTGTAGCCTGAGGTTTTCTCGACACCAGGGACTGCTGGAGGAAGTCTGCCTCATTGTTGGAACAGGCAGACAAAATCATCACACCTGTACAGGTGTGTAACAAACAACTCCATCTAGGCCAATTAGTGAGCAGGAGTGTGGGTGGGCTCTGAAACCTAGGAGAAAAAATGCCCCTTTGAAACTCAAGCTATCTCTCTCCTCAGTGCTATTTTGACAGGAAGCCTCCATTTGTGCCACCTCCTGTGGAAGGCCAAGTTCCCTGCACTTATCCTGTCTTTGTTAGTCTATGTTCCAGTGTTGAAATAACTTGCTACAACAATAAATTCAAGGGTCTTTCTGGCAGACAACAAGGAAGCTGAACCTTATAAAATGATTCATGATTGGCAACGGTGCCTTCCTAGTTTCTGGAAGCTTGCTAAATCTAAGCACATGTGTAATATCACAATACTTCCTGTCATCTAGAGCTGGTGAAGCTCATCAAGTTCTAAAACCTTTGACCTCTCCTAGTTGGGCCCTGGGTGGCTAGGGCCTGGGTGCTGACCATGAGCTCAGAACAGAAGCTCAGTGCTTTACCATTTGGTGTAACAACATCACTTCTGGTATCTGTGTGTGTGTGTGTGTGTGTGTGTGTGTGTGTGTGTGTGTGTGTGTGTGTGTGTGTGTGTGCACGAATGTGTGTGCATACACTTGTCCTGGAGCTTGAACTCAGGACCTGAACACTGTACCTGAGTTTCTCCTGTACAAAGATAGCACTCTACCACTTTAGCCACAGAGCCACTTCAGGCTTTATTCTAGTGATGTGGTACTAAATAATCAAGCCCAGGTATTCATACAATGAAAGCACTCTACCCTAAGACACATTCCCAGAAATGGACTTCAGGTTTCTTTCTTTATTTTCTTGTAAGTCAGAAGAATTGAAGTCTAGGCCTGGGTGCTGTCCTTGCCCTCTTCAGCTAAATACAAGTGCTCTACCACTTGAGCTACAGCACCCCTGCAGGTTTTTGTTAATTCACTGGAGAGAAGCCTCTCAAGGAATTCCATGCCCAGGCTGGCTTTGGAAAGTGATCCTCAGATCTCAGGCTCCTGAGTAGCTAGGATGACGGTGTGAGTTATTGGCACCCAGCTGCCACCTCAAGTTTCTAAGTGGTGAATAGGAGATAATAGTCTCATGGGACCATTTGTGTCTGGGATAGTTTGGAACCGAGGTTGTCAAATACCAGCTTCCTGAGTAGGTAGGATGACAGACCTCAGCTACAGATGCCTAGACTGTAACACTCTGTTGCAAGGGGGTTCTTGGCTCCACATGGTTCAGTGGCTAGGTCCTGAGTTCAAGGTTCATGACCAAGAAAAATAAACCAAAACAATTTTCTGCAGGAGACAACTCAGTAGAGTTAGGTACATACACAATTGTCACTGACATTGGGACATATTTGAGCCTCAAGATTCTCATCTGCACAATCATCTAACTTCTGGAGCCCTTACAAGGACCAAGTGAAAGAATTTACCCCGTGAAGGACTCAGCACACAGCACCTCATGAAGGACTCATCACATAGCTGTATCCCACAAGCTGTCAGTGTTAGGGTGCTTTCCTCAGTACCACCATTCTTTCAGAAACACATAACAAACCACATAAAGTTCACATCTAATGATTAAGGGGGATGGGTTTTTGGGGGGAGGTGGAGTCAGCCACGGGAATTTCACTGAAAGTTTGGGAGTACTGTCCTATGATCTTTTGCTCAAGGCTAGAACTCTACCACTGTGTGCCACAGCTCAGAATTTCACCGACTTCCTATCAGGGCTGGGTTTTAAACCTACCAGTGTCAGATCTCAGCCCCCGAATATCTTGCATGACAAAGGTGATGGAGCCAGCACCATTTGGTTCTGTGGAGCTGTGTTTCAGCCCTTTACCTCTGGCTAAGTCAGGTTAGATGGCAGTTGTCAGCATCAGACTTCTGGCTTGCTCTGTGATGAGGTATTTGCAGTGCAATCGTTATATAGTTGCAGTCAGAACATTCTATCTTTTTTTGGTGCCATTCCTGGGTGTTGAGTAAGAGTCTAGAGACAGTTCCTAAGCTTTTATGCTCAAAGCTAGTGCTCCGTTGCTTGAGTGACAGCACAACTTCTGGATTTTTCTATGCACATTGTAGTGAGGATTGAACCCAAGGCTTTGTATGTACTAGGCAAGCACTATACCACTGAGCCCCAGTAGTGCCAGTAGTGACAAAAGTATAAACAGATCAATTGTGTAGATTGGTAGATAGATACATAGATAGGTAGATAGAGAGATACATAGATAGATACATAGATAGATGTGTATATATATATATATATATATATGCATAAAGAGAGAGGGAATGTGAGGATATTAAATTATATACATTATTACCGATTATTAGTTATGAAATTATGCCTTCATTTAATAAAGTATCCTGGTTTTATACTTATAGAAGCATTAATTAAAAAGTATTCAATATCCTTCCATTAGGGGAAATCACACCATGGTGCTACAATGGCAGATATAAATCTAATAATTTTTGCATGGCATTCTAAAATAGAATCATGAATTAACTGCAAATTTAATTATTACTTTTATAACATTCCATTAGCATTCACATGAATAGGAATGAGTTTGTCAGGATCTCCTTCCATTTGTGGGTGGCAGTCCTGGCATTCAAACTCCAAGCCTGGGTAGTTTTCTTCGAATGCAAACCATTGGAATAACACCGTGAAGATTTCAGATTGTTATGATTACAAAAAGAAGAAGAAGAAAAGAAAACTAGGACCCAGGGGCTCCTGCCTGTAATCCTAGCTCCTCAGGAGGCTGAGATGTAGAGAATGCCAATTTGAATTCAACCGGGGCAGGAAAGTCCGTGACCCTCTTATTTCTAAGAGATTACAGAAAAAAAAAAAAAAAAAACATGCATGGGGCAGTGGCAATACCCTTGAGCAAAAGGAGCTCAGGGACAGGGCTTAGGCTGATAGTACAACACGGAACTGCCCCCCCAAAAGGAGGCAATAACTCCATGTCTCTGTGTATGGATGGATGATGCATGGATGATGGGCATTCAGCAAGTTGCCAATGCCCAGACCCCCAACCTGGGCAAGCTGAGACAAGCCCTGAAGAGTACTAAGTGTGAGCCGGCAGCTTGAACAAAGCATCCTTGTATGCCATTTAATAACTGAAGCTTGATGTTCTGGCTGAGGATAATTAGAAGCTGGCCACTGCCTCCAGGGAGAACACAGTTCCTAGACTGTAGGAGTTGTCAAAGTTTCTGGCTCCATATTCTCTATCCCTCTGTAGGCTGTGAGCCTAGACCTCTGGTGCCTGGTCACTATCACTCACTTATCATTCCTCATTGCCTAGTCACAGGCTGCTCCCAAATCTTGGTAAAGATATGAAATAGTCAGCGATTTCTATGCCGAAAGAGGTATGTCAATAAATCCCACCCTCATAACTCCCGTTAGAAGTGAGCCTTGGGCTGCGAATGTGGCTTAGTTGTAGAGTGCTTGCCTAGCATGCACTAAATCCTCGGTTCGATTCCTCAGTACCACAGAAACAGCAAAAGCCAAAAGTCGCATTGTGGCTTAAGTGATACCCTTTAGCAAAAGAAGCTCAGGAACTTGCCCAGACCCTGATTTCAAGCTACAAGACTGGCACAGAAAGATGTGAACCTGGTGAGACATATTTTTTCTGGGACTCAGAGGAAGGCCAAGGATATATGTAAGAGGTAGGGTAGAAGGCAGGTGCTGGTGGCTCACCCTTGGAAGTTACTCAGGAAGCTGAGATCTAAGGATCCGAATTGCAGGCCAGAAAGTCTATATGAGAACCTTTTCTCCAATTAAACACCCCCAAAGTCAGAAATAGAACTGTAGTTCAAGTAGTAAAGTGCTAGCCTTGAACACAAAAGCTTAGGGATAGGATAGCATCCAGGCCATTAATTCAAACCCAGGAGAGGCACACACACACACACACACACACACACACACACACACACACACACACCACACACACACACACACACACACACACACACACACACACACACACACACACACACACACCACACACACACCAAAATAGAGCATTTGCCAGTCAGCCTGCAAAAATTCCATCTCTACCAACTCAATATAACAAAAGAGGTAGAAGGGAAGCAAAGACTTGTTCCAGGAGGTGATATATCCAGTGCCAAAATTCTACAGGAGTTCTAAGATGTGGATACAGGAAAGAGAGCCTCAGGCAGTAGGTACAGCATGGACAAAGGTCCTAAGGTGTGCTGTAGAGCAGGTGGTGTTGTTGGAATGAAGGCTCTGTGGCTTCAGAAAAGTCTGTTAGGACATTCAAGGCTGGGTCAAGGTTTGTACTTGAGTCACAGGGCAGAGGGTGGGGTCCTAGAATGGGGCCCAGGGGGAAGATTAGCTTGGCTTTACACCAGAGACCCCAGCCATTTCCTGTGGGTGGAAGCCTATTTTTCACAGCTCCTAACCCTCAGGCATCCATTGCATGGAGGAGTCAGGGCAAACGCAGGGAAGAACTCCTGCTTAAGAAAAGCTTCTAGCCCAATGCCACCAGTTGCTCAAACCCTGTAAATCCTAGTTACTCAGGAGACTGAGATAGAGATCGAGGGTCAAGCCAGATCAGGAGAGGAAAGTTAGTGAGACTCTTCTTGCAAATGAACTACCAAAAACCAGAAATGGAGCTGAGGCTCAAGTGGGAGAGTGCTAACCTTGAGGGAAAAAGTTAAGAGACCAGAGACCAGACCCTGAGTTCAAGCCCAGTACTGGCACAGAAAAATAAAGAATAGCTTTCAGGAGCTCCTAGTCCACTCTGATGAAAGGCCAGATCAGCTGGGCACCTGTGGCTCATACCTGTCCTCCTACCTCCTCAGGAGACTGAGATCTGAGGATCGCAGTTCAATTCCAGCCCAGGCAGGATAGTCTGGGAGACTCTGATATTCAAGGAACCTCCAGAGGACCGGACGTAGTTCTGTAGCTCAAGTGGTAAGCTTAAGAGCTGGGACAGAGCCCAGGTCCAGAGTTCGAGCCCTGTGACCAACACCTGGTCTGCTTGAACCTCACTGTGTGGCTCTAGGCAAAGTAGTTTCCTGTTGGCCCCCTGAGGTTCTCCCAATGTGTAGGTGTTCTACAAGTCTTGAGTGGAGCCTGTTTGGAGGCCATTGCCTACAGAGCGGGCCACAGTAACAGAGAAAGATCGAGCCTTGGGGCATGGAGATCATCAGAATTGCATCTGTCATGGGTGCAATGTGGATCTGAGCAGTAAATCGCCATCTCAGACCAGGATTATGGGCCAGGAGGGGCAGGAGGTGCAAGATGTCACACCAAGTAATGTCCACTCATTCGGGTATCACAAATGCGTGAATTTGTCAGGCACACCTTGGACAGGTGTTGAGTTGGGCTCATGAAAGCCTTGTAGGCTCAGGAATCCACAGCCAACTGGCTGCTGCTTGTAGCAGTCACTATCCCAGGAATCCCAGGGCTCGGAGTCCTGCTTTCCTCACCAGTGCTTGGGTGCAGATTAAGATCTGCAATCATGGGCCAACTACAAACGAGCATCCCTAGTGTCCTTCCCTTGGTCCTATGGCCCCATGCACAGATGGAGGAGTAGGTTCTATGGAACTTACAGCCATGGCCGAGACCCCTCAGCCCAAGAAAGACTTAGGGAGAAACCACTTGATTTGGCTTGAGAGTTTACTTTGACTATGCCTCAGGACTGCCCCCAGTTCTAGCTCAGCTCATCATTACTACCTTCCTCTGTATGTGTGTGTATGTGTGTGTATATGTGTGTGTTTGTGTGTGTGTGGTGTGTGTTTGTGTGTGGATGAGCAAGTATGCATCTTGGTACTAAGGCTTGAACTCAGGGCCCAGGCTCTGTCCCTCACTTTTTTCATTCAGGGCTAGCTCTCTACCACTTGAGCCACATCTTTTCTTCCAGCTTTCAGGTGGTTCTTGGGAGAGGAGAGTCTCACAGACATTTCTTGCTGCGCTTCCTCTGAATAGCAATCCTCAGATTTCAGACTCCTGAGGAGCTAGGAATATGAGACATGAGCTATTAGCATTTGGCCACACTTACCTTCTTGGCTAAATCAGACTACCTCTCTCCCAGCTAAGCACCAGTCTACAGCCACCACTCCTATCCCAGGCTTCAGACGAAACATAACCTTCTCCCCTGAGGACAAAGAAATGGGATCAGTTTGACCTTTGTGGTTTCCACACAATCAGGGGCTGGTGGGAGCTGTTATGGAGGTCAGAGATCTTGGCCAGGGCAAGTAGACAGCTGTTACAATAGAAGAGAGTATGAAAAGATACCCTTGCAGCTGGATGCCAGTGGCTATAATCCTGGCTACTCAAGGCTGAAACCAGAGGATCAATCAAGATTAAAAGCTAGCCTGGGCAGATTCTTATCTCCAATAAATCACCAAAAAGATGGGAAGTGAGCTACTGTAGTTCATGTGGCACAGCACCAACCTTGTGCAAACAAGCTAAAGGATAGCACCTAGGCTCTGAGTTTAAGCCCCGGGACACACACACACACACACACACACACACACACACACACACACACTCACACACACACAACCTTAGCAGGTGCCCGTGGCTCATACCAGCAATCCTAGCTACTCAAGGGGCTGAGCTCTTAGGGTGGCAACATAAAGCCATCCCAGGTAGGAAAATATGTGAGAAACTTCTGTCTACTAAACTACTAAAAAAGATAAAAGGTAAGTTGTGTTTCAAGTGTTAGAGTGTTAGCTTTGAGCAAAGGAAGCTCAGGGACAGTGCTAAGCTCTGAGTTCCAGCTCTAAGATTTTTTAAAGACACCCCCCCCACCCGACTCCGGCCATAAATCCAGATTTTGGTCATCTTAGATCTCATTTCTGATCCTGCCACTTCCACAGCAGAAGTAGCTGGTGTGTGGCCATGGGCTAAGAAGTGAACTTACACAAGTGGGGCATAGCCAGGTCAAGGCTAATGCCCCAGTACATTGAGGTACTGGTACATACCAGTCCCTTATCCCACAGTTACCTGGTCCTGGAATCTAAAGTCTGTGCCTCTGTATTCTGGGCATCCGGAATTGTCTAGAAGGACCTGAGAGGCCCAGCTGGGCCCAGAAGATAGACTTGCCTGTGATAAGGTACCTTGACTTTTCTTTGATACTGACTAACACTTCCAAGCAACCTTGGCTTCACCTCCCATGTAGCCCCAGATCATCCTTGCTTGGGCAGCCTTCAGTAAGCTATCAAGGTCGATCTGTCCAGAGCCACTGGAAACCACCCTTCCCCCACTCCACTGCCAGCCTGCTGAGAGTGGGATATGCAGCCAGAGGAAAATGACTGAACAATGCATGACTGACCCTGCCACCCCAGAGGCAGGGGAGAACACATGCCAGCTGACCCTGCTGATTCAGAATCCCCTGGAGGCGGCCAAAATATGGACAGCCGGACTTGGGCCCCAAAGAAAAGCTGGTATATGCAGGTCTCTGGCAATTTAGGACTCATTGTAGACCCTGATAGGGGGCTGAATGCAAGGTTGCTAGGGAGGAGGGGCACCATCCGAGTTCAGGAAGAGGCAGACAGGCACCCTGGAAGTGGACAGAGATGAGGGAAATACACACACACACACACACACACACACACACACACACACACACACACTCAAGTAAGGCAAGGCCTCAGCAGTCCCTGATCACCTGAACATCCTAACCCCCAGAAAGATGGCTCTACAGTCCTCATATCAAATGTAGACAAAACTCAGAGTCTCTCACACATCTGGAATGGCTCATAACTCAGCACGGCACTTCCTACTGTACTCACTGCTATGAAGAAAAGTCAGCCACCTTATTTTTGGTTGTCGGTCATGGGGTTTGAACTTTGGGCCTGTGTGTAGTCCCTCAGCTCTTCAGCTGAAGGTATGCGCTCTACCACTGGAGCCAGAGCATCACTTCCGATTTTCTGGTGGTTCACTGGAGATAAAGTCTCTCAGACTTTCCTGCCCAACCTGGCTTTGAACTGTCATCCTCAGATCTCAGCCTCCTGAGTAGCTAGGATGTCATTTGTGGGCCACCAGCGGCGCCTGGCTTCAACCACCTTCTTAGACCCAGGGGAAACCCAACTTGTCAGGCCACAAAGCACATGCAACCCTTCACTTCAGACTTTAGCACCAGCATCCAAAACCATTCTTCCTTGGATAGAGAGAATAAAATTGACACTACCCTCCCACCCCTGCTCTCATTCGTCCACTCCTTAGGTAAGATAGGACACAACCTCTTGAGTTCTTGGTAAGGCAATGCACACCCTGCTGTGACTTCGCACTGGGGCAAACCTGGGGAGTTCTTAGAAATGTCTGTACAATGAGGCCAGCACCTGTTCTTCCAACCACAGCAACCGCACTCCTTCACCATCTCTTGCAAGGGGTGCATTCTTTTTTGTTTTTTGTTTTTTGGTTGAGGGGATTGAAATCATGGCTTGGGTACTGTCCCCAATGATGATTTTTGCTCAAGGACAGTGCTCTACCACTTGAGCCATGGTGCCACTTTTGGTTGGAGATTGGAGATGAGACTCTCATGGGACTTTCCTGCCTGGGCTGGGAAACAAGATCTTCTGGATCTCAGCCTCCCAAGTAACCAGGATGACAGGTGTGAGCCACCAGAGCTGGACTTATGGTTTCTCATTCCTTAGAATTTCCAACTCATTCTCCTCTAAACACTACCACCTAGACACTCCTCTACCTCCCTCAGGCATGGCAAATGGAGGCTCAGAATTGGGGTAGGGCCATGGGTATTAAAGGGCCCCCTTCACATCACTACCCCTCTCTAACATCTCATCCGCCTCCTCTGGATGGCCTGGTCTTCCGGGGCAGATCAGACCACTAGGTGTTCGGCAGCTTGCCCTGTATCCCCCTGCCGAACCCCACCAGTACCTGAGAATTTCTGGGGCCAGCTGCTCCATGTCCCAGTGGAAAATGTTGGGAAGGTTGCTGATACGTGGGTCCAGGAGTGCTCAGGACAGGAGTGTCCAGATCCCCACTGTCAAAGAAGGAGACACAATGCATGGATTGATCTACTAATAGCTACAGGGCATAGCCATCCACCTGTCACCCAGGTCCCGTGGAATGCTGTTTTATATTGTCAGTCCTGGGGCTTGACCTCGTGGCCCAGGCACTGTCCCCGAGTTGCTTTTGCTCGAGGCCAGCACTCTTCCACCTGAGCCAAGGTGCGACTTCTGGCTTTTTCTGTGTATGCGGAACCTAGTAATCAAAACTAGGGTTTCCTGTGTGCCATGCAAGCCCACTACTGCTAAGACACAATCCCAACCTTGGAAAGCTGTTCTTCTGTGACCCCTTGGACTTGTCTCAGCACAGACTTGCACATATTTACCGAGTTTCTCAACAGCAGCCCTGGCTGGAAATGAACACACTCTGCTATGTTGTCCTTTATTTACAGCATCTTTGCTCTCTGTGCTTCTTGACAGATCCTCCTTGTTAAGCAATACCCCATTTCAAGTGCTGTCTCTATGAAGCCCACTCCAAAAACCCTGGCAGAGGAGGATCTTTTCCACTCTGCAAGCTGCCAGTATTGTCATGCTCTGCCTTCCAGTTGATGTGGGTTGAGAGCACACAAAGGGGAAGGCCTGGCTTCCACCATCCAATTTCTTTCTGAAGGCTCTGATATACTACCCAAGGACCGGTGCTGTATTTAACTCTGTGACAAGGCACTCGAGGCCCAGGCAATCTGGGGGCAACAAATGGGGCCATTTCTTTGTGTGGGCTTGAACTGAGGGTCTGGAAGTTACCTCTCTGAGTTTTTGTGCTCAAGGCTGGTACTCTATCACTTGAGCCACAGCTCCACTTCTGGCTTTTTGGTGGTTCCATGGAGAGTAGAGTCTCACTGACTTTGCAGCTTATGGCTGGCTTCAATTTTTGATCCTCAGATCTCTGCCTCTCGAGTAGCCAGGTTGTTAGGTGTGATCCTGAGCCAGAGGTGACAGGCACCAGGGCCTTTCTTTTGAGATTTTGTTTATCTCATGTCAACTAGCAAGCCCTAGTTAAAATAATCATTTACAGGGGATCAAGTTCCTCTCCTAGGTCAGTTAATCCAAGGAGATAAAGTGCCTTTGGAAAAGGTTAGTCTGAGTTGGCTAGGTAAGTGTGTGTATGTGTTTGAGTTTCGGGGATACCTACCCACATCACTCTGGTGCTTCATTCTCCCAGTGGTGAATATATCCAGGATCTCCACCCCAAGGAAGGTGGGTAGGATAGGGTACATAAGGTCACACCAAGTATGATGATCTGAATTCTATCCCAGAACTGAAGCCGGGAGAGATAATAGAGAGAAGGAGAGGTTTAGTGGAACATCAAGGGAAGCCCCTTACCTTTGGCTACAAGTACCGGCGAGAAGACTGAATCCATCCTTTTTGGTTGTAAGATAACAGGTGCCCATTATTCGTTTATTTTTTTTTTTTTGTGAGTCCTAGGTCTTGGATTCATGCCCTGAGCTTCTTTAACTCAAGGCTGAGGCTCTAACCCTTGAGCGACAGCACCACATCTGCCTTTTTGTGGGGGAAGAGGTGGTTTATGGGAGATTAGAATCCCTCAGACTCTCCTGCCTGGGCTGGCTCTTAGTCATAACCATCAGTCCTCAGCCTTCCGAATAGCCAGGATGACGGGTGAGAGCCACTGGCACCTGACCGCCACCATCCATGTATAATCCCCTAGGGCCAGTGCCGGGCCACCCTCACTGCACCCCCCTTGTTGTGAGTGGGAAGCAGACATGGATGGGTTTGATACTTCAACAGCCTACCTACCTTTGAGCATTGTTCTGGGTCAGTCTGATGGCGGATTCTTCCTTGTCCACAGCAATGACTTGGCTCTGTCACAAGAACAAATGTTCCCCAGGAGATATTAGTTCTCAGGTCTTTCCGCTGCACACCGCCCCCTCCCCGAAACAACACACCCCAGCAAAGCGAAGTAGACATAGAGTGAATTCATTTTCTTATAATCAGGGTCTGGCCAGATAGGTGGCGGTGAAGATCAGAGGCCTGGGATCGTGCTGTGCAGTTGGACAATGGAACACTTCCTCATCCACTTTCCTTTAAATGTCTTAGCAGAGGGTATTGGGGAAGGTCTCACCAGATGGACTGACAAGGAATAACCATCACAGTCTATCCCGGGCTCCTCCTTGAGGAGCTTACCTCAAGGAGCTAGTTCAACAGGCTGAGCGAGACAGCTCCTAAACCACAGCCCACCTCCAGAATGAGAGGGACACCGTGAGGCACAGCCACATGGAGACCCTGGGCCACCTCCTTCAACACCCATTCAACCAGTTCCTGTGAGAGAGTGAGAGAGAGAGAGAGTCAGAAATACACTTTAGCCGCGTGTCTGTGGCACAGGCCTGTAATGGTAACTACACAGGAGGCTGAGATGTGAGGATCATGGTTCATAGCAGCCCAGGCAGGAATGTCTGTGAGACTCTTATCTCCAAAGAACCACCAGGAAACCGGAAGTGGTGCTGTGGCTCAAGTGGTAGAGTGCTAGCCTTTATCTGAGGAGCTTGGAGACAGCATCCACGCCCAGAGTTCAAGCCCCACAACTGAAAATAAGTGGACTTCCCACCACAAGAAGTGGACTGAATAGCACTCATTGTCCTAGGGAGCATGGCAGAGAAGTCAGGCCAAGCTTCCTGTAAGCTGGGGGAAATGAGTAGGCCATCCAGCTTCTCCGTGCCTCGTTTTCCCCAGCTGCAAAACTGAACACAGTGAAAGATCATTTTCCTCATGGGGATAGGGTAAGGATGAAAGAGAGCCATGTTTTGTTTCATAATCCCTTACCTGCATCACGATAAATAATAGGCCCCATCTGAGCTCTTTCCAGGTATCTTCCTGTCATATGCTCACATAATTGCCAAGAACCGTATCTGATGACCACTCCCTCAATGCCTGGTTCTGCCCCACAGATCCCCCTGTATTGATCCCTTCTTTCCTCACAACTGTCCTGTGAGGAGACTGAGGTCAGAGGGTTGAGGCCCAATGCAGAGCTTCAACTGTGGTCAAGAATCAGCTGCCATGGATTAAGAGTTTGGGACAATCCGTCTAACCAACCGATGACTGAGCATGGCGTTATATGTCTAGCATCCCAACTAGAGAAGGACCAGGCATGGTGACCAATTCCTGTCACAGGATAACCACAATCCAGCCCAGCCTGAGCATATATTGAGTCTCTATCTCAGAAATGACCAAGACAGAAAGGCTTGGCTCCTGTGGTAGAAGACCTGACTGGAAAGCCTAAGGCCTTGAGTTCAAACCCTAATATACCGAAAATAATCAGAGGCCCGCTGCCAGAGGCTCATGCCTATAATGCTAGATACTTAGGAGGCTGAGATCTGAAGATCACAGGTCAATATTTAAAATAGGGTTGGCCTCTCCCATCAGACGTCATGATGAGAAGACCCAGAGTCTGACCCATGCAAATATGCTCCATACTAACGGGGCTCACATCCATACTAAGTGCTGGCCAGGTTCCCTGTTGCCCTGGGGAGCCACCCCCTGTGGGCCCCACCCCCAGGTCCTCCCAATCTCCCTCTGTCACCAACCAGGCCCAAGGGAGTGAACAGTTCCAGGGCACAAAAATCCCTTCATCTTATAATTTAGCGGTCCTGAGTCCCCTTCAAGTCTCACCCTTCCAGGCCCCCAGACCTCAGCCATAAAGCCCATTCACCCCCCCCCCCAAAGACAGCGGTTAGAAGTTATCTAAGATTCAGTTGCTCCTTGTTACAACCCACTTCTACACACACACACACACACACACACACACACACACACAAAGCCAGTTCAAGTGGCTCCTGTCTGTCATCCTAGTTACTTAGGAGGCTGACATCTGAGGATCACTGTTCAAAGCCAGCTCATGCAGGAAAGTCTGTGAGGTTCTTATCTACAGTGAACCACCAAATAGCCAGAGGTGGAGCTGTGGCTCAAGAGTCAGAGCACTAGCTTTGAGCACAAAACTCAGGCACAGCACCTAGGCCCTGAATTCAAGGCCACATTTTCTACCTCTAAACACACACAGACGCAGACACAGACAGACGGACACACACACACAGACATAGACACAGACACAGACACAGATACACACACACACACACACACACACACACACACACACACACACGTATAGCCCAAGGCTTCAGCAGTCCCTGAGAACGGAACCATGAACTCCCTCCATTAGGGTCACATCCCATCCCCAAGAAGCTGGCACTCTCAACTTCAGACCCACTGTAGACAAAACAATGAGCTTCTCACATATCTGAAATATCTCACAAACCAGCATAGAATTTCCTACTATACACACAGCTATACAGAAAACTTAGTCACCTCTTATTTTGTTGTTGGTCATGGGGTTTGAACTCCAGGCCAGGGTAGTGTCCCTCAGCTCTTTAGCTGAAGATGAGCACTCTCCAATTGAACCACAGCACTACTTCCTGTTCTCTGGTGGTCCATTGGCCATCGAATCTCATAGACTTTCCTGCCCAAGCTGGCTTTGAACCATGATCTTTACAGCTTTATGAGTAGCTAGGATGACAGTTGTGAGCACCGGCGGCGCCCGGCTTCAGCCACCTTTATATACCCAGAGGAAACCCAATTTGTCAGGCCACAAACTTCTTGCAAACCGTCACTTCAGACTCTGACACCCAGCATCCAAATCCATCCTTCAATGGAGAGAATACAGACACAACAATCCCACCCCTGCACCCATTCACCCAATCCCTGCCTGCTACAGGCCACGTCCTCCTGAAGCTGTGGCTTCAAACTGGGGCAAAATTGGGGAGTTCATAGAAATGTCTGTACAGTGATGGCATCACCTAGTCTCCCAAACACAGCATCCGCCTGCCTGCCCCCCCACCTCCCCCACCCTTTACAGGCAAAGATGTCTTACTTTCTTCCTTTTTTTCTGTTGTGGGGGCTTGAACTCTGGGTCTGGGTGCTGTCCCTCATCTCTTCAGCTCAAAGCAAGCACTCAACTACTAGAGCCACAGCACCACTTCCGGTTTTCTGTCAGTTCCTTTTGACAAGAGTCTCAGGGTCTATCCAGACCCGGCTGGCTTTGACATATGGTCCTCAGATCTCAGCTCCTGAGTACCTAGGATGACAGCCATGAGCTACTGGCATCCAGTGAAAGATATTTTCCATGCTTGTCATCCTATCCCCTCAGGAGACTGAGATCTGCATGCCACCATTGGCAGCAAAGTCCATGAGAACTCATTATCTTCAATTAAACACCCCAAAAAAGTTGGACGTGGAGCTGTGGCTCAAATGGTAGTGTGCTAGCTTTCAGCATCAAAGCCAAGGGATAGGACCCAGTTCCTAGTTTCATGCTTTTTCTAGCAGAGACCCACCCAAGAAAGAGAAGCAGTTGGGCACATGAGAGCTCAAAGTTAACATATAATATTCAAAACCCCCAGAACAGGCCCCATCATGCCCTGATTCTTTAGATTCTATGTCCTACATCATGACAGTCTTAGATGGGACTGACCATGCACCTAGTTAGGACATTCAAGTACAATCTCATACTGAGGATCCCCTGACCTTATCAAAGACTCAGGATCTCTCACTGTACTGCCTCAATACTGAGCAGTGAGATGAGTTCTAGTTATTCAACCACAAGATGTGGGAACGAAAGGATTTCTGGGCCAATGGTCCCTCTCTCTTGGAAAGGAGAAAAGGGCTCATCCATCCCAGGAATGTTCCTAGGTGGTGAGTATCCTCAAAGAAACAACAATGCTCAGAGCCTAGTGCCTCTAGTTTTCCCACCAGCCTCTACCCAACCTTTCCCCACCTTCAGTTGGCCCTCTCTGAGTCCCAGATCTGCCATCTAGACTAAAGGCTGAGCCAGCAAAGACACCCACCTCTGCCTCTGAGAATGGCAATCACAGGGTCTTAACGCCCACTCGAGGAAGACTTGGGGCACCACTGAACCCGACTCCCGCCCTCATTCCCTGTCTGTCCTGTGCCAGTGGCATGCTTACCTCTTTCTCTGGTCGAGAAATGAACACCGTGGATGTGACCTTCAGATTGAGCCTGGAAATCCCAGTCCCCAAAGTCATACTGCACAGGCATCCTGAGGTGGATGATAGCCAGGTGGTCAACGGGCACCAAGACATTTAATAGCAATGTGGCTGGGTCAAAAGCTCTATCAGTGATGGTCTAGGTTGACAGGCGAGGTCCTGACACACCTGAACTGGGATCATCCTCCCTCTTCATCTTCCTTTTTATCCCTTGCTCCCCCCTCTTGACACTCCATCACCCCAACACCTCCCTAGCCCTTAGACATTTCCTTCTTATCTGACCAGAAAATAAACTCCTTGGGGCCGGAGATGATTGAAACCTGGTGACCCACCCTGAGCCCAAGGGTCTAATCGAGGCTGCTTCCCTCTGCAGTCGGTGACCACCAGGCTTCTGGATGTCATGAAGTTGCTGAGGGGTCTGTGGCTTGGTCCTACATACTGCCTTTATGATCTGAAACTGTCCCCACAGAGATGTGAATGGTTGGCTCCTTGATCCAGGGACTCCAAACCAAGGCTTGCATGTTCTTCCTTCTTCCTTCCTTTCTTCCTTTTCTCTCTCTGTAATTCCCTCCTCTTTCTCTTTCCTTTCTTTCTCTCACTCCTGGGCCTTGAACTCAGAACCTGGGTTATGTGACTGAGCCTTTTTACTCAAGGCCAACAGACTACAGCTTCAGCCACACATCCACTTCTGTTGTTTTCTTTGTGTTAGTTAGTTGGACATAACAGTCTTACAGGCTTTCCTGCCCCGGCCTTAAGCCTCTATCCTCCCATCTCAGCCTCTTAGTAGCTAGGATGACAGGTGTGAAGCATCGGCATCCAGCTCAAACCAAGGATTCTTCATGTACTGTGGAACCAGCACTGGAACCTTTCATTGTCTATGGACCCCCCAGAGCCTGGCTCACACTCTAACTGTTTTTTGGATAAATAAATGAGCATCTTCCTATGACAATACTACAGAAAAGTCCCATCTGATACAGCTAGGCATCCTGGTGGGGGGGAAGCCTGATGTAGCTCTCCCACAGTTCTCTGTCCGCCCACTTCCCGCCCTCCTGGTGCCACTGCACTTAACTGTTTTGGCTCCAAGGAAGTGAGCCACGATGTACTCGCTGGATTCCGGGGCCTCTGGGATGCCTATCTTCTCAAAGATCTCTGTCCAGTGGCTGACCATCTCTGTGGCACTCAATTCCCCATACAGGTGTGAACGAGGTTGCCTTGAGCTGAAGGCCTGGCTGAAGGGGCCTCCTCTTCTCCCCCTGGGGCTAGCCAGGATGGTCTACCATATCTGGCCCCCAAGATTCATGTTTCAGAGAAAGGATCCTCGAAGGATCCCGGGTTTTTGAATCTCCAAGAGTCCAGTGCAGATGCTGGGAATCATCTCTGCTCACAGCGGGCAAGCTGGGGATGGTGTGGTCACAATCTCTGCCCCCCCTCGATGTCCTCGATTGTGGTGGTCACCCTAGAGAGAGCAGGAATAGAATCAACAGCTGCCAGAGAAAGGCAGTCAAGGCATGATGTTCATAGCAGGAGACCATCTGGCTAGGGAACTCTGCCTGTGGTGCTTTGAATGTCATTGTTCGGTGGCTGAAATGGTAGGTCTAATTTGGCCCATAATCCCAGGTGTTAGTGGAAATTGCCAGCTTCATGATAAAACCCTGGAAAACATGGTATTTAATTTGTCCCAATCAAAGGATTCCAAAGTCAGCTGTCCCCTTTTCCTTCTAGACAGCCTACAGCAGGTTACAGAAACTGGCATTCAGAGGAGTTCCTGGAAGATGGCGGAGGAGAAGCTCGAGGCTCAACAAGCTCTCGCATAGAAAGCAGTTTTAGAGTTCCAGTGAACAGTCCTAAGCCAGAGAATCACACCAAGTGTGCCATCACAGGACAGAGAGTTAGGCCAGAGAGGGAAAATCCAGGCAAGGAGACAGATCTGAGCTCTTGCCAGCAGCGGCCGCCGCTTCCGTTGCAGCGGTGGCCTTACCACCATACCTGAAAGAGAGAGAGTCTGGGACAAAAGAGCCAAACGTGGCCGGCGAGCAGATTCCACTCAACACCAGCAAGAACCGACAAGGAGCAGCCATCTTCATCCTGCAGTTCTCAGACCAGAGAAGACCCAGGAACCAAGACTCGGCGTGAATAGAAGCCTGACGTCCTCACTCCTTCGCAGGGAGCAGAGGAGGGAAGGCCACCCCTCCCCCCCCAGTACTGGAGATCTCCATCTTGGCTACCAACAAAGCTTGGCGGAGCTGCTAGCTCCAACTCAGGCCTTGGAATAAAAGGAGTCACTTATCAGGTCACAAGAACTTAACGGCGTGAACTGCCAGACTCATCTCCACCCAGGGAAAAGTCACCCAGTTCGGGTGCCAGCCCTAGGGGTGGTTTTCTTCACTGGGAAATCAGAACCAGAGGCTTCCCCTACCTTTAGCAGCCTCTACATCAGTAAACAGAAACCCTGAGAGTGTCTGCAGGCTGGGCTCTGTGAGTTTCTCACAAACTAGCCCCTGGGAAAAGCTACTGTTTGCTGAAAGGCCTCAACTCTACCCAGAACCTAGCCTCATCACAGCATTCCAAACTTGAGGAAAAAGCCATCTCCCTCTTTTGTGATAATAGAAGCAGACCCCCCTCCCATTGAACTAACTTGGGAGGAGGATCGCAAAATCCTGGGTAAAATAGAGCATTTTTCTGCCTGTCCAATCAAACTGACTTAAGAAATCAACCAAGCCACAGGACCACAAGCAGACCATAGACTGCAACCAGAGGCTGATTACAGACACAAGGGAGATACAGGATATTTCCTAACCCTCCCCAAAAAATCAAAGAACGTTTTTTTTTTCTTCTTTATACGTTTTACAACATTTTTTTTTCTTTTCTAAAACTTTATTTTAATTTTTAACTTTTTTGAAAAAAATTGTTTTCTAGAAACTTTTTTCCCCCTTATAATCTTTATTTTAGTGATACATGTGTGTGTGCGTTTTTCTTTCTTTTTATTTCCCTTTAAAATTTTTTTTCTTTTTGTTTTTTGCTTAGCTTGACTGAACTTCTGATCTTTTTTTTCTTTCTTCCTTATCTTTCTGACCTTTTTCTCTCTTTTGTTCTTCTTTATGGGACTTAATTGTTGTTCTGTATATCCTCACATAAACCCGTAGTTGACTCTAAAACCCTATCCCCCATTGTGTACACACTTAAGCCACAAATTTATTACTCAATTCAAAACCTCTGAGACTTAAATTCCTTAATAGCAGTACTACCTCTTTATAACTATATAATATTTTAAGTATTTTTATTTTTAAGTTTTTCACATCTCCTTTATATCCCTCCCTTTCTCTCATTATATTCACGTTCTTTGAATAGTTTGTTCTCGTTTCTGCATATTATTAATTTTTATTTTTCTATTTTTTTCCTGGTCTCTTTTTTTATTCCTTTCTCTTTCTTCTTGCTTTCTATCTCTCTACTTTCATCCTATCCAACCTATTTCCTTCTTTGAGTCTAGGACTTAGTTAAGTTAACTCTCCCTGTACCTTCCCACATCACACTATTCCTATTTTTTACCCACAACTCTCCCTAACCCTAATAATTTCTGGTTTATCAAATTCTTAGTTGCGGTTCATTGCCCATTAATATATAGATGTTTGATGTTGAATAGAGGTATCGGTTGAACTACATTGTATCTGCCGACTATTGACTGTGCAAATTCAGACTTTGGTTGATGCTTGCCTTAAGTTACTGTTCTAGCACAAAACTGGTGTTATTTTCATCGCAAATGGGCAGAGTAAGCCGGAAAACCACAAGAAAAATGGCATTATAATCAGGGGACAGAACAGATAATGAATAATCCAGAGGAGAGTTCCCAAATAGCTCTACAAACACTGCTGACAAACATGATAAATGAAAACATTGAAAACATACAAAGAACCCTGTATGAGCGTGATAGGGAGAGAGAGGAGGCAAACAAAAGGTCAATGCAGGAAAAGATTGAAAATCTACAAAAGACTCTGTATGAGCGTGATAGGGAGAGAGAGGAGGCAATCAATAGGTCAATGCAGGAAAAGATTGAAATCCTGCAAAGGACTCTGTATGAGAGTGAAAGGGAGAGAGAGGAGGCAATCCAAAGGTTTATACAGGAATATCATGAGCGTGAGGAAGCTACTCAAAAACTGATACAGGATTTGCATGAGCAGCTTGAGAATACTCAAAGAGAAAGGCAGGAATGGCGTGAACAGGCTGACAACATTCAAAAAGAACTACAGGAATGGCATGAATGGGAGGAAGCTAAGCAAAGAGGAATACAGGAATTGAGGGAGCAGTATGAGAATACACAAAGATCACTAAAGGCATTCATGGGATCCATTAACAAAGAGCTGAAGGAAGTCAGGGAGACCACAAAGGGAATGCTGAATGGAACCCAACAGAAGGAATGGGAGTCCAAGGAAACCATAACCAATCAACTAAGTGATTTGAGAATAAACAATAAACACCAAATTAAGGAAGTAAAGAAGTTCATACAAGATGTAAAACAAAGCTTCAACAAAGAATTTGAAGCCATCAAAGCTGACCAATTTGAAGGAAAAGAAATAAAAAACAAAGTAGAAAGTCTTGAGAGCAGGTTAGAGCATGCAGAAGATTGAATCTCAGGGATTGAAGACAGCCTAGATATTATAGAGAAAGAACATCCATCCATCCAAGACAAGTCCAAGAAATGTGATAGATTTATCCAACATTTGGAAGACACCATCAGAAGGCCTAATCTAAGGATAATGGGTGTAGAGGAGCACCTAGAAACAGAAGTTAATGGTCTAGAAAATTTGTTTAACAGGATCTTAGCAGAGAACTTCCCAAACATGCAAAAAGATAGGCCTATTCAGATACAAGAAGCTTTTAGAACTCCAAATAGACCAGATCAGAATAGGACATCCACTGTCACATTATAATCCCCACAGGATCAACTCAGACCAAGGAAAAGATCCTTAAAGTTGGGAAGGAGAAAAGATTAATCACCTATAAAGGGAAACCAATTAGAATCACCTCAGATTTCTCAGCAGACAATCAAAGCAAGAAGAGCCTGGAATGATGTATGCCAAGCCCTAAAAACAAACAACTATCAACCAAGAATACTGTACCCATTCAAACTCTCCTTCATAATCTAAGGCCAAATAAAAGCCTTCCATAGCAAAGAATAATTGAAACAATATATCTCCACCAAACCAGCCCTACAAAAGATTCTTAAAGATGTCCTACATATAGAAAACCAACAAGACCAAATTAAAGGCCAAGAAACTGCACCCAAAATGAGAATCCAAGAACCATAGGAAGAACCCAGCTTTTGCAACGCCCAAGAAGGTGGATAACATGGCAGGAACTCCCAAATACCTCTCAGTCCTATCTCTTAACATTAACAGACTTAACTCTCCAATTAAGCGACATAGACTGTCTAGTTTGATTAAAAACAAGATCCATCTATCTGCTGCTTTCAGGAGTCACATGTTGCCCATAAAAACAAACACAATTTCAATTTTAAAGACTGGAGAAAAATCTACCAAGCAAACGGCCCCCATAAACAGGCAGGAGTTGCAATCCTAATATCAGATAAAATAGACTTCAAATTAAAATTCGTGAGAATAGATAAATAAGGTGGCTACATACTAATTAAGGGATCTCTCCTTCAGGAGGATATTACAATTCTAAATATCTATTCGCCAAACAATGGAGCACCCAAATTTATCCAAGAAACACTACTTTCCCTCAAATCCCACATAGATCCAAAGACATAAACTGTTGGGGATTTTAACACACCGCTCTCCCCACTAGATAGATCAACTTGGCAAAAACTCAACAGAGAAACCGCAGATTTAAACACCTGCAAAATCAACTATATTTAACAGACATCTACGGAATATTTCACACAGTAACATCATAACACACGTTTTTCTCAGCATCACATGGAACATTTTCAAAAATAGACCGCATTTTAGGCCACAAAGCAAACTTGTCCAAATTCAGAAACATTAAAGTTAGACCTTGCATTCTCTCTGACTACAAGGAAATAAAATTAGAACTCAACAGCAAAAGCCACCAAAGAAAGTCCAGTAACACATGGAGGCTGAACAACACACTGCTGAATCACGAGTGGGTCATGGTAGAGATTAGAAAGGAAATTCAAATGTTCATGCTATTCAACAAAAATGAGCACACAAATTACCAGCTCCTCTGGGACACAGCAAAGAAAGTACTCAGAGGCAATTTTATAGCTCTGAGCTCCTATATCAACATATTGGAGAGATCTGAAACCAACAATTTAATGACACATCTGAAACTCCTTGGAAAAGAGCAGCAAGATAAACTCCAATCCAGTAGATGGAAAGAAATAATCAAAATTAAATCAGAATTAAATGAATTAGAATCCACAAAAACTACAGAAAAAAATCAACAAAACAAAGAGTTGGTTCTTCAAAAAAATTAACAAAATTGACAGACTCTTAGCAAATCTTATCAGAAAAAGAAGAGAACACACTCAAATAAATAAACTCAGAGACGAGAATGGAAACATCACCACGGAAACAACCAAGATTCAGAACATCATAAGGGAATACTTCTCAAAACTTTATGCTAATAAGTTTGAGAACTTGACAGAAATGGACCTTTTCCTAGCAAATATTGACATGCCAAAACTAAACCAAGATGAGTTAAACCATCTTAACAGGCCCATATCAAGCATTGAAATAGAAACAGCAATAAGAGACCTCCCAGGTAAGAAAATTCCAGGACCAGATGGTTTTACAGCGGATTTCTACAAGGACTTCAAAGCAGAGCTCACACCAGTACCCCTCCAACTCTTCAATGAAATTGAAAGAGAAAGTTCACTACCCAACACATTCTATGAAGCCATCATAACCCTCATCCAAAAACCAGGCAGGGACTCATCAAAGAAAGAAAACGATAGACCCATTTCTTTGATGAACATTGATGCAAAACTTCTCAACAAAGTTTTGGCCAAACGACTCGAACAATTCATCCAAAAATTCGTACACCACGATCAAACAGGATTCATTTCAGGGATGCAAAGCTGGTTCAATATACGCAAAACACTTAATATTATTCAGCACATCAACAGGAGCAAGGATAAGAACCACATGGTTATCTCAATAGATGCAGAAAATACATTTGACAAGATCCAACGCCCCTTTATGATGAAGGTTTTGGAAAAATTAGGAATCCATGGAACAATCCTCAATACAATAAAGGCTGTATATGACAAACCTACAGCCAGCATTATACTTAATGGTGAAAAAATAAAGCCATTTCCTTTTAACTCAGGAACAATACAAGGATGACCACTCTCTCCACTTCTCTTCTTCAATCTAGTATTAGAATGCATAGCTACAGCAATAAGACAAGATGAAAACATAAAAGGGATCCAAAGAGGGAAGGAAGAAAAAAAAACTCTCCCTTTTTTGCAGGTGATATGATCTTGTATTTAAAGAACCCCATAGACTCCAATCCCAAATTACTCAAGCTGATTCAAAACTTTGGCAAATTAGCAGGGTATAAAATTAACCCCCCAAAATCAATGGCTTTTCTGTATGCCAACAATGAGAAAAGTGTGGCTGCAATTAGGAAAGTAACTCCATTTGTAATAGCCCCTCAAAAAATAAAATACTTAGGAGTTAACTTAACCAAAGAAGAGAACGACGTCTATGATGAAAACTTTACAATCTTGAACAAGGAAATCAAAACAGAACTTAGAAAATGGCAAAACCTCCCATGCTCCTGGATTGGAAAGATTAACATCGTGAAAATGGCAGTACTTCACAAGGCTATCTACAAATTCAATGAGATACCTATCAAAATTCCAAACTCATTCTTTAAGGAAATAGAAGAGGCAATCCAAAAATTCATTTGGAATAATAAAAGACCCAGAATAGCAAAAACGCTCCTCAAGGCAAAGAACACTGCTGGTCGAATATCAATACTAAATTTCAAACTCTACTATAAAGCCATAGTAATCAAAACAGCTTGGTACTGGCATAAGAACAGACCTCAGGACCAATGGAATAGAATTCAAAACCCAGAAATGAACCTACAGACCTATAGGCATCTAATCTTCGATAAGGGAGCTAAAATAATAGAATAGAAGAAAGACAGCCTCTTCAGTAAATGGTGCTGGCAAAATTGGTTAACTACTTGTAGAAAACTAAAGCTAGATCCTTATATATCACCCCTGCACCAGAATCAACTCCAAATGGATCAAAGACCTCGGAGTCATAGCAGACACTCTGAAAACGTTATAGGATGGAATAGGAGAAACCCTAGGTGTCCTTGGCTCAGGCTGAAATTTTCTTATTAGAGACCCGGACACACAACAAATCAAAGAAAGGTTTGACAAATGGGATTGCATGAATTTGCAGAGCTTCTGCATGGCAAAGGACATATCTTGCAAGATCAATAGAAAGCCCACAGATTGGAAGAAGATCTTCACTAGCCATACGACGGAGAAGGGTCTCATTTCTAAAATATACTTGGAACCCAAAAAATTAAATCCCCCAACAACAAATCCTCAAAGAAACAACTGCCCAATAAATAAGTGGGCGAAAGTATTAAAGAGAAATTTCTCTGAAGAAGAAAGAAGGATGGCCAATAGACACATGAAGAAATGCTCAACAACCCTAGCCATAAATGAAATGCAAATCAAAACAACATTGAAATATCACCTCACCCTAGTTAGAATGGCTATAATCAAGAACTCTAACAACAACAGATGCTGGAGGGGATGTGGACAGAAGAGAACCTTACTTCATTGTTGGTGTGAGTATAAACTTGTTCAACCACTTTGGAAAGCAGTATGGAGGTTCCTCAAAAGACTCCACATAGAGCTCCCCTATGACCCAGCAATCCCACTTTTGGGCATTTACCCAAATGTTTACAAACAAGACCACACTAAAGCTACCAGCACAACTATGTTTATTGCAGCATTATTTACCATAGCTAAGATATGGAACCAACCCAGATGCCCCTCAGTAGATTAATGGATCAAGAAAATGTGGTATATATATTCAAAATGGAATTCTATGTCTCCATCAGAAAGAATGACATTTCCCTATTTTTTAGGAAATGGAAAGGCTTGGAAAAATTGTATTAAGTGAAGTAAGCCAAGCCCAAAGAAACATAGGTCTAATGGTTTCCCTTATTTGCAATATCTACTACATGTATGAGTCAAGCAGAAAAGGTCAGATAATGTGATGTTAGGAAAATGAACCCTTAGATATGTATTTCAATGTTCTTTTTCATGCATTTGTTTCTAACTCATTTATAAGATTATTTCTTTGTTGCTTTGTGTGTCCCTCCTCCAGAGTATAACCCCTGCTTTCACTATATTTGATGTCAGTGTAATTTGTGGAGGAGATGGGGAAAAACAAGTCGTTTAAGGATACAGGTGGACCCGTTGCAACTTTGAGAAGTAGAAGTTGTCATGTTGAAAACGAACTTTACAACTTTGGTGCGGGAGGGGTGGAGGGGGTTGGGTGGAGGGGCGGGAGATTGGGAAGGGATGTGAAGGGTAAACAAAGGAGGAGGCTGCAATGCTTGGTAAGAAATGTACTCATTATCTTGCCTATGTAATTGTAACCCCTCTGTTCAGTATGTTCACAAAAAATAACAATTAAAATTTAAAAAAAAGGAACTGGCATTCAGAGAGCCCTTGCTAACTGCCACGGCCTGATACCGGGCGGGCTCCGCAGGGGGAATGCACGTGCCTACCACTGCCCAGCTGGAAACTGCCCAGGCGGGACACAGATTGGAGTTTGCAGAACCCCAGAGATGATTGACCACTGGTACAATGCTGCGGGAGGGAATCCATGTCATCAGTGGGGGTCCAGAGCTCCCTGCCCAGGTTCCCACGGACACAGTCAATGCCCTGGGTAAGTTTGCCTTCTCATCCTTGGTCGTGGTGAACCATGTGCCATGTCACACCATTCACCACTCTCCAGACCCTCCAAGCCTCACATCCCCTGCCCTCCTCACCCCCCCCCCCCCGCATTTAATTCCTGAATTATGTTTGGCAGACACATTCCCAACCCTTGAATTAGCTCCAACTATACACATGAGAGCAGACTGTCTGGCTAGAAGAGTACGGCTGCATTCACACTTGCCTCATGATCCTTCTGGCTGAAGACAGAAGGACAGGTGTCCACTCTGGTCTGCAATTCACACAGGCCTCCTAGCGGAGACCCACACAGGCCCAGCAGCTACTGTGGGCTAGAGGAAATAGGGAAGAGGTAGGTCTACTGAAAATTTCTCCAAAGGAGCCATGAAACGTTCAAGGAGAAAATAAAAATTATGGCTGAACTCATGCTTGGCATTGATGAAAAAAGAATACACACACACACACATACATATAAAATGTTTTTGCTATTTTTAGACACAATGACTTAAATATGTTTTCATTGTTCTCCCTGTTCTCCGAACACACACACACACACACACACACACACACACACACACGCATACACACGTAAATCCAGACCTGTGACAGAAGACTCCTCCATGCAGCACCTGCAATTTGCCAACTGATCACTCACCTGAGCACATACAGGCAAGTATAAGGAGAAAGATGATCTCTCTCTCCTTCTCTCTCTCCCTCTCTGTCTCTCTTCCTCTCTCTCTCCCTCTCTCTCTCCCTCTCTCTCTCCCTCTCTCTCTCTGTCTCTCTCTCTCCCTCCTTCCCTCTCTCTCTCTCTCTTGCATACACACACACACACACACACAGACTCACACACAAATAGACCCAGCAGTGTCTCTCCTGAGTTTGTTGGTTCCTCCTCTGGGACAAGGTACAAGCTGGAGCACAGGGATTCCCTTGTCAAACTAGTGGCTCCCACCCAAAGGAGCACCGCTCTAGTAACGCAGAACCACTCTGCCACTCCCTTTCTCAAGGGCCAGACACTTTCCCTTGGGAACAACCAGCATTTACTCACCATTCAACAAAATCCCAGGCCAGGATTCTGTGTGAAGGTGTCCTGAGATAGGTGGATCCTCAGAGCCAGGACTAAAAACAAGCAGGGGGGTCACAGTGTCCCAGAGGGGTGTCTGACCTGGGGTGGGGGCAGTGTTGGGAAATGCATGGGGTCCTAAAGGCTACATACATGGACAGACTCTCTATTTCCAGCCTAGATGCTTCTGGGTGACTTCGGGGATTCTTGTGAAGGACTAGGAGAGCAGATGGACTGTGAGCCAGCAGATGCTGGGAGAGCTAGGAAATGTGATCACCCTGTGAGAACTGTGGACAGCTGACGTGGTGGGCACAGGTCAGGTATATGTGTGTCAGATGGGGTGTGTTCTTCCCAGGTATTCACCTTCTACCTGACTCCAAGTGCCCTCACATAACTAGTGGGCTTTTCTGGGACCCTCCTCAGGTGAAAGGGTGACCGAGCACAGAAGACAACGGCTCACACAGCAAGGAGGGCCTATCTTTTGCATCCAACACCCACCACTCCCAGCAAAAAGCAAAAGACCCAAGAAGGCAGGTGTGGAGGTGCTGCTCCCCACCTCTGACTAAAGCCACCAGGTTCCCAACAGGAAGAGGAAGGGTGCAGATGAGCAGCTGTGTGGCTCCCACTGTTCCAGGCCACAAGCTCTGTGGCGACCCCTCCTAACCCATTCCTGCATCACTCCATTTCCTGGTACACCGGTTACTAGTGTGGGGGTGGGATCCCGGGGTCAACACCCACTCCCACTCTCCAACCCTGGGGTACATTTGTGGCAGGGACATGACAGGCAGTGGGGCATGGGACACACAATAGCAGGACAGGAGATGGGAGGCAGGAGGGGCGGGTCCATGTCAGCAGGAGAGGGTCTTTTGGCAGGAGGGTTCCCAGGGTGCAGGCCCATGGGGCAGCCACTCATGTGTGCTACTGGGAGAAGCTGTAGGCAGAGGCTCCAGAGGCATGCAGGCCCAGAGTACGAGGACAGGGATCCGAGATCTGCTAGGGGCTGCAAGCAAGCCAGGGGCGTGCCATCTCTGCTGGGCGACTTCGAGAGGCACCATGGGTCTGAGCCAAAAACACCATGTTTGAAACGCGATGCTGCAGGAAGTGGGCAGGCTGGCGTCTGCGGGGCATGTAGGGGCTGCACATGGCCTCTGCTCCTCCTCATCAGCCAACACTGCCCCTGCCTTAGCCACCTTCACTGCCATACTCCCTGGGCAGGGACCTCAGACTCAGGCCTGCCATGGCCACCACACCTCCGAGTAGCTGCCTGTGGCAATGTCCTGCTGCACAGGCTACACATGCTCTGTGCTCCTAGCCAGGACCTGCACTAAGATTTTGGAGGTTGCCAGCCTATAAAGCTGCTTGCCTTTGTGTGTGTGCTCACTCTTCGATCTGCTCTCTCTCTCTCTCTGCCCTTACTTCTCTCCTGGGCTGCCTTGCCCCCATGGAGTTCACCGGCCCCGCACTGCAAACACAGTGTGCCCTGGGTCCTACCCCTCCTTCCCTTGCCATGCTCCCTTCTCCTTTGCCCCCACCTCCACCCCTGCTGAAAGCCCAGCCCTGACTGGGCCCTAAGTCTTCCAGGCCACGCAATTGTAGCCTCACCTCAGCTCATCACACCCCCCTAACCCCAGTACCTGCCCGGGGGATCGAATCTCCCCTCAGCCCCACCACGGGAGGAGACTCTCCTCCTTCCCCCTCCACTCTACACACCAAGCAGGTGTACAGTGACCCTTGTGTGTGTGTGTGTGTGTGTGTGTGTGTGTGTGTGTTTGTGTGTGTTTGTGTGTGTGTGCTTGCTGGGGATAACTGCCTCTCAAGGACTCAGAACATAGCACCCTTTGAGATGACTCAGCACACAGCACACTTCAAAAAACAGCCCAAAGCACCCTGTGTAAAGGACTCAGTACACAGCTCCCTTTGAATGACTCAGTATATAGTACACTGTGTAGAGTACTCAGCACACAGCATCCTTTGAGAGAGGGAGTCCATAGCCCACAGTGTAAAGGACTCAGCACATGGCATGCTTTGAAAAACTCAAGCGTACAGCACTGTTTCCCAGGGACTCAGTACATAGCATCCTGTGTTAAGAAACACACAGCCCCCTTTGAAGGACTGAGTACATTGCACTCTGTGTAAAGCACTCAGTGCATAGCACCCTTCAATAAACTGAGCAGATAGCACAATTTTGAAAGACTCAGAATATACCACAGTGTGGAAGGACTCAGTACATACCACACTGTCAAAGGGCTCAGCCCAGAGCACCATTTGCAGGACAGTACAGAGCACCCTATTTTAAGGTCTTGGCACAAAGCCCTTGAAAAATTCACCTCCTCCCTCACTTCTCAAAGGTTCAGCACATAGCAGCACCCTTTGGGGTGAATTAGCACACGGCACCTTTTGAAGGACTCAGCATATAGTACGTTGTGTAAGGGACACAGCACCCTTTAAAAAACTCAGCATGGCCCACTCTTCTCAGGGACTCAGCACATAGCACCCTTTGGGATGACTCAGAAAACAGCACCTTTTTGAGGACACAGCACAAAACTCCATGTGGGAAGGCCCCAGCAAACAGCACCCTGTGAAGGACTCAGCACATAGCTGTCATTAGAATTAGGGTGCTTTCTTTAGTATCACCATTCTTCAGAAACACTTTACAAATCCTACAAGTTTACTTTAGCCAACCTGTGTTTTATGGGGCAGGGTCAGCTGGGGGTCTTGAACTCAAATCTTGGGGGCTCTGTCCCTGATCTCTTTGGTTCAATGCTAGAGCTGTAGCACTTTGACCCACAGCTCCAATTTTGTTTTTTTGGGGGGTTGTTCTTTGTCAGATCTTATGGTGATCAGGAAGGCCATGTTGGGGTGTCTGTGGGCAAAGCCTCTTAGCTCGGCCTGGAGCTGACCTCTCCCTTCTTTGTGCCCCTGGGATCTGGGACTCCTGGCGCTCTCTTGGCCTAGGGTGGAACAGATCTGCTCTGGCATCAGCACCCATGGTGAGCAAAAGTCCGTTTGTCCCTGGTCACTTCCCCCAATTGAAATCTAGAGGACAATGGCATGGCCTCTCATGTTCCACGTCTGGCCAGCAGGGGGCAGGAGTTGCCCACCATGGGGATTGTACCTGTGAGTTGTGTTTACTCTTTTTTTTATTTTTTTTTTATTTGTGAACATACTGTACAGAGAGATTACAATTACATGGGCAGGATAATGCGTACATTTCATACCAAGCATTGCAGCCTCCTCCTTTGTTTACCCTTCACCTCTCTTCCCAGCCTCCCCCTTCCCCCCCAATCCCAATCTTTCTCCTTCCCCCCTCCCCCCCCCCCCCCCCCCCCGCACCGACATTGTAAAGCTCGTTATGGACATGACAACTTTTACTTCTCATTGTTGCAGCAGGTCCACCTGTATCCTTAAACAACTGGTTTTTCCCCATCTCCTCCACAAGTTATACTGACAGCAAATATAGTGAAAGCAGGGGTTATACTGTGGGGGAGGGACATACAAAGCAACAAAGAGATAATCTTATAAATGCGTTAGAAACACATGCATGAAAGAAAAAAACATTAAAATACATATCTAAGGGTTCATTTTCCTGACATCACATTATCTGACCTTTTCCGCTTGACTCATACATATACTAGATATTGCAAATAAGGGAAACCATGGGACCTATGTTTCTGTGGGCCTGGCTTACTTCACTTAATATAATTTTTTCCAAGTTTTTCCATTTCCTAACAAATGGGGCAATGTCATTCTTTCTGAGTTGTGTTTACTCTTGATCCAAGCCACCTTGGACAGGAAAGTGCTTGAGATTCCTACCTACAATTAACCATCATAAAGCAAGTGGAACTGTGGCTCAAGTGGCAGAGTACTAGGCTTGACCAAGAAAACTCAGGGATAGAGCCTAGGCCCTGAGTTCACACACACACACACACACACACACACACACACACACACACACACACACACACACACGCACACACACACCACATGCTTGCAAAATCAGAGATTTCTACACTGCAATCTTTGGGTATTCTCTACCTATTCCCCACTAAGCCTGATGGCTGTTGGCCTAGGTATTTGATGCCTACAACACCAACTGGCATCTTTAATTTTGGAGAATAGAATGGCTAGAAGGTGAGCCTTCCCCCATCCCAGCTCCTTGATTGGGTCATGGTCTATCCAGGCCATTTGAGACTTCTTTTACAGACTTGACAAAATGCCTTCAAAAGTCATCACAAGCTGGCCACTGGGGGCTCATACCTGTCATCCTAGATACTCAGGAAGCTGCGATCTGGAGGATCATGGTGCCAAGCCAGCTTGGGCAGGAAAGTGTGTGAGACTCTTATCTTTGATGAACTATCAGAAAACACTCAACTGGTAGAGTGCCAGCCTTAACCAATAAGAACTCAGGGACAGGGGCCAGGCCCTGAGTTCAAGCCAGAGGACTTGAAGAACAAATCTTTGTTGGAGGCTTTTCTTTCCTTTGAAAACAATTTATTGTTTGAGATAAGCATAACATGAGTCTCTTCCCTGGCCACCAATGGGCTATTAGATGTCCTTTGAATTCGGGCCCCTTCCCAGCAGCCTCTGCCCTACCTGACCTTCAGTTTACCCTTCCCATCACACTGCTGATGGAGGCCTGAGAGAAGGCTGACTGGCCACTTATTTCTGGTGGCTGACGTGGCTTTTGAGAATCAGTATGTCACATAGAAAGTCATCATCCACATCAGTCTACAGAAGAAAGAAAGGGAGCGCTCCTTGACCAAGCCTACCAGCTGTAGGTGGCTCTGGATGTGGGGCATCTGCTGCAGGATGTGCTCCACAGGGGAGTCATCTACAGGGTCGGGAACCCAGACCTCTCCTCTGGCAGTTTCCAAGCTGTCTTGAAGTTGCAATTCTTCAAAACCTTTCTGCTCCTCCCTCATTTTGCCCACCCCAGAGCCTGAGGCATCTGAAGCAGCTGCAGTGGTGGGGGCTCATCCTGTGCCGGCATCTGGAGCCTTCTATCCGCTCTTTCCCCTGCAAGAAGGAACAGCAGCTCCCCCAGCTCTCTTTTCTCCATCTTCTCCTGGGAGAGCCAGCACACGCGCTTGGCTTTCTCCAGACACAGTTCATCCAGGATGAACATCTGCTCTTTACACGCCATGAGGGACTCCAAGACAGTGCAGATGTGTGCCAACAGCTGGCTGCATCAATGGTGGTGCTCATCCGCTGGACTATGGAAGTCCACGTCATCATGCAGGTCATGGATGAAGCAGATTTTGTTCTCGGATGCCCCCTGTCCCACTTCCCATCCCCACGCCTGCTCTGGTGGCAGGTCATGGGGCAGGAGGCCTGTGGTTCCAGCTCTGTCTGCCAGTGAGCTGCTGTGTGGTGCTCGCTGCAAAGGGGTCACCACTCCTGCAGTGGGAGTTTCCCCCTGTGGATTTCAGCCTCTGAGAGTGCTCACAGAGCCACATCCCTCTAGGTCTGGGGCATGTCTCCATCCTCTGCGATGCTCAATTTGTGGAGGTGTCACCTCCTCAACTTTTGCTTCTCCAGGGCTCACAACCTATGTTGTCATGCAGGACAATGGCTTCCACAATAACCCGCCATTAAAAAAATTACCCCCCTGGTTTGCAATTCGTGCCATTTTTTCTGCCAGGCCTGGTATTTGAACTCAAGGTCTGGGTAAATATGCAGCACTGTGAGAGCAGGGAATCTGACCATGCTTGAAGACAAGAAAGTCAGGCCTGTTCCCTAGGTCTGAATTCAAGCTTCAGGCTGGGAAAACATACTCTTTATATCCATTTTAAACATAGGATTTATAATTCTATACAAATATTCAGTACATATTGTGTTTGGTGTAGTTATTCATTGTATTTCTGGTTTTATTAATTTATTTAGCAATTATTTTATTGACTCTGATGACACCGCTACCATTTATTACATTGTTTACATCCTATCACAGCATCCAGATTTGTAGATATGATATCCATCATGCCTGACACTCAGGACTCTCCCAGAAAAGGAAAACATGTGTCATACTCGGCTTCTTACTGCAAGATTATATTTTTGGAAGTGCTTGGATCTGAAGTCAGGGCCTAGCAGTCCCAATTCATGAATGGATGAGTGTGAGCACAGCAACCTCTAGCCAATGAAGCTCTCAGGTGGTTCCCAAGTGCTGAGATCCAGCCCCAGTTTTAGCCAAAACAGTGATACATGGATAGGCAGATGGTGGTATACAAATAAATACATATTGGAAAGGAGCTCCAGATCTGTTTGTCTATGATTGAATGAAACCTACTATGTTCCTACCAACTTTTAGGCATTTATTATACTGCCACTGAAGGAATATTATTCTTTTTATGTTCAATAAACTATTAATTAAGATCAATCCGTATGATAGTATTATTGCTTCCAATTTTAGACTACACTGAAGCATGAAGTTCTCTTTCAATAGGTATTCCTATGCACAGGAATTAGACTCTTGTGATCTCCTGCCATTGGTAGGTGTCAGGATCGGGATTTGAACCCAGGGCCTATGGTTGACAGGTAGGCCTATGGTTTCCCTGATAGCCCACCAGCCTTCAGCAATGGCTGGTCAGGTCCAATTGCAGCTGTTTCATTCAGAACCAAGATGGTCACTGTGTAAAGATAAAAAATGTAAATCCCCAGCCCTCTGCAGCTCGGCACTTTTTGTGGTATCCTACTTTTTTTTCTTCGTCCATGCCCTCTGGGCCTAGGATCCCAAGATTGGCTATGGGTCCAGAGGTTGTACTCCAGCCTAGGGCGATTGAAGCTGAGGCAGTGTTGTACGACCTGAGTTCAACCCCTGTGTTGGCAAAATAAAGATTAAATTAAAAAATTAATTAATTATTTAACTAAATAAAAAATAAAGCTCCCTGGTTTGGAATTTCTGCCATTTTTCTTTCTTAGCCTGGAATTTGAACTCAGGGTCTTGGTAAATGTGTCGCAATGTGAGGGAAAGTTCAGAGTTGCCACTACTTGAGATCAAACCCTGTGCAAAGCCAAAAATAATAAGTTAAGTCACTGAGATCGGCAGGGGGAGTAGATATGGAGATGGGAGGGAAGGGATGGTATGGGAAAAACAAAGGAGGAGGCAACAATGTTCAATAGGAAATGTGCCTTGCTCATTTAACTGTAACCCATCTGTATGATATTTTTACAATAAAAAAATGAAAAAAAGTCATGCTCAGAGAAGCCTTTTGGGGGTAGGGGAAAAATGTCTGAATAGATGTACAAAATTCTACACTGCTTTTTCTTAATGTTCAGTATGGTACTGAATAAGCATAACTGCTTGATTTTAAAAAATTTAGTCACTGTCTTGGAACTGGGGGCAGTATTTCCATCATTGCTGGGATTTGATCTCACATTCCAGGTAACTCTTTTGCACCATGGGTGAATGAAAAACTCACTGTCCTGGAGGAAAAGAAATTCAGACTAGAGTTCTGAATGAAGGACCTGCAATAGAAAAAATATTTCTATATATGTGTAATATATTATATATTTACATGTGTATGTTTATTACATATTATGATTTTAATTGATTTTGTATTTATTTTATTTTATACATTTTATAGTTTATTGTATTTAGTATTATTTATACACATAATATTTATTATGTTTTGTACATCTATTACAAAATTATACAAAATAAATTAGGTCATTGACTCGTTTTTCATTAATACTTTATTAAGTGTTGAAACATGATACATAATTAAATGGAGGCATTAGTCACAGTCATCACGTTTAGAGTCTCTCCCAAGTGTGAGCTTTTTCTTATTTATCTTTTGACAACTTCCTAAGGGATTTCTTTAGATGATTTACACTCAGAAGCCTTTTCTTGAGGATACGCAAGTTGCGGGATAAAATTTTAAGGGTGGGGCTGGGAATGTGGCTTATTGGTATAGAGCTTGCTCAGCATCCATGAATGCCAGGGTTTGAATCCTCAGTGCCACATACTCAGAAAAACCTAGAAGCTGTGGAGTGGTTCAAGTGGTAGAGCGCTAGCCTTGAGAAAAAGAAACTCAGAGACAGTACCCATACCCTAAGGTCAAGCCACAGGACTGTGAGAAACAATAGGCCAGATGCCAGTGGCTCACAACTGGATACCTAGCTTCTCAGGAGGCTGAGATCTGAAGACCACAGTTCAAATACAGCCTAGGCAAGGAAAACCTGTTAGACTCTTATCTCCAATGAACCACAAAAACACCACATGTGGCACTATGACTCAAGTGGTAGAGTGTTCACCTTGAACTGAAGGGCTCAGGGACAGTGCCCAGGTTTGAGTTCCAGACAGACAACTGGAAAAAAGTGAGGGTCAATCAAATTACTTTTCTTATTTGCTGATTAGGAGAACATTCTCTGGAAATGAACGCTGATGTACACCAGAATTGGAGTCAGAGCTCCAGGTTCAAGTGTAGCACATCCATATGCCCAGCCTCTCAGACTCTAGAATTACAACATTGTGTCCTACAGGGTTCTGAAAGGTCCATTGTTGAAAGGTTTAATATGCTCCCCAAACCCTTTGTGATGAGCCTTGACTTGTATTGTCAATGTCATTACAGTTCTGAACCTAGCAGAGCACCAGTACCTCACACCTGTCATCCTAGCTGAGGTCTCAGGATCACAGGGTGAAGCCAGCCAGGGCAGGAAAGTCTAAGACACTCAGACTTCCACTGTTGAAATGTCAAAAGTTCGAGTTTCCTGTGTTTCCGTTGGTGATAAGTACTTGCACTCTAAATGTTCTTAGAGTTCTCCAGCTATAGAAGCAGGAAAGAAACATTATTGACCCATCCTGGGTTCAAATGAAGTTCTCAGGATCTGAGCCCTAGCCTTGTTAGCAGGAAGAACTCCAGGGTAACATTGTATTTGAAGGTAGAAAACAGTTATGAAAGCCCTTCTTTCCTCCTGACATCCAAACCAGATTCATCTATCATCTTTCTATGTATCTATCTATGTATCTATGTTTCTATGTATCTATGTATCTACTTACCTACCTACGTACCTATCTACCTAGCTATCTCTTTGCCAGTTCTTGGGTTAAACACAAGGCCTTGGCACTCTCTGTAGCTCTCTACTACTTGAGCCACAGAATTAATTCTGGCTTTTCCTGTGTATGTGCTACTGAGGAATCGAACCCAGGTCTTCTTGCATGGTAGGAAATGACTCTCAGTAATCCACATTCCCATCCCCTTCATCTTTTTTTTAATGGTAGTTTTTACGTAAGTATGCTACCATTTTATGTTCCAAAGTTTAATTTTCTGAATACTGATTACTTCTAAGAAACCTCATCTTCTCTTTCCCTGCCTGGTTTGTGCTTGTTCCTGCATTGGCCTCAGTATAAAATGTAAATAAAGGCTGCTGAGGGTGACCTGCTTTAGCTGGATGGCTGCACAGATTGTTCTGTATGTCTGTTTGTTGCCAGTTCCAGATATTGAACTAAGGATCTGGGCACAGTCGCTGAGCTGCTTTTGCTTAAGGCTAGCCTTCTACAACTGGAGCCATACGGCCTGACTTCTGGTTTGTTGGCACTGAAGTAGGAAAAGGAGCTCCAGGACTTTTCTGCTTAGGGTGACATTGACCATGATCCTCCTATCACAGCCTTATAAGTATCAAGGAGGAATGCTGAGAGACACTTGTGCCTGCCTTATCACTGGTCTTGTTGATGTTCTTGCACAGACAGTTGAGTTCCCTATCCTCAAATTTAAGTGGTGGGAGCTGGGGCCCACAGTTCCAATCCAGATCCTGCCACATTCAAATGGCAGGAGAGCCTAAGAAACTCATTCCTATCCATATGAATACAAATGGAATGTGATGGTTGTCCTAATTGAATGAGCACTCCTTGAATCATTCTAGGATAAATTCAAACACAATTATATTATAGGACACTGATTGATTTTAATTGATAAATTATGAAGGATTTAAACAATCACATTCATTAAATGGAGGCAGGATGAAATACCTAAAAATTGGGCATCACATAGTATAGAGATGCCATTTTTTCTTCCAGGACATTCTTTTTTTTTTTTTTTTTGTTAGTTTAATTTTATTTTATTTGAGAACATACTGTACAGAGGGGTTACAATTACATGGGCAGGATAATGCGTGCATTTCTTACCAAGCATTGCGGCCTCCTCCTTTGTTTACCCTTCACATCCCATCACAGCTTCCCCCTTCCCCCCCCAATCCCAATCCTTCCCTTGCCCCTCCCTTCCTCCCCCCTCCCCCCCCCCCCCGCACCGATATTGTAAAGCTCGTTTTGGACGTGACAACTTGTATTTCTCATTGTTGCAATAGGTCCACCTGTATCCTTAAACAACTGGTTTTTCCCCATCTCCTCCACAAGTTATACTGACAGCAAATATAGTGAAAGCAGGGGTTATACTGTGGGGGAGGGACATGCAAAGCAACAAAGAAATAATCTTATAAATGCATTAGAAACACATGCATGAAAGAAAAATACATTAAGATACATATCTAAGGGTTCATTTTCCTGACATCACATTATCTGACCTTTTCCACTTGACTCGTACATATACTAGATATTGCAAATAAGTGAAACCATGGGACCTATGTTTCTTTGGGCCCGGCTTACTTCACTTAATATAATTTTTTCCAAGTTTTTCCATTTCCTAACAAATGGGGCAATGTCATTCTTTCTGATGGAGACATAGAATTCCATTGTGTATATATACCACATTTTCTTGATCCATTCATCTACTGAGGGGCATCTGGGTTGGTTCCATATCTTAGCTATGGTAAATAATGCTGCAATAAACATAGTTGTGCTGGTAGCTTTAGTGTGGTCTTGTTTGTAAACATTTGGGTAAATGCCCAAAAGTGGGATTGCTGGGTCATAGGGGAGTTCTATGTGAAGTCTTTTGAGGAACCTCCATACTGCTTTCCAAAGTGGTTGAACAAGTTTACATTCCCACCAACAATGAAGTAAGGTTCCTTTCTGTCCACATCCCCTCCAGCATCTGTTGTTGTTAGAGTTCTTGATTTTTGCCGTTCTAACTGGAGTGAGGTGATATCTCAATGTTGTTTTGATTTGCATTTCTTTTATGGCTAGGGATGTTGAACATTTCTTCATGTGTCTATTGGCCATCCTTCTTTCTTCTTCAGAGAAATTTCTCTTTAATTCTTTCGCCCACTTATTTATTGGGCAGTTGTTTCTTTGAGGATTTGTTGTTGGGGGGTTTAATTTTTTGAGTTCCAAGTATATTTTAGATATGAGACCCTTGTCCGTTGTATGGCTAGTAAAGATCTTCTCCCAATCCGTGGGCTTTCTATTGATCTTGCTAGCTATGTCATTTGCACTGCAGAAGCTCTGCTACTTTATGCAATCCCTTTTGTCCAACCTTTCTTTGATTTGTTGTGTTTCTGGGTCTCTATTCAGAAAATTTCGGCCTGATCCAAGGAGACCTAGGGTTTCTCTTATTCCATCCTGTAATGTTTTCAGAGTGTCTGCTTTGACTTCAAATTCTTTGATCCATTTTGAGTTGATTCTGGTGCAGGGTGAATTATAAGGATCTAGCTTTAGTTTTCTACATGTAGTTACCCAATTTTGCCAGCACCATTTACTGAAGAGGCTGTCTTTCTTCCATTCTATTGTTTTAGCTCCCTTATCGAAGATTAGATGGCTATAGGTCTGTAAGTTCATTTCTGGGTTTTCAATTCTACTCCATTGGTCCTAAGGTCTGTTCTTATGCCAACACCAAGCTGTTTTGATTACTATTGCTTTATAGTAGAGTTAGAAATTTGGTATTGATATTCCTCCAGCAGTGTTCTTTCCATTGAGGAGAGTTTTTGCTATTCGGGGTCTTTTATTGTTCCATATGAATTTTTGGATTGCCTCTTCTATTTCCTTGAAGAATGAGTTTGCAATTTCTTTAGTTAATCGGTATGTACCATTTTCTGAATGTAGTTTAGTATATAAAACTAGTATATATTATATCTGACCAGAAAATCAATTATTTATACTTTTTTTATCAGTAATGCTTAAAGCGAATTGTAGAGGTACATCCAAATTACGTATATTTGAAGGCAATGCTTGGTTAGTCCTCTTCTCACATTCCCCATTCCTTTCAAGAGAATAATACACATTTTAAGGAAATACTTAGAATGTTTTGGAGAAATAGGTTGACTTTAAACCAGTGAGTTGCTCTATGATGCATATTGTTATTTTATATCCAGAAAAGCTAAATTCTTACTTTATCATTTTCCTTGGGCTTTATATTCAGACTTAATCTCTGATGGGTGACAAAAATATAAACATTTTTAAACAGTGGCTAAATTTAGGCTGAGGAATCTAGGTACAATGATTGATACTCATGCAGATAGGCCTCATCAGTCATGAGACCCTGATATCCAAATGTTAACCAATGCTTTTGGTGTCATGCTTATGAGATTTTGTGTATTATAAACAGTGGCTATTAGAATTTTTTTTGTAATCAACATCATTTCCTGGGGTAGGAACTGAAGTGAGACATTACACTCAGAACAAAATTTAAGGAAGCATCCAAAATTAGTTACCAAGTTATACATCATTTAACACAATGTTTTAAAAATAGCAAACTAAAGGAAATAATTAATGAAAAAATCAACATTTACAATAAATACAGAATCAGTATGACTGATTTATCTTTTTTATTGTGAAAATACTATACAGAGTGGTTACAATTACATGGGCAAATAATGAGTGCATTTCTTATCAAACATTGTAGCCTCCTCCTAGGTTTTCCCTTCCCATCCCTTCCCATCCTCCTCCCACACCCCGATCATCCTCCCCCCACCAAATTTGTAAAGTTCATTTTCGACATAACGACTTTTACATCTGACTGTTGAAATGGGTCCACCTATTTACCTATTTAAACGATTTGTTTTTTCCCTTCCCCTCCAAAAATTATACCGACATCAAATACTGTGAAAGCAGGGGTTATACAGTGGGGAGGGACATAAAACGCAACAAGAGAAATCATCTTATAAATGTGTTAAAAAAACAATCGCATGAAAGAAAAAAAATATTTGAATATATATCTTAGGGTTCATTTCCCTAACATCAACTTATCTGACCTTTTCTGCTTGACTCAGACATATACTAGTTATCACAAATAAGGGAAACTATAGGACATATGTTTCTTTGGACCTGACTTACTTCACTTGCTATCATTTTTTCCAAGTTTTCCCATTTCCTAACAAATGGGGCAATGTCATTCTTTCTGATGGAGGCATAAAATTCCATTGTGTATATATACCACATTTCCTTGATCCATTCATCTACTGAGGGACATCTTGGTTGGTTCCATATCCTAGCTATGGTAAATAAGGCTGCAATGAACATAGTTTTGCTGGTAGCTTTAGTGTGGTCTTGTTTGTGAACATTTGGGTAAATGCCCAAAAGTGGAATTGCTGGGTTATAGGGGAGCTCTATGTGGAGTCTTTTGAGGACCCTCCATACTGCTTTCCAAAGTGGTTGAACAAGTTTACACTCCCACCAACAATGTAGTAAGTTTCCCTTGTGTCCACATCCCGTCCAGCATCTGTTTTTACTAGAGTTTTTGATTATAGCCATTCTAATTGGGGTGAAGTGGTATCTCAATTTTACCCCAGTTGCAATACGGCTTACATGATGACTTTTCTGGTTATATGTTTAGTTAGGTCTTGATATTTAGTTGTAGAAGTTATGTTCTTTCATATATTTATTTGTCAGATCAAAGAGGAAATGAATTCCTTGCCATAGTCAACATCCATAGAAATGTTACAGATGTATCCTGCAACTTTGCCAAAGTTTCAAATCAGCTCGAGTAACTTGGGTCTTTTTCAGGATCTAACTAAATAGGAGTGCAATTTTTTCAGTACTAGAAAGATTTTGACCACCATTTATTAAACTAGTATTTTCCAGTAACTACTTCTCTCTTTTCATGAGATTTTTATTTCATTTATATCATGTGTTGAAGTTTTCCTTTAGATAACCCACATTCAGTCTTCTACAAAGTGTAATTTGGAGTAGTTTATGTAGACTCATGTACACTGCTCAGATTGTATAGTTGCATATTTTTTTCTTGTTAAATCAGTAGGAATCAGTTTTCAATATGGATATTATTGGACTTATTCATTGCATTTCTGAATTTTTTAAATATGTCATGATTTTGTTATTTTATTCTTTTAATTTTGTGCCGATCTCAATTCTCATACAGTCACATTTGTTTTAAACAATTTTATCCATTCAAGGGATTTGCTATATTAGGTTCATCTAGATGAATTTAATTACAAATTAACACAACCGTATTTTTGAGACATAGTTATCATTATGGCTGTACTCCAAGTTAACATGTATTTGAGTTATTTGTACTTTCAAAAAAAAACTGGACACAACATGTTTTTGTTCCTGGGGGAGTTCTACTTTGTTGGTTGTTTTTTCAGTTGTGGTGACTTCAACATATGTGTGCATTATATATAAATTGTTTTGTGTCTATATTTTGTTTCATATAACAGAAAGTTACAAGAAGAATCAGTGATTGAGAACTTTTCCAAATAGAATTCTAAGAGAGACACTTGAAGCTTTGTGACAACTGGGAATTGGCAGGTCATCAAAGAGGAGGGGTTAGCAGAATAACGGAGACGTTGTTTGCCATGATTTTAATTCTTCCTCCTCTTGCCTCACTATTTCTAATAGTGTTACTTCAAAGTCTTTAGTGGAAAGAAAATAATTTTGTCTGTATGAACTCAGAATTTTAGGTTCAGTTGGGACACACTAGACATTCATATTTCATTTTAACTTGAAAAATTTTCTTTCCTTCGTTTAAAATCACAGATGTGAATTTATAATGCTAAAATAGCATCTACTAATTTATATGAAATGGTTCACTTCACACTATATGCAATATAGACTCTAACAATAATAGTGAGTAATATAGTATGTAATAATTGACTTTGGGGGAAATCAATTACAGTGGATTTTTGTGAGATACTTAGTAATAATAAAACTTATATTTGATTCTATTGAAAAACTCACAGTTACATCTAAAAGTAACTCATAGTTATAAACTAATGCTGATAAAGTAAGATTGTTTCTTGAAAAAAGCCAGAAGTTTCAATAAGCTTGCTTTTTTAAAATTGTCTTGGATCTGCGCTTTGTTGACTCATGCCTGTAATCCTAGCTACACAAAAGTCTGAGATCTGAGGATAGTGGTTCAAAGCCAGCCTGGGCAGAAAGTCTGTGAGACTCTTATCTCCAACGTAACTCTTGAAAACTAGAAATGGTTCCGTGGCTCAAGTGGTATAGTGGTATCCTTGAACTGAAGAGCTGAGGGACAGTGCCAAGGCTCAGAATTCAAGCCCCATGACCGACAAAATAAAAAGTGACATGGATTTTTACTTTATAATTTCATGATTTTTATTGTAAAAATACACACAGAGGGTTTACAATTACATGAATAAGGTAATGAGTACATTTCTTATCAATCATTGTTGCCTCCTCCTTTGTTTCCCCTTCCCATCCCTTCGCATCTCCCCCTCTGCACCTCCCCACCCCACGCCAAAGTTATAAAGTTTGCTTTTCGACATAATATCTTGTACATATCATTGTTGCAATGGGTCACCCTGTATCCCTATTTGTTTTTCCCTTCCCCTCCCAAAATTATACCAATATCAAATATACTGAAAACAGGGGTTAAACCGTGGAGTAGGAACAAGCAAAGCAACAGAGAAATCATCTTATAAATACACTAGTAAAAAGAAAAGAAAAACAATTTGAGTCCTTACCAAGGGGTTCATTTCGACTAACATCAACATATGTGACCGTTTCTGCTTGTCTCAGACATAAATTAGTTATTGCAAATAAGTGAAACCATGGGACTATATTTCTTTGGGTCTGGTTTACTTCACTTAATTTTTTCCAAGTCTTTCCATTTCCTAACAAATGGGGAAATGTCATTCTTTCTGATGGAGGCTTAGAATTTCATTGTGTATATATACCACATCTACTGAGGGGCATCTGGGTTGGTTTCATATCTTAGCTATGGCAAATAATGCTGCAATGAACATAGTTTGCTGGTAGTTTTAGTATGTTCTTGTTTGTGATCACTTGGGTAAATGTCAAAAGTGGGATTGCTGGGTCATCAAGGAGCTCTATGTAGAGTCTTTTGAGGAACCTCCATACTACTTTCCAAAGTGGTTGAACAAGTTTACAAGCTCACCAACATCCCGTCCAGGATCTGTTATTATTAGAGTTCTTGATTATAGCCATTCTAACCAGAGTGATGTTGTATTTCAGTGTTGTTTAGATTTGCATTTCTTTTATGGCTAGGGAGGCTGAGCATTTCTTCATGTGTCTATTGGCGATCCTACTTTCCTCTTCGGAGAAGATTCTCTGTAAGTCTTTAGCCAACTTATTTATTGGGCAGTGGTTTCTTTGAGTATTTGTTGTTGTGGGATTTAATTTTTTGAGTTCCAGGTATATTTTAGATATGAGACCCTTGACCCTTTTATGGCTAGTGAAGATCTTCTCCTAATCCATGGGCTTTCTATTGATCTTGCCAGCTTTGTCCTTTGCCATGCAGAAGCTCTGCAATTTCATGCAATCCCATTTGTCCAACCTTTCTTTGATTTGTTGTATTTATGGGTATCTATTAAGAAAATTTAGTCCTGTTCCAAGGATATCTAGAGTATCTCCTATTTTGTCTTGTAATGTTTTTAGGGTGTTTGCTTTGACTCCGAGGTCTTTGATCCATTTGGAATTGATTCTGGTGCGGGGTGATATATAAGGATGTAGCTTAAGTTTTCTACAAGTGATTAACCAACTTTGCCAACACAATTTACTAAAGAGGCTGTCTTTCTTCCATTCAATTTTTTAGCTCCTTTTTCCAAGATTAGGTGGCTATAGTTCTGTGTGTTCATTTTCTGGGTGTTCAATTCTATTCCATTGATCCTGAGGTCTTTTTTTGTGCAGGTACCAAGCTGTTTTGATTACTATGGTTTTGTAGTACAGATTGAAATTTGGTATTGATATTCCTTCAGCACTGTTGTTTCTGTGGAGGATTGTTTTTGCTATTCGGGGTCTTTTATTGTTCCATATGAATTTTTGGATTGCTTCTTCTATTTCCTTGAAGAATGAGTTTGGAAGATTGATAGGTATCCCATTGAGTTTGTAGATAGCCTTGGGAAGTATTACCATTTTCATGAGGTTGATCTTTCTAATCCAGTAATCCAGGAGCATGGGAGTTTTTTTGTTTTTTTTTTTTACCACTTTCTAAGTTCTGATTTGATTTCCTTTTAAAGTTTTCATCATAAAGATCCTTCACTTCTTTGATTAAGTTAATTCCTAGGTATTTTATTTTTTGTGGGGTATTATGAATGGAGTTGCTTTCCTAATTTCAGCCACGCTTTTCTCATTGTTGGCATACAGAAAAGTCATTGATTTCTGAGAGTTAATTTTATACCCTGCTACTTTGCCAAAGTTTTGAATCATCATGAGTAATTTCTGAGTGGGTCCATGGGATTCTTTAAATACAAGATCATGTCATCTCAAAGAGGGAGAATTTTACTTCATCTTTCCCTATTTGGATCCCTTTTTTATTTGTATCTTTTCTTATTGCTGTAGATAGTCATTCTAATACTAGATTTAAGAGAAGCAGACGGAGTGGACATCCTTGTCTCCTTCCTATGTTAAGAGAAAATGGCTTTAGTTTTTCACCATTAAGTATAATGCTGGCTGTAAGTTTGTCATATACAGCCATTATTGTATTGAGGAATGTTCCCTGGATTCATAGTTTTCCCAGAGCCTTCATTATAAAGGGGTGTTGGAGCTTGTCAAATGCTTTCACTGCATCTATTGAGATAACAATGTGGTTCTCACCCTTGCTCTTGTTGATGTGATGAGTTACATTAATTGATTTGCATATATTGAAACAGCTTTTCATCACTGAAATAAATACTGATTGATCGTTGTGTGTGAGTTTTGGATGAAATGTTGATGTCGATTGGCCAAAATTTTGTTGAGGTGTTTTACATCAATGTTCATCAAAGAAATGGGTTTATAGTTCTCTTTCTTTGATGAGTCCCTGCCTCGCTTTGGGATGAGGATTATGATGGCTTAATAGAAAGATTTCTGTAGCGAACTTTCTCTGTCAATTTCATTGAAGAGTTTTTGGTGTATTCGTGTGAGCTCTGGTTTGAAGGCCTTGTAATATTCCTTTTTAAATCCATCTGGTCCTGGGCTTTCCTTAGATGGGAGGTTTCTTATTGCTCTTTCTATTTCTATGCTTGGTATGGTCATGTTGCTTGATTTCTCTCATCTTGGTTGAGTTTCTGCAAGTCAATATTAGCTAGGAAAATGTCCATTTCTGCCAGATTCTCAAACTTATTAGCATAATGGTTTGAGAAGTATTCCCTTATAATGTTCTGAATCTTGGTTGTTTCTGTGGTGATGTTTCCATTCTCATCTTTGAGCTTATTTGGGTGTTTTGTCTTCTTTGGTAAGAATTGCTAAGGGTCTATCAATTTTGTTAAATTTTTTGAAGAACCAATTCTTTGCTTTGTTGATTCTTTATATAGTGTTTTTGGATTCTAATTCATTTAATTCTGATTTAATTTTAATTATTTCTTTCCATTTCTTGGATTGGGGTTTATCTTTGCTGCTCTTTTTTAAGGAGGTTCAGATGTCTTATTAAATTGTTGGTTTCAGATCTCTCTAATTTATTGATGTAGGAAATCACAGCTATAAACTTGAATCTCTGTACTGCCTTTGCTGTGTCCCAGAGGAGCCGGTAATTTGTGTGTTTATTTTTGTTGATTATCATGAACATTTGTATTTCCTTTCTAATTTCTTCCATGACCCATTTGTGATTCAACAGTGTTGTTCAACCTCCATGTGTTACAGGATTTCATTTGTGGCTTTTGGTGTTGAGTTCTAATTTTATTCACTTGAATGCAGTTTCTCACCCTTTACTGTGGTCTTGTTCATTTTCTATGTGTAGGACATCTTTAAGTATCTTTTGTACAGCTGGTTTGGTAGAGATTTATTGTTTCAATTTTTCTTTGCAATGGACTCTTTTTATTTGACCTTCGGTTATGAAGGAAGGTTTAGCTGGGAACAGTATTCTTGACTGATACTTACTTATCTTTAGGGCATGGCATACATCATGCCAGGCTTTTGCTTTATTCATCTCTGCTGAGAAATCTGAGGTTATTCTAATTGTTTTCCTTTTAGAGGAGACTGATCTGTTCTCCTTGACAGCTTTAAGGATCCTTTCCTTGGTATGAATTGATCCTGTGCAGATTACAATGTGAGGGTGGGATGTTCTGTTCTGGTCTGGTCTACATGGGGTTCTAAAAGCTTCTTGTATCTGAATAGGCCTATATTTTTGCATGTTTGGGAAGCTCTCTGCTAGGATTCTCTTAAATAAATTTCCTAGACCATAAACTTCTGTCTCTAGGTGCTCCTCTACACCCAGTATCCTCACATTCGCCTTCTAATGGTGTCTTCCAAGTGTTGAATAGATCATATTTCTAGGATTTGTCTTGGATAATTGTATGTTCTTTCTCTATAATATCCAGACTGTCTTCAATCCCCGAGATTCGATATTCTGCATGTTCTAACTTACTGTCAAGTCTATCTACTTTGTTTTTTATTTCTTTTCCTTCTAATTGGTTTACTTTGATGGCTTCAAATTCTTTGTTGGAGATTTGTTTTAGATATTGTTTCAACTTTACTTGCTTAATTTGGTGTTCAGTGTTTATTCTCAAATCACTTAGTTGATTGGTTATGGTTTCCTTGGACTCCCATTCCTTATGTTGGGCTCCATTCATCATTCCTTTTGTGGTCTCTCTGAATTGTTTCAGCTGTCTGTTTATGGATTCCATGAATACCTGTATTGATATTCGTCTATACTCATCCCACCCTCTCAATTCCTGTATTACACTTTGATAAGTTTCCTCACATTCACACAATTCCTGTAATTCTCTATGACTGTTTTTAGCCTTCTCATGTTATCCCTGTATTTCTCTTTAACCATTCTCAACCGGCTTATGCAATTCTTGTTTTAATCTTTAAGTAGCTCCCTAGTGCTCACAAGATTCCTGTATTAATTTTTGTTTGCCTCCTCTCGCTCTCTATCATACTCACACTGAGTCCTTTGCAAGTTTTCAATTATTTCATTCACCATGTTTCCCAGCAGTGTTTGTAGAGCTTTTGATAACTCTCCTCTGAATTATTCATTAACTGTTCTGTCACCTGATTATCATGAGTGGGAGTTCAGACACCTGGACTTGCCATTTTTCTTGTGTTCTTCCAGCATATTCTGCCAATTTGGTATGAAAGTAACACCAATTTTGTGCTAGAATACTATTTTAAGGAAAGCATCAACCAGAGTCCTGTAGTCGCACAATCAAAATGGCTTCAAATACAATATAGTTCAACAGATACAATCTATTCAACATCAAACAACCATGGATTAATGGGTTACAAACAGCAAAGAAGGATTTGGCAAACCAGAAATTATTAGCTTTAGGTAGAAATGTGGGGAAAAATATGACTAGAGGGATGTGGATAAATTAAAGGAGAGTAAATTTAACCAAGTCCTAATCTCTGAGAGGGAAATGGATTGGGCAGAATTATAGGAGAGATATTTTAAAGAAAAAATGGGAAAACAAAAATTCAAGTTTAAGAAGTGAAACACAATTTATGTAAGTTTAAAGAAATGATATTAAGAGAACAAAAGAATAGGACAAGAAGAGGGGAGGAGAGAAAGGAGACATGAAAAATGAAAAAATATTTTTTTATATTGGTTACTAGAAAATTATGTAGGTATAAAGAGATAAGACTGCTCGTAAAGAATTTAAGCCTAAGAGGTTGTGAATTGAGTAATAAATTTCTGTATTAATTATGTACAAAATGGGGGATAAGGTGTAATAATTGACAACAGGTATATATCTGGGGATGAGCAGAACAGCAATTAAGCCATGCAAAAAGAAAGAGAAAATATGAAAATATTAAAAAGGACCAAAAGGTCAAAAGATATTAAACACACATACACACATACACCAAAAAAAATTATGAGAAAAATATTTACAGAAAACACTTTAAAAATTCAAATTTAAAAAAATCATAAAAGAGTTCTTTGGTTTTTTGACTTTTTTTAGGTGGGTGGGGAATGGCAAGAACCTGTATCTCTCCTGTGTCCATAACCAGTCTCTTCATCGAGTCTCTGGTCTGTTTGTGGTGTTTGGTTTTCCTATAGCTTGATTGGTTTCTTAAGTCAGTTTGTTTGGGCAGAAAATACTCTGTGTTAGGCAGGATTTTGTGATCCTCCTCCCAGGCTAGTTCAATGGGAAGGAGATCTGCTTTGAATATCCCAAAAGAGGGAAATGGCAATTTCCTCTAGTTTGGAGAAGCTGTGATGAGGCTAGGTTCTGGGTAGATTTGAGGCCTTTCAGCAAACAGTAGCTTTTCCCTGAGAGGCTAGCTCCTGAGACACAGAGTCCAGCTTTGAGCCATTCTCAGGATTTATGTTTACTGAATTTCAATTGTTTGTCTAGGCTTCTGTAGGGAGGGACAGACTCTGGCTCTGTTTGCATGGTGAAGAAAGTCACTTCTCTGAGGGCCGAGCTCTCGCTGCCTGGGCGGGATGACTTTCCCCTGGGTGGAACTGAGCCTGGCAGGTCCCTTCTAGTTCCTGTGACTTGCAAAATGACTCTTTTGTTTTCTTCCAAGGCCTGAGTTGGAGCTACCTGCTCAGTGGGGCCTTTGTCAGTATCAAAGATGGAGATTTCCAGTGGTGGAAGGGGAGAGGGCTGGCATTCCCACCTCTGCTCCCTGAGAAGGAGTGAGGATTTCAGGGTTCTACTCCTGTCAGTATCTTAGTTCCTGGGCACTCTCTGGTCTGCAATCTGTAGGATGAAGGTATCTGCTCCCTCTCAGTTCTTGCTGGTGTTGAGTAAAATCCCCTGTCCCCTCTGTCTGGCACCTTTGTCCTGGGATCTCTCTGTTGTAGAGATGATGGCTATGGCCGCCGCTGCTGCTGCTGAAGACAAAGCAGATAGCAAGTGCTCAGATCTGTCTCCTTGATTTGATTTTTCCTTTCTGGACACACTCTCTGTACTGTGATGGCACATTTGGTGTGATTCTCTACCCTAGGACTGTTCACTGGAACACTAAAACTGCTATCTATGAGAAAGCTTGTTTAGCTTCCAGCTTCTCCTCCACCATCTTCTTCAGAATTTCCTTAACACTTTATTATGACATGATATTGTGACATCATATTGACATTGTGATATTACTCTACCATTCTGTTTTCACACACCTATTATGACATCACATGTTAGAAAACTCATGGGTTTTAGGACTTCTATCTCCTTCCTTGAATTCTTTCCCTCATTGTAAACTAGTAGCAATTGAAATCAGACATGTGATTGTAATATTACAAACTCATAATGACATCACTATTCCATGGGTGACCTCATGACCACAGTGATATCCCAGACCTATTGCATCATCACATTGCCATTGTGACATCATCATCACATTGTGACGTTTTAATCAGTTATGACCTCTTAGCATCTCTGAAACAGCATATGGCCTTTGTGACAAAAAAATTCAGTTGTTTACCCATGTATTCATTGTGGTCTAACAATTGAGATCAGTTATACCATTGTAATATTACAAACCCTTCGAAGCAGAATCACCAGTGTGACATCATTAACCAGTCCTCTCCTCATAACTTTGACATGATGCCCTTGTGATACATAAACCCTTTTTAATCTGATAATCTGTTTTTTTACTTATTTCAGGTATGACATGTGATATTAGAAATGCACTCTGATATCATGAAAATTATGTCATCACTTCGTCAGATATCATGCACATTGTAATCCATTGTGACATTACATACTTGTTGGGAGTTCATAACTTTTGGGCTAATGCATAACTTTGTAGATATCACAATCCTTATCTGGATTCATATTCTCATTTGAAGTTAAGGAAAATTGAAGTCTAGCATGCCATTGTGACATCATCAATCCATTGTGACATCATAAACCTATTGTGACCTCACCACCATTATGGCATCACCAACTAATTATGACATCAAAATATTATTATGACTTGATATTGTGACATCATATTGCCATTGTGATAATATTGTCCCATTGGGTTTTGCAAACCTATTATGACCTCATAACATTTTACTAAATTCGTGGCCTTTGACACTATTAACTTGTAAACTCGTATACTTACGTTGCATAAAACACAAGACAATCTAATAAGGCACATTGAGGATAACTTTATTTACGCTAGTAATGGGCCTGCATTTACCTTGTCCTGCGCTGTACAGTCATTGACAAGCCAGCCCCAAACACCACATCTCAGACCTCCAATGGGCATCCCTGCACATAGTTAATTAGTGTGCAAACCACCAACACCCCAAATTATCATCTCGAAACTCCACACTTCAATAGGTAAAGCTTTTTCCTTTTCTCTTACTCCCTCCTTCTTTATAGACATGTCCTTCATTTCCCTTTTCCCTTCCATCACTTCCTTCTTCTCTTTAGGCCTCTCCACTATCCACAGGCCTATACTTCTCTGGCCTGGTGGCCAATTGGCATCCTTCTCCTCCTGCACTCCCTCAAATTCCTCTTCTCCCAAGTCTTTCCCCTCCTGCTATCTCACCACTTCCTTCCTTCAAGGTCTTCACTTGATTTTCTCCAATTCCATTGCGCTGACCATGCAGCCTATATATAGGTTGAACCCCTCCCAGACCCAGTGGGTCTCTTGCCTAACAGTTTTCAACCATCACTTCATGAACTGCACATTCCTCAATAACTTCTTCACAGCTCATTTGAGGATGACATCCTACCTCCTCCAGCAGCATGCCCTGTCCCCGTTTGTGGCATGACCCATGCACTCCTGTGGGCCAGGACATGGGGCCACATTGATTAGTGGGTCATGCTGATTATTAGGGCTTTGCTGCTTTATACATCCCCTACTGGTTTTCATGTCAAATCAAATCCTTGATTCCTTCTTACCAAATCCTAAAAATTCCCATCTCTCCACCCAATGAACAGCCTTAAAATGTAAATTTAATTGTAAACAAGTAAATTATAGAAACCACACTAGTTATTACTACTTAACACTTAGTAAGTCTTATCCTTAAGGGATCCTCTGAGTGTCTGCACAGTCCATCTTGTAGCCTTCTCTGCATATGGGTCCACTGCCTATTTCACTAGAGACTGATGGATCTAATGCTGTTTTTCGTGCTAATATAATAGGCAACAGTGAAGTTAGCACGACCAAGTGCTACTTCGGTTCCAATTCAGGAGTATGATGCAGTTTTACACACACCAACTGTCCAGGCACGGAAGAGTGGGTGGAGTTTCTTTCTTTTCTTTTTTCAATTTCTTAGTTTATTTCATTTACTTGAGGTCTAGCGTTTGAATTTAATGCTGAAGTGAGACTTGTTATAGAATACACTACATTACTCTCCCCAAAGAAATTTTCCTTCCAACTGGATTTAATTTCTTATTTTATATTTGAACTTTTTTATCGTCATCCTAATGTTTATTTATTTTAAACAGTTTTCATTATTATTATCTTTAACTAGTTTTACAAAGAAGTTCCCATCCTACAAAACAGTACATGAATACAAGGTGTCTGACAACATTGTCACTCATCCCTCATAACCCTTCGCTTCTCACACGTTTTGGAAAATTGAGATAGGTGATTACATATATTTCACATGTTTCACAGTATTGTGGAATTGTGATACTTAGTAAAGTCACAAACACTTTTTAATCTTGACAAGGCAAATTATTGTTATCATGGTCTAAAGTTTGTTAATTCTATGAGCTTTGACAATCCAAATTATTTTTCCCACCTCAGATGATGTTTACATTTTTTCCTTTTGCTTAGTGTAGGCTATTCCCTCTTTCCCTCTTTCCCACTCATTCCTCCCTTCCCATCACTGTGTTGGGGTTGGTTAGTTATTTTTCTTCTATGTCCAGTGCAGCTGATGGGCCACTTTGTTGTATGTTGTTCCATTTTCCACTTACTGTGTTCCTCCTCCTGGCTTCCCTCCATTGTGTCCATGTTTCTACCATCTACATGGTCAAGAACATGGAGTCATTAATGGCGATACAACAAAATGAGTGGCTGTCCTTTGTTTCTCGAGTCCTGTTTACTTTGTCATACCTTCTTGCATTTTGGCTTTAGCATCCACATATCAGGTAGACCCTGTGCCGTTTGTCTTGTTGTTCTTGGTTTACCTCACTCAAATAATTTGGTCTAGTTCCATTCATTTCCCTGCAAATGCCATCATTTTGTCCTTTTTAAAGGCTGTATAGTATTCCATTGTATATAGGTACCACAATTTTTGGAAACACTTATCAGTAGTGGCTCATCTGGGTTGTTTCCAAATCTTGGCTATTGTGAACAGTGCTGCAATAATCAATGAGGTGTGTGTCTTTGCATACTGGTTCCTGTTGTTCATAGTAGATGCCTAGGAGTGGTATGACCAGTTCATAGGAGAGGTCGATATTGAGCTTTCTGAGGTACCTCCAGACTGCTTTCCAATGTGGTTGTATTAATATACATTACCGCCAGCAATGCAGTAATGTTTCTCTTTCTTTGCATCCCTTCCAGCATTTGTCATTGGCTAAATTTAGGATATGGGTCATTCTGAATGGAGTAAGGTGGCATCTCAGATTTGTTTTTATTTGCATTTCTTTTACAACCAGGGATTATGAACATTTCCTCATGTTTTTCTTTGCTGTTTTTTATCTCTTCTTCTGAGGAGTATCTGTTTAGCTCCCTTGACCATTTTAAGATTGGTTTGTTAGATTTATGAAGAGTTGATTTCTTAAGTTCATCATATATAATGGCTATTAGACCCTTGTCTAATATATTGCTGGCAAATATTTATTTTATTTTATTTTTATTGTAAAAAAACTGTACAGAGGGGTTACAATTACATGGGCAAGATAGTTGCTGGTAAATATTTTTCCCCAATTATTTGGCTTTCTTTCTAGTTTGGTTGCTATTTTTTATCTGTGCAGAAACTATTTATTTCAAGGTAGTACCATCAAGTCATTCTCAAATTTGTAGTGACCCTGGAAATCTGTTCTGGAAGTTCCTGCCTATGCCTATAAGCTCAAGTGTCTCTCATACTCAGTCCTGAAGTAGTTTCAGAGTTTCAGGCTTGATGTTAAGATCTTTAATTCATTTTGAGTTGATGTTAGTGCATTGTGATAGGCTAGGATCCACTTTTAGTTTTCTGCATGTGGCCAGTTTTCCCAACACCAGTAGTTGAAGAGATTGTGCTTCTTCCACTGTATGTCTTTGACTCCTTTGTCAAATATCAACTGACTGTCCATATGTGGCTATATTTCTGGTTCCTCTTACCTGTCTCATTTATTTTTGGGTCTCTTTTTGTGCCAGTACCAAGCTGTATTTGTTAATATGGCTCTATTGTATAGCTTGAAGTCCTGTATCATGATCTCTCCTGCATTCTTTCTTTTGCCTAAAATTGTTTTGGCTTTGCTAGGTCTTTTGTTGTTCCATATGAATTTTTGGACTATTTTCTCTATTTCAGAAAAGTAGGTCACTGGAATTTTCCTGGAAATAGCATTGAATGTGTTTATTAATTTTGGCAGTATGGCCATTTTCACCATATTAATTCTGCCTATCCAGGAATACGGGAAATCTTTCGATTCCTGGTATCCTCTATTGTCAAGGTCTAGTGTGTTGGGATCTCTGGGTAAGGGTCAGGAGATCACCAGGACACAGGGGAAGCAGAGTGAAAACAGCAATTGCCACTGCATGCTGTGCTTTATTGTTACTGGGTATTTAAAGACAAGCAAGCATGATCTTTGCCAAGATTTGGTCAGAAAACTTTCACACAAAAATTTCAACAGATATATTTTTACTTGACATATGAGACAATGTCTTGGTATATTATTATCTAAACGATTTTAGAGCAAGCTCAAACCACTTCTCCAATCTCAGGAAAATGCTTGACCAGCTGTTTATCTATGCTTAAGCAAGCAGAAAAGCTACTTCCTCAGCTTCCAGGAGTCTGTGACATGTGTTTTGAGATAGGGCGAGAGAAAATTTTCCCTCTCTAGCCTGGCGTGCCAAGAGCTTTCCTAATCCCAAACACAGTCCTCAGATAATCCTGAGGCTGGGGCCTGTATCATTCTGCCCCCTCAACATAGACCCTGAGTCTTCACAATTTCCTTCTTTTTTCTTTTGTTTTAAAAGTAAAGCTTTCCACAGGGTTATCATAGAAACTTGCATTGGGTTCATAAAAATCAAATATAACAGCACAAGTGCAAACAGAATAATCACAATCATAATTCCCATACTACTAGCAGTATGTGTCTTGGTTTGTAGCATTCCTTTCAGATCCAATCCTTCCAACTGTTTAATAAATGTATCAGCAATATTAGAAGCATCATCATTGGCAAATTATTTTCCAAAAATATCATGTACATTAAATTGTAACTGAGCAATCAATTGAGCAGCAGTAGAATTTCCAGATAAATACTGCTGTAGTCCATTTCAATCATGTATAGATTTATTATATTTTACATTAGTAATGCAAAAGGTAGTAGAATTCCAATCACATTTTAACAATAACTATTTTTCCAAAACCAATAACTTTTTCCTAACCATCCCACTGTCTGTTTAAGAATATTAATCTGTGTTTGTAATTGAGCATCAATTTTTGCCTGTAAGACCCACAATTTATGTGAATCCCAGTGCCATTCTTTCACAAAGTGTTTAGTTTGTAAGGAAGTGTGTAGGTCAATTCCAGACACCACAGCAACAGTGGTAATAGCAATTTGGCTTAAAATCACAGCTATAATGGCACCAATCATATGCTTTGTACGTTTTAGTAGTTTGGTAAAAAATTCATTAACAACACTATCCAAAGGATTTTGGGACCATTCTCTTCCTAATTTAACAGGTAGCCAAATATGAGTTCTTTGTGGAGAATCATAATACTACCACTGTCATTAAAATTAAGAGAGGAATTAATGCAAGAATATAGGCTACAATTAAAACAAAAAATAGTAGGATAACATGTAAAATTTCCCACTAAAAATACATAAGGCAGAGGTACACAAGCAGTTACATTTTAAGATTTGTACAAAGTAAAATTATAAGTGGATGCAGAGTTCGCCATCCCCGAAAACAATCCATTTGGTAGCATCACGGGTTTCAGCGCAGCTGCGACCTTCCAAAGATGAGTTTGATCAGCAGTGGAGAGACATGAAAGCCCATCGAGCATCTATAATGCCCCCATCTCCCCAGGCCATCAATTGAGCTCCAGTAAGCAATCCATTAATGGCATCCGGCATCCTAGTAACGTTTGATAAATCACATCTGGTAATATTCCATTCTGAACATGTGTTAATAAATTGTCCAAAAGTTGCCCAATTAATACAATTATTGAACATTTTTCCAAATGTTCCTCTACACTCTTGCCACACAAAAGGCTAATATTTTAAATCAATATAAGTAAAATCAGGGCACATTGGTAAGGATAACTCGCTTTCCCAGCTACTATTAATGGACTAAGTAGTTAATCGCTGCAGCTGTGTTTTAGAATTGGAAGTGTGTTTCCCAGGTAAAACCCAATGTTGCCAATTCATAAGTAAACTTGGAGGAGGCTCCAGAAAAACAGGAAAGGAATGAGTATAGTAAGTAAAATTTAAAAACTATCATTATCCTTATTGTACAGTGTCAAATTATTCCAAGGAGGAGATAAAACAGCAGGAACAATATAGACGGTTATATCCATGTCTCCCCAAACAACAGGTTCCAATAAAGGAGGGTTAGGAATAAAGGCCCAATAACTTACATTAGCATTATCATGTACAGAATTTACAGTAAGCAGGGCACACATGGCCAGAACAAGTTCTCAGCTGTGACAGGTTTACCAGTGTGTTGTAACATCTTTTGTCCTTCTCCAGTCAACTTTTAAACCTGCCCCCAGGTGGGCAGTGGCGATTTATTCTTCCTCAACTGGTGGCCGATTCCTTGCAGGATATGGGGCTGTCCTCACTGGGCTGCGTCTGTCTCCATCATGCAGGAAGCCAGTATTGTTTGCCATCCCGTGAAGACACAAAACTCTATCCTCGCCCGTTATGTAATAATTTTCCTAGTTGCCATTCTGCTTTCAATGTAATCTTAATCCATGTGGGAGCATTTAAATAATTTTTTTTTATATTTGTTCAAAATGGCACTCAGCTCTAGTTAAAATATCTCCTTGTGGTAAGTTTAAAAGTTAAGAACAAAAAGAGCTTGATGTAAAATTATTTTAGGTTTTTGCATGGAAAACCACAAGTTATTCATACCTTCATCCAACCTTTTCCTCCTTTTTAATTTTTTAATTTGTTGTTTTAGTGTGCCATGAACTCGTTTAATAATAGTTTGTCCTTGGGGGTTATACTCTATTCCTGTAATATGTACCACATCATAAAGTTCTCAAAATCTTTTAAATTTGATATTTTTAGGCTGGTCCATTATCAGTCTTTATTTTGGCAAGTAATCCCATAATGTCAAAAGCTTCCAAGAAGTATTCTATTACATGGTTAACAGTTTCTCCAATAAGGGCAGAAGACCAAACAAATTTGGAATAAGTATCTATTGTAACATGTACAAACAAAAAACGGTCAAAGGCTTGTACATGGGTTATATCCATTTGTCAGAGCTTGTTAGGTGGTAATCCTCGAGTATTTACTCTAGCAGGTACAACTCTCAAATGCATTGGTCTGCAGATAGGACACCTTTTAATAATTTATTTAGCTTGAGAATAAGGTATTTTATGATGCATATGTGAATGGCCAGCATTTGTATGTAAATGAGCATGATCCTGTTCAGCAGAAGCAAAACTAACTAATTTATCAACCTGATTATTGCCATACACAAGGTACCCAGGTAACGAAGAATGACCCTTAATGTGAGTTACAAACACTTTGGCTTTACATTGTTTCAGTAATGCTTGTAATTGTTTAAATAACTGATTTATCTGGGGTTTAGATGAATATGTAATAGCAGTGACTATATTAGTCACATCTACTACAGCATAGGCAGAATCAGTAACAATATTAATATGTCCCACAAAATCTTGCAACACCTTAATAATAGCAAAAGTTCATTTTGTTGAACTGATGCTAAAGTAGTTGTTTGTACCCAATATTTATTTGTTGCACAATAAGCACTTTTTATTTTGGAGCCATCTGTAAAACCGGTAAGAGCAGTGGGAATAGGGGCCTTGGTAATTATATCATTAATGACAAATTGTTGTTTATGCAAGCAATCCCACAATCTACCTTTGGGAAAATGATAGGAAAATTGCCCACTAAACTTTACTAATGCTATTTGTAGCATTTCAGACATGTTTAACAAATATTTTACTTGGTCTTTTGGCAAAGGAAAAATAATTTTAAATAAATCATACCCCGATAGGGTAAATACCCGTTGCCTGGCCTGTTGAATAATAATTGTCAACTGTTGTTCATAAGGCATAATATTCTTTGTAAATCTATGCCGTGTATAAATCCATTCTAATCGTAGCTCATTTTGTCCTATAATTCCTGTTGGGTATTTCCATGTATCCAAAATATATAAATTTATGGGTTGATTCAGTGTTACTCGATGTAAAAACATTTCTTTTTTATTTTTTGCTCTACAAATTGCAATTTATTTTTAGCCTCCTTAGTTAAAGTTTTTTGCTATGTAAATCAGGCTCCCCTTGTAACAATTAAAACAAACTATGTAATTGATAATTAGGAATTTCTAAGGCTGGTCGCATCCAATTAATATCTCCTAATAGCTTTTGAATATCATTTAACGTATGTAATTGATCATGTCATAAAGATATTTTTGAGGTGTCACATTTTGTCTGGAAATAACATATCCTAAATATTTAACCACTGTATCTTTTTGTATTTTTTAGGTGCTATTTTATTTGTGATAAAAATTTAACACAGGGTTTATTAGTTTTTTTAATTACTTTAGGCCAAGAGCCATAATGCTCTTCTACTGCCCGAATCCTTTCCCATGCTATGTCTTGTAACTGCTCATGGATCTCTTTCGGAGAGTTCACTTGCATACAAGCATCCACACTTGTTCTGTTACACTCAACATGGGAAAGGTTATGACCTGTAGGCGTGGATTACTGCTCGGCGCATTTTGTCTAGACCTTTCTGTACATAACTAAGTAAACCACATTTGCCATTGTAGGTATTTAGGTTTCTTAAGCAAGGCTCTACAAAGCATCTTCCAATCCTCGGGAGCAAAATTATTGTAATGTCGAGCAAGCCCATTAAGCAATTTCTTAACATAATGATACTGAGGTCTATACAAATCACTGCCTTTTTAAGTTCACCAATATCATAAACAGCAACACCTTCATATCTGGCTGGTTGAGCTATACCATTCATAGGGGGTGGTTGAATTACAGCATAAGAAAAAATAGGCATTTCATCATCAAACTCACTGTCTGTGTCCTCTGTTTTGTGAGGGAGTGACGCTGTAAAAATTTTATCAGCCAGTGGAGGAGCCGAAGGCTGCTTTACTTTCACTTTATCAGGTTCTTCTTTCACTCTGCTAACTTCCAACTCCATATGTTGTAATTTTGATAAAATCAATTCTATTTGCCCAGACATTTTATTTACACTTTCAGTTTGTTCCTATTCAGCCCATTTTTACCTCTAGTTTTTTCTCTGTTAATTGCAATGCATCCTTATCTATTGAGTCCTTAACCTCAGAGTCCAATTGTAAATCTACAATAGAAGGGGTGGCCTCTTTCTTTAAGTCTGCTATTAATGTTTCCTCAATCAAAGCTTTAAAAAGTGTATGTAAAATAGCCCAAACGGACCAAAATCTAATCTCTTCCCCTTCTCGAGCAGCTCTTTCTACATTATTCTTCACTCTTTCCAATTATCAACATGTAATGTTCCTTTATCGGGGAACCAAGGATTCCATTCCCTAAGTACATTAATATACATTTCTATGTCAAAAGAAGAAATATTTAAGCCATAGGCCGCAAGTAAATGTTTAAGCATATGTAAGTACAGAGTAGATTTAACTTGTCCCATCACCCTGCAATTAAAAGTACTTACCTGAATATCCCTTCTTGAATTCAACAATGCATGGTCCCTGTTTGGGCGCCAATTGTCAACGTCTAGTTCACTGGGGTCCCTTGGTAAGGGTCAGGAAATCACCAGGACACAGGGGATGCAGAGTGAAAACAGCAATTGCCACTGCATGCTGTGCTTTATTGTTAGTAGGTATTTAAAGACAAGCAAGCATGATCTTTGCCAAGATTTGGTCAGAAGACATTCACACAAAAATTTCAACGACACATTTTTACTTGACCTATGAGAAAATGTCTTGGTATATTATTATCTAAACTATTTTAGAGCAAGCTCAAACCACTTCACCAATCTCAGGAAAATGTTTGACCAGCTGTTCATCTATGCTTAAGAAAGCAGAAGAGCTACTTCCTCCGCTCCCAGGAGTCTGTGACATGTGTTTTGAGATAGGGAGAGAGAACATTTTCCCTCTCTAGCCCGGCGTGCCAAGAGCTTTCCTAATCCCAAACACAGTCCTCAGATAATCCTGAGACTGGAGCCTGTATCATTCTGCCCCCTCAACATAGACACTGAGTCTTCAAACTCTATGATTCATTTTTTAAGGCTTTTACACTTTCCATGAAATAGACCCTTTACATCTTTGGTGAGTTTAATTCCTAGATACTTTTTTATTGTGAATAGGTTTGTTTCCTTGATTTCCATTTCTGCTTGTATATTGTTGGTGTGCAGAAAGACGAGTGATTTTTGTGGTTTAATTTTGTATCCTGCTACTTTGCCAAATTGGTTTATAAGCTCTAAGAGTTTGGGGCTGAGCTTTAGGGATCATTAATTTATAAAATAATGCCATCTGAAAAAAAATAGATAGTTTGTCTTCTTCCTCTCCTGTGTGGATCCCTTTAATGTCTTCTTCTTGCCTTATTGCTCTGGCTAAGAATTCCAGAATTACATTGAAGAAGAGTGGAGATATTGGGCATCCTTGCCTTTTTCCTGTTTTTAGAGGAATTGGTTGTAGTTTTTCCTCATTATAATATTGGCCTTTCATCTGCCGTGTAAGGCTTTTATGGTCTTTTCAAATGTTCCATATATTACTATTTTTTTCCAGAACTTTTAGCATGAATCAGTGCTGAATTTCATCAAAAACCTTTTCTGCATCAATGTTGATATTCATGTGGTTCTTGACCTTGGATCTGTTGATGTAATGGATTACATTTATTGACTTACATATGTTAAACCATCCCTGCATCTCTGGGATGGAGCCTACTTGGTTATAATGTATGATTTTTTTGTGAGGTTTCTGGATTCTGTTGTCTGCAATTTTATTGAGGAGCTTTGCATCTGTCTTAATAAAAGAGATTGGTGTATAGTTCTTTTTTTGTTGAGTCTTTGCCTGGTTTGGGTATGAAGGTGATATTGGTTTCATAGAATGAGTTTGGGATTACTCCCTCTGTTTCTATTTCTCTGAAGAGCTTGAGGAGTATGGGAATTAGTTCCTCTTTAAAGGCCATATAGAATTCTGTAGTGAATCCATCAGGTCCTGGGCTTTTACAGTTGGAAGACTTCTGATTACTTCTATTATCTCTTTGTAGGTTATTGACATGTTTAATTGATTTATTTCTTCTTGTTCTGTTTGGGCAATTTCTTTTCAGGCAGGAAAAGAATTTATTTACCGAACTGCTGCCCCCACAATGCATGGTTAGAAGCATGGCTGAAAAGGAAGGGGTGACCCACCTTTGGACCAGGACTTATCTAGGCCACGGACAGGAGAAGGTGTGGCCAGGTGGGGGAAATGTGTGGCCACACTGGATCCAGATGTGACCTCAGGGTCTGGTACCCTCTTAAGATCAGATGGGAGGCATGTGACCACAGGTGGCCCAGGATGTGACTTAGCAAGAGGGGAAAGTGACTGCTTCCAGGTCTGCCAGTTACCTATGTAACAGATACTGGGCTGAAACTTAGCCACAAGGGAGGAAGGTGTCCCTGTTCCGACCTTATATTCCAGCCTTTTGATAATTATGAAAAAAGGGTGAAGATTCTCTCTGGCTACTTCCTGTTTTCACGGGTGTCAACAGTAAGGTAAAAGGCTGAGATATGGTCCCCTCTAGGAGAAGGCAACAGGAAAAAGCTGTCACTTGGACAGTGAGTGCTTAGATGAAGTCGAGAGGAAGCAAGTCTCTTGGATGAAGTCTGGAGAAGACTCAGGCATTGAGGGACTGAAAAAATACTATAGAGCAAATAAATAACAAGAGGAAGGACTTGGGGCTGAAAATGTTGGTACAAATGTCGCTAGCTATTTCTGACATCTGGTGACTAGGTAGAGGATAAGTCAAGTAACAAAGACAAGAATATAAATTCCTTTCCAGTTGAAAGTTAGACAGGTATTGACATTAGATGGGCAGTCTTCTTTCTTCTATTGATCTCCCGGCTCTGGTTAATTTTCAAAGGGCAGGCACAAAATGAATGATGTGATAATATCTCCTCTTACTCCTTTCCATTTTTCCTTGTTCCCCAGACTGGCTGAATCTAGGTGCTTGTTACTGGGATGGTTTGTCCAAGTTGGTGTTCAAGGAGGTTTGAACTCAAGACCTGGCACTGTCCCTGAGCACTTCTGCTCAAGGCTAGCTCCTACCACATTGAGTTATAGTACCACTTGCAGTGTTTGCTGGTTAGAGATAAGAGGTTTGAGCAAATGCTTCCTGCCTGGCTGATTGTAGGTTATTTGGGAAATGGAGTCTGAGGGATTTTTCAGCCCGGCCTGGCTTTAAACTGCAATCTTTGCCACAAAAACCCTTTGTTATTTCCAACTAAAGTAATAAGGATATCAAATAGAATAAGTAGAGCTTACCTGGTCCTTATCAAGAATTGACCAAATATTCTGCAATGAAAAAACTCATTAGATGAGAGAATCTTAGGACACATATGCCCAATATTTTAGAATCATGTTGTCAGTACTAGAACACAACACAAAACAAAAAAGGCAAAATGCTAAACCTAAATTTATTGACAGAATTTTTTAGACATCTTTGCTAACAAAGCACATCAGATGGTTGGTCCTCAGTTACCAGAGTCTGTGAAAAGAGCAACTTGATAGCAAGGCACATTAGAATAGGTGGTTGGAGGAGTAGTAAGCTTGGTGGAGCGGTAAGTGTTGGATGGGGCCAAACCCTTAATCCACCATGTGGCCAAGATGGTGAACTCAAGATGGCGAATTTCGGAAAAAAAGCAAAGAAAGCCTAAACAAAAAATCAAGCTTAGTTTGGCAAGCCTTTCAGAGGGAGCCCAGAGGGGGTCCCTGGAACCCAGCCCATATTCCATTCTTCAGGACACAATCCAAAAAGTTGTAGAAAAGAAAGACAGTGATATAGAAGTTGGACATGAATAGCAGAGAGCATAGAGAACCTGAAAGTAAACAGACTTCTGACCATGTACCATTGCAGAGGCAATAATTGTCTAAATCTGAGAATATCATTAAAACATTAGGTGCTCTGGCTATCCAGAGAGCACAGGGGGCATATCAAAGGGGTTTCACGGCTCGGGCATGACTCACAGCACCCAGTAAATGTGTAGGAGACTCAGTCTGGTGAATGAAGAAGAGCTGACCAGGCAGAAGCAGCATCTCGACTTTCCACAGAGACCTCTAAAGAGAAATGGCCAAGCCCCACAAACCTAGCATCCTCAGCTTCATAGGTGACCAGCCTTTCGTCTAAAGACCATACGAGCTATCTGTCATGGTGCCACATCTGCAGAGAGATTGACCAACAGAGAGCCATAGAGAGTAGTTTCACTCACCAGACTGGACATGTAATGCGGATGTGCATGTGAAGGCCAACAATGGTATTGGTTAAAAGTCTCAAGGCAGTTTGGTTCACAGAAAAGTGGTGGTTAGGAAATTCTAACATTTCTGACTCAAAAACCACATCCGAATCATGACACCATATGTAAGGTATATGAAATAGGTAGGTTTCATTAGGAAGCCAATGAAGAGAACACCACATGCTATTCAGGCAGGAAAAGATGTTTGTTTACCGAACTGCTGCCCCCACAATACATGGTAGAGAAGCATGGCTGAAAAGGAAAGGGCGGAATAGAAATTTGAATTTCTGTAGAAATTTATCCCTCTCTGCTAGGTTTTCCTTCCTTTGTGATTAGAGTCTGGAATTACTTCTTTACGATTGTTTGGATATCTTGGATGTCTGTTGTAATTTTCCTGGGATATCTCTGGTATTATTGATTTGGGTCTCCTCTCTTATTTTGTTAGTTACTTTTGCCAGTGGTCCCTCAGTTTTATTGACTTTTAAAAAAAAACTTTTCATTTTATTAATTTTATTTATAATTTTCTTAGTCTCTACCTCATTAATTTCAGCTCTTATTTCAGTTATCTCTTTCTGTCTAGCAAATTTAGGTTCAAATTTTTATTGTTTCTCTAGCAGTTTTAGTTGCATCATAAGATTGTTTACTTGATCTTTGTTTTCTTTTTTTCTTTTTTCTTTTTTTGGAGGGTGGGGTCTGGTCATGGGGCCTGAACTCTGGGTCTGGGCGCTGTCCCTCAGCTCTTCAGCTCAAGGCTACCACTCTACCACTTGAACCACAGTGCTACTTCTGTCTTTTTTTCTTTTTGCTTATGTGGTGCTGAGGAATTGAACACAGGGCCTCATGCATGCAAGGCAAGTATTCTACCACTGAGCCACTTTCCCAATCCGGTCTTTGTTTTCTTGATGTGTCCACTGAGAGCAATAAATTTGCTCCTCAGGACTGCTTTTGCTGTGTCCCATAGATTTCGTTGTGATGTTTCTTCATTTTCATTGAATTGTAGGAAGTTTTTAATTTCTTCTTTAATTTCTTCTGTGACCCATGTATTGGTCAACTGAGTTCTGTTTAATTTCCATGTGTTTAAGTTTTTTCTACTTCATGCCGTATTATTGAGAACTAGTTTGATTCCAGTATGAACTAAGAAATGATCTATTTCAGAAAAAAATAGGGGGTTGGCAAGAATAAGACCTTGCTGGTGTGAATGCCTGTAATTCTAACTATTCAGGTGGCTCAGATATGTGTATTCAGGTTCAAAGCCAGTCCAGGCAGGAAAGTTCACGAGACTTTTCTGGGGTTGTTCAGCACCACACCCTGCCTCTAGTCTGGGGTTGTTCACCCCCTTTGCCACCATTGGCCTGGGTGGGCTGCTTATGAAAACAAGTATGGAGGAGCGCTGCACCCCACTATGGGTCCGGAGATGTTCGCTGCTGCTGTTGATGCCGCTGCTGCTGCCACAGCTTTTGCCAATGCCTCAGCTGCTGCCACTGCCCCAGGATCAGCTGGGCCACTTATGCAAGCCAGGCACCCCACCACCAGTCAGGTGTTAACCACTGCTGCTGCCTCAGGTTAGGCTGGGCTCCTTATGTGGACCAGTATGGAGAGGCACAAACCGTCACGGATGTGGAGTTGTTCACTGCAGCTGTCCCCACCCCATTCACTGCTGCTGCCCCGGGCTGGCCTGGGCTCTTCCTGTGGGCTAGTGTCAAGAGGCATTGTGCCCGGAGTCTGGGTTGTTTGCCACCACTGCCAGCTGCCGTTGGTTCTCCAGGTTAGGCTAGGCTGTTTAAACCACCAGGACAGAGGTGCCACGCTGCCAGTCTTGGGTCATTCGCCACTGCTGACAGCTGCTGCTGCTCCTGATTGGAATGGGCTGCTTGTACCAGTCAGGAAGAGCTATGCCAGGGAGGGTGAGGCGAGTTTTCGTGCTGGCTCTGCCTTCTGAGATTTCTGCTTGTATTCTCTAGGTTGGCACCACCTCTTGGCAGTCTTCTGAGAGCCTTGGGATGCTTGTGAGGTCCACAGATAGTCCAGTGCCTGGCCACTTATGGAGCCTGGCATGAAACCCCACCAATTAAGCTGCTTAGAGTGGAGCCCCATCACCAACTACGGGTGGGGGAAGGGTCTTCCCATTTTACTGTCTGTGTAGGGTTTTCCCTTTTCTTTTTTCACTTCCTGTATCTCTCTGAGTAATTGCCTTTTTGTGGGTCATTTGGAGAAACAGAGCATTGAAATCCAAACTCTTTATTTGGTTGGAGAGAGCTGAGGTGTTTCCCTGCTGTTCCATCACCATCTTGGCCCCTCCCTTTCAGGTGGAGTTTTTCTTAGGTGGCCAGTGGGCCTTGATTACCAAAGGATAGGTACATAAAAGAATATGTTTTAATGCCTGCAGTCTGTAGTTAGACATTTCTGTTAACATAACCTTCCCAAGTTTAGGAACCAAAGGGGGTGGTCTACACTAAAGTATTTCAAAGGGATTAAATCCTTTAACATAGAAGCTACATCTTGCTCAAAGGAGAGCAAAGTGGAGGAGGCTTACATAGCCATGGCCAGTATCTGTATTTAATTTAGTTAGTTTCCTTTAAGGTCATATTCATTCTTTCTAGTGTCTTGGACTCTAAGGTCTATAAATGGATTGTAACTTCCAATTTATTCCTAGGATGTTAGTTAATAATTAAGAACTTGGACCATGAATGCAGGGCCATCTCTGGACCCCAAAGCTAAGGGTAAGCCAAATCAAGGAATTATTACACACCTCAGCTCAGCCTGAAAAATTGTCCACTATTACTAACAGATACCAATAGCTGTACTTTCCAGGCTTTACATCTGTGCAGTCCACTTTCCCAAATTCATGATCTGAGGTTCATCATATATGAATTCTTTCCATAGGTTCCAGCTTTTCAGCATTTACCTGATGGAAATTACCTACACACATTACAAAGAATTGTCAGGCTGAGGGCCCACTGGTTTTCAGAAGTTTTAGGCAGTGGCCTCATTCAATTTACTTGGGTGCAAATATCTATATGTAAACTGACAGAAAGATTGAACCTGTATGTTATTTTCACAAGTTCAGTATCAACATTTGCACACTTATTAATACTGTGTTTGCTTCTTCTTTTAATCTTAACGACTAGTAGTTTTAGAGAACCAACTGGTTTTGGAGTGGTCTCCCAAGCTACGTGATCAGCTCAGATGTTTCCCTGTATCTTAGTGTCTCTAGTTTCTTTACTTCCTGTATTGTACTCTGAACCTTGGAGTCTTCTTCCATTTTATTCTCCTCCTTTTCTCTCAAACTTGCTTTCGTGATCCCACTCTAGTTCTCAATGTGCTCCTTAACCTGCAAGTGTTTTGGCAGGGTCACAGGAGAGTTCCTTTGACTAGCCAACTGCTGCTCCTTCTCACAACACCTTTGCTTGCTCTTCAGCTCCTCCCTTAAGTTCACAAAGGTGCTATTGAGAGGTAATTTTTCCCACCTCCACCTGTTCCATTGGGACATGAAGTTTCTGCATTACATTTATGGTGAAGATCTCAGCAGTCTTTTTGGCTTTTTTTTCTAGTAGTCTCTCTTTCTAGTTTTCCACTTTAGTGTATTTTTGTGACAGATCTTCCAACTGTTTGTTTAGCTCTTCTGTTTTTGTTCCTAATGTTCTTTTCCTTTCCCCGGCACTCTCTGTCAGAGCATGTGGTCCTTTAACTCTTTCTGAATAGTACCAATCTCTTTCTTGAGCCTGATATTTTCCAGTTCACTTTTCCTGGCCTCCTCTTCTATGACACAGCACTTCCCCGTCTTCTCTGCTAATTACTCTTTCCTTCTTTCTCTGTTGCTTTGAATTTCTGGTGACACTCTTCAAAGCTTATAATCAACATGTACTTCAGCCTAATACATTCTTATATCAGGTCCAGCTCCTTTGTCATGGCGATGATTTCTTAATGCAGCATTAGGATCCCTTCTTGGCCTCACTTGTGGTTAGCAAGGATGGCAGCATTGCTGTCCTGTGCTTGTTTGCCTCTGACCTGTGGTCCCCTAATTTGCCTCATGCTCACCCAGGCTAATGTACTTGAATTTCATTTGATTTTGAGTGTTTTCGAGGTTCCTTTTGAGGATTTTCTTCTCATTTTTGACTCACACATGTTCCTAATTTATATCTTCAAATCTTTTCTTCACGTCAAATAATTTTCTCTGTTTTCTCCAATGTGCTCTTCTATGTGCTTTTAATCTCTTGGTGGGTTTTGACTGGTACATATTGGAGACTCAGTCTTTTATTAGACTATGTTTTGAGATAGAAGGGTGGAATTTTTTCTTTGCCACATTTCTTAAGTTCAGAAGGCTGCTTTTTAAATTGAACATAGTTGGAATTCAGAGCCCCAAGCTCCTTTGTATGTTTCTCCAGAGATATGAACACATTTTCCAGGTGGTTAATGTGATTAATTAACCTGTCCTTTTCTATCTTTCTCCTCCTTGGGCATTCCTTTTCCCAATGTCTATTTTGTTTGCAATAAGCACACTGATGTAGTCCTAGAGGTTCCCTATTGCCATTTGCGAATGAATTGTACTGTCTTTGCCAAGGGTTTCTTGATCCCTATTCTGGTGCTCCTACCAAAACTCAAACCCTCTTCTTAGACTCTTTTTCCCGGGTATCTCTGTTAACAAACACCCTCTGTGTGACTAATTCCAAATTAGAATAAACTTTTCCCTCAAAACCTTCTAACTTTTGAAGCTTTCTTCTAATATTTGGGGCTGTCTGGGTAACAAATGCCATATTTAGGAGGACTCTTTCCTTCTCCAGGGCTTCAAGATCTATAGGCCTATATATCCTATAGGCTTCTGGGAGAAGTTTCATAAAAGCATTAGGGTACTCACTGGGGAACTGTAAAATCTCACCCACCTTAGATTGATGATTTGGCTTTTTAGCCACTGCGGTATCCCTGCTAACAGAACTTGGCAATAATAGATAAGCAGCTCCATACCTCAATTGTTGTTAGTCTCAGCTTGGGTAAGTATGCGCAAAGACTTGCTGGTTCAATAGTGGGGCTACTCTCTGGTCGAAGGACCACCTTCAAATCACCAAGCAGGATTCATTCCCTTTTCTACCAGGTGAAAAGTGCCTGTAAAATTTGCTGACACTCATCCCAGATGTGCTTGTGTTTGAAAATTACTGTCTCTAATGAAGTAATGAGCCCCTTTTTGCTGAAAAGGATGGATTTTGCTGTTTCCAGTTATACAGGTCACTAGTTGTAAAGGGAACATATATTAGAAATGGGGCTTGCCCACCATCTCCTCCATGTTCCTATCTCAAAGGTAATAAGGGTAACATACCACATTGTAGCACCTCAGACTGGTACAAGTAACCACTTTTGGTATGGGAGGACTTAACATTAGAGGTGCTGATGGTAAAGAAAAGGAGAGAGAGAACATCAGTGCATCTTCCTCTGAGGAATTCTGTAAACCTGGAGGAGAATATGTTTTGGATATGACACCTTTAGGCCTTGTTCTCCCATCCTGAGAAAAGGAGTAAACAGAGGTGCATACAGGACACAGAACTGTCAGCATACACACACAGACCAATAGCCACAGACAACCCACATGTCCCATACCTCTCAATGTTGACCTCTACAGGAGGTCCCAGATGACAGAGAGAATGTCCCAGATTGTCTCTTGAGGAGGCCACAGATGATCTTTGGAGGATGTCACATATGTCATTCCTAGGAGGCCCTAAAAGACCTCTCATGGAGGTTTCAAATGGCTTCCCAAGGAAGTGTTAGATGACCTCCAAGGGATGTCCCAGATGTCCTCTCAATGTGGCTGAGATTACCTCTCGAGTAGCTCCCAGATGGCCACTCACAAAGGCCACATATGAACTTCAGAGGAGGTTCCAGATAACCTTCTTGAGAAAGCCACAGATTACATCCAGAGAAGGTCCTATATGGCTTCTCAAGGAAGTCTTAGATGATGTCCGAAGATAGTCATACATTTCTCATCAAGGTAACCCGAGATGACCACCCAAAGAAGCTCCAGATGACCTCAGGTGGTGGTCCTAGATTGCCTCATAATGAACCCCCAATGACTACTTTTGAAGAGGTCTCAGGTGGCCTCCTGAAGAAGCCCCAGATGACCTCTGGAGAAAGTCCAAGATGGCCCCTGGAGAAGGCCCCAGATGAACTCCAGAGTAGGTCTCAGATGGCTTCTTAAGGAAATCGCAGATGTACTCTTGATGAGGTTCCAGATGGCTTCCTTTGGAAACCCTACACGGCCTCTCAAAGAGTTCCCTCTAGAGGGGTTCCTCAAAACAGGCTGGCAAGCTTGCCCAGACTTGTCCTTAGTGGTACCTAAATGACTTTTGTCCATGTTGGTTCTTTGCAGACAAACACTCGAGGTAGACTCTCAACCCTGAGTGCTGACACTCTCTCCTATGGGGATTTTTTTCTGGGTCCAAGGCCTGATGCAATCCAAATGGATTATGTCAATGGGGTCTCTAAAAATTAGGACCTCTATAGTTGAAGAGAATCCATCGAGACACAGTTAATATAATAAATGTTCTCCAAACCATCAACCCCCAAAATTATGATATCGAAAGCTCCAAACATCAAAGGGCAAGCCTTTTTCTCCCCTTCCTTTGTCTCTCCTTCAGAGTCCTATACTTCTTTCGAGGTCTTTCCCTTTTTCTCTTCTACCAGTTCTTTCTTCTCTTCAGGCCTCTCCACTCTCCACAGGCCTGAACTCCTTTGCCTGGGTCGTCAGTTGCCATTCTTCACCTCCTGCTCTCCCTCAACATCCTCTCCTCCGAGGTTTTCCCCTTATGCTATCATACCACTTTTTTCCTTCCAGGACTTTTCCCTTCTATTGAAGTCTGTACCCTTTCTCCACTCCAACTGCCTAACATTTTTCAACTGTCACATCCCAAACTGCCCACAGCCCAGTAAATTCTTAACAGCTCAACACGTGGAGATTAATGCACCAGCCCGTCCCACCGAATGTCCCACCTTCTTTGGTGGCATATTTTGTCCGCTCCAGCTTGCCAGGAGATGAGGCCACACTGATTATTGGACCCTATATATTACTGGAACCCTGCTGATTATTACAGTCTCTTCCTTGTGAACTGGTAGCAATTGAAATTGGAAATTTGATTGTGATATTACAAAGTCGTTGTGACATCACAAACCCATTTTGACACAATCACCACCACGACATCACGAAGCCATTGTGACAACATTGTCATTGTTACATCATGATTCCATTGTGACATCTCAAATCTATTATGACCTCTTAGCTCCTTTGAAAAATCACATCCCCTTTTCAACATCACAGTCCATTTGTGTACCTATATCCTTGTTGTTAAGTAATGACAATTGAGATCAGACATGCCACTATAACATCAAAAAGTGTTTGTGACATCCTCAACAGTGTCACATCACTTTTTCATTATGGAAACACCACCTCATTGTGACATCATCAAACTCAATTCATTGTGACATCATCAAACTCAATGACATATTGCATTATGACAACAATTCTCATTCTAACATCATAGACATATTGTGAATGCCTATTCTGTGATTCTGTGGTATGAGAGTTGATATGAGAAACTCACTTTTGTGTCTACATAACCATTTTGACATCATTATCACTTTGTGACATCACAGTGCCATTGTGCTATCACTAACACAATGTGACATTACAAACTTCTCTTGTCCTCATAACTTTTGTGACATGCTGACATTGTGATATCTTAGAACTTTTGCCCTCATAATTTGTTTTCAACCTCATATTTCATGTATGACATGAGATAGCAGAAATCCACTGTGACATCATGACCATTGTGATATCACACTGACAGATGTCATGATCATCATGTCATATTGTGACCTCACAAAAAGTTTTGTTGTCACAGTTAGTTTCTGATGCCATACAGATAAGGGGTAATCGTAGGTCTATGATGTCATAATTGGTTGGTGATATCAAAATGGTATAAAGGATCCCATTTGTCATGAAATCACAGAGAATAAGAGTTCACAAACAGACTGTGGTGTCTCCAAAGGCAGGTGATGTCACAAATGTGATGAAGTCCTAAAAGGCTTGTGATGTCACAGTGTGACACAATGTTCATGATGTCTGTCAGTATGATGTCATAATGATCATGATGTCACAGTGGATTTCTGATGTCACATATCATAACTGAAATATTATAAGGTTGAAAGCAGATTACAAGCTTATAAAGGGCCTAAGACATCACAATTGCAGCACATCTCAAGACATGAGGACAGGGCAGATTTGTGATGCCACGGTGTGTTAGTGATATCACCATGGCACTATGATGTCACAAAGTGATTATGATGCCATAAATTTATGAGATCATAATGGTTTTCTGATATCAACCCACATGCCACATTTCAAATAGAATGAAATAAGAGAATAGGCATTTACAATGTGTCTGTAACATCACAATGACAATATAATGTCATAATGCTATGAGGTCAATGTAAATTGGTGATGTTGCAAGGAAGTAATGGTGTCATAATGAATATGTGGTAATGGGGTCACAAAGGTTTTGTGATGTTACAATGGCATATATGAATTCAATCGTCATGTGTTCACAATGAGGATATGGGTACACATATGGACTGTGATGTCACAAATGCCATGTGTGTTTTCAAAGGTTCTTAGGGGTCATGATAGCTTTATGATACAGTTGTGATGAGGTCACCATGGGTTTTTGATATCATGATGATTTTGTAATATCTCAAACACATGTCCCATTTCAATGGCTAGTATTTCACAATGTGCATAAATTTCACAGAAGGAGCTTGAAGTCCTAATGGACATGAATTTTTAAAAATGTTATGAGGTCATATTAGGTTTGTGAATATACAATGGGACAGTGGTATCACCATGGCAATATCAACTCACTACATCATGTCAAAATATTCTTTTGGTGTCACAATTAGTTGATGATGCCACATTGGTGATGAAGGCACAAAAGATTGGTGATGTCACAATGTGTCGGGCATGTCACAATTACATGATGGTTCTCAATTGTCTTTAACTTACAATGAGTATATGAATTCACAAAGGTACTGCAGCTTCTCCAAAAGTATGTGTTGTCACAAATATATTGAAATCCTAAAAGGTTTGTGATGTCAGAATTTGGCACAATGGTTATGACATCTGGCATTGTGATCTCACCATGGTCATGATGTCACAGGGAATTTGTGATATCAAATGTCATATGTGAAATCTAACGAGGTCAACAGATTATGAGGACAAAAAGGCCTAAGGTATCAGAATTGCAGCGCACAAAAGTTATGATGACAGGATAGGTTTGGGTTGTCATGGTGGGTTAGTGATATCACAATGGCAACGTGATGTACAAAGGGATTGTGATGTCACAATGGTTATGAGTTCACGATTTGGTTATGATATCAACCTACAGGCACATTTGAAATAGAATAAAATCAGAAAAGGCATTCATACTGTGTCTATGATGTCACAATGACAATGTGAAGTTCTAATTCTATCACATCATTTTTGTTTTGTGATTTCACAATAAGCAGATGGTGTCAAAACTTCAATGTGATGTCACAATTGTGATGATCTCACAAACTGTTTTTGATGTTAAAATGTCATGTATGATTCTCAATTGTTAATATTTCACAGTGGGGATTTGGGTATACAAAGGGACTGTGAAGTCACAGAGCTATGTATTTTTCAAAGGTTATAAGAGGTCATAATAGATTTGGGATGTCACAATGTGATCCTGGTGTCAAAACATCAATGTGATTTCACAGTGGTTTTGTGATGTCACAGTGGTGATGAGGTCACAATTGGTTAGTTATGTCACGAGTTTGTAATATCACAATTATTTGCCCAATTTCAATTGGTCCTAGTTCACCATGAGGACATTGTAATAACTATCAGTGCCCATATAATCCACGGGAACAGATAGTCATCATGGCCTCCTGGTCTAGACCACCGGAGAGGGGAGTGCATGCCACTGGTGGGGGAAGGACATGCTGCTGAAGGAGATAGGATATCAAGCCCCACATGGTGAGCTGCCAAGAAGTGATTTGGCATGGACATTTGGGAAGTTATGTTTGAAAACTCTTATGCAGGAAAAATATTCCAGTGGGGGAAGGGTACAGCCTATATATAGGATGCATGTTCAGAGCAACAAAAGGGGAGAGAAAAGGGGGAAAGTCCTGGAAGGAAAGAAGTGATGAGACTGCAGGAGGGTAAAGACCTGGGAGGAGAGGAAATTGAGGGAGAGCAGGTGGTGAAGGACGGCAACTGGCCACCTGGACAGGGCAGGGCAGGTCTGTCAAGAATAGAGCAGCCTGAAGAAAAGAAGGGAATGGTTGAAGGAAAAAATGGAAAGACCTGAAAGATAGGACAGGTCTGGAGAGAAGGAGGATGAAGAGAAAGGATAAAGCCTTGTCCTTTGAAGTGTAGAGCTTTGTTGTTCATTATGTTGGGGGCTGGTTGTTTGCAGACCAGTTAACAAATGCCTGGGTTGATCTTGGGAGGTGTGAGGATTCATGGTTGAGGCTGCATTTAGCTCTGGGCATCCAGCCCAGGTCAAGGTAGTCGCTTATTACAAAATTTGTAAGATCAAGACAGGTTTGTGATGTTACATTGCATTAATAATATCACATGGTCAATATGAGTTCACAAAGGGATTTTAACATCACAATGGTGATGTGGTCACAATAAGTTTCTGAAATCAACTTATGCCGCATTTGAGATAGAATGAAATCACAGAATAGGCAATCACATTGTCTCTATGACCTCACAATGAAAATGTGATGTCATAATGCTATGATGTAATTGTCATTTGGGGATGTCACAATGGGCAGTTGGTATCATAACGTGATCTCACTCGAGATGATGTCACAAAGCATTTGTAATGGTACAATGGCATGCCTGATGTCAGTTGTCCTTTGTTCACAATGAAGACGTGGTTACACAAAGGGACTGTGATGTCACAAACACCATGTGCTTTTTCAAAGGTGCTAAGAGGTCACAACAGGTTTGGGATGTCACAAGATGGTCATGATATCACTGTGGTAATGTGATGTCACAATGGGTTTGTGATATCACTGTGGTGATAAGGTCACACATGGATAGTGATGTCACAATGAATTTGTAATATCACCATTACATGTCCAATTTCATTCTACTAGATCACAATTAAATACGAGTTCACATAAGGAGCTAGAAATCAGAAAAGCCATGAATTTTGTAAAATACGAGGAAATAATAGATTGGTGAAAATGCAATGGTGAAAATCCCATTGAAAATGTGATATTACCATTACATGAGATAGTATTTTTTTGAAGTCACAAACAGTTGGTGATGCCATACAGGTGAGGAGGTCACATAGGTTTGTGATTTCACAATGGGATGGTGGGTGATGTCACAGTCTCATGCCAGATCTCTAATTGACAATGAATATATAAGTTCACAAGGGTTAATGATGTCTCCAAAGGAATATATTGGCACAAGTTTAATGAGTCGTAACAGGTTTGTGATGTCAAAATGTGACTCAATGGTCATGACATATGGCTGTGTGATATCACAGTGGTCATGATGTCACAGTGGATTTCTGATATCACATGTCATACCTGAAGTATTATGAGTTAAACAAATTATGAACTCAGAGAGGCCAAAGATAACACACTGGCAGCATGTCAAAAAATTTATGAGGATAGGACAGTTTTATGATGTCACAGTGGGTTAGTGATATCATAATGCCAATATGGTGTCATCAAGGTATTGTAATGTCATAATGGTTATGTGGTCACAATGGATTTCTGATATCAACTCACCTGCCACATTTGATATAGAATGAAATCACAGAATAGGCATTCCAAGGTATCTGTGACATCACAATGACATTGTAATGTCATAATGCTACGATGTCATTGTTGTTTTATGATGTCACGATGGGCTGATGTTGTAATAATGACAATGTGATGTTGAACTGGTGATGATGTCACAAAGCTTTTGAGATGTTAAAATGGCATGTCTGAACTCAATTTTCATTAGCTCAAAATGATATGGGTACATAAAGGCCTGTGATGTCACAAAGGCCATGATTTTTTCAATGCTTTTGAGATCACAATAAGTTTGGAAAGTCACAATGTGATCATGGTGGCACAATGGCAATGTGATATCACAATGAGTTTGTGATGTCACCGTTGTGATGAGGTCACAATGTGATAGTGATGTCTCATCAAGATTGTAATATAACAGTGACATATACAACTTCAATTTCTTCTAATTCACTATGAGGATACTGTAATAACCAGTGGGAACAGAATTATCTGTGGAAGCTGATTATCATTTTAAATTCTTGGCCTGGCACCCAGAGAGTGTGAGGAATGCTGCCAAAGGTGGAGGTGTCAAACCTCACATGGTGAGCTGTCAAAAATTGATTGAAAATTGGGCAGTTTGGGAAGTGATGGTTGAAAACTGTTAGGCAGGAGACCCGTTGGTGTGAGGAGGGTTACAACCTATATCTAGGTTGCATTTTCAGAGCACTGGAAGGGGAAATAAAAATGGGAACTACCCGGATGGAAGAAAGTGGTAGGACAGCAGGAAGGAAAAAATCTGAGAAGAGAGGAAGTTGAAGGAGAGCAGAAGGTTGGCAAGTGGTCACTGGCACAGAGTAGGGCAGGCCTGTGGAGAGTGGAGTGGCCTGAAGAGAAGAAGAAAGTGGTGGAAGGGAAAAAGGGAAAGACCAGGAAGAAAGGACAGGTCTGTGGCGAAGGAGGGAGGAATGGAAAAGTAAAATGCCTTGCCCATTGAAGTTTGGAGTTTTGGAGATGATAATTTTTTGGATGTTGGTTTGCAGACCAATTAAGAAAGGGTGCCCATTGGAGGTCTGAGGTTTTGTGGTTAAGGCTGCTCTTGGACCTGGGTATAAAGTCCAGGATAAGGTAATCACAGTCCCCTTTCTAGTGTAAATTGGTTTATTATATTAAATGTGACTCGATGGTTTTTCTCCTTGCCTTAGAGGTCATAAGTACAGGAGTTCACAGAAAGAGATGGAAGTCTCAAAGACCATGAATATTCTAAGATGTGATGTGGCCATAATACCTTTGTAAAACACAATGGGACAGTGATATCACACTGGCAATACCACAATGTCATGTCAATGCTTTAAGACCACAATTAGTTGTTGATGCCATTCTCATGATGAGGTTACAATAAGTTTGTGATGTCACAAGGGGTTCATGATGTCAGAGGGGCATGGCAGATCTCAATTTTCATTAATTGGCAATGAATATATGAGTTCAAAAAGGGACTGTAATGTCCCCAAAAGCATGTGTTGTCACAAATGTGATGCCATTCTAACAGTTTTGTGATATCACAATGTGACACAATGGTCATGACCTCTGGCAGTATGATGTCACAGGGGATTTCTGATATCACATGTCATACCAGAAACATGAGATTGAAAACAGATTGTGAGCTCACAAAGGGCTTAATATATGACAATGGCAACATGTCACAAAACTTATAAGGACAGGACTGGTTTGTGATGACACAGCAGGTTAATGATATCACAATGGCAATGCGATGTCACAAAGGATTGTGATATCATAATGATTATATGGTCAAAATGGGATTCAGAAATAGAATGAATTCCTAGATTAGGCCTTCACACTGTTACATCTATGTTGTAACAATGTCACTGTGATTTATAATGCTATGATGCCATTATCGTTTGGTGATGTCACAGTGAGTTGATGGTGTGATAATAACAATTTGATGTCATTGCTGATTTATGATGCTACAATGGTTATTAGGTCACATTATGTTTCTGATATCAACACACATGTCAAATTTGAAATACAATGAAAAAGTTGGGCCCCGGTGGCTCACACCTGTAATCCTAGCTACTCAGGAGGCTGTGATCTGAGGATAACAGTTCAAAGCAAGCTCAGGCAGGGAAGTCCATGAGACTCTTATATCCAATAAAAACCACTAGAAAACCAGAAGAGGAGCTGTGGCTCAACTGGTAGAGTGCTCGCCTAAAGCTGAAGAGCAGGGAGAGCACCCAAGCTCAGATTTCAAGCTCCACGACCCACGACCCCCACACGCAAAAAAAAAAAATTAAAAACAGACATTCACAATCTGTCTATAACCTCACAATGAAATTATGTCCTCATAGTGCTATCTTATCACTATAGTTTTGTGATGTCAAAAGTAGTTGATGCTGTCACAATGAGAATGTTATGTCACATTGGTGATGTCACAAAGGGTTTGTTGTGTTACAATGGCATGTCTGATATCAATTGTCAGTTCATAATGAGGGTATAGTTACAAAAAGGGATTGTGATGTCACAAAGGCCAGGTGTTTTTTCAAAGGTGCTAAGAGATCCTAATAGGTTTGGGATGTCACAATGTGATAGTGATGTCAAATGACAATGAAAGCTCACAATGGGTTTGTGATGTCATATTGGTGATGAAATCAAATAGTTTTGTGAAGTCACATCTCATAATCACATGTCCAATTTCAGTTGCAACTATTTCACAATGAGGATATGAGTTCACAGAAGAAGAATGAAATATAAAAGGCCATGAATTTTCTAAAATGCTATGAAGACATACTAGACTTTTGAAAAAACAATGGAACAGTGATATCACAATGGTAATGGATGTTGCAATATGATGACTTAATAATGTTTTGATATCACAATTGGTGAGGCCACATTGGTGATGAATTTACAAGAGGTGTGTGAGGTCACAATAGGTTGGTGCTATCAAAATGATACATGTGATCTCAATTGTCATTCACTCTCAATGAGTATATGAGCTCACAAAGGGACTGTGATGTCTCCAAAGGCATGCATTGTCTCAAAAGTGATGCAGTCCTAACAGGTGTGTGTTGTCAGAATGTGACAAAATACTCATAACATCTATCAGTGTCACCATGATCTAGATGTCAACTGAATTCAGATATCACATTTCATTCCTGGATTGGGTGTGAGAGGATTGCAATTTCACAGTGGGCTAGTGATATCACAATGGAAATGTGGGATTACAAAGGTATTGTGCTACCCCAATGGCTATTAGAACACAATGTGTTTCTACTATAATAGGTTTATGTTGTCACAATTGGTTGGAAATGTCACCATGCCATACCGGATCTCAAATGTCATTAATTCACAATGAAGATATGAGTTCAAAAAGGGACTGTGTTGTCTCCAAAGTCATGTATTGGCTGTGATGAAGTCCTAACAGATTTGTGAGTTCACAATATGATACCATGGTCTTGATATCTATCAATGTGATGTCACAATGTTCATGATGTCAGAGTCAATTTCGAATATGGTATGTCATACCAGAATTATTATGAGTTTGAAAACATTATAAGCTTACTAAAGGCAGCATGTCACACAAGTTATGATTAAAAACTCAAGGTCTTTGGAGCTTAAATTTCTTTCTTCGAAATTGTATCCTCATTGTGAACTAGTAGAAATTGAAATTACACATGTCATTTTGATACTTCAAACTCATAGTGACATCACAAACTCATTTGGCCTCATCACCACTGTGACAACACAAACCCATTGTGACATCACATTGCTGTTGGGCCTTCGCAATCACATTGTGACATCACAAAGCTATTGTGAAATCTTAGCACCTTTAAAAAAAACACGACCTCTGTGGCATCACAGACCCTTTGTGTATCCATATACTCATAGTGAACTAATGGAAATTGTGATCACACACAGCATTGTATCATCACAAATACTTTGAGCAATAATTATGACTGTGAAATCACATTGTCATCATGATATTATCATCTCATTGTGACATCACCAAACCACAATGACACCATACCATTTTTTCTTTTTTTTCTTCTGTGTGTTATTTATTGTAATTATAGTGTACAGAGAGATTGCAGTTACATTAGCAAGGTAATGAGTACATATCCTATCAAACATTGCTGCCTTGACATCATATTGTCATTTGGATGTCATCGACCCATTGTGAATGCCTATTCTTTGATTTCATTCAATTTCAAATGTGCCATGTGAGTTGATATCAGGAAACCATTGTGAACCCATAACCTTTGTGACATCAAATCTCTTTGTCACAGCACATTGCCTTTGTTATATCACTAACCCACTGTGACATCAAATTCCTCTCCTGTCCTCATAATTTTTGTGACATGCCATTGTGATATCTTAGGCCCTTTGTGAGTTGAAATACTGTGTTCGACCTCATATTTCAGATATGACATGAGATATCTAAAATCCAGTGTAACATCATGATATCACACCACTGGACATCATAACCATTGTGTCACTTTGGACATCTCAGATCTGTTAGTTCTTCACCTTTGTGACTACATATACTTTGGTGACATCAGAATATCTTCCCAAACTCATATACGCATGATGAGTTAATGACAATTGAGATCCTACAGGCCATTGTGATATCACCAACCCCTTGGGACATCTCAAATCTATTGTGACGCCTCATCAGTATGGCGTCACCAATTGTGACCTCAAAACATTATTATAACATGATGTTGAGACATCACATTGTCATTGTAAAATCACTGTCCTATTGGGTGTTCACATGCTATGACCTCATACTATGAAGCTTCTTTTATCACCTTGTATCCTCACATTGAATTATGAGTAATTGAAATTGGATATATCATTCTGATATTACAAATAAACTGACATCACAAAACCATTGTGACCTCATCACCACTGTGACATCAAAAACCCAATAAGACATCTCATTTCCATTGTGACATCTCATTTCCATTGTGACATTATGGATCATATTGTGCCATCACAAACCTATTATGACCTCTTACCACCTTTGAAAACACACGTGACCTCTGTGACATCACAGAACTTTTTTTGTATCCATATCCTCATGGGGAACTAATGACAACTGACATCAGACATACCATTGAAACATAACAAATCTTTTCTGACATCATCATAATTGTGACATCAAGTTGCCATTATGACACCATCAGCTCATTTTGACATGTAAAACTACAATGACATCATAGCATTGTAACATCACATTGTCATTCTGATGTCATATACACGTTGTGTTTGCCTATTATGTTATTTGATTCTATTTCTAATGTGGCATGTTGGTTGATATCAGAAACCAATTGTGAGTTCATGACCATTGTGATATCAGGGTGCCTTAGTAGCATCACATTGCCTTTGTTATGTCACATTGCCAAATTGATGTCACAAAGGGATTTTGATGTGACAATGGTTATGACATCACAATGAGTTTCTGATATCAACCCATATGCCCATTTCAAATACAATGAAATCACAGGTCAGGCATTCATAATGTGACTATGATATCACAATGACATAATGGCAAATGCTATAATGTCATTGTCATTTTGTGATGTCACCATAAGCTAAAGATGTCATAATAACAATATGATGTGACATTGGTTATGATGTCACACAGGGTTTATAATGTTACAATGGCTATGAGGTCACAATGTGTTTCTGATATCAACTGATATGCCACATTTGAAATATTATGAAACCACAGGATATACTTTCACAATGTGTCTATGACAGCAAAATGGCAATGCTATGATGTCACTGTAGCTTGGTGATGTCACCATGAGCTGATGGTGTCATAACGACAGTCTGATGTCAAATTGGTGTTGATGTCACAAAGGGTTTGTGATGTCAAAATGGCATGTCAGATCTTAATTGTCATTAGTTTATAGTGAGGATATGAGAATGAATTCATAATACATACACAAATGAACTGTGATGACACAAAGGCCATGTGTTTTTGTTAAAAGTGCTAAAATTCCTAACAGGTTTGAGTTTTCAAAATGTTAATGATATAAAAATGGGTTAGTGATGTCAAAACTAGTTTGTAATGTCACATCTTATTTCAAATTTCAATTGCTACAAGTTCACAATGAAACACGTTCATAGAAAGATCTTGATATCCCAAAGGCCATGCATTTTCTAATATGTGATGAGGGCATAATAAATTTGTAAAAGTATGATGGTACAATAATATCACAATTGCAATATGATGTCAAATTTATATCATAAGAGTGTTATGTGACAATTAGTTGGTGATGCCATAATAGTGATGAGTTCAAAATACCTTTGTGATGTCGCAGTAGATTGCTGATGTGACAATGGCATGCCAGACCTCAATTGTCATTAACTCACAATGAGTATATCATTTTAGAATGTGATTGTGAGGATTCCAAAAGCATTTGTTGGCACAAATGTGATGAAGTCAGAACAGATTTGTGATGTGACAATGTGACACAACAGTCATTACATCTAACAATGTGATGTCACAATATTCATAATGTCACAGTACATTTCAAATATTTCCCTAATTCTAATGACAGCTTGTGGAATAGAGCTAAGTACTGAGTCCTTCATAGGTTGCTCTGTGCTGAGTCTTGCACAGGGAGCTATGTGCAGAGTCTTTCACAGGGTGCAGTATGCCGAGTCCTGCATTGGGTGCTGTGTTCTGAGTCTTTCACAGGGAGCTATGTGCAGAGTCTTTCACAGGGTGCAGTATGCCGAGTCCTGCATTGGGTGCTGTGTTCTGAGTCTTTCACAGGATGCTGTGTGCTGAGTCATGCAAAAAGTGCCATGTGCTGTGTCCTTCTCAGGATGCATTCTTTCATTGGGTCCTTGTAAGAGCTACATACTGAGATGATGATTATGCAGACAAGAGATTTGAGCTCAGATATGTCTCCATGGCAGGGACAAAATTATGTATTACTGAAGACTAGAGACTTGTCTCCTGAAGACCTTGAACTCAGGGCCTAGGCTCTGACCATTACCTCTTGGGCACATGGCTACCACTCCAACATGTGGAACCACAGACCCCCTTACAGCAGAGTGCCATGACCTAGGGGGTCGATAGCTGCCTTCTCAGGAAGCTGAGATCTGAGGATCTGGGTTCCAAACTATCCCAGACACAAAAAGTCCTATGAGACTATTATTTCCAATTGAACACTAAGAAACCTGAAGTGGAAGCTTGGTACTTTTGGCTCATGCCTGTCATACTAGCTACTCAGGAGGATGAGATCTGAGGATCATGGTTCACAGCTAGTCTGGGGCAGGAAAGTCCTTGAGACACTTAGCTCCAATGGGCCACCAGAAAAACTGAAGTGGCTCTGTGGCTCAAGTGGTAGAGCATCAGACTTGAGCTGAAGAACTCAGGGACAGCACGCAGGCCCATACATCATCTCCTACAACCAACAACAACAAAAGAGCAGAAACAAACTAACAAATCTGAAATAGAGGACTGGGAATGTGCCTTGGGGTAGAGTGCTTTGCATATATGAAACCTTGGGCTTGATTTCTCAGGACCACATCACCAGAAAAAAGCCTGAAATAGCTCTGTGGTTCAAGTGGGAGAGAGTTATCCTTGTTCAAGAAAAACAAGGTACAGTGCTGAGTTCAAGATCCAGGACTGGTGTATGCACGCACACACAGGGACAAACACACACACACACACACACACACACAGACCAGAAGTGAAACTGAGACACAGAATGGTAAAGCACTGGGCTTCTGCATTGAGCTCATGTTCAGCACCCAGGCCCTGTGTTGAACCCAAAACCTAGCCACCTAGGGCCCAACAAGGAGAGGTCAAATGTTTCAAAACATGATGAGCTTCACCAGCCCTAGATGACACGAATCTTTCTGATATGTGATATGTGCTTGGATATCCCAAGCTTCCAGAAACCTAGGAAATGTATCATAGGCCCATCATCGCCTGCAATTAAACATTTCATTAGGTTCAATATCCTAGTTTTTGGCCAGAAGAACTCCTGAATTATATTGAGCACTGTATCTGAACACCGGAATATAGTCTCACAATGGCAGGATAAGTGCAGGAAACTTGGCCTGCCAAGGGAGGTTACACAATTGAAGGCATCCTGTCAAAACAGAGAACTAGGGAGAGAGATAGCTTGGGGTACAAAGAGGCCTTTTTCTCCTGGCCTTCAGAGCCTACCCACACTCATCCTCACTAATTGGTCCAGATAGAGTTGTTTCACCGCTGTACAGGGGTAAGGCCTTTTTTGTTTGCCTGTTCAGACAATGACTGAGACTTCTTACCACAGCATGGGGTGGGGAGAAACCCTCAGGCTACACTGGGAACAGTAAGGGGAGTCCCTGAACATGCACTGTTTCAAAAGCATTCTCTATGCTATGAAATCATTGTATTAAAACAAATTTCCTAGTTTGGTTCTGTTCATTATAACTACTCTGGAACTACACCTAAAGGAACATCCATACACACGCAAAGACATGGAGGTACAGGCCCTTTGTGCGGGGGGGCAGGTCTGGGGTTGGATTATGAGCCTAGGCATTGTCCCTGAGCTGCTTTTGCTCAGGTAATGCATTAACCTTCAGTCGCAGCCACACATCTGGGCTTTTCTCGGATCTCTTAGAAATATCAGTGTCATGGACTTTCTAATACTGGCTGGATTCAAACTAAGGTTCTCTACATCTCAGCCACCTCAGAGCTGAGATTAGAGTCAGCAGCCACTGGCACTTCCCTTTCTTTCCTTCTTCATGTTTTACTCTGGACAAGCTGACTTCTTAACAGGGTCATTCCATTGGTTTGAATTTATAAGTAAACTACCCAAGTTCTTTATAGCTGCTTTCTCTGAAAACGATTTTCCCTCATCATCTTCTCCTTTGGTCACAGGTTTGCAGTCAAAAGTGAGAAATGAGTGTTACAGGATTTGGGAGCAAATGTCCACAGGACATGCCAGTTCAGTCACTTAGTATTGAGCTGCAGTAAATTTACTGTCTCAGGATGAGTGGATCGAAAGCTGGAACGATCCTCATGCAGTCTGCACTGCTCCTTTTGCCTATAAAATGACCTAATAATTATGAGTGTTTCCGAATTTAAGTATCTAGAACACACTAGAAACATCTTCCTGTTTCTGTTTTTCTCTAGTACCTCTCGAGATTTAGACTAACGGTTTGTGAGGAGCGGTTCCTCAGCGAATCCCTGAGGAAAGTTGCTTGAATCCTCCTCAGGAGATCGCCGTCCAAAGCCAGCCTGAGCAGGAAGTTGTGAGCCTCTTTCTCCAATAAACCACCAGAAAACCAGAAGTGGAGCAGTGGCCCAGAGGGTAGAGCTCCAGCTTTGAGAGAGAAAGCTAAGCAGGAGATACTGGCCAGAGCAGGCAGGAAAGCCTGAGAGGTGCTTATGTCCAATTTTTATCGACCAGATGGCTGGAAGTGGAGCTGTGGCAGTGGTAGAGCCTCAGCATTGAGTAACACAACTCAGGATTGCATAAGGCCCTGCGTTTAAGCCCTGGGATGACCACAAAAAATTCAAAGAGAGAAGGCCAAGTTATGTATCCGTGCCTTACCTACTTATGTTTGTATTACCTCCCTGAGTGCAAACAGACCATATGCAATGCTTCTGCTTTTATTTACTGATTTATTTTTCAGAGATGCCTGTTGCACAAACTGCATCATAATCTTCATTTCAGGCCCATCGCTTTTCTCTTCCAGGGTACCAGGCCTGTGTCCTTATATGATGCACACTTAGGCTCTCAGCAGGGTTTATTTACATTTTACTATGAGGCCAACACAGGAACAATCACAAATCAGGCAAGGGAAGACAAGATCAGGTTTCTTAGAAGTAACTGGTATTCACAAAAATTAACTTGGGGATGAAAAATGGCAGCCTACATATGTACAAAATACCATTAATAAAAAGATGAGGGGGCTGGGAATGTGGATTAGTGAGAGACTGTTTGCCTAGCATGCAAGAAGCCCTGGGTTCGATTCCTCAGTAGCACATACACAGAAAAAGACAGAATTGGTGCTGTGGCTCAAGTAATAGAGTGCTACAGATAGTGCCCAGGCCTTGAGTTCAACCGAGAACTGGCATAGTTAGGTAGGTAGGTAGGTGATTGGGTAGATAGATAGATAGATAGATAGATAGATAGATAGATAGATAGATAGATAGATAGATAGATAGATAGATAGATAGATAGATAGATGATAGATAGATAGATAGATAGATAGATAGATAGATAGATAGATAGATAGATAGATAGATAGATACAAAGATGATAGATGAATCTGGTCTTGGACGTCAAGAGGGAAGAAGGGAACAATTAGCAGTCATGAGGCCTTCGGCAGTGTGCCAGTATACCAGTATCGCATTCACATAACCACAGAGCAGGAAGACTGTCTCTCTCCCACTTCTCAGGCAGCTGAGGGCCCCAGAGCCAAGAGGGGAGAGCCAGGGGCTTGGAGAGAGAAGAGAAACGGCCCTGCTTCTCCTTGGACTGGGGATTGGCATTAATGATTTGCAGAATAAAGGAAGGAGAATGGATTCACCTAGGTAGAAGAAGGGCCTTCAAATCTGACAGATGGAGAGTCAAGAACCCACTTCCTAAGACCAAAAAGCAAGATTTTTCTACTCTGTTCCTCCCCTCTCCCCCACTAAACTGTGTCTCTATTGGTAACCTAAAGATAGCCTGAGGCTGCCTTAACCTGAGGGAGGAAGGTTAATCAGTCATTGTTTGAAGAGGTTGAGAAAAGCCTGACCCTGGTGTAACTCTAACAAATGTTTGAAGTTCCCCCCCCCTGCCCGTTGCTGGTTGTGCCTGGAATGAATGAAGTGGTTTTGCAGCTCACTTTCCTGTTGAGTGTGTACATTCTGCCTCCTAATCCTGCAGGCCTTGGTCTCTTCACCTAGCCTGGCTTTTGCAACTATTTTCTGTCCTTCATATACAGTGATACAATGGAGTTCTTCCTGCTAACAGGGCTAGGGCTTGGACCCTGAGAACTTCATTTGAACCCAGGATGGGTCAATATTGTTTCTTTCCTGCTTCTACAGCTTGAGAATTCTAAGAACATTTAGAGTGCAAGTAACTTCTCATCACCAAGGGAAACCCAGGAAGCTCTTGAACATCTCACCTTTCAGAAGTGGAAGTCAGAGTGTCATAGACTTTCCTACTCTGGCTGACTTTACCCTGTGATCCTGAGACCTCAGCCTCCTAAGATAGGGTGATGGGCGTGAGCTACTGATTCTCTGCTAGGTTCACAACTGTAATGACATTTTCAGTACAAGTCAACTGCTTATCACAAAGGGTTTGGGGAGCATATTAACCCTTTCAACATTGGACCATTCAGAACCCTGTAGCACACAAGGTTATAAGGCTAGAGTCTCAGAGGCTGGGTATATGGATCTACTAAACTTGAACCTTGAGCTCTGACTCCAATTCTGGTATACATCAGCATTCATTTTCCAGAGAATGTTCTCTTAATTGGCCAATAGGAAAAGTACTTTGATTAACCCTCAGTTTTTTCCAGTTGTGTGTCTCGAACTCAAGCCAGGGTAATGTCCCTGAGCCCTTCAGCTCAAGGCAAACAGTACCACATGAGCCACAGTGTCTTTTGGCGGTTCATTGGAGATAAGGGTCTAACAGGCTTTCCTTGCTTAGCCTTTCTTTGAACTGTGGTCTTCAGCTCCCAGTCTCCTGAGAAGCTAGTTTTCCAGATGTGAGCCACCAGAATCTGGCCTATTATTTTTGAAAGTCCTGGGGCTTGATCTTAGGACCTGAGCACTCTCTCTGAGCTTCTTTTTCTCAAGACTAGAGCTCTACCACTTGAGCCACTCCACAGCTTCTGGGTTTTTCTGAGTATGTGGCACTGAGGATTCAAACCATGACATTCATGCATGCTGAGCGAGATCCTTACCACTGTCACATTTCTAGCCCCACCCTTACAGTTTTATCCCTCAACTTGCCTATTCTCAAGAAAAGGCCTCTGATTATAAATCATCTAAAGAAATCCCTATAGGAAGGTGTCCAAAGATGAAGAAGACAAAGCTCATCTGTGGGAGAGACTCTAAACATGTGAAGACTGTAACAAATGCTTCCATTTAATTATGTATCATGTTTCAACACTTAATAAAGTATAAATGAAAATGAGTCAATGTCCTAAATTATTGTGAATCATTTTATAATAGATGTAAAACATGTACTAAATATTATGTGTATAATAATACTAAATACAATAAACAATAAATAAATGAATCAAATAAAAAATAAAATACAAAATAAATAATAAAAAATAATATGTAATAAACATACATATGTAAGTATATATCATATATTACACATGTATAGAAATATTTTTTTCCATTGCAAGGTGTTCATTTGGGCCCTCAGAACTCTAGCCTGAATTTGTTTTCCTCAAAGACAGTAAGTTTCGCCTTCACCTATGGTGCAAAAGAGTTACCTGGAGGGTGAGATCAAATCACAGCAATTACAGAAATACTGGCCCCAGTTCCAAGACAGTGGCTTAATTTTTTTAATGAAAGCAGTTATGTTCATTCAGTTCCATACAGAGCATTTAAAAAAAAGCAGTGTAGAATTTTGTACAGCTTTTCAGACATCCTTACCTTACCCCCAAAGTGCTTCTCTGAGCACTACATTGTTTCTTTTTTTGAACATTTTTATTGCAAAAATGTTGTACAGAGGGTTCACAGTTACATGAGCAAGGTAATGAGTTCATTTCCTATTGAGCATTGTTGCCTCCTCTTTTTTTTGTTTTCCCCCTACCATCCCTTCCCTCCCATCTCCACAACTACTCCCCCTGCCGAGTTCAGTGACTTTTTTTTTTAATTTTTGGCTTGGCACGGGGTTTGAACTCAAGTAGTGGTAACTCTGCACCTTCCCTCACATTGCTACAGATTTACCAAGACCCTGAGTTCAAATCCCAGGCTTAGGAAGGAAACTGGCAGAAATTCCAAATGAAAGAGCTTTATTTCTTTTTAATTTAGTTAAATAATTAATTAATTGTTTTATTTATTCTTTATTTTGCCAACCACGGGGCTTGAACTTAGGTTGTGGCAACTCTGACTCAGCTTCCATCACCCTAGACTGTGGTGCAGTCTCTGGACCCATAGCTGATCCTGGGATCCTAGGCCCTGAGGATTTGCAGGAAGAAAAAAAAGTAGGATACCACAAAAAGTGGCGAACTTCAGAGGGCTGGGGTATTACGTCTTTTTCTTTGTACCATGGGTCTGCATGACAAGGCTACAAAGTGGACATGACCTGCCGTTGCTCAGACATGCAAGGCAAGCACTCTACCACTGAGCCACCTTCTATTTTCTCATTCCTGGAAGAAGCTGCACATGAAGACAACACTGATCCTTATTTTCAGTCTGTACCTTTGAATAAGGAGGAACATCTTTCCTCTGCTCTCCATCAATTCCCTACTTTCTAGTTAGAATGACTTAGAATAATAAAAATGTAAAAAGAGAAAATAAATCATCATGAAAAAAAAACAGATGCAGAAAATTCATTGTATTTTTCCCAATATGAACTATTGGGGAAATACATGGACACCTTATTCCCACTGGCACTGAAAGTCCCTAGTTAGGCAATTCTGATGAAGATGAGTAACAAAATGAAAAAGTGAGAAATCGTATCAATTGCAAGAAAAAAAATGGAGTAGGATCCAAGAAAATTTCTTCTTTGGGCTGCTGAAAATAATCGGCTTACTAGAGTGTGGTGACTACTTTCCATAAAAGCTACTCATGTGAATACTTGGGATGACAATGAATATACCCCTCTTCATCGGGAAGCCTACAGTGGACACTTAGACATTGTCCATGAGTTGGTGGCTCAAGCAGCAGATATTCATGCAATAATTGTTAATGGCTGAACACCCCTGCGCAGTGCTTACTCGTGGAATAATACCAGTGTGGCGTCTATCTTACTTCATCATGATGCAGATACAAATGCCCAAACTAAATGCCCCTTGACTCCCTTGCATCTTGATGCTGGGAATATAGATAGCAAAGATACAGTGGATCTCCTTCTGTTGAACCATTATATCAAACCAGGTCTGAAGAACATCTTGCAAGAAACTGCCTTTGATATTACCAAAAGGATAAGTATGTATCACTACCTCTTTGAAGTTGTGGAAGGCTGTACAAATTGTTCTATTAAGTTGTAATGTTTAGGTTAAGTTTCTTTTCTTTTATCTTTTTTTTTGTTGAATTTTATTATTTTACTGTGAAAACATCATACAGAGGGGTTAAAATTACATGGGCAAGATAATGAGTACATTTCTTATCAAGCATTGTTGCCTCCTCCTTTATTTCCCCTTCCCATACCTTCTCATATCTCCCCCACTCCCCTCCACCCTCCCTACCCCTTCTCCCCAGCCAAAGTTGTAAAGTTCGGTTTTCTACATGACGTCTTGTACATCTCATTGTTGCAATGGGTCAAACTGTATCCCTATTTAAATAATTTGTTTTTTCCCTTCCCCTCCACAAATCATACCAACATCAAATATAAATAAAGCAGGGGTTATACGGTGGTGGAGGGACATACAAAGCAACAAAGAAATCATCTTATAAATATCTTAGAAACAATTGCAAGAAAGAAAAAAAAATTGAATCCTTATCTTGGGGTTCATTTCGCCTAACATAAACTTATCTGACCATTTCTGCTTGTCTCAGACATATAGTAGTTATTGCAAATATGGGAAACCATGGGATCTATGTTTCTTTGGGCCTCGCTTACTTCACTTAATATATTGTTTTCCAAGTCTTTCCATTTTCTAACAAATGGGGCAATGTCATTCTTTCTGAGGGAGGCATAAAATTCCATTCCATAGACTTCTATTTTCTTAATCCATTCATCTACTTAGGGGCATCAAACAAGACCATACTAAAGCTACCAGAACAACTATGTTTATTGCAGTATTATTTAGCATAGCTAAGATATCAGTTATGTTTCTTAAACATCAAAATGCCAGTCCATTCTTTGTGTCCATATAAAATATTTTCACAATCCAAATAACAGCAATATCTTACTGTAAAAATTCCGTGGAATTTTTACAAGTGAATTGCCTGACTTTGATGTCAAAATGTATTTGAGTTGTTTGTGTACATCTATAATGATTTCTGCAGATTTTGTGATTTTTTAATCAGAAATAATTTGATCTTATCTGTTGAAATGAGTGTTATAGAAACTAAAGATATTTCTGGTTCTTGTCTGAAAAAAGTATATTTTAAAATATTCTATATTCTGTGTTTGCATAATATCCATAATCTATTTCATTCTTTCCTAGATATATTTGAATTCAACATTGTTTTATAATATATATATATATATACATATATATATATATATTAATGAATTCCTTAAGAAGCAGGAATTAGCAGTAAACAATAGTCAAATGCAAGTCAACTTAAAATGAAGGACCAGATCACAAAATCTAAGAGAAAGTACTGCAAATCAAACTTTCAATTTACAGATGACCAGCCCATATGAGTGAACAAGATCACAAAGTGTCACAAGATTATTTTTAATACCCCTCCCCTAATGATTAATGAACGATTTCAGTCCAGCATAAATGGGCCAGAAAAATAGCTCCTGGAAGGATAGATCCACAATTTGTCTATAAAGGCCAGGAAAACTTGACTTAGAGGTCAAATGTAATTAAAAAAAACATTAATTGAGAAGATCCTTAGTGCTTAATAACACTATGAGATATACAAGTTGCCATGTCAAAAACAAAGTTTACAACTTTGGTGCGGGGGGGGGGAGGATCGGGGTAGGGGGCAGGGGGAGGATGCAAAGGAATGGGAAGGGGAAACAAAGGAGGAAGCTACAATGCTTGATAAGAAATGTACTCATTATCTTGCCCATGTAATTGTAACCCCTCTGTACAGTATTTTCACAATAAAAAAATACACAGGTACTTCAGTAAAACTTGGTTCTGTGGTATAAAAATGTCATTCTCAAAATATTTAATCTCCTGAAAGTGTATTATTTTTCAAGTAATCTTTGAAAAATCAAATTCGCAAACCAGGCGCTAGTGGCTCAAGCATGTAATCCTAAATACTCAGGAGGCTGAGATCTGAGGATCACGGTTCAAAGCCAGCCCGGGCAGGAAAGTCCGTTAGACTCTTATCTGCAATAAACCACTCGAATATCAGAAGTGGCACTGTGGCTCAAGTGGTAGAGTGCTCGGCTTGAGCTGAAGAGCACAGGGACAGTGCCCAAGCCCAGAATTAAAGCCCCACGACCTACCCCCAAAAAAATCACATTCGCCAAAATAACATTTGACAAATAGATGATACTTAGTGGCAGTAGAGTTACAATAGAATTGATTTGCTTACCCAGCACTAATGCCAAACAGGTTCAACCATTCATTAAACTGTAGAAATAGTACCACCCATCATTTGTGTTATTCATTAGGTGCCTTTCAAAATTAGTTAAATATATCAGTCTCCCATATTTCAAACCCAAACGTTAGCTAATAAAGTAAATTTCATCATTTAATAAGGTACATTTTAAAAAGTCACAAATAGTTGCCTTATCATATGTTATTTTATGTTTTCCCTATCTGTCTAACATAGTAAGTCTTGAATATGGGTACTCGTCAGAGATGTGAAAAACATAAAATCTGTCTTCTATTTCTATCATATTCCTCTATAATAATAAATTTTAATTTTCTTTTTTTTCCGAAACTTAAATGTAGTAGAAAATATTATCCCATGTAAAATAAAATAATCACACACCATTGTACAAAGCCATTTGTAAAAATTGGTAATTTGGAATACATTCTAAACCATTTTTAAACTTTCTTGTTGACTAAAGATTAATCTTCCAAATGGATGAGAATTACATCATGTCTAGGTGCTTCATGCCTCCAGTCTTGCAAATTATTATTGCAGATGAATGAATTATGGAAATATAAGCTGACATAAGTTCAAGTATATGCAGGATTGAAACTCCATGGAATGTATATAAACCTTTCAAACTATTAACAGACAGTTTAACAGAATGACTATCAGGAAGTTGAAGCCAGAGAGGAATAATAGTAAATACATAGAATGAATGAAAAATGGAACAAGGGGCAAATACAGCTAGAATTTCAATATACACATGTGATAAAGGAAGTGGTAAAAATGAAATATATCTTGGAGAGGGAGTTGGTTGACAATGATAGAAGGAGTGAAACTGATCCAGGAGCATTGGACAATTAGATGGACATATTTAATTTTAACACACTTGCACAACCTTTTGAAATTCAGTGAAAAAACACACAAAAATTACAACCAAACAGCAATCTCTAGAGAGTATGAATATAACCTCTCAAAATTTTAAGCAGTTAATGAAGAGCTGTCTTGGGAAAAGCAAACAAAACTATTCAAAGAGGGTAGTTTGGGGTAGGGGAGAAATTTGAACAGATTTAAATGGATTGTCTCAGGTTATAAATCACCTAAATATGCTGCAAATGTTATGTTCCTTCTGCGAGTTCCCTCTGTCTGAACTGGATATTCCAGTCCTGAGCCACACTTGATAGCTTGTGAAGATAGAATGCAAGAGAAAAGATCAAGAACCCATTACTCGGCTGGAGAGAAAACAATTTTCTATGTTTTCTTTCATCTCTCTTCACTACTCTTTCTTCATACTTTTAAGTCAATTGATTTTGAGTTATATATTTCCTTCTTTGTTCTGGAAAAGTAATTGGTGAAAGTAATTCACTAAATAGTATTTGCCATTTTTTTTTTATCATGCAGTTTACTTATTCAAGGGAGTCCATTAAACTTCACCCCTGCATTTGGTTGCCATAAAAACCCAACATTGATGTTAATCAGGACAAACTGTAATGTAAAACTTTGTCTACAAAAAAACCAGTCCAAGAAACTGTGATCACAAATATTTGGATATCCGTTTTTCTTTTTTCTTTTACCTTGAAAGTCTTGTGTCGGGCTGGGAAGTGGCTCAGTGGTGGAGCGCTTGCCTTGCATGCTTGAGGCCCTGAGTTCGATTCCTCAGCACCACATAAGCAAAAAGAAAAAAACCGGAAGTGGCATTGTGGCTCAAGTGGTAGAGCCCTAGCCTTGAGTTGAAGAGCTGAGGGACAGAGCCCAAGCCCAGAGTTCAGGTCCCACGACCAGACCCGAAAAAAAAAAGAAAGGAAGAAAGAAAGAAAGGAAGAAAGAAAGGAAGGAAGAAAGAAAGAAAGAGAGAGAGAGAGAGAGAAAGAAAGAAAGGAAGAAAGAAAGAAAGAAAGAAAGAAAGAAAGAAAGAAAGAAAGAAAGAAAGAAAGAAAGAAAGAAAGAAAGAAAGAAAGAAAGAAAAAGAAAGAAAGAAAGGAAGGAAGGAAGGAAGAAAGAAAGAAAGAAAGAAAGAAAGAAAGAAAGAAAGAAAGAAAGAAAGAAAGAAAGAAAGAAAGAAAGAAAGAAAGAAAGAAAGCCTTCTTGTGTCTAAAGTGCCCACAAACATAAGTACTCCACCATTTTTTGGTTCAATCACTTCTAACCTCAAAGATATATTTTGCTAACAAGACGCTTAGAGGAAACTGCATAATACTCCACTTTTATCTTCTTTCTTAAGACTCTCCTTAGATACCACATCAGGAACAGTGAAGTTATTCTTTGCAAAATTATTTCAATAGATTATTTTTCTCTTAATCTTGCATTTGCTCAACAAGATGTATGGAAGAGAATAAAGTTAAATCACCCATACTTTGGAAGACAATGTCTGTTACAAAGGACAATGCTTCTATGTCCTACTTCTATGTCCTCCTCTTAGCTCTTGCCTGATTTCCAATTAATCACAGCTTCTTGGCTCCAAGTGTAGTGAAGCTGAAGGACTCTAAGGCCTCCCCCACTGCTACATCTTCATGGTTTCTCCTTTAAAACTCTTTTAAGTTTCCTCTTTTGGATGTGGGATTTATTTTCATGTCTTCATTAAATCAGTTCTGCATTGTAGTGAGCCAAATCGGCTCTGTAAAATCACTTTAGGTAGCAAAAATATTACAATCTATATCAAAAACTTTTGGCCTCCCTCCACTGCTGAAGCCAATTTGCTCAGCTAGGGCTTCTAAGAACACTGTTTTCTTACTTTTTCCATGTGCTCAGTTCTTTTCTGAACCCAAAACTTTTTGGCTTATGTAATAAGAGATGTCTTCACTATCTCATTTTAATAAGGATTTATATTTGTGAGCCACTTAGAAATGTGAAATCACTGGTTTGAAGTATCCAATCAGATTTTTTTTCTGTGTTTCAGTGCTTCAGTGCAAAGACATTGTGGAAAGTATTACAAACAAAAAGTGTAAACCCAATACCTTTTTTCATTGTGGAGGGCACTTTCTCCCTAAATATTTTGACCCAAATTATCTTTTTCAGAGAATTACTGTTTGGTAATTAAAGGTCAATTCACAAATTTTGATGTCTCTTTTTAAAGAAATTTGAATTAAATTGCACTATAACCTTGTTTCACACAGTGAGAGAATATTTCCTGGGTAAGGACAGTTTTCAAGGGAAGCTACAGGATTTACAGCAAGGTTTCTGAGGTTTGTTTGTTTAGTGTGAAAATGAGCCATCTTCACTCACATTGCTCCCTCTCCACTAATTATCCATGGATTTTTTGCATGAAAGCCTATTTCCTAGGCAATTTTAAATTTTCTTAATAGGCTATGTTGTTTAAAAGTTTGAACAATTAAAATTTACGTGTCATATTTTTAAAACTCTTTTGAAATTCCTATATCAAAACCGTGAATTCACCAATCCTAATTCCACCTTTACCATCAAAAACAGTTAACACGTTGTTTTCACGATATAGTGTCCATGCAACTATTATTTTCCAGTGGCTTTGTTATGCATATATATGACCCCATAAGCTGATGTTGAACAAAATGAACTCCAAGATATGGAATCAGAGATTTTTATTTGCGGTTGTTGGTTTTTATGTATTATGTGATTTCTATTTTCTTTGATTTTTCCCCTTTGATTTATCCCTTGCTGTATTTGATTTTGGTACCCTGTGTATTGTGTATATATTTACCTTCATTAGGGAAGGGAAGAGGAACATCACAATGGTGACACAAATGACAAAGGCCAAACCAATGCATTAGCAATACTCACAAGACAATACGTTGGAAATATACATTACAATTTGTGAGGGGTACATAGGTGAAGGAAAACTGTGAGAAAAGTGAGGGAGGGGGTAACAAGTTGGAAAAGTTATGTATTCACTACCTTACAATTACTGTAACCCAACTGTACATCACTTTGACAATAAAATTAAATTTAAAAAATAAGCTGCATAAAATAAAATTTCACTATATTGGTTTAGTTAATATTATTCTTTATATAGTAAAATTTTAAAAATCAATACTATTTGGCATCTAATTTGATTTAATTACCCTTTCTTTATCAGAAGGTCGTCAACTTGAATGTTATCCAACTAGACAATATTTTCACAATATACTTGTATATTTTGGAAAAAATAAATTTAGCACTTTCACACACATAAAACCGAAAACAATTTAATTCTATGGAAACCCATAACTATTAAAATTAAATAAGTTGTTAGGACAGAATATATGTGTTGTTCAAAATTCCTATGACTAATAACTACTCATTTTCAAATTCTGAACTTTCCATACCTGAGAGATTCAAAACGGTAGTTGTTTTCATGTTATATAATTCTGCAATAGATGCAGTTTCCAATGGAGTATTAGAGATTGAGAAGTCAACAGAAAAATAGCCACATTCTTATAGAAGATAAAACTATGGAGCATCTATAATAATTCTTCAGGGGTAAGCATTCCCCAGCTTTATGCCATAAAGTCATCCTAGCCCAACAGTTTCCAACTTGTAAGGTGCACCTTAAAATTCCGTTATTTCACATCATGAATAGCTTATCTTTACTGTGAAAAAATACTGCACCTCTGGTATTGTGATGCCCTCCTTGTTCTGCAAAGAACACCACAATAAACTCAGTTGAATCAATTTTCCCCCTGTGGTATTCTTGACATCAGAACTCTTGCAAATATTATTTATATTTATATTTTTTAACTATCATAAATATTGAGGATACTAAGTTAAGAAGATTATGGTTCAAAGCCCATCCAGGCAGGAAGATCCCTTAGAATCTTATCTCCAATAAACTTCTCAGAGAAAGCCAGACACAAGTGGCACTGAGGTTGAAGTGGTAGAGAAGGAGCCTTGAGCTCAGAGACAGTGTCAAGGCCCAGAGTTCAAGCCCTAGGTCAAACCAATAAAACAAAAACAAAAATTGGGCTGGGAAGTTGGCTCAGTGGTAGAGCGCTTGCCTTGCATGCATGAGGCCCTGGGTTTGATTCCTCAGCACCACATAAGCAAAAAGAAATAAAGCCGGAAGATGCGCTGTGGCTCAAGGGGTAGAGCGCTAGCCTTGAGCTGGAGGGATGAGGGACAGCACCGAGGCCCAGAGTTCAGGCCTCACGACCTGACTCCCCCCCAAAAAAATAAAATAAAAATGAACCCAAACCTAGCATTTTTTCTCATTGTATACAGAGGCACATAACTAAGGAAATTGCTTCCTGTGTAACATATAAGTAAAAGAAAGAAGATGTCACACAATTATTCTCTTCATACCATGTTATACCAAACCCTCAAAAATGCTTTTCCTAAATTTATAAATTAATATCATCCATTTGTTGGCAACTCTGTCTAAATTATTCACATTATCATTTTATACATGAACTGTTGGAATGATCTATTAACTAAGTTCTGATTATTACTCTCTTGAAAGAATATTCTAGGCAAAGAGAATGCCAGAATCATTTGTGAATTTGTCAGTTAAAACCTCTACTTAAAAAGAATTTTATAGTATCCAATGGAATATGGAATTACAAAAAAAACTATTTATTTTGAATCTAAATTCTAATTTTGCAAGGTCCACAAAGTCCTACATTAGACGAACTGTGCTATTTCTCCGGGCTTAAATTTTGTAAACCTTCATCATTTCTTTGGCATCCAACAGAATGATGCTTACTTACTTTTTCAAATTTTGGTTGGGAATCATGAGCTATTTTGCATCTAAGAATGTTCTGTAATGAAGAGAGATTAAAACACAACTGAGGATTATATATCAGTTGCATTTGAATAGGAAATTTGACTTCTCAAATCATAATGACAAAATTAGCCCAAACTTCCAACTGTGTATTCCTTTCTTGTAATTTGGTTTGTTTTATTGAGACAAAAATTATACTACCTGGTCCATTGAAGGTATCACTATGTAATTCCACTCTCTAATCTCCTTTCTTAGTCTGAGTGCTAGAATTCCAGGCTTGTATCAGATTGCCCTGCCATAGTTTGTTGGTTTATTTAATCTAGAAACACACTAGCAATTCTGAACTTCTCTGATGATCTTATCCATTGACTGCTCAGATTGTTTATGTACAGTTTTGAAAGATGTTCTAACATTTGACACAGTATATGAACATTTTCAGATGCACATGCAGGAGTCTCTGATTCATTCCTCCATGGATCTGATCCCTTTAATAATGATTACTTGCCTTTCTTACTATCTCTGGTCCCTACCTATGTAATAGTCTCAAACTTGTTTGAAGAAAGTTCACTAGAGGACTTTTTAATATTAAAATTTATCACTTGATTATAGTTTTACTCAGAACATATTTTCTATTGCTTTCTAGCTTTTCTACATATTCTGAGAGTTGTTTCATTTGTGTATTCGTGGGTGCACATATAAGTGCCTCTGTGTGTATGCATATGTTTGTATGTATGTATGTTAAACCTCAAGCTCTTATTCAACAATCTTGCTCATGAGTGGTATTTCATCACTTGAACTGTTCTTCCAATGCAGCTTTGGCTGGTTAATTATAGATAGTGTCTAAAGACTGTTCTGCCCAGGCTGGATGCAAACTGAATTTCCCAGACTCCTTTACATTCTTAAGTTTTTTTTTTCCAGGAGTATCAACTTTTAAACTACAAACATTTTTGTGAGTGTTGTCTAACCTGTAGCCCAGATTTTTAACTCAAGTATTCATATAAAGATAGATGAACATACGCATTACATATGCTGAAAGTACACTGTTAGAAATGTGATCTTAAGCTGGGTGGAGGTGAGATCTGAGGATTGAGGTTCAAAGCCACCCCGCATAGGAAAGTCCCAGAGACTCTTTTCTCTAACTACAAGAAAACTGGAAGTGGCACTGTGTCTCAAGTGGTAGAGCATTAGCCTGGAGCTGAATAGCAGAGGGACAGCGCCCAGGGTTCAAGTGCCACGACCACCACCACCACCAACAATGTATATATATATATATATATATATATATATATATATATATATATATATATATATATATATATAAAGAAATATGATCTTTGCCTCCAGGTTCATTGCTAGTATAATCCCTGCTCTTTCAAAATGGACATTTTTCCAGTTAAGTCCATTCTCTTATATCTGAATTGCATGGAATCAGAATCATACTTCTATTCTACTTTTTACAAATTTGCACGATTGGAAGTGTGATTTAGAAAGGGAGTGGCCTCATACTTCATTTTCCACTTAGGAGAAATGCTTTTTCTATATCACTTCTGTAAATCTACATACTGAACTTGGCTTCATTGTTTCAATGTTGTCTTATTTGTAGATCCTTCTATATTGTATTGAACCCTAAAACACAGAACTTCTCTTTCTCCTATTATTGCTATTGTTTCTCTTACTGTTAACTCTTGTACACTTGGAAAATAATGCACAGCACATACACTCACAAAAAAATGATCTGAGAACCCTCTTCCCATTTAAAATTCACCTTAATTTACAGAGCACTTATGAAGTTTGAACTCAATGTACTCATGGATAATGCATTTATAAGCAATATAAATTTCATATTTTATCTTTACTAAGTTGTCTCTGAAACACTGCTACATGCTGTCCAAAGGTGTCCTTGTGCGTTTTCAATGAAGCCAGCAAACATTCATTATACCTCAAGCAGCACCATAAATTGTTGCTAGAAGTAACTATTACTGGAGGCGGAAACTGATCCCAGGGGAGGAATTGAACATAGAGATATGACAAAGTTCAAGTTAATTTGTGCTTTCCTTTTTACTGTACAAGAAAAGGATCCAAGGCTTGAGGGAAACTCTGTCCCTGACTTTTCGAGTGTGCTTTTTACTCATATAAAACTGGCTTATAAACTTCTGGTTGAGAGTATTACAAAAGGAAATAATGTGCCATTTGAGGGCCAGCATAGAACAAAAGGAAATAACGTTGTTTTAAAAGTGTTCTACTGCAAAGAAAAAAAGACATGGAGATTTTAAAGTGCTTTATGGATGGATATTTCACTTCTGAGATGTTTTGCTTGTTGCAGGATTTAGTTATCCATCCCTTTATTCTGGTCCTGAGTTCTCCATAGGAATAAGGATTCCAAAAAGGCAGGATCCAGTGAGTATAATCAGCAAAAGCAGTCTCTTCTCATACCAGTACTCCTTTAAGGAGGGTCCCAAAGAAATACCTGGGTTTTTTTTTTTTTTAATTTTATTTTATTTTATTTGAGAACATACTGTACAGAGGGGTTACAATTACATGGGCAGGATAATGCATACATTTCTTACCAAGCATTGCAGCCTCCTCCTTTGTTTACCCTTCACCTCCCTTCCCAGCCTCCCCCCTCCCTCCCACCCAATCATACCCCCCCACCCCCCACCCCCCACCGACATTGTAAAGCTGTTGCTTTGTATGTCCCTCCCCCACAGTGTAACCCCCGCTTTCACTATATTTGATGTCAGTATAACATGTGGAGGAGATGGGGACAAACAAGTCATTTAAGGATTCAGGTGGACCTATTGCAACAATGAGAAGTACAAAATGTCATGTCAAAACCAGCTTTACAATGGGTTTTTTTTTGTTTGCTTGTTTGTTCAGTTTGTGCTGGTTCTGAGGCTTGCTCTCGGAGGCTGGAACATGTCACTGAATCGATGCTTTTCCTGCCCACCTGTCCCCAAAGCTAATACTTTACTGCTTGAGCAAAATCCTCACTTCTGGACTTTTTGGTGGTTAATTAGCGATAAGAGATTGACAGAATCTCCTGCCTGGGTTTGTTTTGAACTGAAATAGTAAGAAAGCCAAGTGATGGGCTGAGAAGGTGGCTGAGGAGTAGAGTGCTTGCCTTGAATGCATGAGGCCCTGGGTTCGATTTCTCAGCACCACAAGAGCAGAAAAAGCTGGATGTGGTACTGTGTCTCAAGTGGTAGAGCACTAGCCCTGAGCTGAAGAGCTTAGGGACAGTGCCCAGGCCTAGAGTTCAGGCACCATGACTGCCAAAAAAACGCCAAGTGACATCAACTGTATCAAGACTTATTTTTTGAACCAAGAAATACTAAATGATGTTTATTATAAAGCTAATATTTGACAATTTTTAAAAGAAGAGAATATGTCCAGCGAAGAAGCCATAACTTAAATAACAGCAAAAGTAAGTGCACTGAATCATTTTGGTATTATTTTTTTCTGCTTTGGAAGATTACTATTGACCTTGTCCTTCCTTTGGGGGAAAACTTAAAGTCATATTTGCACTTTTTGTTGGTAGTGGGGCTTGAATTCTGATCCTGGGTGCTGTCCTTCAGCTATTCATCTCAAGTTCACTGTTCTACCACTTTAGTTATGGCACCACTTCTGGGGTTCTGGTGGTTAATTGAAGATATGGTTCTCATTGACTTTCCAGAGCAGGCTGGCTTTGAACCGCAATCCTGTGGTCTCAACCTCCTGATTAGCTAGGATTACAGGCTTAAGCCAACAGCACCCAGCTCATATTTCCATTTACTGCACTTAATGACACTATGTGAACAAAGAATGTAAATTTGAATCAAATGATGACATGGCAGCTTTTCAGAAAAAATTGAGGTAGCAATAAATAGTCCTCCTATTCCATTTTGTTACATTAATGACTCCTGAGCTATGCAACCCTTACATTAGCAACCCCTTGCCATCTGTGTAGGTGTATTTAGTATCAGGAGAGACTTAGATTTTTAGAAACCAAAAGGGATCAGGTCTGGAAAAACAACATAAGAGAAGATACATTTATCACACAGAGATTAAGAACTAGCCTAAGAGATTTAAAATGCTAAACGCAATGAAGAATAAACCTGGTTGATAACTATTTCTTCAATAACCAAGAATGGTTCCCCAGAATGATTTCTGGTATGCGTTAGTTACTATCATTTGTTCCTTCCTTCTAGAGTTATTCCTTCTCTTGTCCCAACTGATAATTTGCCTCTGCCTTTTTGGTTCCATGACTGACCAAAAAGATTTCCAAATCTCACTTAGACTATCCTTCTCATTGTGATTAGCAGTGACCTCTCAAAAGCCTGGAATCTTTGAATTTCCAGAATTAATCTTCACCTGACATCTAAGCACATTCCTAGCATTAATTGTTGGGACCTAATGAACAAAACTTTTTTTTCAACACAGTATCCTAATATAGGTAAAGTACATGAATTAGGGAGTATTGTCAGGTATTAGTATGGAAGCAACAATATATATTCCAAGTATGGATTATTTATTTTGCATTTACTGACTAATTTTTTTATGTTTTCTTTTTTTTTTTTTTTTTTGCCAGTCCTATAGTCCTGGAACTCAAACTCAGGGCTAGGGAATTATTCCTGAGCTTTTCCTTTCTCTCATGGCTAGCACTCTACCACTTGAGGCACAGCACCATTTCCAGTGTTTCTTTTTCTGTTTATGTGGTACTGAGGAATTGAACTCAAGTTTTCATGCATGGTAGGCAAGCACCGTACCATGAAGCCACATTCCCAGAGCTCTAAATGACTTTCTTAAGATGGTATTATATTTTCTTTCCATAACTATGCATCATAATTTTGGCCAGTTGCTAGAAAAGGACGTAGAAAACAATATTAAGTCCAATAAGGCTGGATGGACAATGAATAACTGTCACGGTCTAGCCAGGGCACAGAGGGGCTTACCTCATAGGGCTGGTTCAACAGGCTGAGTGAGACAGTTCCTGACCCACAGCCCACCTCCAGAATGAGAGGGCCACCTTGGGTTCCAGCCACATGGGGACACTGGGCCACTTCTTCAGCACCCATACAACCACTTCCTGTGAGAGAAAGAGAGAGAGAGAAAGAAAGTCAGAATTACAATTAAGCTGGGTGCTGGTGGTTCAGGACTAAAGTCCTATGAGATATGATGAACATGGTTCATAGCCAGCCCAGCCGGGAATGTCCATGAGACACTTATCTCCAAAGAACCACCAGAAAACTGGAAGTGGCACTGTGGCTCAAGTGGTAGAGTGCTAGTCTTGAGCTGTGGAGCTCGAGGACAGCACCCAGGCCCAGAGTTCAAGCCCCACGACTGACAAGAAGTGGACTTCCCACCACAAGAAGTGTGCTGAATACCACACATTCTCCTAGGGACCATGGCAGAGAAGTCAGGCTGAGCTTTCTGTCAACTGGAGGTCATGAGATGCTCACCCGCCTTCTCCGTGACTCATTTTCCCCAGCTACAAAACTGAACACAGTGAAGGATCTCCTTCCTCATGGGAATAGGATAAGGCTGAAAGAGAACCATGTTTTGTTTCATAAACCCGTACGTGTCACCTGACTAATAACAGGCCCCATCTGAGCCCTTTCCCAGTTATCTTACTGTCGTATGCTCACAGAATTGCCAAGAACTGTATCTGACAGCCGCTCCTTCTGTGCCTGGCCCTGCTCTAGAGATCCCCCTGTATTGATCCCTTGTTTCCTCACATGTGTCCAAGGAGGAGACTGAGGTACAATGGTGGAGGCCCAACCCAGAGCTTTATGGCTGCTGTAAACTAAGTTTGGGATAATCATCTAAACCGATGACTGAGCATGACACTATATGTCTACCATCCCAACTAAGGAGGACCGGGCCTCGTGGCGCACACCTGTCACAGATAGGAGGACCACAATCCAGCCCAGCCTGAGCACATTTTGAGTGAGTCTCTATCTCGGAAATGCCCAAGACAGAAAGGCTTGGATACCGTGGTAGAAGACCTGACTGGCAAGCCTAAGGCTTTGAGTTCAAACCCTAATACACCAAAAAGAACGAGAGTCCCAGTGGCAGAGGCTCATATGTATAATCCTAGCTACTCAGGAGGCTGAGATATGAAGATCACAGCAAAAGATTTAAAATAGGTTTGGCCTCACCCATCAGAAGTCATGATGAGAAAACCCGGAGTCTGACTTATACTGGTGCACTCCATACCAGCAGGGCTCACATCCTTACTAAGTGCTGGCCATGCTCTCTGTCCCCCTGGGAAGCCAACCCCTGTGGGCCCCATACTCAGGTCCTCCCAAGCTCCAGCTGCCACCAACCAGGCCCAAAGGAGTAGAAAGCTCCAAGGCACACATGTCCCTTGGTCTTATAATTTAAGGTTGCTGAGTCCCCTTCAAGCGTCTCACACTTCCAGGCCCCAAGACCTCAGCCACAAAGCCCATGCATCCCCCAAAGGTAGCAGGCAGAAGTTACCAAAGGACCCAGCCTCCATATTACAATCCACTTCTACACACACACACACAAACACAAATCCAGACCAGTGACAGAAGACTCGCCCATGCAGCACCTGCAATTTTCCAAATGATCACTCACCTGAGTACAGTCAGGTTATACAAGGAGGAAGATGATATATCTGTCTCTCTCCTTCTCTCTCATGCACACACACAGACACACACACACACACACACACACACACACACACACACACACACACAATCTCAGAGCTTCTCTCTCATGCACACACACAGACACACACACACACACACACACACACACACACACACACACACACACACAATCTCAGAGCAGTGCCTCTCCGGAGTTTTTTGGTTCCTCATCTGAGACAATGTACAAGCTGGAGCACAGGAGTTCCCTTAGAAGAATCCGAGGTTCCCACCCAAGTGGAGCACCACTCGAATGATGCAGCACCACACACACACACACACACACACACACACACACAGAGATTCCGAGCAGTGCCTCTCCAGAGTTTGTTGGACAATGTACAAGCTAGAGCACGGGGGTTCCCTTGGAGGAATCAGGAGCTCCCACCCAAGGGGAGCACCACTCTAATGATGCAGCATACTGTGCCTATCCCTTTCTCCAGGGCCAGTCCCTTGACTCCCCAATCACCAAAACTCTAGGCCAGGACGCTGGGTAAAGGAGTCCCGAGACAAGCAGGGAGTCATGGTGACCCCAGAGGTGTGTCTGACCTGAGGTGCCGGTGGTATTGGGGAAATGGATGGGGTCCTAAAGGCTACATACTTGGACTTATTTCCAGCCTACATGCTTCTGGGCCACATGGCAGATTCTTGGGAATCCAGGACCACATGGACTGGGAGCACCAGCAGAAACTAGCAGAGCTGGGAAATGTGATCACTCTGTGAGAACTGTTGACAGTTGGGGGAGGGGACAGGCTGGGTGTATGTGTATGTGTGTTTAGGGGGGTGTTCCTCCCAGATATTCACATTCTGCTCTGACCCCCAGCACTCTCACTTCCCTAATGGGCTCTTCTGGGACCCTCTCTTCAAGTGAAAGGATGAACATGCACAGAGGACAAGGGCTCACACAGCAAAAGAGACCTATCTTCTGCATCCAATGCCCCAAACCCCAGAAAAAAGGAAAAGACCCAAGAAGGCAAGTGTGGAGGTGCTGCTCCCCACGTCTGACTAAAGCCACCAGGTTCCCACCAGGAAGATGAAGGGTGCAGATGAGTGGCTGTGTGGCTCCCACTGCTCCAGGCCAGGGGCTCTGTGGTGCCCCCTCCTCACCCATCCCTGCATCTCCCTGTTTCTTGGGACACTGGCAACTAGGGATGGGGGTGGGATACTCTGGTCACCACCCACTCCCACCCCTGGGGCACATTTGTGGCAGAGCCCAGGCCAGACTGTAGGGTATGGGGGAGCTGGAGGTCCAGTCGGGGGGGGGGATCTCATGGTGTAGGGGTCACAGGGTATGGGCCCAGTAGGAGGCCACTCACATGTGCTACTGGGAGAAGCTGTTGGAGGCAGCTCCGGGTGGATTCGAGCAGCGAAGGCAGTAGCAGGGCAAATACTCATGCCTGGAGCAGAGACAAGGGGACCTGGACCAGGTCGGGGCCACAAGCCTGCCTGTGGAGTGCCATCACTTGAGGACTCCAAGAGGTGCCATGGGTCCAAGCAAGCAGTGATTGGTTTGAAATGCAGTGACACATGGAATGCTGAAGGGGACCAGGGCGTGGGCATGTGCGTAGCAGGGCTGAGCAAGACCTCTCCTCCTACAGCTTGAGTCTCTTGATCACCACTCAGCCATCTCTACCTTCTTCAACTGTTGGTAGTGGTGTCAACCGACAGAGGAATCCCAGTGCTATCAGGCAGCATAGAATGTGGGTGTGACCACCATTCTTATATCCCATTGGTCAGAAAGAACCATGAAAGAATGGGAGTGTGGCCGGAATCCTGTGATGCAGACAGAATGGGCAGAGTGAAGATGACAGTGGCTCCCCCAGCCCCTTTCCCAGGGAACTCAGTCCAATTCAGTTGGGGACAAGAGGGTGACCGGCTTTAGATTGTTGTGTATGTCTGTTTGTTGCCAGTCCTGGACCTTAAACTCAGTATCTGGGCAGTCTGTAAGCTGCTTTTGCTCAAGACTAGCCCTCTACCACTGGAGCCACACAGCTCTACTTCTGACTTTGTTGGCATTGAAGTTGAACAGGGGTCTCAAGGACTTTCCTGCCTAGGGTGAGTTTGACCATGATCCTCTTATCATAACCTTGTAAGTATCAAGGCGACTGCTGAGAGCCACTGGTGCCTGTCTGATCATTGGTCTTGCTTATGTTGTGGCACAGACCTGTGAGTTGCCTATCATCGGGTTGAAGTTGTGGGAGCTGGAGCCCACAGTAGGAATCCTGGTCCTGCCACCTCCAAATGGCAGGAGAACCTAAGAAACTCATTCTTATCCATAAGATTACCAATGGAATGTGATCAATGTCAAGATTGAATGAGTAGTTCTTGAATGATTCTAGGATCAAATTATACACAATCATATCCTAGGACACTGATCGATTTTAGTTAATACTTCATTAAGTATTTAAACAATCACATACATTAAATGGAGGCAGAATGAAATACCTAAGAATTCGACCTCACATAGTATAAAGGTGCAATTTTTTCTGCCAGGATTGGGATTTGAACTTATTGTCTGGGTAACTCTGTTGCACTGTGTGTTAAGGGGAAGCTTGCCTCCTTGAAATCAGGAAATTCAAGTCTGTTCCTTAGGCCTGAATTGGATCCCCAGCACTAAAAAACATCCTATTCATGTACATTTTAAATATATTATTTATATTCATGTACATATGTTCACTCCATATTACACTCAGTATAGTTATTTTTTTTGTCCTTTTCTTGTATTGACCGTTTATTTTATTGACTATTATGACACATAGAACATTGATTACATTGATTACGTAGGATTATAGGTCTGCATATGTATTCCACTTTATACTAGACACCCAGGACTTTCACAGAAAAGGAAAAAAAAAATGTTTCACCATCAGCTTCTTACTCCACGATTAATTGTTTGGGAGTCCTGGCATCTGAACGCATGGCCTACAAGGCCAAATTCATGAATGGGTGTGTGTCAACACGCCATCCTGGGGCAAATTGAGCTGACAGGCAGTTCCCAGGAACTGAGATCAAGCCCCAGGGGTTGACAAAATATGAACAGATTGACTTGCAGATGACAGTACAATAATAAATATATATGTTTATATAGTGCCAGAGATGTCTATACATTATTCAGTTATATAGAATACATTCCTACAAATTCTGGGGTATTTATTATGCCTCCATGTAATTAATGTTACTGTTTCATCCTTAATAAACTATTAATTAAATCAGTGTCCTGAAATTATTGCATTCCTGTAAGTAATAGTATTCTTTTAATGCTTCATAAATATTAAATAAAATCAATCAGCTTATTCAAATCATCTTGTCTAATTTTATAGGAGAATCATTCACGATCAACTCATTCAACCTGACATTGATAACATTCCTATGGATGGGAACAAGTCTCTTAGTATCTCATGCCATTGGTAGGTGTCAGGATTGGGATTTGAAATCAGGGCCTATGTTGCCACATGGTCCTATGGTTTCCCCGATAGTCCACCAGACTTCAGCAGTGCAAGGTAAAATACTCTTTGCAACAGTGTCATTTGGATCCAGGAGGGTCACCTCACAAAGGAAGAAAATATAAAAAGGCCATCTCCATATTTTCCTGTGATTTTCTTTTTCCCTTCAAGGCCTAGGGATCTAGGATCCCAGGATCAGCTGTGGGTCCAGTGGCTGCACCTCAGCCTAGGGTGATTGAAGCTGAAGCAGAGTTGCCACGACCCGAGTTCAAGCCCTGCTCTGGGAAAAAATAAAATAAAATAAATTTAGCTCCCTGGCTTGCAATTCCCAACATTTATTCTGCCAGGTTTTGGATTTGAACTCAGGATCTGGGTAAATCTGCAGTGGATGAAGGGGAAGCTCACCGTACTTGAAGATAAGAATTTCAGGCCTGTTCACTAGGCCTGAATTCAAGCCCCAGCCTTTGAAAACATACTATTTATATAAAGATAGGCTTTGCACTTACCTATAGATGTTCAGTCCATACAAGTTTGGCGTGGTTGTTCCTTGTATTTACTGTTGTATTCATTTATTTACCATTGATTTTACTGTCTATGATGACAACCATTCCATTTATTACATTAATGACATCCTATCACATAGCATCTAGATTTGTAGAAGTGTTTTCCATCATTCCTGACACCCAGGACTCTCAGAGAAAAGGAAAACACTTTTCACACTCAGCTTCTTACTCCATGATCCAATTGTTGGTAGTGCTGGAATCTGAACTCAGGGCCTAGCAGGACTAAGTGGCAAATAGGTCAATATGAACACACCATCTTGTGAGCAACTAAGGAGGAAGCCCATTCCCAGGATATGACATTGATCCCCACGGTGGGCCACAATAGTTATAAATTCATTGTTTAAACATAGGATCTATATTTACATATATGTGTGGATAGCATCTTGTGTTCGGTGTACTTCTTATTTTGTGACTTATCCATGGAGGTATTATGTATTTTACTGAGTAGTAACAGATATAACAGTGTTTACATGGATGACAACCTATTGTCATGTCTATAGGGTTTCTTATACTTTCTCCATCCTAGTTGAGACACAGAACATTCGCAACACAGGAAAATAGGTGAATCGAGTGGCTTCTCACATCAGGATTCATATTTTTGCTGTGTTGGGATTTCAACTCAGAGCCTAGCAGGCCCAATTCAGGAAAGGGTCAAGGTGAGGACACAGGCCTGTGATCAATGAAGGAGATAGGCCATTCCCAGGACCTGACATCGAGTGCCAGGGAGGGCCAGATAGTCATAAATTCATAATTTAAACATAGGATCTATATTTACATACATGTGTGGGCAGCATCTTGCATTCAGTGTACTTCTTCTCCTTATTTTGTTCCTAATTCATGCTGGTATTGTGTATTTTATTGGTGACAGGTAGTAACTGTGCTGACATGGATGACAACCTGTTCCCATGGTTATAGGGTTGCATATGCTTTCATTCTCCATCCTAGATGAGACCCAGAACTTTCACAGGAGAGGAAAACATTTGCAACGACTGGCTTCTGACATCAGGATGAAAATTTTGTCAGTGCTGGGAAGTGAATTCAGGTCTGGGTAGCTCTGTTGAACTGTGATGGAAGGGGAAGCTCACCATCCTTGAAGACTAGAATGTTAGGCCAGGTCCAGGGCCTGATTTGAAGCCCCAGCACTGGACAAAATAGCAAGCCCACCTTTTTTAAACATAGGATCTCTCTTTACCTACAGGTATGTTATGCAACTTGCATTCAGTGTAGTTATTCTTTTTATTTTGTGTCTTATTCATGGAAATATTGTATGTTTAATTGAGTACGATGACAGATATAACTGTGCTGACATGGATGTAAACATATTCCCATGGTTATAGAGTTCCTATATAGTATTCTCCATCTGCGCTGAAAGCCAGGACTTTAACAGGACAGGAAAGCAGATGGATCAATTGGCTTCTCACATCAGGGTGAAGCTTTTGGCAGTGCTGGGATTTGAACTCAAAGCTTAGCAGGCCCAATTGGTGAATGGGACATGGTGAGCACACCACCCTGTGAACCACTAAAGAGCTGGGCCGTTCCCAGGACCTGAGATTGATCTCCCCAGGGTGGGGGCCAATATAGTCATAAATTCCCAATTTAAACAGTGGACCTCTATTTCCATACATGGGTGGGCAGTACCTTGCATTCTGTGTAGTCATTCTCATTATTTTGCCTTATTCATTGATGTGGTGTGTATTTTCTTGAGTATAGAATGACAAATATAACTGTGTTGACCTGGATGACAATCTATTCACATAAGTCGAGAGTTGCCTATGCATTCTCCATCCTAGCTGAGACCTAGAACATGCACAGCACAGGAAAGAAAAAAAAAGGTGCAAATACTGGCTTCTCACATCCAGGTGAATTTTTGGCAGTGCTGGGATTTGAACTTGGGGCCTCGGAGGCCCAACTGGCCAATGGGTCCACGTGCGCACTCCAGCCTGTGAGCCATGAAGGAGCTGGGCCGTTCCCAGGAACTGAGATCAAGCCCCAGGGAGGCCACAATAGACATCAATGCATCATTGAAACATGGGATGTATATTCACATCTGTGTGTGGACTGCATTGATCATTTAGTGTAGTTATTCTCTATTTTGTATGCTATTCATGTATGTAGTGTGTATTTTCTTGAGTACATGATGACAGGTATAACTGCGCTGACATGGATGACTACCAATTCCCATGGCCACAGGGTAACCCATGCATTCTCCATCCTAGCTGAGACCCAGAACTTGCACAGGAAAGGAAAACAGGCGCAATGATTGGCTTCTGACATCAGGATGATTCTTTTGGCAGTGCTGGGTTCTGAACTCAGAGCCTAGCAGGCCCAAGAGGTGAATGGGTCCACGTGAACACAACAGCCTGTGAGCCACTAAGGAGCGGCCGTTCTCAGGACCTGAGATTGAGCCCCCAGGTGGGGGTAGGGGGAGGGTGCACAGCAGTTATCCATTCATAAGCTGAAGGTAGTATGCAAATAAGTACATATAGAGAGAGAGTAGGAGAGATGGCCACCTGTGATGGAATTGAATCTACTATGTGACTACCGATTCTTGGATCTTTCCTGATGCCTCCATTTCACAACTGATGATTATTGTCATGCTTCATCAAATCTTCATTGCAAATAAGCAATACCCCATGATTCTTGCCTATCATTTCCTACTCCCATCACACATGAACTACTGATTCAAAGATGAAATCAATCGCATTCCATAACTCTTCCTAGGTCCATAAACTAATATCTTGGGATCTCCCTCCATACCATCTTAGTATGGTGGCTGAATTCAAGCCTCAGGCCTGTAAAACATACTCCTTATATACATTTTAAAAATAGCACTTATACTTCCATACAGATGTTCAGTCCATATCGTGTTTAGTGTGATAGGGTTTATACTTCCATATAGATGTTCAGTCCATACCGTGTTTTGTGTGATTATTCATTTTATTTCTTGTTTTATTCATTTATTTACCATTTATTTTATTGACTCTGATGACACCTATACCATTTATTATACTGTTTATATTCTATCACATAGCATCTAGATTTTTAGATGTGTTCTCATCATGCCTGAAATGCAGAGCTCTCCCAAGAAAGGGAAACATGTGTCACACTCGGCTTCTTAATTCAAGATTAAATTTTCACAGTGCTAGGATATGAACTCAGGGCTTAGCAGGCCCAATTCATGAATGGGTGAGTGTGAGCCTGGCAGCCTCTGGCCAATGAAGCTGTCAGGTGGTTCCCAGGTGCTGAGATTGAGCTCCAGGTTTGGCCAAAACAGTGATACATGGAAAAAGTGCCAGAGCCGACTATGTATTATTAAACGACATCAACTACTTTCCTACCAACTCTTAGGTATTTATTATACTTCCATTGAAGGAATATTATTCTTTTCATGCTTAACAAACTATTAATTAAGATCAATCAGCATCCTAGGATTCTTGCATCCAATTTTAGACTAACAATACACGAACTACTCTTTCAATCAGTATCCTATGCATAGGAACAAGTCTCTTGGGATCTCCACCACTGGTAGTTGTCAGGACAGGGATTTGAACCTGGGGCCTAGGTTGACAGGTGGGCCTATGGTTTCCCTGATAGCCCGCCAGCCTTCAGCAATGGCAGGTCAGGTCCACTTTGCAGCTGTGTCATTCAAAACCAGTAGGATCACCCTGCAAAGAAAAAAATTATAACCACTCCCAGCCCTCTGCGGCTCACTACTTTTGGTGCTGTTTCACTTTTTTTTTCTTCCTTAAAGCCCTCTTGGCTTGGGATCCCAGGATTGGCTATGGGTCCAGAGGCTGCAGCCCAGCCTAGGGATATCAAAGCTTAGGCAGTGTTGCCATGATCTGAGTTCAAGACCTGTGGTTGGCAAAAAAAGAACAAACAAACAAACAAATAAATAAATAATTTATTTATTTATTTAACTAAATTAAAAAATAAAGCTCCCTGATTTGGAATTTCTGCTAGTTTTATTTCCTATCCTGGGATTTGAACTCAGGGTCTTGGTAAATCCAAACCAATGTGAGGGAAGGTACAGAGTAGCCACTACTTTAGTTCAAACCCCATGCCAAGCCAAAATTAAAAAATTAAGTCACTGATCTTGGCAGGGGGAGGTAGTTGTGGAGATGGGAGGGAAGGGATCGTAAGGGGAAAACAAAGGAAGAGGCAACAATGTTCAATAGGAAATGTACTCATTATTTTGCTAATATAACTGTAACCCCCTGTACATCATTTTTACAATAAACATCATACAAAAAATAAACAATGTAGTGCTAAGAGAAGCACTTTGGGGGTAAAGGAAAGATGTCTGAATAGCTATACAAAATTCTACACTGCTTTTTTTTTTGAAATGTTCAGTATGGAACTGAATAAACATAACTGCTTTCATCAAAAATATTGTCTCTGTCTTGGAAATGGGGCCAGTATTGCTGCTATTGCTGGGATTTGATCTCACATTCCAGGTAACTCTTTTGCACCATGGGTAAAGGCAAAGTTTACTGTCCTTGAGGAAAACAGATTCAGGCTAGTGTTCCCAAGGCCTGCAGTATGGCCTTGCAATGGAAAAATACTTATGATATATACTTACATATGTGTGTTTATTACATATTATGATTATTGTCATTGTTTTTTATTCATTTTTTTAATTTTAATTTTTATTTTTTATTGTGAAAATACTGTACAGAGGGGTTACAATTACATGGGCAAGATAGTGAGTACATTTCTTATCAAGCATTGTAGCCTCCTCCTTTGTTTACCCTTCCCATCCTCCCTCCCCCCTACCCAATCCTCCCCCCCAAGTTGTAAAGTTTGTTTTCGACATGACAACTTGTACTTCTCATTGTTGCAACAGGTCCACCTGTATCTTTATTTATTTTATTTTTATTTGATTTATTTATTCATTGTTTAATGTATTTAGTATTATTACATACATATTTATTACATTTTATAAATTTATTATAAAATGATACACAATAATTTAGGACATTGAGTCATTTTTCATTAATACCTTGTTAAGTATTGAAACATGATACATAATTAAATGGAGGCATTTGTCACAGTCATCACATGTTTAGAGTCTGTCCCAAGTATGAGCTTTGTCTTATTCATCTTTGGACAACTTCTCACAGGGATTTCTTTAAATGATTTATACTCAGAGGCTTTTTCTTGAGGATAGGCAAGTTGAGGGATAAAATAGTAAGAGTGAAGCTGGGAATGTGGCTTATAGGTAGAAAGCTTGCTCAGCATGCATGAATGCCAGGGTTTAAATCCTCAGTGCCACATACTCAGAAAAAGCCAGAAGCTGTGGAATGGCTCAAGTGGTAGAATCCTAGCCTTGAGAAAAAGAAGCTCAGAGACAGAACCCCGGACCTACGTTCAAGCCGATACATACCTGGAAAAAAAATGAGGGTTAATCAAAGTACTTTTCCTATTTGTTAATTATGAGAACATTTTCTGGAAAATGAATGCTGGTGTACACCAGAATTGGAGTCAGAGCTGAATGTTCAATTATAGAAGATCTAAATGATCAGGCTCTCTGTCTCTAGGAGTATAACCTTGTGTGACATGGTTCTGAAAGGTCCAATGTTGAAAGGGTTAATATACTCCCCAAGCCCTTTATGATGAGCAGTTTACTTGTATTTTCAATGTCATAATAGTTCTGAACTTAGCAGAGCAAGAGAAGCTCATGCTTGTCACCCTTTCTTAGGAGTCTGAGGTCTGAGGATCACAGGGTGAGGACAGCCAGGGCAGGAATGTCTATGAGGCTCTGACTTCCACTTCACCACAGACAAAGCAGAAAGTGACTCATATGGCAGAGCGATAGCCTTGAGCCAAAGGAGCCCAGGGAAAGAGCCTAGATCCACAATTCAAGCCCAAAGACCTGCAAAACATTTAAAGCAAAGGACAGAAAAAGAAGGAAAAAGACAGCAACTCCCTTTGGGTTTGATCAATCTATTTCTATCTTGGAAGCTCCTGAGGAGCTAACAGGACAAGCAACAAAGAAGGACATGGACTGGGAGAGCAGGCTGAGTTCAAGGTTCAAGTGTAGCAGATCCATCTGCCTAGCCACTCATGTGAAGATTGTAATCATCTTGTGTCCTCGAGTGGTCTTCTGAAAGGTCACATGTTCAAGAATTCCTGGATTTCCCTTGGTGATGAGAAGTTACTTGCACTCTAAATGTTCTTAGAGTTCTCAAGCTATAGAAGCATGAAAAAAACATCATTGACCCATGCTGGGTATAAATGAAGTTCTCAGGATCTAAGACCTAGCCCTGTTAGCAGGAAGAACTCCAATGTAACACTGTATTTGAAGGACAGGAAACAGCTTCAAAAAAACGGACTAGGTGCAGAGATCTGCCTGCAGGATTAGTAGGCAGAATGTACACACTCAACAGGGAAGTGAGCTGCAAAACCACTTCATTCATTCCAGGCACAGCCAGCAATGGGGGGAAACCTGAAAAATTTGTTAGAGTCAGAAACCTGAAAAATTTGTTAGAGTCACACAAGGGTCAGGCTTTTCTCAGCCTCTTCAAACAATGACTAATTATCCTTCCTCCCTCAGGTTAAGGGAGCCTCAGGCTATCTTTAGGTTACCAATAGAGAGCCAGTTTATTGGGGGAGAGGGGAAGAACAAAGTAGAAAAATCCTGCTTTTTGGTCTTAGGGAGTGGGTTCTTGACTCTCCATCTGTCAGATTTGAAGGCCCTTCTTCTACCTCTGCCAGTCCATTCTCCTTCCTTCATTCTTCACATCATTAATGTAAATCCCCAGTCCAAGGAGAGGCAGGGCCCTTTCTCTTCTGCCTCCAAGCACCTGAGTTAGAACCTGGCTCTGCCCTCTTGACTCTGGGGCCCTCCACTGCCTTAGAAGTGGGAGAGAGACAGTCTTCCTGTTCTGTGGTTATGTGAAGGCGATGCTGGTGTCCTGGCACACTGCAGAAGGCCTCATGGTTGGGAAGTGTTCCCTTCTTTCCTACTGAGATCCAAGACCAGATTCACCTATCATATTTCTATCTATCTATCTATCTATCTATCTATCTATCTATCTATCTATCTATCTATCTATCTATCTATCTATCTATCTATCTATCTATCTATCTATCTATCTATCTATCTATCTATCTGTCTGTCTGTCTGTCTGTCTGTCTGTCTGTCTGTCTGTCTGTCTGTCTGTCTGTCTGTCTGTCTACTTACCTGGTATCTCTTTGGCAGTTCTTGGGCTGAACTCAAGGCCTTGGCACTGTCTCTAGCACTCTGCTACTTGAGTCACAGCACCAATTCTGGCTTTTTCTGTGTATGTGCTATTGAGGAATCAAACCCAGGGCTTCTTGCATGCTAGGCAAACACTCTCTCACTAATCCACATTCCCAGCCCCCTCATCTTTTTCTTAATGGTAGTTTTTACATAAGTACCCTACCATTTTTCATCCCCAAGTTAATTTTTCTGAATACCTGTTATAAATATGAATCCTGATCTTCTCTTCCCCTGCCTGATTTGTGACTGTTCCTGCGTTGGCCTCATAATAAAATGTAAATAAAGGCTGCTGAGAGCTTAAGTGTGCATCATATAAGGATGCAGGTGTGGAGCCCTGGAAGAGAAAAGCGATGGGCTTGAAATGAAGAGAATGGTGCAGTATGCGCAACAAGCATATCTGAAAAATAAATCAGTAAGTAAAAGCAGAAGCATTGCCTATGATCTGTTTGCACTCAGGGAAGTAATATACACACGTAAGTAAGTAGGACACTGATACATAACTTGGCCTTCTCTCTTTGAATTTTTTGTGGGCATCCCAGGGCTTAAACACAGGGCCCAATGCAATGAGCTGTTTTGCTCAAGGCTGAGGCTCTACCACCGCCAGAGTTCCACGTCCAGCCATCTGGTCGATAATTGGACATAAGCGCCTCCCAGCTTTCCTGCCTGCTCTGTAAAGTATCTCCTGCTTGGCTTTCTCTCTCAAATCTGGAGCTCTACCCTCTGGGCCATGGCTCCACTTCTGGTTTTCTGGTAGTTTATTAGAGATAAGAGGCTCACATACTTTCCTGCTCAGGCTGGCTTTGAATGGTTATCTCCTGAGGAGGATTTAAGCACCTTTCCTTGGGGATTCGCTGAGATGCCACTACACAAAACCTGTAGTCTAAATCTCGAGAGGAACTAGAGAAAAAGAGAAACAGGGAGATGCTTCTAGTGTGTTCTAGATACTTAAGGGTGTAGACAAAAACATTCATAATTATTAGGTCATTTTATAGACAAAAGGAGCAATGCAGACAGTCTGAAAATAGCTCAAGGTTTCAGTCCTCTCGTCCTGAGATAGTAAATTCACTGCAGCTCAATGCTAAGTGAACGAACTGGCATGTCCTGTAGACATTTGCTCCCAAATCCTGGGACACTCATTTCTCATTTTTGGCTTCAAACCTGTGGCCAGAGGGGAAGATGAGGAGAGAAAATCCTTCTCAGAGATTGCACCTATAAAGAACATTGGGTAGTTTACTTATAAATTCAAACCATTGGAATGACCCTGTTAAGAAGTAAGATGTCCAGAGTAAAAAATGAAGAAGAAAAGAAAGGCAGGTGCCAGTGGCTGCTGACTGTCCCAGCTACTCAGAAGGCTAAGATGTAGAGAACCTTAGTTTGAATCCAGCCAGTGTAGGAAAGTTGACAATATTATATCTATGAGATCAGAGAAAAACCCAGAAATGGGGCTGTGACTCAATTTTAATGTGCTACCTCTGAGCAAAAGGAGTTCAGGGACAACAGCTGGGATTAATGTCCAACCCCAGGACCTGCCCCCCACCAAAAAAAATACCGTGTAGCTCCATGTATTGTACATGGATGGATGTATCCCTATAGGTGAATCTCCAGAGTAGCTATGATGAATGACACTGAACTAGGAAATTTGTTTGCAATACAATGATTTCATGGCACAGAGAGGGCTTTCAAGACATTGCATGTTCCAGGGCTCCCCTCACTGTTCCCAGTGTACCCTGAGGGTTTCTCTGCATTCCAGGCCTGTTGGAAGAAGTCTCTCATTGTCTGGACAGGCAGACAAAAGGCCTCACTCCTGTACAGCGGTGAAACAAACAACTCCATCTGGGCCAATTAGTGAGGATGAGTGTGGGTAGGATCTGAAGGTCAGGAGAAAAAGGCCTCTTTGTACCCCAAGCTATCTTTCTCACCAGTGCTCTGTTTTGACAGGAAGCCTTCATTTATGCCACCAGCCTTGGCAGGCCAAGTTCCCTGCACTTATCTTGCCTTTGTGAGACTATATTCCAGTGTTCAGATACCATGTTCAATATAATTCAGGAGTCCTTCTGGCAGAGAACTAGGGCACTGAACCTAATGAAATGTTTAATTTCAGTCGATGATGGGCCTATGGTGCCTCTCCTAGGTTTCTGGAACCTTGGGAAATGCAAGCACATGTCGGATATCACAAAGCTTCCTGTCATCTAGGGTTGGTGAAGCTCATCATGTTTTGAAACATTTGACCTCTCTTAGTTGGGCCCTGGGTGGCTAGGTTTTGCGGTTGAACACAGGGCCTGGGTGCTGAACATGAGCTCAGTGCAGAAGCCCAGTGCTCTACCATTTGGTGTCACAGCTTCACTTCTGGTCTGTGTGTGTGTGTGTGTGTGTGTGTGTGTGTGTGTGTGTGTGTGTGTGTGTGTCCATGTGCATGCATGCATACACCAGTCCTGGAGATTGAACATAGGATCAAAGCAGTGTACCTAGTTTCTCTTGTACAAGGATATCTCTCTCCCACTTGAGCCACAGAGACACTTCAGGCTTTTTTCTAGTGATGTGGTCCTGAGAAATCATGCCCAGGGTTTCATATATGTAAAGCACTCTACCCCTAAGGCACATTCCCAGCCCCCTACTTCAGGTTTGTTAGTTTGTTTCTGTCTTTTTCTTGTTGTTGTTGTTTTCTGTTGTAGCAGTTAAAGTATGGACCTGGGTGCTGTCCTTGAGTTCTTCAGCTCAAGTCTAGTGCTCTACCACTTGAGCCACAGCACCACTTCAGGTTTCCTTGTGGTTCATTGGAGTTAAGTGTCTCAAGGACTTTCCTGCCCCAGACTAGCTTTGAACCATGATCCTCAGATCTCATCCTCCTGTGTAGCTAGTGTGACAGGCAGGAGCCACAAGCACCAAACTTCCACTTCAGGTTTCTTAGTGATCAATTGCAGATAATAGTCTCATGGGCCTTTTGTATCTGAGATAGTTTGGAACCCAGATCCTCAGATCTCAGCTTCCTGAGATGGCAGGATGACAGACCTCAGCTATAGACCCCTAGGCTGTGGCACTCTGTTGCAAGGGGGTCCTTGGCTCCACGTGGTGGAGGGCTATCCCTGAGCCCAGTGGTAAGGGTCAGTGCCTAAGCCGCAAGTTCAAGGTTCATGACTGAGAAAAACAAGAACAAAACAATTGTCGGCATGAGACAACTCACTAGCCTTCAGTAATACATAATTTTGTCCATGCCATGGGGACACATTTGAGGCACAATATTTTTTTTTAATCAGACTTCTTTTTTATTTTTTTTTGTTCGGTTGTGGGGCTTGAACTCTGGGCCTGGGTGCTGTCCCTCAGCTCTTCAGCTCAAAGCGAGCACTCTACCACTTGAGCTACAGTGCCACTTCCGGTTTTCTGGTGGTTTATTGGAGATAGGAGTCTCACAGTCTTTCCTACCCGGGCTGGCTTTGAACCGCGAACCTCAGATCTCAGCCTCCTGAGTAGCTAGGATTACAGGCGTGAGCCACCAGCGCCCGGCTTTTTTTTTTCTTTATTGTGAAAATACCATACAGAGGGGTTACAATTACATTGGCAAAGTATTGAACACATTTCTTAGTAAGCATTATTGCCTCCTCCTTTGTTTCCCCTTCCTATCCCTTCCCCCTCACTCCCCCCCACCAAAGTTGTAAAGTTCGTTTTTAGACGTAATGAATTCTACATCTCATATTGACAATGGGTCCACCTGTATCTCTATTTAAACGATTTTCTTTTTCTCTTCCCCTCCACAAATTATACCAACATCAAATTCAGTGAAAACAGGGGTTATGCTGTGGGGGAGAGACCTACAAAGCAACAAATAAATCATCTTACAAATATGTTAGAAACAACCGCATGAAAGAAAAATCATTTGAATCCTTACGGTGTGTTTCATTTCACCTAAGAACAACATATCTGACATTTTCTGCTTGTCTCAGGCATATACTAGTTATTGCAAATAAGGAAAACCATGGGACCTATGTTTCTTTGAGCCTGTCTTACTTCACTTAATATAATATTTTCCAAGTCTTTCCATTTACTAACAAATGTGGCAATGTCATTTTTTCTTATGGAGGCATAGAATTCCATATTTTATATATATGTATATATATATATATATACATATATATAATATGGAATTATATATATATATAAATGTATATATACACATATATATCACATTTTTTGTCTGCAAAATCATCTGTTGTGGAGCTCTTACAAGGACCAGATGAATGAATGCACCCTGTGAAGGAGACAGCACGTGACACTCTTTGCATGACTCAGCACACAGCACCCTGTAAAGAACTCAGCACACTGCACCCTGTAAAGGACTCAGCACATAGCACCCTGTGCAAGACTCAGCACAGAGCACCCTATGAAGGGCTCAGCACATAGCTCTATTCCACAAATTGTCATTAGAATTATGGTGGTTTCATCAGTATCACCCTTCTTTGAGGAACATTTCACAAACCACAAAAGATCACATCTAATGGTTTAGAGGGGTGTTTTTTGTGAGGGGTGTTACCCATGGGGCTTGAACTCAAAGCATGTGCATACTGTTCTAATAACATTTGCTCAGGGCTAGAGCTCTGCCACTAGGAGCCACATTTTAAAGAGTCTCACAGACTTCCTGCCACAGCTGGATTTTAAAGCCCCCAAACAGCTAGGATGATGGGGTTAAGCCAGCCATTAGCTTTTGGTTCCGTGCAGCTGGGTTCCAACGGTATACATATGTCTAAGTCAGGTTAGGTGGCAGCTGTCAGCGCCAGACTCCTAGCTTGCTCTGTGATGATGTATTTGAAGTCCTGTCCTTATATCATTGCAGGTAGAACATTCTACCTTGTTTTTGGCGGCAGCCCTGGGGCTTGAGTAAGGGCTTAGAAAATGTTCCTAAGTGTTGGTGCTCCAGGCTAGCATTCAATTGATTGAGAAACAGCAGAACTTCTGGATTTTCTGTTTATGTAGCACTGATAAATCCAACCCAGGGCTTCTTGCTTACTAGGCGAGCACTCAACCACTGAGCAGCAGGAGTAAGTGAGGTATAAATAGATAGAGCTTCCTGTATATAAGTATTATATACACAAAATGAGAGATGTCTGTATATTATTGAATTATAGATAATATTACTACCAATTATTGGTTTTAAATTATGTCTCCATTTAATGATGTGTCCCAGTTGAACAATTAATAAAGCATTAATGAATAATTACTCAATATCCTGTTATTATTTATCATATATGTGCATACATCCATACATATAATTACATATTTCATAAATGAGACAAATTAACTTATGTATCGTGTGTTACTACTAATTATTAGGTATTTAATTATGTCTCCATATAATTTTTATTCTCTTAATGCTCAATAAAATATTAATTAAACTTAATCCAAGTCCTATAATTATTGCGTCTAATTTTATCCCAGAATGATTCACTACTAATTCAATCTGTTTTTCTTCCACCTATTTCATTTCTTACATTTATGACATCCTATTGCATAGCATATAGATTTGAATAAAATTTATACATCCTACCTGTCACTGAACACTTTCAAAGAAGAGGAAAACATGTAACACTCGGCTTCTCACTCCATGATTACATTTTTGGCAGTGCTGGGATCTAAACTCAGGGCCTAGAGGCTCAGTTCATGAATGGGTGACTGCCAGCACAGCAGCCTCTAGCCAATTCAGTTGCTAGGCAGTTCCCAGGCCCTAAGATCGAGCCCTGTATGTTGATTCCATATTGCACTTAGTGTAGTTATTCATTTTATTTTTTTGTTTTATTCATTTATTTACCATTGATTTTATTGACTCTTATTACACATGAAACATTTACTACATGTATTACATAGGATATAGCTTTGCCTATGTATGAAACTTCACACCTGACACCCAGGCCTTTCACAGAAAAGGAAAACGTGTCACCTTAGGCTTCTTACTCCACCATTCAATTTTGTGAGTGCTGGCATCTGAACTGATAGCCTGCAAGGCCCAATTCATGAATGGGTGAGTTGCAGCACACCAGCCTGGGGCATATAGAGCTTACAAGAAGTTCCCAGCACCTGAGATCGAGCCCCAGGGGTTGACAAAATAAGAACAGATTGACGTGCAGTTGGTACTACACAAATAAATATAGATCTTTAAAGAGTGCCAGAGATGTTTATACATTCTTCAGTTATATAAACTACATTCCTAGCAAGTCTTGGGTATTTATTATGCCTCCATGTAATTAATATTTTCGTTTTCATCCTTAATGAAATATTAATTAAATCAACTACTGCCTTGAAACAATTGCATCCATATAATTAATAGTATTCTTTTAATGTGTCAAAAAATATCCATTAAAATCCATCGCTTCCTAAAATCACTCTGTTTAATTTTATAGTAGTATCATTCAGGAACAACTAATTCAACCTTGACATTCATATCCTTCCATCGGTATTCCTATATATAGGAACCAGACTCTTAGGATCTCCCTGCATTAGTAAGGGTTAAGACCGGGCTTCGAACACAGGGCCTATGTGGCCGTGTTGGCCTATGGATTCCTTGGTAGCCTGCCAGCTTGCACCAATGCCAGGTTAGAAACACTTTTCAGCCATGTCATTCAGACCCAGTATGGTCACCTTGCAAAGAAAACAAATGTAAAACCGGAAGCCATCTGAAAGTTGCCGATTTGTTTTTTGTTTTTATTTTTATTTTTCTGTAAAAATACCGTACAGAGGGGTTACAATTACATGGGCAAGATAATGAGTACATTTCTTTTCAAACATTGTTGCCTCCTCCTACGTTACCCTTCCCATCCCTTCATATACCCTCCCTGCCTCCCCACCAGATCCTCCCCCCCACCAATGTTGAAAAGTTCGTTTTTCGACATAATGACTTGTACATATCATTGTTGTAATAGGTCCACCTGTATCCCTATTTAAACGATTTGTTTTTTCCCTTCCCCTCCACAAATTATACCACCATCAAATACAGTGAAAGCACGGGTTATACTGTGGGGAAGGGACATACAAAGCAACATAGAAATCATCTTATAAATATGTTAGACACAATTGAATGCAATAAAAAAAAACCTTTTGAATACTTATCTTTGGGTTCATTTCCCTAACATCAACTTATCTGACCTTTTCTGCTTGACTCAGACATATACTAGTTATTGCAAATAAGGCAAACTTTATCTGTGTCGTTTTATTTATTTTTATTCCTGTCAGTCTTTGGAGCACAGGAACCCAGGTTCGGCTGTGAGTCCAGTGGCTTCAACCCAGCCTGGATTGATCGAAGCTGAGGCAGAGTTGCCATTATCTGAGTTCAAGCCCTGTGCTTGACAAAATAAAAATAAATAAATAAATACATTAAAATATTTAAAAAATTATGAGGCGCCGTGGCTTGGAATTGACGCCATTTTTTCTGCCAGGCCTGGGATTTGAACTCAGGGTCTGGGAAATCTGCAGCATTGTGGGGGAAGGGGAAGCTTACCATGCTGGAAGACAAGAAAGTCAAGCCTGTTCCCAGGGCCTGAATTCAAGTCCTAGCACTTGAAAACAATAATATTTGTATAAATTTTAAATACATGATTTATATTTACAGGTTTACTGCATATTGTGGTTCAGATAGTTATTGATTTTATTTTGTGTTTTACTTATTTCTTGTGTATTTTAGTGAGTATGATTACACATATAATATTTTTTACATCCCATTATATAGAACACAGATTTGCCTATGTATTATCCATCATTCCTGAGACCCAGGACTTGCCGATAATGAAAACAAGTGGGACAATTAGCTTCTTTCACCAGGATTTTTGGCAGTTCTGTGATTTGAACTCTGGGACTACAAGACCCACTTCATAAATGGGTCAATGTTAGCACACCAGTCTGATGCAAGTGAAGTTGGCGCGCAAATTTGAGGACCAGAGATCAAGCCCTAGGAGTGGCAATATATAAACAGACTTAATAAAGTATTAATTCAATTAATCAATGACCTATATTTATTGTGTACAATCTTATACTAGATTGACTAGCTAATTAGTAATTCAATTAGTACATGCCAAACATTCTATTTGTCTTCCTATAGATAGGAATAGATAGGAATGAGTTTCCTAGCATCTTCAGCCATGTGTAGTTGGCAGTCCCAGGATCAAACTCAGGGCCTAGGTGTCTGGGTTGTGCTCAAGCTTCACTGAAAGCCCCCAGCCTTCGGCCAAGCAAGGTCATGTACAATTTTCAAGCTGAGTCATTGAGACCCAGGATGGCCACAGTGTAAAGGAAACAAAGGTAAAATGGTTGTATAAAACTTCCTTGATTTTTCCTCCTCCATTTTTGTGGCTTTGATGGAATTTTGCCAGTGCTAGGAGTTGAACTCCGGTCCTAGCATCCCTGGATCATCTGTGGGTGTAAATGCTGCACCCCTGCCTAGGGTATTCATGGTTTAAGACACAATAAAGTGCTTCCTTCAGCAAAAGGACCTCAGGGACAATGTTTAGGCTCACAGTTCAAGCTTCAGGAGCGGTCAAACAAAAAATGAGCCATTAAGTCTGTGTGTTTGTGTATGTATGCATGTATTTCTATCAGTGAACATCCAGAGTCGCTATGAAGAAAGGCACCCAGCTAGGAAATTTGCTTTGAATAGAATGATTTCATAGCACAAAGAGTGCTTTCAAGACAGTGCGTGTTCCTGGGATCCCTTCACTGTTTCCAGTGTAGCCTGAAGCTTTCTGCACACTCCAGACTGTTGGAGGAAATCTGCCTCATTGTTAGAACAGGCAGGAAAAAAAGCCTCACTCCTGTACAGCTGTGTAACAAACAATTCATGTGGGCCAATTAGTGAGGATGAGTGTGGGCAGGCTCTGAAGGCCAGGAGAAAAAGGCCTCTTTGCACCCCAAGCTCTTCCTCTCCCAGTGCTCCATTTTGACTGGAAGCCTTCATTTGTGCCATCTCCCATGGCAGGCCAAGTTTCCTGCACTCATCCTGTCTTTGTTAGACTATGTTCCGGTGTTGAAAAAGAACTGCTACTACTACAATTAATTCAAGAGTCCTTCTGGCAGACAACTAGGGAGCTGAACCTAATAAGATTCCTAATTGGCAAAGGTGCCTCTCTAGGTTTCTGGGAGCTTGTTAAATCTAAGCACTTGTGCAAAATCATAATGCTTCCTGTCATCTAGGGCTGGTGAAGCTCATCATGTATTGAAACCTTTCCCCTCTCGGAGTTGGGCCCTGGGTAGGTAGATTTTGGGTTAAACACAGGGACAAGGTGCTGACCTTGAGCTCAGAGGAGAAGCTCTTTGCTTTACCATTTGGTGTCACTGATTCATTTCTTGTATCTTTGTGTGTGTGTGTGTGTGTGTGTGTGTGCGTGTGTGCGTGCGTGCATGTGTGCATGCGTGTGTGCGTGTGCATACACCAGCCCTGGAGCTTTTATTCAGGACCTGACCACTGTACCTTAGTTTCTCCTGTACAAGGACAGCACTCTACCACTTGAGCCACACAGGCTTTTTTTCTAGGGATGTGGTACTGAGGATTCAAACCCAGGGTTCCATACATGCAAAGCATTCTACCCCTAAGGCACATTCCCATCACTCCACTTCAGGTTTCTTGATTTCTTTTCTTGTAAGTTGGAGGAGTTGAAGCCTGGGCCTGGGTGCTGTCTCTAAGCAATTCAGCTCAAGTCTAGCACTCTACCACGTGAGCTACAGTGCTCCTCCATGCTTTCTGGTGTTTCTTTGGAGATAACCATCTCAAGGAATCTCCTGCTGACGCTGGCTTTGGACCATGATACTCAGCTCTCAGGCTCCTGAATAGCTAGGGTGAGAGGTGCGATTCACTGGTGCCCAGCTTCCACTTTAAGTTTCTAAGTGGTGAATATGAGATAATAGTCTCATGGGACCTTTTGTTTCTGGGATAGTTTGGAACCCAAATCCCAGCTTCCTTAGCAGGCAGGATGATAGACCTCAGCTAAAAACAACTAAGCGGTGACACTTTCTACAAGGGGGTCTTTGGTTCTGCATGGTAGAGTGCAAGCCATGAGCCCAAGAGGAAAGTCAAGTGCCTAGGCTCTGGGTTGAAGGTTCATGATGGAGAAAACGAAACCAAACCAATTGTCAGCAGGAGACAAGTCACTAGAGTTCAGTACATACATAAATTTGGCCCTGCCTTGGGGACATATCTGAGCCTCAACTTTCTCATCTGCACAAACATCTTACTTGTGGAGCTCTAAGGACCAGATGAAAGAATACACCCCATGAAGAACTCAGCACATAACACCTCAGCAGCCTGCGCACCAGGAGGGACTCATCACATAGCTCTAACCCACAAGCTGTCATTAGAATTCGGGTGCTTTCATCAGTATCACCATTCTTTCAGAAAAACGTCACAAACCACAAAAGTTCACATCTAATGGTTTAAAGATGTGGTTAATGGAGGGGAGGGTCCTCAGCCTTGGGGATTGCACTCATAGGTTGAGGGTGCTCTCCTAAGACCTTTTCCTCAAGGCTAGGACTCTACCACTTTGAGCCTCAGCTCAAAGTCTCACAGACTTCCTGCCAGGGCTGAGTATGCAAACCACCAGTTTCAGAACTCATCCCCGAGCAGTTAAGGGTGAGCCAGCAGCATCTGGTTCCATGGAGTTGGTTTGTAGCTGTTGACCTCTGGCTAAGTCAGGTTAGACGTCAGCCATCAGCTTCAGACTCCTTGCTTGCTCTGTCATGAGGTATTTGAAGCCCTGTCATTCTATAGTTGCAGTCATAACATTCTAACTTGTTTTTGGTGCTTCAGTGAGCGCACCACTTCTGGCTTTTTCTTTGCATGTGATAGTGTGGAAATGAACCCAGAGCTTCATACATCCTAGGCAAACACTCTACCACTGAGCCCCAGTAGTGACAAGTGTAGAAATAGATATGGTTTGTTTTATATATATATATATATATATATATATATACATATGTATATATGTATATATATATAAAACAAGAGAGAGATGTCTGTATATTATTAAGTTATATATACTATATTACTACCAATTATCAATAATTAAATTATTTCTTCCTTTATTGAGGTATCATGTTTGAATTCATAAAGTATTAATTGAAAATTAGGCAATGCACTATGATTATTGTGTATAATTTTATAATATAAACATACACTAAGTACTAATGTAATTGTTACTTTTACAACATTCCATTCATATGGCTGTCTATTGGAATGCATTTTTTAGGATCTCCTGACATTTGTAGGTGGCGGGGATTTGAACCCCGGACCTAGTTTGCTTGTTTGGGCTATGGCTTCCCTGATAGCCTATCAAACTTCAGCAGTGCAAGATCACCTACACTTTCCGGGCCCTGTTATTTAGACCCAAGATGGTCACAATTCAAAGGAAAAAAACTATGTAAAACCACCTTCTGGAACTTCCCAGTTTTATCCTTCTCCTTCCTTCACCCTCTTTTTTTTGTCAGTTGTCAGGCAGAAGTCTGAGGCTGTACACTGTCCCTCAACTCTTCAGCTCAAGGCTATCATTTTACCACTTGAGCCATAGCAACACTTCCAGCTTTTTTCTGATTATGTGTTGCTGAGGAATTGAACTCAGGACCTTATGCATGCAAGGCAAGCACTCTACTACTGAGCCACCTTCCCAACACTTCACCTTTTTTGCCACTCCAAAGATTTGAACTCAGGTCCTAGGATCTCAGGATGGGCTGTGGGTCTAGAGGCTGCACCCCAGCCTAGAGTGATCAAGGCTGAGGCAGAGTTGCCACAAGCTGAGTTCAAGGCCCGGGCCTGGCCAAAAAAATTAAGGCCCTGGCTTGGAATTGGCACCATTTTTCTGGAGGCCTGGGATTTGAACTCAGGGTCTGGGGAACTCTGTGGCACTGTTGGGGAGGGGAAGCTCACCGTCTTTGAAGACAAAAATTTCAGACCAGTTTCAAGGGCCTGAATTCAAGCCCCATCATTGGAAAAATAATACTCATATATGAGATCTTTTTACATACATGGGTTTACTCCATATGACATTTATTACCCCTCTTTATTCATTGCTTATTTTATTTAGCATTATTACACATATAATTTTTTTCATTTGTTATATCTTATCACATGGATATATTTGCATATGGATTATACATCATACTGAGACACAGGACTTTTACAGAGAAGGAAAAAATGTGTCAAAATTGACTTCTTACTGCACATATAAACTTTTGGCAATGCTGGGATTTGAACTCACAGGCCACAATGCATAATTTATGAATGGGTCAGTTGTAGAACAAAAGCCATTGGCAAACTGAGCTGCCAGCCAGTTCTGAGGACCTGAGATTAAGCCATAGTAGTGGGCTCTATATATATATAAATAGATACATTGTTAGATATAGACATAGATATAGACATAGAAAGATAGATAGATAGATATAGATAGATAGATAGATAGATAGATAGATAGATAGATAGATAGATAGAAAGACAGTAGATAGATAGATAGATAGATAGATAGACAGACAGACAGACAGACAGACAGACAGACAGACAGACAGATAGATAGATAGATAGATAGATAGATAGATAGATAGATAGATAGATAGATAGATAGATAAATAGATAGATAGATAGATAGAAAGACAGTAGATAGACAGATAGATAGATGTGTAGTTTGCTATATATATGAGAGAGACAATGTGAGGATATTAAATTATATATATTAAAAATTATTAGTTATTAAATTAGGTCTCCATTTAATGCAGTCTCATGGTTGAATACTTACTAAAGTATTAATGTAAAAGAAGTCAGTATTCTTTAATTAGGAGAACCAAACCAGGGTGTTAGAATGGAAGACATAATCCAATAATTTTTGTGTGGTATTCTATAAGAGAATCATTAACTCTCAATTTATTTGTAACTTTTATAAATTCCATTAAGCATTCCCATGGATAGGAATGATTTTCTCAAGATCTCCCACCATTTGTAGGTGGCAGACCTGGCATTTCAACTCCAGGCCTGAGTAGTTTACTCAGAAATGCAAACCATTAGAATGACAATGTGAAGATTTCAGATTGTCATGAGAAAAATAGAACAAGAAGAAAAGAAAGCCAAGTGTCAGTGGATCCTGCCTGTAATTCTAGCTCTGCACGAGTCTGAGAGGTAGAGAATGACAATTTAAATTCAGTCAGGACAGGAAAGCCCAAGACAATCTTATTTCTAAGGAATCACAGGAATCAAAAAATAAACATGAGTGGGGCTGTGGCTCAAGGGCATAGCACTACTTTTGAGCAAAATGAGCTCAGGGACAGTGCCTAGGCTCATCGTATAACCCTCAGACTTGCCAAAAACCAAAAACAGTAACTCCATGTCTACCCATGTATGTATGCATGTATTTCTATCGGTGAAGATCCAGAGTCCCTATGTTGAAAGGCACTCAGCTAGGAAATTTGCTTTGAATAAAATTTTTTCATAGCACAGAGAGTGCTTTCAAGACAGTGCATATTCTGGGGCTCCCCTCACTGTCCCCAGTGTAACCTGAGGGTTTCTGCAAACCTCAGGCTGCTGGAGGAAGTCTGCCTCATTGTTGAAACAGGCAGACAAAAGGCCTCACTCCTGTACAGCTGTGTAATAAACAACTCCATCTGGGCCAATTAGTGAGGATGAGTGTGGGCGGGCTCTGAAGGCCAGGAGAAAAAGACCTCTTTGTATCCAAAACTATCTCTTTCCCCAGTGCTCTTTTTGGACAAGAAACCTTCATTTGTGCCACCTCCTCTGGCAGGCCAAGTTCCTTGTACTTATCCTGTCTTTGTTAGACTATGTCCCAGTGTTGAAACAAACTGCTACAATTAATTCAAGGGTCCTTCTGGCAGACAACTAGAGAGCTGAACCGAATTAAAAGATTCCTAATTGGCAAAGTTGCCTCCTTAGTTTTCCAGAAGCTCACTGAATCTAAGAACATGGGTAATATCACAATGCTTCCTGTCAGCTAGGGCTGGTGAAGCTCATCAGGTTTTGAAACCTTTGACCCCTACTAGTTGAGCCCTGGATGGCTAGTTTTTGGAGTTGAACACAGGGCCTAGGTGCTAACCATGAGCTCAGAACCGAAGCTCAGTGCTTTACCACAATTTGGTGTAACAGCTTCACTTCTGATATCTGTGTGTGTGTGTGTGTGTGTGTGTGTGTGTGTGTGTGTGTGCATACACTTGTCCTGGAACTTGAGGACCTGAGCACTGTACCTGAGTTTATCCTCTACAAGGATAGAACTCTACCACTTGAGCCACAGGGCCACTTCAGGCTTTTGTTTTAGTGATGTGGTACTGAGGAATCAAAACCCAAAGATTCATACATGCAAAGCAGTCTAACGCTTCCTCTTCAGGTTTCTTTCTTTCTCTTCTTGTATGTTGGAGGAGTTGAAGGTCTAGGCCTGGGTGCTGTCCTTGATTCTTCAGCTAAAGCCAAGTGCGCTACCACTTGAGCTATAGCATTTCTTCAGGTTTTTGTTGGGTCACTGGAGAGTAGCATCCATCTCAAGAATTTCCTGCCCAGGCTGGCTTTGGACCCTAATCCTCAGCTCTCAGGCTCCTGAGTAGCTAAGATGACAGGCGTGTGTTAGTGGTGCCCAGCTTCCACTTCAAGTGTCTAAGTGATGAATAGGAGATAATATTCTCATGGGACGCTTTGTGTCTGGGATAGTTTGGAACCCAGATCCTCAGATCTCAGCTTCTTGAGTAGGCAGGGTGACAGACCTCAGCTACAGATGCCTAGATCTAACTCTCTGTTGCAAGAGGGTCCTTGGCTGCACATGGTAGGGCGTTAGCCATGAGCCAACAGGGAAGGGTTAGTGCCTAGGCCCTGAGTTCAAGTTTCACGACTGAGAAAAATAAATAATTGTCTGCAGGAGACAACTCACTAGATTTCAATACATACATAATTTTGGTGAGCCTCAAGTTTCTCATGTGCACCATCATCTTACTTGTGGAGCTCTTACAAGGATCAGATGAAAGAATGAACCCCATGAAGGACTCAGCACACACCTCATGAAGGACTCATCACATAGCTGTATCCCACACGCAGTCATTAGAAGTTGGGTGCTTTCATCGGTATCACCATGCTTTCAGAAACACGTCACAAACCACACAAAATTCACATCTAATGATTTAGAGGGATGGGTCTTTTTGGGAGGGCTGGGAGTCAGCCACAGGGAATGCACTGGAAGGTTGGGGGTACTGTTGTAAGATCATTTGCTCAAGGCTAGAGCTTTACCACTGTGAGCCACAGCTCAGAGTTTTGCAGAATTCCTTCAAGGGCTGGGTTTCAAACCCACCAGTATCAGATTTCAGCCCCTGAGTATCTTGGATGACAGGGCTGAGTGAGCCAGCAGCATCTGGCTCCATGGGGCTGGGTTGCAGTGGTTTACTTCTGGCTAAGTCAAGTTAGATGTCAGCTTTCAGCACCAGACTCCCTGTTTGCTCTGTGATGAGGTATTTGCAGTCCTATCCTTATATCGTTGCAGTTAGAACATTCTATTTTCTTTTTTGGGGTGCCAGTCCTGGGTCTTGAGTAAGGGTCTAGACACAGTCCCTAAGCTTTTATGCTCAAAGCTAGTGCTCGACTGCTTGATGGACAGCATGACTTCCAGATTTTTCTGTGCACGTGGTAGTGAGGAATCAAACCCAGGGCTTTGTACGTACTAGGCAAGCACCCTACCACTGAGCCCCAGGAGTGACAAGAGTATGAACAGATAAATGTATAGATTGGTTGACACATAAATGGATGTATATGTATACAACAAGAGAGAGATGTCTGTATACTATGTAACTGCATATAGAATATTACTACTGATTATTGGCAATTAAATTCCTTCCTTTTTAACGTATCATGATTGAATACATAATAAAATATTAATTGAAAAATAGTCAATGTAGTATAATTGTTGTGTATAATTTTATAATATAATCATACACTAACTACTAATTTAATTGTTACTTTTATAACATTCCATTCCTATGGATGCATATAGGAAAGGGTTTCTTAGAATCTTCCGCCGTTCATTAGTGGCAGTCCTGGGATTTGACCTCCAGACCTAATTTGCCTGTTCCAGCTATGGCTTCCTTAATAGCTGCCAAACATCAGCAATGCAAGGTCATGTACACTTTCTGGGCTTTGGCATTTAGACCCAGGATGGTTACAATACAAAGGAAATAAAAATGTAAAACTACCTTCTTGAACATCTCAGTATTATGATTCTCCTTTTTATTTTTTATAGGTTTTGCCTGTCCCGAGATTTGAACTCAGGTCCTAGGATCCCAGTGCTGGCAGTGGCAGAGATGCCAAGACCTGACTTCAAGTCCCGTACTTGGCAATAATAATAATAATAATAATAATACCCTGGCTTGAATTTGCACAATTTTTCTGGCAGGCACGGGATTTGAACTTAGGGTCTGGGTAACTCTGTGACATTGTGGGTAAAGGGGAATGGCTCACTGTCCTTGAAGACAAGAAATTCAGACCAATTCCTAGGGCCTGAATTGAAGCCCCAGCACTGGAAAAAATAATGTTCATATATGAGATCTATTTACATACATGGGTTTACTGCGTTAACATTTATTACCCTTATTTATTTAGTATTATTACACATATAACATTCTTTTTATTATATCATATCACATAGGATATATTTTATACATCATACTGAGACCAAGGACTTTCGCAGAGAAGGAAAACAATGTGTCAAAATTGGCTTCTTATTACAAGGAATAAATTTTTAGCCATCCTGGGATTTCAACTCATGGACTACAATGCCCAATCCATAAATGGGGTCACAGTCTTAGCAGATCGGACTCTGGCAAACTGAGATGCCAGGAAGTTCTGAGGACCTATGATCAAGCCACATTTGTCCCATATATATGGGACTAGTACATATATATATATTTTTTTTTAATGAGACTAGTACATATATATATATATATATATATATGGGACTAGTATATATATATATATGGGACTAGTGTGGCTTGATCATAGGAATCATGATTTATGTATATTATATACAAATATACATATATGTTGATAGATGTGTAGATTGAGATATATATATGTATATATAAATATAATACATATATATATAGAGAGAGAGAGAGGGACTGTGAGGATATTAAATTATATATATTATTTCCAACTATTAGTTATTTGTGCTTCCATTTAATGAAGTATCCTGGTTGAATACTTATGAAGGCATTAATTCAATATCCTCAGTCATACCATGATGCTAGAACGGAAGATATAAATCCAATAATTATTTTGTGGCATTCTAAAATAGAATCATGAAGCAACTGCACATTTAATTATTACTTTTATAGAATTCCATTAGCATTCACATGAACAAGAATGAGTTTGTCAGGATGTCCCTCCATTTGTGGGTGGCAGACCTAGCATTCAAACTCCAAGCCTGTGTAATTTAACTTGAATGCAAACCATTGGAAGGACACCATGAAGATTTCAGATTGTTATGATTTAAAAAAAGAACAAGAAGAAAAGAAAGTAAGGTGTCAGTGGCTCCTGCCTGTAATCCTAGCTCCTTAGGAGCCTGAGATGTAAAGAATGCCAATTTGAATTCAGCCGGGGTGGGAAAGTCCATGATACCCTTCTTTCTAAGAGGTCACATGAAGAAGAAAAACCATGAATGGGTCTATGGCTCAAGGGCAGAGTGCTACACTTGAGCAAAAGGAGCTCAGGGACAGAGCCTAAACTCATAGTACAACCACAGACCTGCCAAAAAAAAAAAGGAGGCAATAACTCCTTGTATCATTGTATGGATGATGAACATTCAGCAGGTTGCCCATGCCCAGACACCCAATCTGGGCAAGCTGGGACAAGCCCTCAGAGAGTACTAAGTCTGAGCTGGCAACTTGAACAAAGCATCCTTCTCTGCCATTTAAAGAACTGAAGCATTATGTTCTGGCCGAGGTGTCCCATTGGGACACCTAGAAGCCAGACACTACCTCCAGGGAGACCACAGTTCTAGGCTATAGGAGTTGTCAAAGGTTTTGGCTTCATATTCTCTATCCCTCTGTATGATGTGAGCCTAGACCTCTGGGGCTCATTCCTCATTTCCAAGTCACAGGCTAGTCCCAAATATTGGCAAAGATATGAAATAGTCAGTGATTTCTACAACAAAAGGAGTAAGCTAATAAACCCCACCTTCATAACTCCCATTAGAAGTGAGCCTTGTGTTGTGTATGTGGCTTAGTGGTAGAGTGCTTAGATAGCATGCATGCACGAAGCCTTTGGTTCTATTCCTCAGTACCACAGAGACAGAAAAAGCCAAAAGTGGCACTGGGGCATAAGTAGTAGAGTGCTAGCCTTGAGCAAAAGGAGCTCAGGACCATGACTAGACCCTGAGTTCAAGCCCCAAGACTGGCAAAAAAAAGTTAGCCTGGTGAGATATATTGTTCTGGGACTCAGAGGAGGGTTGAGGTTATAGGTTAGAGGTAGGGTAGAGGGCAGGTGCTGGTAGCTCACCCCTGTAATCTTAGTTACTTAGGTGGCTGAGATCTGAGGATGACAATTGCAAGCAGGAGAGTCTTTAGGAGACACTTTTCTCCAGTTAAACACCCAAAAAGCCAGAAGTAGAGCTGTGGTTCAAGTAGTAGAGCGCTATCCTTGAGCACAAAGGCTCAGGGATAGAATAGCATCCAGGCCATGAATTCAAACCCCAGGAATGGCACACACATGCACACACACACACACACACACACACACACACACACACACATACACATACACAACCTCACACACATACACAAACACACACACACACACACACACACACACACACACACACACACATCAAGATAGAGCATTTGCCACTCAGCCTGCACAAGTTCCATCTCTAGAAACTTAATACTAAAAAAAATAGAGGGAGATTGGAAGGAAAGACTTGCTCCATGAGGTGATATAACCAGTGCCAAAATTCCACAGGAGTTCTAAGATGTGAACGAGGACAGAGAGCCTCAGGCAGAAGGTCCAGCATGGGCAACGGTCCTGAGGTGTGGTTTAGAGCATATGGTGTGGGTGGAATGAAGGTTCTGTGGCTTCAAACAAGTCTGGCAGGACATTCAAGGCTGTGTCAAGGTTTCTACTTGAGTCACAGGTAGGGCAGTGGTTAGGGTCCCAGAATGGAGCCCAGGGGGAAGATTATCTTGTCTTTTCACCATGGACCCCAGCCATTTCCTGTGGCTGGAAGCCTATTTTTCACAGCTCCTGACCCTCAGACCTCCTTTGCATGGAGGAGTCAGGGCAAATGCAGGGATGAAATCTTGCTTAAGAAAAGCTTCTAGGGGCTGGGAAGGTGGCTCAGTGGTAGAGCGCTTGCCTTGCATGCCTGAGGCCCTAGGTTGGATTCCTCAGGACCACATAAGCAAAAAAGAAAAAAGCTGGAAGTGGTGCTGTGGATCAATTGGTAAAGCACTCGCCTTGAGCTGAAGAGCTGAGGGACAGCGCCCAGGCCCAGAGTTCAACCCCCAGGACTGGACACCCCCCCCCAAAAAAAGAAAAGCTTCTAGCCTAATGCCACCAGTGGCTCAACCCCTGTAAATCCTAGCTACTCAGGAAACTGAGATCAGAGGGATGAAATTACTGAGACTCTTCTTACCGATGAATTACCAAAAGCCAGAAATGGAGCTGTGGCTCTAGCCCCAGGACTGGCACCTAAAAAAAATTAAAAAAAGCTTTCAGGAGCTCCTAGTCCACTGTAGTGAAACTCCAGATCAGCCCTGCACCGGTAGCTCACACCTGTCTTCCTAGCTCCTCAGGAGGCTGAGACCTGAGGATCACGGTTCAAAGCCAGCCCAGGCCAGAAAGTCTCGGAGACTCTGAACTCCAGAGAACCTCCAGAAAACTGGAAGTGGCGCTGTGGCTCAAGTGGTAAGCTGAAGAGCTGGGGAACAGCAACTAGGCCCAGAGTTCAAGCCCCATGACCAACAACTGGCCTGCTTGGACCTCACTCTGTGGCAGAATATTTTCCAATGGGCCCCTGATGGACTTGCAATGTCTAGGTGTCCCACCAGTCTTCAGAGCAGCCTCTTTGGATATCTTTCTCTACAGAGTAGGCCACAGTATCAGAGAAGGGTCAAACCTTGGGGCACGGAGGTCATCAGTCGAGTCATCAGAATGGCATCTATCATGGGTGCATTATGGATCTGAGGAGTAAATCTACGTCTCATACCAGGGTTCTGGGCCAGGAGGGGCAGGAGCTGCAAGATGACACAACAGGTAATGCCCACTCACACAAGTATCACAAAAGTGTGAATCTGTCAGGCACACCTTTGACGGGTGTTGAGTTGGGCTCATGAAAGACTTGTAGGCTTAGGAATCCACGGGTGGCTGGTTGCTGCTTGTAGCAGTCACTACTCCTGGAGTCCTAGGGTTTGGAGCCTTGCTTTCCTCACCAGTGCTCAGGGGCAGATGAAGGTCTGAAATCGTGGGCCAACTACAAAGAGCATCCATAGTGTCCTTCTCTTGGTCCTGTGGCCCCGTGCATGAATGGAGGGGCAGGTTCCATGGAACTTACTGCCATGACCCAGACCCCTCAGCTCAAGAAGGACTTAGGGAGAAACAACTTGATCTGCCTTGAGAGTTTACTATGATTATGCCTCAGGACTGCCCACAGTTCTACCTCAGCTCATCATTAACACCTCTGTGTGTGTGTGTGTGTGTGTGTGTGTGCATGTGTGTGCATGCATGTGTGCGTGGACATATTTGTACAGGGGTTTGAACTCAGGACTCAGGCTCTGTCCCTGAGTTTTTTCATTGAGGGCTAGTACTTTACCACTTGGGCCAGAGCTTTTCTTCCAGCTTTCTGTGGTTATTTGCAAAAGAGAGTCTCACTGGCTTTTCTAGCTGGGCTGCCACTGAATGGCAATCTGCAGATCTCAGCCTCTGAGGAGATAGGAATATGAAAGAATGAGCTATTAGTATCTAACTGGCCACACTTTCCTTCTTGGATAAAACAGAGTACCTCTCTGTCCCAGCCGAGCACCCATGTTCAGCTACTTCTCCAACCCAGGCTTCAGACAAAACATACCCTCCACTGAGGACAAAGAAATGGGATCAGGTTTGAGCTTTATGTTCTCCACACAGTCAGGGGCTGCTAGGAGCTGATGTAGAGATCAGAAGTCTAGGCCAGGGCAAGTAGACAGCTGTAGAACAGAAGAGCGTATGAAAAGACATCCTTGCAGCTGGGTGCCATTGGCTTATGCCTGTAATCCTAGCTACTCATGGCTGACACCTGAGGATCAATCAAGATTCAAAGCTAGCCTGGGTAGACTCTTATCTCCAATGAATCATCAAAAAGCTGGGAAGGAAAGTTACACTAGTTCACACGGTACAGCACCAACCTTGTGCAAACAAACTAAAGGACAGCACCTAGGCTCTGAGTTCAAGTCCCGGTAAACACACACACAAACATCTTTAGCAGATGCCAATGTCTCATACCAGCTATCTAAAACTCAATAGGCTGAACTCTTAGAATGGCAGCTTGAAGCCAGCCCAGGCAAGTAAATCCGTGAGACTCTTCTCTCCACTAAACTACTAAAAAAGATGAAAGGTGAGCTGTGATTCAAGTGGTAGAGTGTTAGCTCAGGGACAGTGCCTAGGCCCTGAGTTCCAGTTCTGAGATTTTTTTTTGGGGGGGAGGTCCGATCATGGGGCCTGACCTCTGGGGCTGGACGCTGTCCCTCAGCTCTTCAGCTCAAGGCTAGCACTCTACCACTTGAACCACAGCGCCACTTCCGGCTTTTTCCTTTTTGCTTATGTGGTGCTGAGGAATCAAACCCAGGGCCTCAGGCATGCAAGGCAAGCGCTCTACCACTGAGCTACCTTCCAAGCCCTCTGAGATTTTTTAAAAAATAAATACCCTTTGCCATCCCCAACCCCACAGGCCATAAATCCAGATTTTGGTCATCCTAGATCTCACTTCCGTTCCTGCTACTTCCACAGCACTGTCACAAGTAGCCTGTGTGTGGCTAGCTCTGGGTTAAGAATTGAACTTCCACAAGGGGGACATAACCAGGTCAAGGCTCATGCCCCAGAACATTGAGGTGCTGGCCATACCAGTCTCTCACCCCCTCTACCCTGACCCTGGAATCTAGTCTGTGCTCTGTATTATGGTTATCTGGAATTGTTTAGAAGGACCTGAGAGGCTCAGCTGGGTGGGGGGGGGAGGGGAGGGGAGATAGACTTTCCTGCGATAAGGTACTTTTACGTTTCCTAGACACCAATGGGTACTTCGAAGACAACTTGGCCTCACCTTCCATGTAGCCCCAGGTCCTCTTTTTTGGGCGGCCTTCAGTCAGCTATCAGGCTGATGTTGGCCAGAGGCTTTGGCAACCACCCTTCCCCCACTCCATTGCCAGCCTGCTAGGATGGACATGCATCCAGAGGCCCAGCTGAGGAAAAGGAAAGGACATGCATGACTGAGCCCCTCTCCTCCATGGGCAGGGGAGAACCTATGTCAGCTGGCCCTGCTGACCCAGAAGCCTCTGGAGGTGGCCAAAGTTATGGACAGCCAGACTTGGGCCCCAACAAAAAGCTAGAATATACAGGTTTCTGGCAATTTAGGACTCATTGTAGACCTAGATAGGGGGCTATAGGCAGGGTGCCATGGAGGAGGGGCTCCCTCTGAAGTCAGGAAGAGGCAGACAGGTGCCCAAGAAGGGGACAGAGAAAGATGAGGGAAAAATACACACACACACACACACACACACACACACACACACACACACACACACACAGGAGTAGCCCAAGGCCTCAGCAGTCCCTGAGCACCTGAACATCCCAACCCCCGAGAAGGTAGCACTATCATCCTCAGACCAACTGTAGAAAAAACACAGAGCATCTCACAAGTCTGGAATGGCTCATAACACAGCATGGCATTTCCTACTTTATACACTCCTATGCAGAAAATTCAGCTACCTTATTTTTGGTTGTTGGTCATGGGGTTTGAACTTTGGGCCATCACACAGTCCTTTAGCTCTTCAGCTGAAGGTGCGCGCTCTACCACTGGAGCCATAGCACCACTTCCGGTTATCTGGTGGTTCAAAGCCAGCCTAAGTTGGCTTTGATCTGCGATCCTAAGATCTCAGTCTCCTAAGTAGCTAGGATTACAGTTGTGAGCCACTGGCAGCACCTGGCTTCAGTTACCTTCTTATACCCAGGGAAACCCAACTTGTCAGGCTATAAATCACATGCAGTCCTTTGCTTCGGACTTTGAACCAGCATCCAAAACCATACTTCCATGGATGGAGAGAATAAAATTTATACTACCCTCCCACCCCTGCTCACATTCACCCCACTCCCTGCCTAAGACAGGAAACATCCTCTGGAGTTCTTGGTAAGGCAACACCCACCCTGCTGTGATTTCATACTTGGGCAAACCGGGGGATATCTTAGAAATTTCTGTGCATTGAGGCCAGCACTTGGTCTCCCAACCACAGCACCCCCACTCCTTCACTATCTCTTGCAGGCAAGGGGTGTCTTTCCGTTGGGTTTTTTTTTTTTGGTTGAGGGGCTTTAACTCAGGGATTGGGTACTGTCTCCGATGATTATTTTTGCTCAAGGCCAGTGCTCTACCATTTGTGCCATGGAACCACAACCAGTTGGAGATTGGAGATGAGAAGTTTCCTGCCTGAGCTGGGAAACGGGATCCTCTGGATCTCAGCCTCCCAAGTAGCCAGGATGACAGGTGTTGGACTCCAGCCCAGGGCTTATGGTGTCTCATTCTTTAGAATTTCCTCCTAGTCCTCCTCTAGACACTACCAACTAGATACTCCTCTACCGCCCTCAGGGACAGCAAAGGGAGGCTTGGAATCTGGGTAGGGCCATGGGCATTAAAGGGTCCCCTCCACATCTCTACCCCTCTCTAAGTTCCCATCTGCCTCCTGTGGATGGTCTGGTCATCCGGAGCAGATCAGACCCACTAGGACTTCTGGGGCCTGCCTGTATCCCCCTGCCCCACCCAACAGGTACCTGAGTATTTCTAGGGCCAGCTGCTTCATGTCCTGGTGGAAGATGTTGGGAGGGTTGCTGATAACCAGGTCCAGGTTTTCAGGGCAGAAGGAGTGTCCAGTTCCCCACTGTCAAAGAAGGAGACACAAAGCATGGATGGATCTACTAAAAACTACAGGGCATAGCCATCCACCCATCACCAAGGACCCTTGGAGTGCTGTTTTATGTTGACAGTCCTAGGGCTTGACCTCGGGGCCTGAGCACTGTGTAGGAGCTTCTTTTGCTGGAGGCGAGTGCTCTTCCACCAGAGCCAAGGTGTCACTTCCTAATTTTTCTGTGTATGTGGTACCTAGGAATTGAATCAAGGGTTTCCTGTGTGCTAGCGAGCCCAATACTGCTAAGACACAATCCCAACCTTGGATAGCTATTTTTCTGTGACTCCTTGGGCCTGTCTCGGGACAGTCTTGCACATCTGTACCAAGTTTCTCAGCAGCAGCCATGGCTGGAAATGATCATGCCCAGCTATGTTGTCCTTTATCTACAGCATCTTTGCTGGGAGAGAGAGAGAGAGAGAGAGAGAGAGAGAGACAGAGACAGAGACAGAGACAGAGACAGAGAGAGAGACAGAGAGAGAGACAGAGAGAGAGAGAATGAGTTTCAGGGATACCTACACCCATCTCTGTGGTGCCTCATCCTCTCAGTGGTGAGTCCATCCTGGATCCCCACCCAAAGGAAAGTGGGTAGGGAGGGTATGTAAGGTCACATCGAGTGGAATGATCTGAATTCTATCATGCAACTGAAGCCTGGAGAGATAATGAAGAGAAGGAGAGGTTTAGAGGAACATCAAAGGAAGCCCCTTATCTTTGGCTACAAGTACCAGAGAGAAGACTGAATTCATCCTTTTCGGTAGTAAGATAACAGGTAAGATAACATTTATTTTATTTTATTTTTTGTGAGTCCTAGGTCTCGGATTCAGGGCCCGGGTGTCATCCCTGAGCTTCTTTTTCTCAAGGCTAAGGCTCTACCATTTGAGCCACACCACCACATCTGGCTTTTTTGTGTATGGGGAGAGGTTGTTTATGGGAGATAAGAATCTCACAGACTCTCCTGCCTGGGCTGGTTCTGAGTCACAACCCTCAGACCTCTGCCTCCCAAATAACCATGATGACAGGCAGGAGCCACCAGCACCTGACTGCCACCTTCCATTTATAATCTCCTAGGGCCAGTTCTGGGCTACCCACACTGCACCCCCTTGTGGTGAGTGGGAAGCCGACATGGGTGGGTTTTATACATCAACAGCCTGTGAGCATTGTTCCGGATCAGTCTGATGGCAGCTTCCTCCTTATTGACAGCAATGACTTGGCTCTGTCACAAGAACAAATGTTCCCCAAGAGGTATCAGGCCTAGGGTCTTTCCTCTACATACTGCCCATCCACCCCGAAACAACACACTCCAGCAAAGCAAAGTAGAAATAGAGTGGATTCATTTTCTTATAACCAGGGTCTGGCGAGATAAGTGGTGGTGAGGATCAGAGGCCCATGATCGTGCTGGGTGGGAAGACAACGTGACACCTCCTTATATCCACTTTCCTTTAACTGTCTTAGCAGAAGGTAGTGGGGAAGGACTCGCAGGAGGGACAGACGATGAATATCCGACACAGTCTAACCCAGGCACAGAGGGGCTTACCTCAGGGAGCTAGTTCAATAGGCTGAGCGCGACAGCTCCTGACCCACAGTCCACCTCCAGAATGGGAGGGCCACCTTGACTCCCAGCCACATGGGGACCCTGGGCCACCTCCTCCAGCACCCATTCAACCAGTTCCTGTGTGAGAGAGATAGGTAGGGAGAGAGATAGAGACAGAGAGAGACAGAGAATGTGAGAGAGAGAGAGAAAAAAGAAAGAAAGAAAGAAAGAAAGGAAGAAAGAAAGAAAGAAAGAAAGAAAGAAAGAAAGAAAGAAAGAAAGAAAGAAAGAAAGGAAGGAAGGAAGGAAGGAAGGAAGGAAGGAAGGAAGGAAGGAAGGAAGGAAGGAAGGAAGGAAGGAAGGAAGGAAGAAAGAAAGGAAGGAAGGAAGAAAGAAAGAAAGAAAATCTGAATTACACTTTAGCCGGGTGTCGGTGGCACAGGACTATAATGCTAACTACACAGGAGGCTGAGATATGAGGATCATGGTTCATAGCCAGCCCAAGCTGGTTCTCCAAAGAACCACCAGAAAATTGGATGTGATGCTGTGGCTCAAGTGGTAGAGTGCTAGCCTTGATCTGAGGAGCTCGGGGACAGTGCCCAGGTCCAGAGTTCAAGCCTCACAACTGACAAGAAGTGGACTTGCCACCACAAGAAGGGGACTGAATAACATTCACTGTCCTAGGGAACATGGCAAATAAGTCAGGCTGAGCTTGCTATCAGCTGGGGATCATGAGTAGGTCACCTAGCATCTCCATGCCTCGTTTTCCCCAGCTACAAAACTGAGCACAGTGAAAGATCCTTTTCCTCATGGGGATAGGGTAAGGATGAAAGAGAGCCATGTTTTGTTTCATAATCCCGTACCTGTTGCACGATAAATAACAGGCCCCATCTGAGCGCTTTCTGGGTATCTTCCTGTCATATGCTCATAGAATTTCCAAGAACCATATCTGACAGCCTCTCCCTCTATGCCTGGCTCTGCCCCAGAGATCCCCCTGTATTGATTCCTTGTTTCCTCACAACTGTCGCGGGAGGAGACTGAGGACCAATGGTCGAGGCCCAGCGCAGAGCTTCACCTTAGGTCAGGAATCGGCTGCCATGGACTAAGAGTTTGGGACAATCCATCTAAACCAATGACTGAGCATGGCACTACATGTCTAGCATTCCAACTAAAGAAGACCAGGCCTGCTGGTGCATGCTTGTCACAGATAGGAGGCCTGTGATCCAGCCCAGCCTGAGCATATATTATCTATTTCGGAGATGCCCAAGACAGAAAGGCTTAGCTCACATGGTAGAAGACCTGATTGGCAAGCCTAAGGCTTTGAGTACAAAACCTAATATACCAAAAAGAATCAGAGGTTTTGTGCCAGAGGCTCAAGCATGTAATTCTAGCTACTCGGGATACTGAAATCTGAAGATCACAGGTCAAGATTTAAAATAGGGTTGGCCTCACACATGAGACGTCATTATGAGAAGAACCGGTCTCTGACCCATACCAGTGCACTCCATACTAACAGGGCTCACATCCTTACTAAGGGCTGGCTATGCTGTCTGTCCCCCTGGGGAGTCACCCCCTGCGAGCCCCACCCCAAGGTCCTCCTGAACTCTCTCTGCCACCAACCAGGCCTAAGGGAGTAGACATCTCCAGGGCACACAGATCCTTTGGTCTTATAATTTAATGGTGCTGAGTCCCCTTCAAGTGTTCCACCATTCCAGGCCCCTAAACCTCTGCCAAAAAACCCATGCATCCCCCAAAAATAGCAGTTATAAGTTACCAAAGGGTCCAGTGCTCCGTGTTACAACCCACTTCTACACACAGACACACACACACATACACACAAAGCCGGCACGGGTGGCTCATGTCTGTCATCCTAGCTACGCAGGAGGCTGACATCTGAGGATCACGATTCAAAGCCTGTCTATGCAGGAAGGTCTGTGAGGCTCCTATCTACAGTGAACCACCAAATAGCCAGAGGTGGAGCTGTGGCTCAAGTGTCAGAGCACTAGCTTTGAGCACAATAGCTCAGGAACAGCACCTAGGCCCTGAGTTCAAGGCCCAGTTCTTCTACCTCCAAACACACACAAACATAGTCACACACACAGACACACACAGACACACACAGACACACACACACACACACACACACACACAGATGGACAGCCCAAGGCTTCAGCAGTCTCTGAGAAGAGAACCATGAACTCCCTCCATTAAGATCACATCCCACCCCTGAGAAGATGGCACTCCCGACTTCAGACCCACTGTAGACAAAACATTGAGCTTCTTACATACCTGGAATGTCTCATAGCCCAGCATGGCATTTCCTACTGTACACACTGCTATGTGGAAAACTTAGTCACTTCTTTTTTTTGTTGTTGTTGGTCATGGGGTTTGAACTCTGGGCCAGGGCACTGTCCTTCAGTTCTTCAGCTGAAGGTGAGCACTCTCCCACTTGAGCCACAGCGCCTCTTCCTATTCTCTGGTGGTCCACCGGACATCAAGTCTCACAGAACTTTTCTGCCCAAGCTGGCTTTAAACCGTGATCCTCAGTTCTCAGTTCCTGAACAACTAGGATGACACCCATGAGTTACTGGCAGCCGGCCAAAGATACTTTTCCATGCCGTTCATCCTATCTCCTCAGGAGACTGAGATCTGAGGACTGCATTTGGATGCATCCTTCTCAGCAAAGTACATGAGAACTCTTTATCTCCAATTAAACACCCAAAAAAGTTGGAAGTGGAGCTGTGGCTCAAATGGTAGAGTGCTAGCTTTAAGCATCAAAGACAAGGGATAGGACACAGTATCTAGTTTCAAGCTTTTTCTAGCAAAGACCCACCCAAGAAAAGGAAGCAGATGGGCACACTGGAGCTCAAAGCTCACACATAATACTCAAGACTCCCAGAACAGACCCAATCCTGGTCTGATTCTCTAGATTCTATCTCTTACATCATGGCAATCTTAGATGGAACAGACCATGCACCAAGTTAGGACATTCAAGTACAATCTCATACTGAGGATTCCTGACCTTATAAGAGACTCAGGATCTCTCACTGTCCTGCATTGACACTGGGCAGTGAGGTGAGGTCTAGTTATCCAACCACAGGATGTGGCAACAAAAGGATTTCACAGCCAAGGGAAGCAGACAGGAGGGCTCTATGTCCCTCTCTCTCAGGAAGGAGAAAAGGCCTGATCCATCCCAGTAATGTTCCTGGGTTGTGAGTATGCTCAAAAACAACACTGCTCAGAGCACAGGGCCTCTGGTTTTCCCACCAGCCTCTACCCAAGCCTGCACCACCTTCAGCTGGCCCTCTCTGAATCCCAGATCTGCCATCTAGACTAAAGGCTGAGCCAGAAGAGAAATCCACCTCTGCCTCTGAGAATGGCAGTCAAGAGGTCCTAGTGCCCCCTAGAGGAAGTCTCCGGGCTACATGGGTCCCTACTCCCATCCTCATTCCCTGTCTGTTCTGTGCCAGTGGCACACTTACCTCTGTCTCTGGTGGAGGAATGAACACCGGGGGTGTTGTAAAGCCTAACTCGGAAATCCTTACCCAAAAGACCACCAGAGACTATCACCAATGTAAAAGCAAAGGAGTCTTTATTGGAAGCTTGAGCTTGGTCCCCGCAGTGTCCATGGCAGCAGCCCATGATGTTGAGAGGCCCCGAGCCCATAGTTACAACACTTTTCATACACTTTTTCGGGAAGGTAGGGCTTTGTGTACATCATAATTTCTTGTAAAAAATCACTACAAACCCCAGGAAAATCACCAAATAACTCTATAGTATGATTGGCACGCTAAAAAGTGGGAAAGGACCAGAAACAAGTTGTTGGTTAGATCAAGGGGGCCGATGTTCTTTAAACTGGTTGGCATGCACCACAGGAGAGTCTCAAGAGGATACATGCTAAACTGCAGAGTTCCATTTTCAAACAAACACCACCTGTGGCCTGACTGCAGGGTCACCAAGCACTCCAGCACCTGCCTGCCTGCGGTTTTCCCAAGATTGTTTATGTTCCTAGTCCCCTGGGAATTGCTTCTTATGTTCATTCCCAGGTCGGGTTCATTGTCAGCTGCATAACTCATACCTCAGAAGATGCTCACTAGCTCAAGATGGAGTCACCCAGGCCTCAGTCTTCTCAGTATCATCTTCAGATTGAGCCCGGGAATGTCCAAGTCCCCAAGGATGTACTGCACAGGCATCCTGTGGCAGATGACAGCCAGGTGGTCAGTGGTGAACCCAAGGTGCCAGGACTTTTAATAGCCATGTGGCTGGGTCGAAGGCTCTATCACTGACGGTTGAGGTTGTCAGGCGAGGTCATGGCTCCAATGTCCTGACACACCTGACCTGGGATCGTCGTCCCTCTTCATCCTCCTTGCTCCACCTCCCCCGCCTTGACACTCCCTCACCCCAAAACCTCCCTAGATCTTGGACCAGAAAATAAACTTGTTGGGGCTGAGGATGTTTGAAACCTGGTGACACACCCTGAGCCCTACGGTCTACCTGAGGCTGCTTCCCTTTGCAGTCGGTGACCACAAAGCTCCTGGATGTCATAAAGTAGCTGAGGGGTCATTGGCTTGGCCCTACATACTGTCTTTAAGCTCTGAAACTGTCCCCACAGAGATTGTGAATGGTTGGCTGCCTTGATGCAGGGACTCCAGACCAAGGCTCACATTCTCCCTTCTTCCCTTTCTTTCTTCTTTTTCTCCCACCATCCTCCTCTCTCTTTCCTTCCTTTCTCTGACTCCTGGGCCTTGAACTCAGAGCCTGGGTGCTGGCCCTGAGTCTTTGTACTCAAGGCCAATGGACTAAGGCTTGACCCACACATCCACTTCTGGCATTTTCTTTTTGGTAGTTAGTTGGAGATAAAGTCTTACAGGCTTTCCTGCCCAGAACTTAAGCCTCGATCTTCCCATCTCAGCCTCCTAAGTAGCTAGGATGACAGGCATGAAGCTCAGGCATCCAGCTCAAACAAAGGTTTCTTTATGTGTTGTGGAACCAGCACTGGAAATTTTCATCATCTATAACCACCCCACCCCCCCCAGAGCCTGGCGCACACTCTAACTCTGTGTTGGATAAATAAATAAGCATCTGTCTACGACAATACTACAGAAAAGTCCCATCTGATTCTGGTAAGCATCTTGGGTGGGCAAAATATGATGTAGCTCTCCCACAGTTCTCCCTACTCCCTCTTCCTGTCCTTCTCGTGCAAAGCATTTAACTCTTTTGGCTCTGAAGACGTGAGCCATGATGTACTCGCTGGATTCTGGGGCCTCTGGGATGCCTAGCTTCTCAAAGATCTCTGTCCAGCTGCTGACCAGCTTTGTGGCACTCAATTCCCCACTCAGGTGTGAACAAGGTTCCCGTGAGCTAAACGCCTGGCTCAAGGGGCATACTCTCCACCACCTGGGGCCAGACAGGATGGTCTACCATATCCGGCCCCCAAGTTTCATGTTGCAGAGAAAGGATCCTTGAGACATCCCAGGTCTCTGAATCACCCAGAGTCCAGTACAGGTGCTAGGAATCATCTCTGCTCACAGCTGGCAGGCTAGGGATGGCGAGGTCACAATCTCTGCTCCCCACAACATCCTAGACTGTGGTGTCCACCCTAGAGAGTGCCGGAGCTAATCAGTAACTGCTGGAGAAAGGCAGTCAGGGCACGACGTTCATAGCAGGAGACCATCTGGCTAGGGAACTCTACCTGTGCTGCTTTGAACATCATTGTTTGGCAGCTGAAATGGTCCGTCTAATTTGACCCATAATCCCAGGTGTTAGTGGAAATTGCCAAATTCAAGAAAAAACTTTGGAAAAGATGACATTTCACTTGTCCCAATCAAACTTAAAGGGTTCTAAAGTCAGTGGACCCTTTTCCTTCCAGACAGCCTACAGCAGGTTACAGAAACTGGCAGTCAGAGAGCCCTAGGTAACTGCCATGTCCTGATACTGAGCAGGCTCCAGCAGAGAGAACACACTTGCCTACCACTGCTCAGCTGGAAATGGCTCAGGCAGGACACAGACTGGAGTCTGCAGGACTCCAGGGAGGACTGCACAACAGTGCACTGACCCAGAAGGGAATCCACACCACCAGTGGGGGCCTGGAGCCCCCTGCCCAGATGCCCACAGACACCATCAATGCCCTGGGTACGGTTCCCCTCTCATCCTTTGTCGTGGTGAGCCATCTGCCATATCACACCATTCACCACTTCCCAGGCCCTCCTAGCTTCACAGCCCCTGCTCTCCTCCCCCACATCTCATTCCCTAATTATGTTTGGCAGACACATTCCCAAGCCTTGAATTAGCTCCAACTATACACATGAGAGCAGAGTGTCTGGATGGAAGAGTGCGGCTGTGGTCACACTCATGAGCCTTCTGGCTGAAGACAGAAGGACAGGTGTCCACTCTGGTCTGCGTTTCCCACAGGTCTCCTAGTGGAGACCTACACAGGCCCAGCAGCTACAGTTGGCTACAGGAAAGGGGAAAAGGGAGGTGGAAAGAAGTGGAAAGGAAATCTACTGAAACCTTCTCCAAAATGATGAAGGAGAAAACAGAATTTGTGGCTGGGCTTGTACTGGGCATTCAAGATAAAAGAACAACAAATACACACATACACACAAATAAAATGCTTTTGCTCTTTTTAGATATGGTGACTTAAATATATTTTCATTGTTCTCATCTCCTTACTCTCCCAACACACACACACACACACACACACACACACACACACACACACACACACACACACACACACACACACAAATCCAAACCGGTGACAGAAGACTAATCCATGCAGCACTTGCAATTTACCACCTGATCATTCACCTGAGCACATTCAGTCTATACAAGGAAAAAGATGATCTCTCTCTCTCTCTCTCTCTCTTTCTCACACACACAGACTCAGAGCATTGTCTCTCCCGAGTTAGTTGGTTCCTCATATGGGAAATGTACAAGCTCTAGCATGGGGGTCCCTGGTCAGAACCAGGGGATCCCACCAAGGGGAACATTGCTCTAAAAACACAGAACCACCCTGCCTCTCCCTTTCTCCAGAGACAGACCCTTCCCATTGAGAACAACCAGCATTGAGTCCCCATTCCTTAAAACCCTATGCTAAGACTCTGGGTGAAGGCATGCTGAGACTGATGGCTCCTCAGAACCAGGAGAGAAAACAAAGAAGGGGTCATGGCGCCTCCAGAGGGGTGTCTGACCTGGGGTGGGGGCATTGTTGGGGAATTTGATGGGTTCCTAAGGGCTATATACATGGATGGACCTCCCTATTTCCAGACTAGATGCTTCTGGGTGACTTGGTGGATTCTTGAGGAGGACGAGGAGACCAGATGAACCAGGAGCACTAGCAGAGCTGGCAGAGCTGGGAAATGTGATCACCCTGGGAAAACTGTTAACACCTGAGGTGGGGGGGGCAGGACAGGTGTATGTGTGTTGGAGGAACACGCCTCCCAAATATTCACCTCCTATCTGACCCCCAGTACCCTCACCTCCCTTCTGGGCTCTTCTGGAACCTCCTCAGATGAAGACGTGACTGAGCACAGAAGACAGACAAGGGCTCCCACAGCAATAAGGGGGCTTATCATCTGCATCCAACACCCTCCACCCCCAGAAAAAAAGGAAAAGACCCGAGAGGTGCTGCTAACCACCTCTGACTAAAGCCATCAGGTTCCCACCAGGGAGAAGAAGGGTGCACACTGCTCCAGGCCAGGGGCTCTGTGGTGTCTCCTCCTCACCCATTTCTTCATCTCCCCTTTTCCTGGGGACACTGGCCGCTAGGGATGGGGGTGGGATCCCAGGGTCGACACCCCACCCCAGCAACAAGGTCTCATTTGTGGCAGTGCCAGGGTGGACTGTGGGACACGAGGCAGGTGCGGGTGGGACAGGAGAGGGGAGGCAGGAGACGCAGGTCTGGATCCACTGGGGGGGGGGGGGGTGACAGGGAGTCATGAGGTACAGGGGTCACGGGGCGTGGCCCCAAGGGGCAGCCACTTATGTATGCTACTGGGGAGAAGCTGTAGGTGGCGGCATCTGGTGCTTGAGGGCCCTGGAGTCTGAGGTCGGGGCTGCAAGCAGGCTAGGGCCGGGCCATTTCTGCCAGGCAACTGAGAGAGGCACCAAGGATCCGAGCTGGCAGCACCATGTGTGAAATGCGGCACTGCTGGGAGGAGGCGGGGGCGTGTGAGGGTGCCTGGCAAGGCTGTGAGCTTCCTCTGCTCCTCCTGCTCAGATGCTGCTGCTGCCTGTTCCTCAGCAGACTCTGCCACCACCTCAGCGGCCTCCTCCCCAGGAGACAGTACTTCCACCACCGCCACAGCTTAAGCAGCCACCATCTCCATTGCTGCTCCTCAGCCACTACCACCTTGCTCCCCCCCGCCAGAATCTCAGACTCAGGGGCGCCATGGTCGCTTCTTCTCTATGGGGCTGCTCGGCAATGTTCCTGTCGTGCTGGCTCCAAGTGCTGTCTGCTCCTGGCCAGGATCTGCACTATGATCCAAGTGGCCACCAGCTGCTGAAGCCGCTTCCCCTCCTGCATGTGATTGCTCTTCTCTCTGACTTCACTCTCTGCCCTCCACTCCTCTCCTCGGCTGCCCCACCCCCGCCCGTGCATTTGCGCCCACCCCCTCGGGTCCCTGGCCTTGGCTGCCACTGCACTGTGCCCCTGGGACCCCTTCCCCTGGGTTCTCCCCCTCACCCCTGACTGCAATCGCAGCTCTGACTGAGCTCTGAACCTTCCAGACCAAGGAAGCTTCCTGGCCATGGCAATTGCAGCCTCAGCATAGCACTCCCCACCAACCCCAGTACCTGCTTGGGGGGAACTAATCTCCCCTCAGCCCCATGGCTTGAGGAGACTCTCTTCCATGCCTGCCCACTCTACACACCAAGCAGGTGCATGGTGACCCTCGTGTGTGTATATGTGTTTGTGATTGTGTTTGTGTGTGTGTGATTGTTGGGGATAACTACCACTCAAGAACTCAGAACATCGCAACCTTTGGAATGACTCAGTACACAGCACAATTCCAAAAACAGCACAAAGCACCCTGTGTAAAGGATTCAGCACACAGTTAACTTTGAAGGACTCAGCAGATAGTATCCTTTGTAGAGTACTCAGCACACAGCACTTTTTGAAGGAGGGAGACCATAGCCCACAGTGTAAAGGACTCAGTGCATGACATGTTTTGAAAAACTAAGCATGTAGCACTCTTTCCCAGGTACTCATTACATAGCACCCTGGGTTAAGACTCCAAACACAGCACCCTCTAAGGGCTGAGCACATAGAACACTATGTAAAACACTCAGTGCACAGCACCCTTTGAAAAACTCATCACATAGCACAATTTTTAAGGACTCAGCACAATCAAATTGTGGAAGGTCTTAGCACACAGCACCATTTGAAGGACTGTACAGAACACCCTGTGTAAAGGACTCAGCACACAGCACTCAAAAAACTCACCTCATCCCTCTCTTCCCAATGGTGCTGCTATGTGCTGAATGGAATGAATTAGCACACCACACTGTTTGAAGGACTCAGCATACAGTACATTGTGTAATGGACTCTGCACACAGTACCTTTGGAAAAACCAGAACAGCCCAACCCTCTTAGGGACTCAGCACATAGCACCTTTTGTGATGACTCAGCAAACAGCACCTTTTTGAGGACTCAGCACAAAACCCCCATGGGGGAAGGACCCAGCAAACAGCACCCTGTGAAGGAATCAGCACATAGCTGTAATGTCACAAGTTCAGCTGTCATTAGAATTAGTGTGCTTTCTTCAGTATCACCATTCTTCAGAAATACTTCATAAATCCTACTAGTTCACATTTAGCTAACCTGTATTTTATGGAGGAGGGTCAGCTGGGGGTCTTGAAGTCAAAGCTTGGGAGCCTTGTCTCTGAGCTATTTGGTTCAATGCTAAAGCTCTACCATTTTGAGACACAGCTCCAATTTTGATTTTTTGGGGGGTGGGGGATGTTCTTTGACAGGCCTTACAGTGATCAGAAAGGCTAAGTAGGGGTGTCCGTGGGCAAAGGCTCTTAGCTTGGCCTGGAGCTGACATCTCCCTTCCTTGTGCCCCTCGGAGCCGGGTCTCCTGGAGCTCTCTTGGCCTAGGGTGGAACAGACCTGCTCTGGCATCAGCACTCATGGTGATCAAAAATCAGCTTGGACCTGGTCACTTTCCCAAATTGAACTGTAGAGGACTATGGCGGGAGGGGGGGGGCGATGTCCCGTGTCTGGCCACCAGGGAGCAGGAGTCTCCCACCATAGGGATTGTACCTGTGTTGTGTTTACTCTTGCTTCCCTGGGGCCCCCATCATGCTTCAAAGCCACCCTGGACAGGAAAGTCCTTGAGGCTCTTACCTACATTTAACCATAGAAAAGCAAGTGGGGCTGTGACTCAAGTGGCAGAGCACTAGGCTTGACCAAGAAAACTCAGGGGTAGAGCTTAGGCCCAGAGTTCACACACACACACACACACACACACACACACACACACACACACACACACACACACACATACACCACATGCATGCAAAATCAAGGATTTCTACACTGCAATCTTTGGGTATTCTCTACCTTTTCCCAGCTAAGCCTGGTGGTTGTTGGCCTAAGAGTTTGATGCATACAACACCACCTGGCATCTTTGATTTTAGGGAACAGAATGGATAGAAAGTCAGACTTCCCCCATCCCAGCTCCTTGGTTGTGTCAAGTTTTTCCAGGCCCTTTGGGGCTCCTTTTACAGACACGCCAAGAAGCCTTGAAATGGTATCACATGCTGGACACTGGTAGCTCACTCCTGTCATCCGAGCTACTCAGGAAGCTGAGATATGTAGCATTATGGTTTCAAGCCAGCATGGGCAGGAAAGTGTGTGAGACTCTTATCCTCGCTGAACCTTCAGAAAACAAGAAGTGGCCTTGTGGCTCGTGATGAGTGCCAGACTCGAGAAAAAGAGCTCAGGGACAATTCTCACAGCCAACAACAAGGAGAGGTATTGCATGTTGGCTTTGGGATTAGCATGAGCCAAATGTAATTGGAATTTTCAAGTGCCCCAAGAAAAAGCAGTACCTCCTTTAGTCCCATACTCCTCCATCTCATCTCACCCCCTGACCTTGGCCATGCTTTGGGTCAGCTTGGTCCTGGCTGGACAGGAGTACTTCAAGGAGGAAGATCCCAGAACAATCTCCCCACCTCCTTCTGCCCTGCTCACCCTGCTGTTTCTGCTCTTTGCCGTAGACCTTCTTCCTGGAATCCATCTGTGAGGTCATCACCACCAACATAGTGGTGAGTGGTGGTGGTCCATGCTAACACAGGCAGTCAGAGGTGGAAGTGGGTCTGGGACTAAGACCTTCCACCCTAAGTATGGGCTGAGGCCAGGACTGACCTTTATTTCATCCTGAGCCTTGCAGGGGTGGGGAGTCAGTGTAGACTACACATAGAGTCAGGTAAGATCGGAATCTGGAGAACCATTTGTTTGGGGAAAGATGTGGGGCTCAGGGGGGCACTGTTGTTGGTACTCCTCTCTCAGGACTCCCCTCTCCCTCTCTCATCCCTCAATGGTAGAAGAGAAACTTCAACTAAGAGTGTAGGAAGCGAGGGCGGAGGAATATTTCTGTGTGAACCAGACTTGTGCTTCATAGTCATCCTAGCCCTACTTCCTATTTATCTGAGGAATGGCCATATGGGTTTGGGAGGACAGGGTATCATCCTAGCTGAGAATGTGTCTTAGCTGTAGAGTGTGTGCCTAGCATGCCTGAAGCCCTGGGTTTGGTTCCACACAGAAAAGCCAGAAGGAGAGGTGGCGCTCAACTGGTAGAGCAACAGCCTTGATCAAAAAGAGCTCAGGGACAGTGTCCAGGCACTGAGTTCAAGCCCCAGGACTGGAAGAACAAATCTTTGTTGGAAGCTTTTTACCCTTTGAAAACAAATTATTCTTTGTGATAAGCATAATATGGGCCTCTTCCCTGGCCACCAATGGTCCATTAGATGTCCCTTGAATTTGGGCCACCTCCTGGCTGCCTCTGCCCTACCCGACCCGCAGTTTACCCTTCCCATGACCCAGCAGATTGAGGCCTGAGAGAAGGCAAACTGGCAACCTACTTCTGGTGACTGCTGAGGATTTTGAGAGTCATTATGTCACATAGAGAGTTATCATCCTCATGAGTCTACAGAAGAAAAGGAGGGAGTGCTCCTTGCCCAAGCCCTCCAGCAGCCTACAGCTGTAGGCTGCTCTGGTTGTGGGGCATCTGCCGCAAGACGTGCTCCGTGGGGGAGTCCTCTATGTGGTCGGGAACCCCGACCTCTCCTTTGGCAGTTTCCAAGCTGTCTTGAAGTTGCAATTCTTCAAAACCTTTCTGCTCCAGCCTCATTTCACCCACTCCGGAGCGTGAGGCGTCTGAAGGAGCGTGGTGGCAGGGGGCTCAGCCGGTGCAGGCATCTGGAGCATTCTGTCAGCCCCTTCCCCTGCGAGGACCAACAGCAGCTCTTACAGCTCTCTCTTCTTTCTCCATCTTCTGGGAGAGCTGGCACACATGCTTGGCTTTCTCTAAACACAGCTCATGCAGGACGAACAGCTGCTCTTTACACGCCACTAGGGACTCCTCTATGGTGCAAATGTCTGCCGACAGCTAGCTGCATCGATGGTGGAGTTAATCTGCTGGACTATGGAAGTCCACCTCATCATGCAGGTCATGGACGAAGCAGATTTTCTTCTCGGATGCCCACGTGTCCCACTTCCCATCCTCATGCCTGCTGTGGTAGCAGCTCATGGGGCGGGGTGTTTGTGGCTCCAGCTCTACCTTGCACTGAGCTGCTGTGTTGGGAGGGTGCCTGCGATAGGGCTGCCTCTCCTGCAGGAGTTTCCCCCTGTGGAACTCAGCCTCAGAGAGTGCTCGTAGAGCCATGTCACTCTAGGTCTGGGGCATGTCTCCGTCTTCTGCGATGGTCACGTTGGGAGAAGTCACCTCCTCACCTTTTGCTTCTCCAGGGCTCACAGCTTCCCCTCCCCAAGAAAAGCCAGGAAGCTCAGCAGGGCCTGCAGCCTCTCCTCCTGTAGTCTGGTCACTTCCAGGCACTTAAAAGTGTCCTGCCACTTTGGGGGCACCACCTGGTCCACCCTGTTGGTTGGGCCATGCACTTGCTTCAGCTGCTCCAGCAGCTGGTTCTGCCTCTGCAGGATCTATTGTAGGGCCTCCTCAGAGTTCAGCCACTCATTGGAGGCAATGTGCTGCTCACAGGTGGCTCTGAGCTCCTGCAGATGGGCCTGGGACTGCTCCTGCCACTCTTGCAGCTCCCAAGATGCTTGGCTCTCTCTCTCTCCCTCAGCCACCTCTTTACATTTGTCTATCTTATCCTCTGAGTGGACTAGCTGTTCCCACAGATGTTTCTTCACCTGCTGCTCTGAGTCCAGGATGCTGATGAGCTCCTCCTTCTCACCACTTACCCTGTGGAGAGCATCCCACAACAGAGCCAGCTGTTCCTCTTGCTATGGGTTGCACACACATGTGCATCTTGGGGTCTTGGGGATCTCCTGCCAATCCTTGGACTTCTCCTCCAGGCTCTATAATTGCTCCTGCTGCTCAGCATTCTGGAGACAGAGCCGTTGGTTTTCCTTGACCTGGATGTGAAGTTGTTTCTCCAGGTTTTTCAACTCCATCTGTCTATGGTATTCCTGGGCCTGCAACTGCCGCTCAGCCTGAGATGGTTCTGCCAGCTTCCTCCTCAGTTCCCCCAGCTCATTGTCTAGGTCCAGAACCTGCCTCATCCTTTGCTCCTTCTCTTCTGTCAGTTGGTTCACCTGGTCGGTGAGCCAAGAACCTCCTCCTTCCATGCAGACCTGTCAATGCTCAGGTCCTCTGTGAAGGAGTCTCTCTCTAGATTTGCTGAGTTCACCATCCAGCTAAGGTTGTCCAATAGCCTCTTCAGTACCCACGCCCCGCCAGCACTTGTTGGAACTTGCAGATTCTGTTCTTCCTGCTACTCTTCTGTGTCCAGAGCACTTCCAGCTTCTCCTGAAATTCTGTGTTCACTTGCTCCAGGTCATCAAAACTACTGGTCTTTTCCTCGAGCTGAAGTGTCACATCTTTCAGCAGTTTGAAGAATATTTCTATCTCCTTCTGTGCAGTAGTGACCACAGAAGCTGCCATCTCCAGCTCTGTCATGCACCGCTTTTGACCTACAGGTGGCTGGTGAGAACTCATTGCTCTATTTTTCTGCCATTGGCTGCCTGCTTGACTTGGGCCGGTGCAGATTGTAAATCGCTTTCTGCTGAAACCAACCTCTGTATGGGTGGCTTGTGGATCTCTAGCTTTGTTTTTGGTGCTTCCTGCACCTGAGCTATCTTCTCCCTCTCTTTCTCCAGTCAGTCCCTCAGGTCTGTCTTTTCCTGCTTCAGTGGTTGTACCTTGGCATAGAGCGCCTGGTTTCTTTTGTTGCAATCCAGGTGAGCATCACATGTGGCCAGCACCTCTGCAGATCCTTGGTAGTATCGGGAACATTGACACTCTGACCCTGGTGACTGTGACTGTGTCCAAAGGCAAGGGAGGCCCGCAATCAGCATCAGCTTTGGCCAGGTGCTCCCTTGAATCACGCTCTTCAGTGGTGTTTGTCTTGGGGATCCCTCCCTTTTTTGTGTTCTTTGTTTTTTTGAATGATGCAGGTCTGATGGGAGGATTCTTCTGCCGGTGTTCTGGCAGTAGTTTCTTGTCTGCAGCTCTCTCATGGAGTCTTGTTGTTTCAGACATCTGAGCACTGGGATGGGAAAGATGGGCTGGCCACATTACCAGGCTCTGGGAAATCCTCTATTCTCCCACTCACTGACTAGGTCGTCAATTTCCTATTCTACTCCAAAGTCTCCTCCTTGAGTCTCCTGCTCACCACTCAGCAACCTCTACCTTCCTCAACTGCTGGTGGTAGTGTCAACCAACTGAGGGAATCTTGGTGCTGGGCAGCATGGAATGTGGGCATGGCTACAATTCTTGTATCGCATTGGTCAGAAAGAACCATGAAAAAATGGGGGTGTGGCCAGAATTCTGTGATGCAGGCAGCATGGGCGGAGTCAAGATGACAGTGGTGCCCCCAGCCCCTTTCCCAGGGAACTCTGTCCAATTCAGTTGGGTACAAGAGGGTGACCTGCTTTAGCCGGATGGTTGCACAGATTGTTGTGTATGTCTGTTTGTTGCCAGTCCTGGACCTTGAACGCAGGATCTGGGCACATTCCATGAGCTGTTTTTGCTGAAGGCAAAAGCACTACCACTCTACCACTGGAGCCACACAGCTCTACTTCTGGCTTTGTTGACACTGATGTTGGACCTGGGTTTCAAGGACCTTCCTGCCTAGGGTGAATTTGACCATGATCTTCCTATCACAGCCTTGTAAATATCAAGGAGGACTGCTGAGAGCCACTGGTTCCTGCTGAATCATTGATCTTGCTGTTCTTGGACAGACTAGTGAGTTCCCTATCCTTGGGTTTAAGTGGTGGGAGCTGGAGCTCACAGTTTGAATCCTGGTCCTGCCACCTCCAAATGGCAGGAGAGCCTTAGAAATTCATTCCTATCTATATGAATATCAATGGAATGTGATGTATGTTATGACTGAATGGGCAGTTCTTGAATGATTCTACGATAAAATTATACACAATTTTATTATAGAAGACTGAATTTTATTCAATACTTTATGAAGCATTTAAACAATCACATTCATTAAATGGAGGCATAATGAAATACCTAAGAATTGGGCCTCACATAGTATAAAGGTGTCATTTTTTTCTGCCGGGACTGAGATTGGAACTCTTAGTCTGGGTAACTCTGTTGCACAGTGTAGAATGGGGAAGCTGGCCTCCTTGAAGTCAAGAAATTCATGTGTACACCTCAGGTCTGAAATCGATCCCCAGCACTAGAAAACATCCTATTTATGTACATTTTAAATATGTGATTTATATTTACATACATATGTTGACTCCATATTGCTTTCAGTGCAGTTATTCATTTTATGTTTTGTTTCATTTATGTAGTGACTGTTTATTTTATTGATTATTATGGCACATAGAACATTGATTACATTTATTACATAGGATATAGGTCTGCATAGATATTACACTTATACCTGACACCCAGGACATTCACAGGAAAGGAAAACATGTGTCACCATCAGCTTCTTACTCCATGATTCATTTTGTGGGAGGGCTGGCATCTGAACTCACGGCCTACAAGCCCAATTCATAAATGGGTGAGTGTCAACACACCATCCTGTGGCAAATTGTATTGACAGGCATTTCCTAGGATCTTAACACAAGCCACAGGTTTTGAAAAAATAAGAACAGAGTGACACTCAGATGGTAGTATGCTAATAAATATATGTCTTTATAGAGTGTCAGAGATGTCTATCCATAATTCAGATATAAAGACTTCATTCCTATCAATTCTTGGATATTTATTATGCCTCCATGTAATTAATGTTATTATTTTCATCCTTAATAAACTACTAAGTAAATCAGTGTCCTGAAATTATTGCATCCCTGTGAGAAATAGTATTCTTTTAATGCTTCATAAGATAATTAAATAAAATCAATCAGCTGACTGAAATCATGAAGTCTAATTTTATTCAAGTATCATTCATGAACAACCTATTCATCCGTGACATTGATAACATTCAAGCGTTATTCCTGTGAATGGGAATGCATCTCTCAGGATCTCCCACCATCCAGAAGTGGCATGACTGGGATTCGCACTGTAGGCCTATGTTGCTATACGGGAACTATGGCTTCCTCAAAAGCCCACAATTAAAAAAAAAAATTTAGCTCCCTGGTTCGCAATTCGTGCCATTTTTTCTGCCAGGCCAAGGATTTGTACTCAAGGTCTGGGTAAATATGCAGCACTGTGAGGGATGGGAATCTGACCATGCTTGAAGACAAGAAAGTCAGTCCTGTTCCCTAGGCCTGAATTCAAGCCTCAGGCCTGGAAAACATACTCCTTATAACCATTTTAAAGATAGAATTTATATTTTCATACAGATATTCAGTCCATATTGTGTTTGGTGTGGTTATTCATTTTATGTCTTGTTTTATTCATTTATTTACCAATTATTTTATTGACTCGGATGACACCTCTACCATTTATTACATTGTTTACATCCTATCACATAGCATCTAGATTTGTACATATGTTCTCTATCATATCTGACACCCAAGACTTTCCCAGAAAAGGGAATCATGTGTTACACTCGGCTTCTTACTCCAAAATTAAATATTTGGCAGTGCTAAGATCTGAACTCAGGGCCTAGCAGGCCCAATTCATGAATGGATGAGTGTGAGCATGGCAGCCTCTAGCCAATGAAGCTGGCAAGTGGTTCCCAGGTGCTGAGATCCAGCCCCAGGTTTGGCCAAAACAGTGATACATGGATAGGCAGATGGTGCTATTCAAATGAATACATATTGGTAAAGAGCACCAGAGCTGTCTATCTACGATTGAATGACACCTACTACATTCCTACCAACTCTTAGGCATGTATTATACCACCATTGAAGGAATATTATTCTTTTCATGCTTAATAAACTATTAATTAGTATCAATTAGCTTCCTAGGATTATTGCATCCAATTTTAGACTAGACCGAAGCATGAACTACTCTTTCAATTGGTATTCCTATGCATAAGAACAAGTCTCTTGTGATCTCCTGCCATTGGTAGGTGTCAGGACCGGGATTTAAACCCGGGACCTATGTCTTCCCTGATACCCCACTAGCCTTCAGCAATGGCAGGTCAGGTCCACTTTGCAACCGTTTCCTTCAGACCCAGGATAGTCACTGTGCAAAGAAAAAAAATGTAAAATCCCCAGCCCTCTGCAGCTCACCACTTTTTTTCTATGCTACTTTTTTTTTCGTCCTGCAAGCCCTGTGGGCCTAGGATCCCAGGATCGGCTATGGGTCCAGAGGCTACACTCCAGCCTTGGGCAATCGAAGCTGAGGCAGAGTTGCCACGACCTGAGTTCATGCCCCCTGTTGGCAAAACAAAGAATAAATTAAAAATTAATTATTTAACTAAATTAAAAAAGAAAGAAAGCTCCCTGATTTTGAATTTCTGCCAGTTTTGTTTCCTAGCCTAGGATTTGAACTCAGGTCTCAGTAACTCTGTAGCAGTGTGCACGAAAGTGAAGAGTTGCCACTTCTTGAATTCAAGCCTGGTGCAAAGCCAAAAATAAAAATTTAGTCACTGAGCTCGGCAGGGGGAGTAGATGTGGAGATGGGAGCGGGGGGATGGGAGGTGGAACACAAAGGAGGAGGCTACAATCCTCAATAGGAAATATAATCATTACCTTGCTCATTTGACTGTTACTTCTCTGTACAAAATTTTTACAATAAAAAATGAAAAAAAAAGTAGTGCTCAGAGAAGCAGTTTGGGGGTAAGGGAAAGAGGTTTGAATAGATTTACAAAATTCCACACTGATTTTATTTTAATGTTCAGTATGGAACTGAATAATCATAGCTGCTTCCATTAAAAAGAATTAAGTCACTGTCTTGGAAATGGTGCCAGTATTTCCTTCAGTGCTTGGATTTGATCTCACCATCCAGATAACTCTTTTGCACCTTGGGTGAAAGCAAAGCTTATTGTCCCTGAGTAAAAGAAATCCAGGTTAGAGTTACCAGGGTCTGAATGAAGGACCTGCAATGGAAAAATATTTCTATATGTGTGTAATATATTATATATATTTTCTTATGTATGTTTATAACATATTATGATTTTTATTATTGATTTTGTATTTATTTTACTTTTTACTTGATTCATTTATTTTAGTTTTTACTTGATTCATTTACTTATTGTCTATTGTATTTAGTATTTTTGGTGGGGAAGTCCAGTCGTGCACCTAAACTCTGGGCCTGGGCGCTGTCCCTCAGATCTTCAGCTCAAGGCTAGCGCTCTTCCACTTGAGCCCACAGTGCCGCTTCTGGCTTTTTTTTCTGCTTATGTGGTGCTGAGGAATTGAACCCAGGACCTCATGCATGCAAGGCAAACTCTCTACCAGTGAGCTACCTTCCCAGTCCCTATTTAGTATTATTACACACATAATATTTAATATATGTTGTACAACTATTATAAAATTATACACAATAATATAGGGCTGAGTTCTGGGAAGATGGTGGAGGAGAAGCTGGGGGCTAAACAACTCTCCCATAGAAAGCAGTTTTAGTGCTCCAATGAACAGTCCTAAGCCAGAGAATCACAAAGTTTGCCATCACAGTAAAGAGTGTTAGGCTAGAGGGGAAAATCCAGGCAAAGAGACAGATCTGAGCACTTGCCAACAGCCGTGGCTGCGGTGGCAGCAGCAGTGGCAGTGGCAGCAGTGTTGGCGGTGGCCATAGACCCCATACCTGCAACACAGAGAGTCCAGGACAAATTTTGCCAGATGCATAAAGTGAGTGCATTCTACTCAGCACCAGCAAGCACCTACAAGGAGCACACATCATCATCCTGCAGTTCACAGACCAGAGACGACCCAGGAACCAAGACTCTGGCTCGAGTAGAAGCCTGACATCCTCTCAGGGAGCAGAGGAGGGAAGGCCACCCCTCCCCCCCACTATTGGAGATCTCCAGGCTGAGCAGCTAGCTCCAACTCAGTCCTTGGAAGAAAACAAAAGAGTCATTAAGCAGGTCACAGGAACCTAACCTGACCTGCCAGGCTCAGCTCAACCTAGGGAAAAGTCACCAACCCTGGGCCGCCAGCCCAGTAGTGTCTTTCTTCACTGGGTAAACAGAGACAGAGGCTTCCCCTCTCTACAGTAGCCTTGACAATCCGTTGAAATTCATTAAACATAAACCCTGAGAATGGCTCCAGGCAGGGCTCTGTGAGTATCTCAGAAGCTAGCCCCTCAGGGAAAAGCTAATGTTTGCTGGAAGGCATCAACTTTACCCAGAACCTAGCCTAATCACAGCATCTCCAAACTAGAGAAAACAGCCATCTTCCTCTTCTGTGATATTCAAAGCAGATTTCCCTCCCATTGAACTAGCCTGGGAGGAGGATCACAAAATCCTGGGTAAAGCAGAGCATTTTTCTGCTTGCTCGAAAAAACTGACTTAAGAAACCAACCAAGCCACAGGAAAATCAAACACCACAAGCAGACAAGAGACTCCAACTAGAGACTGGTTACAGACACAAGGGAGATACAGGATCTTCCCATTCCACCCAAAAAACTCAAAGAACTCTTTTTTTTGTACCGTTTATAAAGAATTTTTTTCTAAAACTGTTTTTAATTTTTAATTATTAACTTAAAAAATTTTGTTTTCTTTTAACTTTTTTCTTCCTCTTATAATTTTTATTTTAGGGGTATATGTGTGTGTGCTTTTTTTTCTTTTTTTAAATTTTTTTTGTTTAGCTTTATTGACCTTTTGATCCTTTTTTGTTCTTTCCTTCTCATTCTTTTCACCTTTTCTTCTCTTTCATTCTTCTTTCCGTGACTTAATTGATGTTCTGCTCATCCTGAGATATACTCGTAGTCGATTATTAGACCTTATCCCTCATTGTGTACACATTTAATCCAGAAATTTATTACTCAATTCAAAACCTCTTAGACTTAAATTCCTTAATAGCAGTACTATATCTTTATACTTATACATTTTAAGCATTTTTATTTTTAAGTTTTTCACGTCTCCTTTCTATCCCTACCCTTCTCTTATCCTATCCATGTTCTTCTCTAAATATTATGTTTTTAAATTTGCATAATTTTTTTATAAGTGTTTCACTTTTTAACTTTTAAATTTTTTCTATTTTCTTGTCTCTTTTTTCTCTTTCTCTTTCTTTTTTTTCTCTCTCTACTAATATTTTATCCAACTTATTTCCTGCTTTGAGATTAGGACTTAGTTAAGTGAACCTTTTCAGCCTGTCCACATCCCTCTATTCCTATTTTTACCCACATCTCTCCCTAAACCTAATAATTTCTGGTTTGCCAAATTCTTCTTTGTAGTTCGTAACCCATTAATACATAGTTGTTGGATGTTGAATAGATATATCTGTTGAACTAGATTGTATATGCAGACTTTTGACTGTGCAACTACAGAGTTTGGTTGATGCTTCCCTTAAGATAGTGTTCTAGCACAAAACTGGTATTAATTTCATCACAAATGGGCAAGGCTGAGGACACTCAAAGAGAATTACAGGAATTGCGTGGGCGTGAAGAAGCTAATCAAAGAGTAATACAGGAATTGAGAGAGCTGGAAGAGAATACACAAAGATCACTAAAGGCATTCATGGAATCCATAAACATAAAGTTGAAAGAAGTCAGGGAGACCACAAAGGGAATGCTGAATGGAAACCAACAGAAGGAATGGGAGTCCAAGGAAACCATAAGCAATCAACTAAGTGATTTGAGAATAAACACTGAACACCAAATTAAGGAAGTAAAGAAGTTCATACAAGATCTAAAACAAAGCTTCAACAAAGAATTTGAAGCAATCAAAACCAACCCACTGGAAGGAAAAGAAATAAAAAACAAAGTAGAAAGTCTTGATAGTAGGTTAGACCATGCAGAAGAACGAATTTCAGAGATTGAAGACAGCCTAGATATTATAGAGAAAGAACATACAACCATCTAAGACAAATCCAAGAAATAGGATAGATCTATTCAACACTTGGAAGACACCATCCGAAGGCCTAATCTGAGGATAATGGGTATAGAGGAGCACCTAGAGACACAAGTTAACGGTCTGGGAAATTTAATAGGATCGTAGCAGAGAACTTCCCAAACATGCAAAAAGATAAGCCTAGTCAGATACAAGAAGCTTTTAGAACTCCAAATAGACCAGACCAGAACAGGACAACCCAGCATCACATTGTAATCCTCACAGGATCAATTCAGACCAAGGAAAACACCCTTAAAGATGTCAAGGAGAAAGGATCAATCACTTATAAAGGGAAACCAATTAGAATCACCTCAGATTTCTCAGCAGAGACGATTAAAGCAGGAAGAGCCTGGAATCATGTATGCCATGCCATAAAGACAAACAAGTATCAACCATGTATATTGTACCCAGATAAACTCTCCTTCATAACCGAAGGTCAAATAAAAATTTTCCATATCAAGGAAAAATTGAAACAATTTATCTCCACCAAACCAGCCCTACAAATGATTCTCAAAGATGTCCTACACATAGAAAACCAACAAGACCACAAAAAGGCAAAGATACCGCAGCCAAACTGAGAATCCAAGAACCATAGAAAGAACCCAGTTGCCACAGCTCCCAAGAAGGTGGATAAAATAGCAGGGAATCCCAAATACTTCTCAGTTCTATCTCTCAACATTAGTGGATTTAACTCTCCAATTAAGCGACATAGACTGCCTAGTTCGATGAAAAACCAAGATCCTTCTATCTCCTTCCTTCAGGAGTCACAATTTGCCCCAAAAAACAAACACATTTTCAATGTGAAAGGCTGGAACAAAATCTACCAAACAAACGGCCCCCATAAAAAGGCGGGACTTCCAATCCTAATATCAGATAAAATAGACTTCAAAGTAAAATTAGTGAGGAGAGATAAAGAAGGTCGCTACATACTTATTAAGGGATCTCTCCTTCAGGAGGATATTACAATTCTAAATATCAATTTGCCAAATAACTGAGCATAAAAATTTATCCAAGAAACACTACTTTCCCTCAAATCCCACATAGATCCAAAGACATTAATTGTTGGGGACTTTAACACACCACTATCCACACTAGATAGGTCAACTTGGCAAAAACTCAACAGAGAAACCGCAGATCTAAACACCTGTATAGATCAAGTAGATTTAATAGACATCTACCGAATATTTCACCCAGCAGCATCAGAATACACGTTTTTCTCAGCAGCATATGGAACATTTTCCAAAATAGACCACATTTTAGGCCACAAAGCAAACTTGTCCAAATTCAGAAACATTGAAGTTATACCTTGCATTCTCTCTGACCACAAGGGAATAAAATTAGAACTCAACAGCAAAAGCCACCAAAGAAAGTCCTGTAACACATGGAGGTTGAAAACACACTGCTGAGTCACGAGTGGGTCATGGAAGAGTTTAGAAAGGAAATGCAAAATTTCATGATATTCAACAAAAATGAACAAACAAATTACCAGCTCCTCTGGGACACAGCAAAGGCAGTACCCAGAGGCAAGTTTATAGCTCTGAGTTCCTACATCAACAAATTGGAGAGGCCTGAAACCAACAACTTAATGAGATATCTGAGCCTTCTTGAAAAAGAGCAGCAAGAAAAACTACAATCCAGTTGATGGAAAGAAATAATTAAAATTAAATCAGAACTCAATGAATTAGAATCCAAATAAACCATAGAAGGAATCAAAAAAACCGAGGTGGTTCTTGGAAAAAATTAACAAAATTGACAGACCCTTAGCAAATCTTATCAGAAAAAGAAGAGAACACACCCAAATAAATAAACTCAGAGATGAGAATGGAAACATCATCACAGGACAACCAATATTCAAAACATTATAATACTTCTCAAAACTTCTCAAATACTTCTCAAAACTTTATGCTAATAAGTTTGATAACTTGGCAGAAATGGACCTTTTCCTAGCAAATACTGACATGCTGAAACTAAACCAAGATGAGTTAAGCCATTTTAACAGGCCCATATCAAGCATTGAAATAGAAACAGAAATAAGAGACCTCCCTCCTAAGAAAAGCACAGGCCCAGATGGAATAACAGCAGAATTCTACAACGCCTTCAAAGCAGAGGTCACACCCATACTCCTCCATCTCTTCAATGAAATTTAAAGAGAAAGTTCACTACGGAACTGATTCAATGAAGCTATCATAACCTTCATCCAAAACCAGGCAGGGGCTCATCAAAGAAAGAGAAGTATAGACCCATTTCTTGGATGAACATTTATGAAAAACTTCTTAACAAAATTTTCACCAATCATCTTCAACAATTTATCCAAAAAAAAATCATACACCACAATCAAACAGGATTCATTTCATGGATGAAAAGCTGGTTCAATATATGGAAATCAATAAGGATGATTCATCACATCAAAAGGAGCAGGGATAAAAACCACATGGTTATCTCAATAGATGCAGAAAAAGCATTTGACAAGATTCATCACCCCTTTATGATTAGTTCTGGAAAAATTAGTAATTCATGGAACATTGCTCAATACAATAAAGGCTGTTTATTACAAACCTACAGCCAGCATTATACTTAATGGTGAAAAAATAAAGCCATTTCCTCTTAAATCAGGAACAAGACAAGGATGTCCACTCTCTCCATTTCTCTTCAATGTAGTATTAGAATGCCTAGCTACAGCAATAAGACAAGATGCAAACATAAAGGGGATCCAAATAGGGAAAGAAGAAGTAAAACTCTACCTAGTAGCAGATGACATGATTTTGTATTTAAAGAATCCCACAGACTCCACTCCTAAATTACTCAAGCTGATTCAAAACTAACCCTCACAAATCATTGGCTTTTCTGTTTGCCAACTATGAGAAAAGTGTGGCTGAAATTAGGAAAGCAACTCCATTTATAATAGCCACTCAAAAAATAAAATAGTTAGGAATTAACTTAACCAAAGAAATGAAGGACCTCGAAGATGAAAATTTTAAAAACCTGAAAAAGAAAATAAAAACAGAATTTACAAAGTGGCAAAAACTCCCATTCTCCTGGATTGGGAAGATAAACATCGTGAAAATGGCAATACTTCCCAAGGCTATCTACAAATTCAACGCAATACCTATCAATATTCCAACCTAATTCTTCAAGGGAATAGAAGATGCAATCCAAAAATTCATATGGATTAATTGAAGACCCCGAATGGCAAAAACAATTCTCAACAGAAAGAACAGTGCTGGAGGCATATCAATACCAAATTTCAAACTCTACTAAAAAAAAATAGTAATCGAAACAGCATGGTACTGGCACAAGAACAGACCTCAAGACCAATAGAATAGAATTGAAAATCCAGAAATGAATGCACAGACTTATAGCCATCTAATCTTTGATAAGGAAGCTAAAAAAATAGAATGGAAGAAAGACATCCTCTACAGTAAATGGTGCTGGCAAAATTGGTTAACTACTTGTAGAAAAGTATTGCTAGATCCTTATATATCACCCTGCACCAGAATCAACTCCGAATAAATCAAAGACCTCGGAGTCAAAGCAGACAGTCTGAAAACATTACAGGATGGAATAGGAGAAACCCTAGGTCTCCTTGGCACAGGGCTAAATTTTCTTAATAAAGACCCAGAAACACAACAAATCAAAGAAAGTTTGGACAAATAGGGTCGCATGAAATTGCAGAGCTTCTGCATGGCAAAGGACATAGCAAGCAAGATTAATAGGAATCCCACGGATTGGGAGAAGATCTTCACTTGCCATAGAACAGACAAGGGTCTCATATCTAAAATGTACCTGGAACTCAAAAAATTAAATCCCCCAATAACAAATCTTGAAAAAAACAGCTGCCCAATAAATAAGTGGGCTAAAGACATAAAGAGAAACTTCTCTGAAGAGGAAAGAAGGATGGCCAATAGACACATGAAGAAATGCTCAACCTCCCTAGCCATAAAAGAAATACAAATCAAAATAACATTGAGATACCACCTTACCCCAGTTAAAATGGCAATAATCAAGAACTCTAATAACAACAGATGCTGGAGGGGATGTGGACAGAAGGGAATCTTACTGCGTTGTTGGTAGGATTGTGAACTTGTTCAACCACTTTGGAAAGCAGTATGGAGTTTCCTCAAAAGACACATAGAACTCACCTATGACCCAGAAATCCCACTTTGGGGCATTTACCCAAATGTTCAAAACAAGAACACACTAAAGCTACAAGCACAACTATGTTTATTGCTGCATTATTTACCATAGCTATGATACGGAATCAATCCAGATGCCTCTCAGTAGATGAATAGATCAATAAAAAGTGGTACATATGCACAATGTAATTCTATGCCTCCATCAGAAAGAATGATATTGCCCCATTTGTGAGGAAATATAAAGACTTGGAAAAATTATATTAAGTGAAGTAATCCAGGCCCAAAGAAGCATAGGTCCCATGGTTTCCCTTATTTGCAATGATTAGTATATATCTGAGTCAAGCAGAAAAGGTCAGATAAGTTGATGTTAGGGAAATGAACCCTAAGATATGTATTCAAAAGTTTTTTTTCTTTCATGCTATTGTTTCTAACACATTTATAAGATCATTTCTTTGTTGCTTTGTATGTCCCTCCCCGTGGTATAACCCCTGCTTTCACTGTATTTGATGTCAGTGTAATTTGTGGAGGGGAAAGGAAAAAACAAATCATTTAAATAAGGATATAGGTGGACCCACTGCAACAATGAGATGTACAAGTTGTTATGTTGAAAACAAACTTTACAACTTTGGGGGAGGAGGATTTGGTGGAGGGTCAGGGGGAGGATGGGAAAGGATGGGAAGGGGAAACAAAGGAGGAGGCTACAATGCTTGATAAGAAATGTACTCATTATTTTGCCCATGCAATTGTAACCCCTCTGCACAGTATTTTCACAATAAAAAATATTATACAGCAAAAATTTAATAATATAGGACATTGACTCATTTTTCATTAATACTTTTTTTTGTTGAAACATGATACATAATTAAATGGAAGCATTGTCATGGTCTTCACATGTTTAGAGTCTCTCCCAATTATGAGCTTTGTCTTCTGTGTCTTTGGACACCTTCCTATAGAGATTTCTTTAAATGATTTATACTCAGAAGCAAGTTGAGGCATAAAATTGTAAGGGTGGGGCTAGAAATGTGGCTTAGTGGAAGAGAACTTGCTCAGCATGCATGAATGCCAGGGTTTGAATCCTCAGTTCCACATACAAAGAAAAAGCCAGAAGCTGTGGATTGGCTCAAGTGGTAGAGTGCTACCCTTGAGAAAAAGATGCTCAGAGACAGTACCAAGGCCCTAAGATAAAGTTCCAGAACTGTCAAAAACTATCAGCCAGATGCCAGTGGCTCACAACTGGAACACTAGCTTCTTAGCAGGCTGAGATCTGAAGACCACAGTTCAAACACAACCTAGGCAAGGAAAGCCTGTTAGCCTCTTACCTTCAATGAACCACCAAAAGACCTCATGTGGTGCTGTGGCTCAAGTCTAGTGTTCGACTTGAGCTAAAGGGCTCAGCAACAGTGCGCAGGCTTGAGTTCAAGACACACAACTGGAAAAAGTGAGGGTTAATCAAAGTACTTTTCCTATCTGATAATTAGGAGAACATTCTCTGGAAAATGAATCCTGATGTACACCAGAATTTGATTCAAAGCTCAAGGTTCAAGTGTAGCTCATCCATATGACCAGACTTTCAGGCTCTAGCATTATATCCTTGTGTCCTACAAGGTTCTGAAAGGTCCAATGTTGAAAGGCTTAATATGCTCCAGAAGCCCTTTGTGATAAGCATTTTGACTTGTATTGTCAATGTAATTACATTTCTGAACCTGGCAGAGAACCAATAGCTCATGAGTGTCACCCTAGATCAGGAAGCTGAGGTCTGAGAATCACAGGGTGAAGTCAACCAGGGAGGGAAAGTCTATGACACTATGAATTCCACTGCTGAAAAGTCAGAGGTTCAAGAGCGTCTTGGGTTTTCCTTGGAGATGTTACTTGTACTCTAAATGTTCTTAGAATTCTTGAGCTATAGAAGCATGAAAGAAACATTATTCTCTGGCTTAGGACTGTTCACTGGAACTCTAAAACTGCTTTCATTTTGAGAGCTTGGTTAGCCTCCAGCTTCTCCTCCGCCATCTTCCTGGAAGAAGGGATGGGAAGGGTAATCAAAGGAGGAGGCTACAATGCTTGATAAGAAATGTACTCACTAACTTGCTCATATACTTGTAACCACTCTCTACACTATTTTCACAATAAAAAATAAAAAAAAACAAAAAAAAAACCATTATTTACCCATCCTGGGGTCAAAAGAAATTCTCAGGATCCAAGCCTTAGCCCTGTTAGCAGGAAGAATTCCAGTGTAACACTGTATTTGAAGGACAGGAAACAGTTTCGAAAGCCAGGCTGGGTGAAGAGACCCAGGCCTCAGGATTAGGAGGCAGATTGTACACACTCAACAGGAAAATGAATTGCAAAAGCACTTCATTCATTCCAGGCACGCCAGCAATGAGGGGAAACCTGAAACATTTGTTAGAGTTACACCAGGGTTAGGCTTTTCTCAGCCTCTTCAAACAATGATTAATTAACATTCCTCCCTCAGGTGAAGGGAGCTTCAGGCTATCTTTAGGTTAACAATAAAGAGCCAATTCATTGGGGGAGAGGGGAGGAAAAGAATACAAAACCCTGCCCTCTGAACACACCCACATAAATAAACTCAGAAATGAGAATGGAAACATCACCAGGGAAACAACCAAGATTCAGAACATTATAAGGGAATACTTCTCAAAACTTTATGCTAATGAGTTTAAGAACTTGACAGAAATGGACCTTTTCCTAGCAAATATTGACATGCCAAAACTAAACCAAGATGAGTTAAACCATCTTAACAGGCCCATATCAAGCATTGAAATAGAAACAGCAATAAGAGACCTCCACGCTAAGAAAAGTCCAGGACCAGATGGTTTTACACGGAATTCTACAAGGCCTTCAAAGCAGAGCTCACACCAATACTACTCCAACTCTTCAATGAAATCGAAAGAGAAAGTTCACTACCGAACACATTCTATGAAGCCATCATAACCCTCATCGCAAAACCAGGCAGGGACTCATCATAGAAAGAAAACTATAGACCCATTTATTTGATGAACATTGATGCAAAACTTCTCCACAAAATTATGGCCAATCGAATTCAACAATTCATCCAAAAAATCATACACTACGATCAAACAGGGTTCATTTCAGGGATGCAAAGCTGGTTCAATATATGAAAATCAATTAATATTATGCATCACATCAACAGGAGCAAGAATAAGAACCACATGGTTATCTCAATAGATACAGAAAAAGCATTCGACAAGATCCAACACCCCTTTATGATGAAGGTTTTGGAAAAATTAGGAATCCATGGGACATTCCTCAATACAATAAAGGCTGTTTATGACAACCTACAGCCAGCATTATACTTAACAGTGAAAAACTAAAGTCATTTCCTCTTAACTCAGGAACAATACAAGGATGTCCACTCTCTCCACTTCTCTTCAATCTAGTATTGGAATGCCTACCTACAGCAATAATACAAGATGGAAACATAAAGGGGATCCAAATAGTGACAGAAGAGATAAAACTCTCCCTCTTTGCAGATGACATGATCTTGTATTTAAAGAATCCCATAGACTACACTCCCAAATTACTCAAGCTGACTCAAAATTTTGGCAAAGTAGGAGCATATAAAATTAACGCCCCCCCCCCAAAGCAATGGCTTTTCTGAATGCCAACAATGAGAAAAGTGTGGCTGAAATTAGGAAAGCAACTCCATTTGTAATAGCCCCACAAAAAATAAAATACCTAGGAATTAACTTCACCAAAGAAGTGAACGACATCTATGATGAAAACTTTAAAAACTTGAAAAAGGAAATGGCAAAACCTCCCATGATCCTGGATTGGAAAGATTAACATCATGAAAATGGCACTACTCCCCAAGGCTATCTACAAATTCAATGCGATACGTATCAAAATTCCAACCTCATTCTTCAAGGAAATAGTAGAGGCAATCCAAAAATTTATATGGAACAATAAAAGACCCCGAATAGCAAAAACGCTCCTCAATGGAAAGAACACTGCTGGAGGAATATCAATATCAAATTTCAAACTCTACTATAAAGACATAGTAAACAAAACAGCTTGGTACTGGCATTAGAACAGACCTCAAGACCAATGGAATAGAATTGAAACCCAGAAATGAACCTACAGACCTATAGCCATCTAATCTTCGATAAGGGAGCTAAAAAAAATAGAATGGAAGAAAGACAGCCTCTTCATTAAAGGGTGCTGTCAAAATTGGTTTACTACATGTAGTAAACTAAAGCTAGCTTATCTATAACCTTCCACCAGAATCAACTCCAAATTGATCAAAGACCTCAGAGTCAAAGCAGACACTCTGAAAACATTACAGGATGGAATAGGAGAAACCCTAGGTCTCCTTAGCACAGGCCGAAATTTTCTTAATAGAGACCTGGAACCGCAAAAATTCAAAGAAAGGTTGGACAAATGGACAAATGGGATTGCATGAAGTTGCAGAGCTTCTGCATGGCAAAGGACATAGCTAGCAAGATCAATAGAAAGCCTACAGATTGGGAGAAGATCTTCACTAGCCATACAAGGGACAAGAGTCTCATATGTAAAATATACTTGGAACACAAAAAATTAAATCCTCCAACAACAAATCCTCAAAGAAACAACTGCCCAATAAATAATTAGGCTAAAGTCTTAAAGAGAAACTTCTCTGAAAAAGAAAGAAGGATGGTCAATAGACACATGAAGAAATGCTAAACCTCCCTAGCCATAAAAGAAATGCAAATAAAAACAACATTGAGATACCACCTCACTCCAGTTAGAATGGTTATAATCAAGAACTCTGGCAACAACAGATGCTCGAGGGGATGTGGACAGAAGGGAACCTTACTTCATTGTTGATGGGAATGTAAACTTGTTCAACCACTTTGGAAAGCAGTATGGAGATTGCTCAAAAGTCTTTACATAGAGCTCCTCTATGACCCAGCAATCCCACTTTTGGGCATTTACCCAAATGTTTACAAACAAGACCACACTAAAGCTACCAGCACAACTATGTTTATTGCAGCATTATTTACCATAGCTAAGATATGGAACCAACCCAGATGCCCCTCAGTAGATGAATGGATCAAGAAAATGTGGTATATATACACAAAGGAATTCTATGCCTCCATCAGAAAGAATGACATTGCCCCAATTGTTAGGAACTGGAAAGACTTGGAAAAAATTATATTAAGTGAAGTAAGCCAAGCACAAAGAAACATAGGTCCCATCGTTTCTCTTCTTTGCAATATCTAGTATATGTATGAGTCAAGCAGAAAAGGTCAGATAATGTGATGTGAGGAAAATGAACCCTTAGGTTCATTTTAATGTATTTTAATGTTTTTTTCTCTCATGCATTTGTTTCTAACGCATTTATAAGATTATTTCTTTCTTGCTTTGTATGTCCCTCCCCCACAGTATAACCTCTGCTTTCACTCTATTTGATGTCGGTATAATTTGTGGAGGAGATAGGGAAAAACAAGTCGTTTAAGGATACAGGTGGACCTGTTGCAACAATGAGAAGTACAAGTTGTCATGTCGAAAACGAACTTTGCAACTTTGGTTCGGGGGGGTTGGGAGGATTGGTTGGGGGGGCAAGGGGGAAGCTGGGAAGGGATGTGAAGGGTAAACAAAGGAGGAGGCTGCAATGCTTGATAAGAAATGTACTCATCTTGCCCATGTAATTGTAACCCCTCTGTACAGTATGTTCACAAAAAAAAATTAAATTAAATTAAAAAAACAAAAAAAAAAACCCTGCTCTCTGATCTTAGCAAGTGGGTTTTTGATTCTCTATCTGTCAGATTTGAAGTCACTTCTTCTACTTTGCCAGTCCATTCTCCTTTCTTCATTCTCCACATAATGAATGCAAATGCCCAGTCCATGGAGAGGCAGGGCCCTTTCTCTACTGACTCCAAGCACCTGAGTTAGAACCTGGTTCTGCCCTCCTGGCTTTGGTGTCTTCTGCTGCCTGAGAAGTGGGTCAGAGACGGTCTTCCTGCTCTGTGTTTGTGTGAAGGCATTGCTGGAGTCCTGGCACACTGCAGAAGACCTCATGACTGGGACTTGTTCCTTCTTTCCTCCTGAAGTCCAAGACCATATTCATCTATCTATCTATCTATCTATCTATCTATCTATCTATCTATCTATCTATCTATCTATCTATCTATCTATCTATCTATCTATCTATCTATCTATCTATCTATCTATCTATCTATCTATCTATCTATCTATCTATCTATCTATCTATCTATCTATCTAATCTATCTATCATCTATCTATCTAATCTATCTATCTATCTATCTATCTATCTATCTATCTATCTATCTATCTATCTATCTATCTATCTATCTATCTATCTATCTATCTATCTATCTATCTATCTATCCATGTCTCTACCTACATACCTACCAACCTAACTAGCTGTCGCTTTGCCAGTTCTTGGGTTTTACTCAAGGCCTGGGCACTGTCTCTAGCAATCTGCTACTTGAGTCACAGCATGAATTCTCATGTTTTTTGTGTGTGTGCTACTGAGGAATCAAACCCAGGGCTTCTTGCATGCTAGGCAAGCACTCTCTCACTAATCCACATTCCCAGCCCCCTCATCTTTTTCTTAGTTGAAGTTTTTACATAAGTATGCCACCATCTTACATCTCGAAGTTCAATTTTCTGAATACCGGTTATTTCTATGAAATCTAAACTTCTCTTCCCCTACCTGATTTGTGACTGTACCAGCCTTGGCCTCATAATGAAATATAAATAAAGGCTGTTGAGAATTTAAGTGCATCATATAAGGACCCAAGCCTGGAACCCTAGAAGAGAAAATCGATGGGCGTGAAATGAAGAGAATGATGTGGTATGTGCAAGAAGCATATCTGAAAAATTAATCAGTAAATAAAAGCAGAAGCATTGCATATGATCTGTTTGCCCTCAGGGAGATAATATACACACATTAGTAGGTAGAGCACTGATACATAACATGACCTTCTCTTTTTGAATTTTTATGGCCATCCCAGGGCCAAAAGTCAAGCCTCATGTATTCCTCAGATGTTTTGCTCAAGGCTGAGGCTATACCACCACCACAGCTCCACTTCCAGCCATCTGGAAATTAATTGGATATAAGGACCACCCAGGCTTGCCTGGTTGGACCTGTATTTCCTGCTCAGCTCTCTCAAAGCTGGAGCTCTTCTGTCTGGGCCACTGCTCCACTTCTGGTTTTCTCGTGGTTTATTGGTGATAAGAATCTCACAGACTTTTCTGCTTGGGCTGGCTTTGGATGGCGATCTCCTGAGGAGGCTTCAAGCAGCTTTCCTCAGGGATTCGCCAAGGAGCCGCTCCACACAAAACCTTAGTCTAAATCTCAGGAGGTACTAGAGAAAAACAGAAACATGAAGATGTTTCTAGTGTGTTCTAGATATTTAAGGTTGGAGACAAATAACACTCATAACTATTACATCATTTTATAGGCAAAAGGACCAACGAAGACAGTGTGAGAATCACTTCAGCTTTTGGTCCTATTATCCGGAGACAGTAAATTCACTGCAGCTCAAAGCTAAGTGACAGAGCTGGCATGAGCTGTGGACTTTAGCTCCCAAATCCTATGGCATTCATGTCTCACTTTTGGCTTCTAATCTGTTACCAGAGGGGAAGATAAGGATAGCCAATCCTTCTCAGAGAAAGCAGCTATAAAGAACATTGGGTAGTTTACTTATAAAATCAAACCATTGGAATGACCCTGTGAAGAAGTCAGATTGTCCAGATTAAAAAATGATGAAGAAAAGAAAGGCAAGTGCCAGTGTCTGCTGACTATAATCCCAGCTCCTCAGACGGAGGAGATGTAGAGATTATCAGTTTGAATCCAGCCCAGGCAGGAAAGTCCTTAACATGCTTATTTCTAAGAAATCACAGAAAAACCCAGATGTGGGACTGTGATTCAAGGGTAATGAGCGACCCTGGAGCAAAAGGAGCTCAGGGACAACCCCTAGGCTCATAGTTCAACCCCAGGACCTGCCCCACCAAAAGAGCCTGTACCTCCATGTCTTTGTGTATGTATGGATGCATTCCTATAGGGGAATCTCCAGAGTAACTTTTGTGAATGGCACCAAGGAAATTTGTTTTCAATACAATGATTTCATAGCACAGAGATAGCTTTCATGACAATGTATGTTCTGGGGCTCCCCTCACTGGGCCCAGTGTAGCTTGAGTGTTTCTCTGCACCCCAGGCCTGCTGGAAGAAGTCTCTCACATTGTCTGAACAGGCAGACTAAAGGCATCACTCCTGTACAGCTATGTAACAAACAATACCATCTGGGCCAATTAGTGAGGATGAGTGTAGGTGGGCTCTGAAGGTAAGGAGAAAAAGGCCTCTTTGTACCCCAAGCTCTCTCTTTCCCCAGTGTTCTGATTTGACAGGAAGCCTTCATCTGTGCCACCTCCCCTGGCAGGCCAAGTTCCCTGCACTTATTCTGCCTTTGTGAGGCTATGTTCTGGTGTTCATATAGAGTGCTAAATGGAATTCAGGAGTCCTTCAGGAACACAACTAGGGCACTGAAGCTAAGGAAATGTTTCATTGCAGATGATGATGAGCCTATGATCCCTCTCCTAAGTTTCCGGAAGCTTGGGAAATACAAGCACATGTCATATATCACAATACTTCCTGTCATATGGGGCTGGCAAAGCTCATCTGTTTTTGAAACCTTTGACATCTCCTAGTTGGGCCATGGATGCCTAGGTTTAGTTGTGAACACAGGGCCTGGGGGCTGACAATGAGATCAGAGCAAAGACTAGTGCTTTACCATTTTGTGTCCCAGCTTCACTTCTGCTTTGTGTGTGTGTGTGTGTGTGTGTGTGTGTGTGTGTGAATACACTAGTCCTTGAACTTGAACTCAGGACTTGAGCACTGTACCTAGTTTCTCTTGTATAAGGATAGCCCTTTCCCACTTGAGCCACAGAGCCAGTTCAGGCTTTTTCCTGGTAATGTGGTACTGATAGCCCAGAGTTTCATATATGCAAAGCACTCTACCCCTAGTGCACATTCCCAGCCCTGTACTTCAGGTTTGTTAGTTTGTGTTTGTCTTTTTGTTGTTGTTGTTGTTGGTTGTGAGAATTGAAGTCTGGGCCTATGGGCTGTCCCTGAGTTCTTCAGCTAATGTCTGGTGCCTTACCATTTGAGCCAGAGGCCACTTCAGGTTTTTTGGTGGTTCATTGGAGCTAAATGTCTCAAGGACTTTCTTGCCCAGGCTAGCTTTGAACCATGATCTTCAGATCTCATCCTCCTGAGTAGCTAGGATAACAGGCATAAGCCACAAACACCCAGCTTCAACTTCAGTTTTCATAGTGGTGAATTGGAGATAAAATCTCATGGGACCTTTTGTGTTTGGAATAGTTTGGAAACCTGATCCTCAGATTTCAGCTTCCTGGGAAGGCAGGATGACAGACCTCAGCTATCCACCCCTAGGCCATGGCACTCTGCTGCAAGGGGGTCCTTGGCTCCACATGGTGGAATGCTATCTATGAGCCCAAGAGGTAAGGGTCAGTGCTGAGGCTGCAATTTCAAGGTTCATGTCTGAGAAAAAACAAAACAAAACAATTGTCTGCAGGAAAGAACTCACCCACTCTTTAGTAATACAAAATTTTGTCCCTGCTATGGGAACATATCTGAGTCTCAATATTCTTGTCTGCATAATCATCTCAATTGTAGAGCTCTTACAAGGACCAGATGAAAGAATGCACCCTGTGAAGGACACAGCACATGGCACTTTTTGAAGGACTCAGCACACAGCATCATGTGATAGACTCAGCACACAGCACCCAATGCAGGACTCAGCACACTGCACCCTATGAAGAACTCTGCACATAGCTCTATTAACCAACCTGTCATTAGAATTAGGGTGCTTTCATCAGTATCTCCATTCTTTGAGGAACATTTCATAAACCATACAAGTTCAAATCTAATGGTTTAGTGGGGTAGTTTTTTGTGGGGATTACCAATGGGGTTTGAACTCAATGCATGGGCATACTGTTCTAATACCATTTGTTCAAAGTTAGAGATTTACCACTTTGAGCCACATTTCCAGGAGTCTCACAGACTTCCTGTCAGGGCTGGGTTTTAAAGCCCCCTAGAAGCCAGGGTGACGGCGGTAAACCAGCAGCGTCTGATTTCTTGGAGCTGTGTTGCAGCGGTTTACATCTGGCTAAGTCAGTCTAGGCGGCAGCTGTCAGCGCCAGACTCCTAGCTTGCTCTGTGGTGATGTATTTGAAGTCCTGGCCTTCTATACTTGCAGTTAGAACATTCTATCTTTTTTTGGCAGCAGTCCTGGGCCTTGAGTAAGGGCTTAGACACTATCCCTAAGCATTTGTGCTCCAGGCTAGCACTCAATTGTTTGAATGACAGCAGAACTTCTGGATTTTCTGTTTATGTGTCACTGAGGAATTGAACCCAGGGCTTCCTGCTTACTAGGGAAGCACTCAACCACTGAGCGCCAGGAGTGAACAAGGTATAAACAGCTGGAGATTGCTGTATATAAATATCATGTACACAAAAAGAGAGATATCCCTATATTATTAACTTATAGATATTACTGCCAATTACTAGATATTAAATTATGTCTTCACTTAATGATGTGTCCTAGTTGAACAATTAATAAAGCATTAATTAAAATTACTCAATATCCTGTCATTATCATATGTGTACATATATACATACATATATTTACATATTTTATAGAATGAGACAGATGTCTATATATAATTAAATTATGCATCATGTGTCAC